>NC_090649.1:457334455-458041955 GCF_040937935.1 Hyperolius riggenbachi | reverse complement strand
TGTATGTTCTAGTAGGTCCCAGCCCTGAGGCCTCTTTCAGACAGGTGGCTGAACTGTGCATTTGCTGAGCAGTACCGCCCACCAGCCAGTTCCTGCGCAATTTAAATGCAAGCGTTGACATTACTGGGTGGCGGAGAAACGCAACATGTTGAATCTGACCACAGCGGCGTTCAGATCTCACTCCGTGGGGTGGCCCCTTGTACAGCACTGGTACAGGGCGTCAACAAGCACCCGGCCAGTGCAGGAGTGTGAATTCGCCGCCTGTCAGCTTCCTGTGTGAGTAGGGCCTTATAGTCACAGTGAGTTTTAGGCCTGTTTCTGAGACTAGGCGTGGTCAGAATACTGAGCAGACACCCACTTCCTGCTTGCCAGATTTACACTTTTTTATTATTATTATAATATCCCCAGTACATCTCATTAATACATTCTGAATTTGCTAGAACAATCTCATCTCCTGCATGTGACCTGTTCACCGTATGCAGAGAGAAAAGCAGAATTAAATTTAAATACTGGAGTCAGCAAGTGGGGCTCCCGCGAGACGTTACGCCGGAATGGAGAGAGCACTTTTAGCCAAAGAGCCGAGGAAAAAAATGACTGAAACAGCATTTTAATGTAGATGTACAGCTTTACGTGTCTCCGGGAGTCGCGGCGTGACCTAGTTTAATATCCGCGGCTGATTAGCAGAACGCTGGTTTTGGGCTGAGCGCTGCGCCTGTTTAAACGATGCAGCATCAGACTCACTTACTATGGCAGAGAGTCATGTGACCAGAGCGGAAGCCCCAGGAATTCGATCTGTGATTGACATCAAATCTTCACCCAAATGGTTTAATTAGATTTTTTTGTTTTTTGCTACATTTTTTTATGTAAAAAAATGTTGACATGTTTAGTAGAAACTTCTCCTGTGCTAAAAACATGATTTTCTCAGAGAAAATGTTACCATTCTATCCTTAACTACTTTAGGAACTTGCTGATTGAAATCTACGCCCTGTTTTGGTAATTACCTGGCTGGCAGGGCGTATATTTCAATCAGCCGCCGCTGCACGCCTTCGCCCTTTCGGTCGCTCCCGCCGTTCTTGCCGCTTATTCCCCGCCGTCTCTCGCCACAGCTCACTGGCTCTGCCTGTCTCTATAACGGGTCAGGAGCCAATTTCATTGGCTCCTGGCCCTGTCTATCAACGTAAGCCACTCCCATTGGCTTACATTGATAGACAGGGTCAGGAGCCAATGAAAGCAGCTCCTGACCGGCTCACAGGAACTCTGCCGTGATAGAGACGGCAGAGTGGGTGGCCTAGGTTCCCGGCATGCGGCGGTGACGGCGATTGCGGTGGGTATGTGCGGCGATTCGTCGTTTTCCATAGGGATTCCGCCGTTTCTGTACCAGGGGTTTCTGGTCCTTAAGGGAGCAGAGACCGCTGGTACTGAAGTGGTTAATGGGAATCTGAAATTAAAATAAACTTATAATATAATGCTTTGTATGTGTAGTACAGCTAAGAAATAGCTCATTAGTAGCACAGATATGTGTCTCATATTGTTTCTAGAGTTAGGGCCCATTTCCAATTGTGCCGTGCTCGGCTGCGAGACGTGCAGTTACACTTCCTGGTCAGCGAGAATGCTGATGAATCCCAGAAGCCGTGCCATGCATGGCTATGGGATTCACAGCCTCCCGCACCGAAACAGATGGAAATGTCGGCCGAATCGCTAGCGCAAGTGATTCAGGCCAGCGGCCTCCAGCCCACCCGGCGTCCTCCTGGCTCCTCTCCCGGTCCCAATGGCAGCTCCGTTAATTGGCGACTTCCTCCTGAAGTCGCCAGTACGAGTCCCCGTTGCGCACGCTATGTATCATCACGCCGGCCGGGGTGAGAGTCCTGCGCATGCACGGTTCTGAGTCAGAGAACCACGCCTGCGCAGGACTCTCCAGCCGGCCGGTGTGATGATGCGTAGCGTGCGCGACGGGGACTTGTACTGACGACTTCAGGCGGAAATCGCCAATTAACAGAGCCGTCAGCGGGACCGGGAGAGGATGCCGGGGGACTTCACGGCCTACGATGGGCCGGAGGAAGCCCCAGGTAAGTACCAATTGTTGTTTCTTAAAGTTGCTTGGTATACATTCAAGCCCGCCCCCCCTCCCAAAAAAAATCCCAAAGCGCAGTCTCCGTTTTCCCCTCAGGCATGTTCCGGATAACAGGGACTTTGCTGTATGCGGTGTTCCCCAAAATAAGATCCACTTTAGTATCATGACTCAACCTGTAATAAAAAAACAGAACAAAAATGACGCCCCTAATGGAAGGACCGCTCTGCGTTACTTCACTGCACCTGAAAGGTTAAATAAAAATTCCCCATGATATAACAAAAAACCGTCTGAGTGAATGTCATTATTCATGCTCAGGTAGCGCTATTTTTTTCTGCCGTGATTATGACACATTACATTATAATGCGCGGTGATCACTTATCCTCTCACTTCAATAGCAAGTAACGAGCTGACAGCTTCCTCTTACAATACAGGCATTAAAATGTATAGAAGTGCGCAGCGACAATGGCGGGAATCGCGGTCGTATAACAATGTTAAAAATAGGCCTGGAATCGCCGTATAAATAGACAGTGGGACGGAGGCAGCAAAAGAAACGGTGCGAATTCCCCGCCGTCAAGAACGGTGATAATAAAAATATAATGAGGCTCTGTCATTTAACAAATTATACGTAAACGTCTCGGTGACACATTTATGGGGACTGTCAGCGCGACGCGGAGGTAATTCCGCTTGTAAGACAATCAGCGGGGACCATTACATGTCTTTAAATACATCATAATGATGAAGGGCTTATGCAGAACTGTTTATTTACTCTGATCGCCGGGCCAGATGTCAGATTCTGACAAGTCTGGGAGAAAACGTGTCGGATAATGATACTGGAACGGAAACTTCAGCCTCATTCCTCTATACATACTTTACCTCTGATTAGGGTGACTTTGAAACTCTTAAAGAATAGGGGAACTTTTTAAAGGGAACCTGAAGTGACAGGGATATGGAGGCTGCCATCTTTATTTCCTTTTAAACCATACCTGTTGCCTGGCTGTCCTGCTGATCAGTCAGTGACGTATCCAGAGGGATACAGGCATGGCTCTAGTCATGGGTGCCGAAGCGCTATGAACAATACCTGTTGCCTGCCTTGGTGCTGCACCGCCATGCCTGTCCTGGTGCCTCCCTGTCACTCAGACCTCAGATCAGCGGCGATCGAAGAGAGAGAGGTGGCGTACAGTGACCACAGACACAGAGAGCTTCATATGTAGAAGTGACGTCATTGATCATTTCCCGTATATGAAGTGTACTGCGTGGGTACTGTGTGCCCTCTCTCCGGTGATCTGAGATCTGTGAGTCATGGAGAGCTCACTGACACCCATGTAATGCCCTAATGGGGAGAGTGTTACCTGTGTTAAGGAGCTTAGGGGGAAAGGGGGGACTGGGAACACCTCTCACTACCTACACGGGAGGGGCGCTACCTATACCTACCTATACTGGAAGGACACCTCTGTTCTAATATTGGGGGAACCTCTGGCTACGTAATACTTAGGGGCACATCTGGCTAACTATTAGAATTGGTGTGGGGGGGGGGGGGAGGGCACTATATTGCCCAGATATGCCCCTGGCTGCAGTAGTGTCTGAATCATAGACCTGGAATAAGCAATGTGGCTAATCTTTAAGTCAGAGCTCCTGATCTGCATGCTTGTTCAGGTTCTATGACTAAAAGCAGTGTTAGAGGGTTAGCAGGACAGCCAGGCAATCTGCATTGTTTAAAAGGAAATACATATGTCAACCTCCACATCCCCCTCACTTTAGATGTTCTTTAAATTCACTTTGTTGTATCACTACTTTGTTTAAAACCTTGTCCTTGTCCTTCTCCATTCCAGTTGATCTGCACATGCCTCTATCTAAGTAATAAAGGCAGCTTTTAGATGAATACAGCTACTGAGCTGTGGAAAGGGGAACATGTTGGTTTTAAGTTATAAACTTGTCTCAATAGGTTTGAAAAAGTAAAATAGACATATAAAGCTGGGACTGGAGGAGGGGCTAAAATCTGGGGAAGGGTTTGGGAGAGTCCACTTTAATTCCCCAATTCTGACACAGCCTTTCTATAGGCGTTTAGCAGAACATGATTTTTAACTGATTTATGCAAAAGTATCAAATGTGCTCCTCCTCAGTGACACTCCCCCTTAGACCCCTTTGACACCTGCCTTACCGCAGGGTAATGCAACTACAAAGCACAATTATCACGTCTTCTTGCAGCGGAAGTGCTCGATCAGCCACCGAGCCGCAGTCAAAGTAACCATTCGGAGGCGGCCTGGTGTTGCGCTGATCCACCTTTTGCGCAATTTTCAATTTTCGATTTTATTTGATTAGCCGCACCCAGGCTATGCATATACATAGGTTAGGATTTAGTTAGTGTTAGGCCCCTCCCATGGAGGATCGACTTCTTCGCAGTGGGAGGGACGAGTACTTACATCCTCCTCCAGTGGTAGACAGGTCATGTGTATGCTCGGTGTGTATTCGACCCCACAAGTGGGGCTTGCACTCTTTTGCAGGTAGGCACTTGCCTGTTTTTAAGTAGCGCTGTTCATTTCCTTGCTATGTACTAATTTATTTTGTTTTTGGTCAGCTGCTCCCACTTAACAGCCATGCTTTTGGTGTATATGCAGAGCTTCTGTTTGGGTTCAAGGTGCGTTTGTAGTTTCTGGGGGGGCTCAGCGCACCTCTGATTGGAGGCCATTCGGAGGCGGCCTGGTGTTGCGCTGATCCACCTTTTGCGCAATAGTCAAAGTAACAGTGCATCACCGTCGGACTTCTGTGACGCGGCGTAAGTAATGAAAGCCAAGGAGCAACACAAACATTTTAAATATGTTGGCAGCACGCATGCGCAGAACAACGGGAATATGACGGGGAAGCCCTGGAATACGAGTGGTGTACTACCTTTCCAGCAGGGAGTATGTCACTGGGTGAGCGGTGGCGAGGGGTGTTTGGGGGCGGGGCTATGCATATGACCGGGTCGGCGCATTGCAACGAGGCTGAGCATCACACCGCAGACGCACTTTCCTACAGGCCTTAAAGGATACCCGAAGTGACAAGTGACATGATGAGATAGACATGTATATGTACAGTGCCTAGCACACAAATAACTAGGCTGTGTTCCTTTTTTTCTTTCTCTGCCTGAAAGAGTTAAATATCAGGTATGTAAGTGGCTCACTCAGTCCTGACTCAGGCAGGAAGTGACTACAGTGTGACCCTCACTGATAAGAAATTACAACTATAAAACACTTTCCTAGCAGAAAATGGCTTCTGAGAGCAGGAAAGAGATAAAGGTCAATAGTTCATAGATTTTAGCTCTGGCATACTTCAATGAATGTGTCATTGAGCAAAAACAATAAAACTTAAAAGTAGATTTAAACATAAAATACAACTGTGGAATATCTTAAAAAGTGATTTTTAGTAGAAGGAAGATAGATACGATCTTTCATTTAATTTGTTTATTTTCGCCTCGGGTGTCCTTTAATCTCATAGACCTACAGGAGGAAACTGATTGCTCTGTCAGATAAAGCCACGCCCCCAGATCATCGTCCTCTCATAGTTACCAGTCTTTACTGGGAAGGCGTGGTTTGGAGATGTGGGGAGTGGCCAGGCAGCTGTCACAGTCACTGAGAAAATGAGGATCTTTAAATAGGGACGCCAGTTTTTTTTCTTTTCCTTTTTACTATTTTGTGACAATTACAACATTAATGAAGAAAGAAAAAACTTAAAACATGTATAATTCATTTAAAATTAATGCATATGAAAAATAAATCTTCGCCTGACCACTTTAAAAACGATCCCCTTGAAATAAACAAACTTTGCGCCCGCCGCGCAATGATAATACCGGAATCCATTAAACCATCTCATATCCTAATTAAAAAGTTGCTGCTCGTCGCTCGCGAGACGCGGAAGCAATCTGAAAGTCATTGCTTTGCAATCCAGCTGATGAAAGCAATAAAATATTTAAGAGAGTTTTGCTTTGTGTAAAGAAGATTAATTCCCGCTCTCTACACAAACGCTTTGATGTGAAGGGAGGAGGAGAGGGGTTCTGTCTAACTACAAAGCGCTGAGAAGACGTTAGAACACGACTTTGATGGTTCTGCATCCAATATTCCCGACAGCTGGAGAGGAAACCTTTGCTGCCAGTCTGGGGAAACGACTTCTGCAGCGTTCCTGGGCTTCAGTCGGAATCTGTAATGTTATTTTTTTTCTTTATCACACCTTCTGAGCTTCGAAAGGACGAGTGTCAGAGCAGAGAGGAGAAGCGGGAAGGCGTTTCATCACCTGCGCGGGACACAGCAAGCGATGACACCGTGTGATACCGGATCTGTCATCTTACAAGTCTGCAAGTATAGTCAATGCATTCTTAGTGGTTAGGTGTGGGTGTCTGTGCACCCTCTAAGGAAAAAAACACAGGAGACAAGGACGGGAGCCCAATAGTGTAATACGTCAAAGGAAAATTGGATATAAAAGATGGAATCAAGGCTACTCACAAAGGTGGGTTGCAATGGGGCAACCGACCACAGGAAGCAGGTGGAGACAATGAACCCGACTCCACTCGGGGAGACCCCTAGGGATCTGGAAGTGGTCGCTCTCCTTGGAAAAAGAAGGGAGGCAGACTTCTATCGTGGTAACCCACATATATTCTGTCTCGACCCCTCAGACCATAAGGCATGGGGGTATGGGATGCACAATTGATTTAAAGAGGCGCCCTGGTGGTTTATAAAAGCACTTAAAATCAGTATAAAATCGACAAAATAGTTTGAGGTAGCTTACCTCAAAGAACCAAAAATCCTTGATGAAAACAAGAGATTTTGTTAGTAGCACAGGCAACGCGTTTCACGGGTCTGAGCCCGCTTCCTCAGGCCAAATAACAGTGCCTACATAATAGAGAGAGACTCCTTAATATACTAACATCTTAATATATTATACATAAATAATTCTTAGAAAAGAAACATTAGTATTTTTCACCTTAGTAAACTTATTTGTAGACCGCAGGTTCTACTGGTTGTATAGAACGTGTGGTGTAGTATATATATACAGATGCATATATACCCACGTACATATCTATACACATGTGTACATATGGTGGTCTCGGACTAAATATAAATATATATGTATCAGATATTGCAATTATTAATAATTATTTTAGAAATACATTTAATTAGGCTACTATTACTTAATGCGAGATTAAGTAATAGTAGCCTAATTAAATGTATTTCTAAAATAATTATTAATAATTGCAATATCTGATACATATATATTTATATTTAGTCCGAGACCACCATATGTACACATGTGTATAGATATGTACGTGGGTATATATGCATCTGTGTATATATATACTACACCACACGTTCTATACAACCAGTAGAACCTGCGGTCTACAAATAAGTTTACTAAGGTGAAAAATACTAATGTTTCTTTTCTAAGAATTATTTATGTATAATATATTAAGATGTTAGTATATTAAGGAGTCTCTCTCTATTATGTAGGCACTGTTATTTGGCCTGAGGAAGCGGGCTCAGACCCGTGAAACGCGTTGCCTGTGCTACTAATAAAATCTCTTGTTTTCATCAAGGATTTTTGGTTCTTTGAGGTAAGCTACCTCAAACTATTTTGTCGATTTTATACTGATTTTAAGTGCTTTTATAAACCACCAGGGCGCCTCTTTAAATCAATAATGCATTCTTAGGGTGGTCATGCATCAGGTGGCCACTTGTCAAGAGAAGACAATCAAGAGAAGACTTCACCAACGTAAATACAGAGGGTTAACCATAAGATGTAAACCATTGGTGAGCCTCAAAAACAGAAAGGTCAGATTAGAGTTTGCCAGACGGCATCTAAAAAGCCTTCACAGTTCTGGAACAACATCCTATGGACAGATGAGACCAAGATCAACTTGTACCAGAGTAATGGGAAGAGAAGAGTATGCAGAAGGAAATGAACTGCTCATGATCCTAAGCATACCACCTCATCAGTGAAGCAGGGTGGTGGTAGTGTCGTGGTGTGGGCATGTATGGCTGCCAATGGAACTTGTTCTCTTGTATTTATTTATGATGTGACTGCTGACAAAAGCAGCAGGATAAATTCAGAAGTTTTTCGGGCAATAGTGTCTGCTCATACTCAGGAAAATGCTTCAGAACTCATTGGGCGGTGCTTCCCAGTGCAGATGGACAATGACCCAAAGCATACTGCAAAAGCAACCAAAGAATTTTTGAAGGGAAAGAAGTGGAATGTTATGCAATGGCCAAGTCAATCACCTGACCTGAATCTGATTAAGCATGCATTTAACTTACTGAAGACAAAACTGAAGGGAAAATGCCCCAAGAACAAGCTGGAACTTAAGACAGTTGCAGTAGCGGCCTGGCAGAGCATCACCAGGAATGAAACCCAACGTCCGGTGATGTCTATGCTTTCCAGACTTCAGGCTGTAATTGACTGCAAAGGATTTGCAACCAAGTATTAAAAAGTTGAAAGTTTTTTATTTATGATTTTTATTCTGTCCGATTACTTTTGGTCCCTTAACAAGTTGGAAGCACATATGGAAACTGTTGTAAATCGTACACCGGTTATCTAATTTGGACGTACATACCCTCAAATGAAAGCTGACAGTCTGCAGTTAAAGGGCATTGTGTTTGTTTCATATCAAATCCACTGTGGTTGTGTATAGAGCCAAAAATGTTAGAATTGTAGCGATGTCCCAATATTTATGGACCTGACTGTACTTCTTTACGTGTGTGTATAATGGAACAATACATTTGCACAAGTTCCAACAAGTCTGTGTGTGGACCTTTCCTTTGGAATCTGACCACCTTTATAACAGGAACACAACAAAACAAAAAAGTTGTTCTGCATGTTACAACCATGTTACATTGTATACAGTGAAGCATACAGTCAATGAAAATATTTTTTGGGGTAATAGATAGCCAATGGGAGGGATTGGCAGAGAGGGACTGTCTCAGAGGAGCAGGAGGAGAGGTGGAAATGGTGGGCGGCAGAGTTCAGTAGGGACTGGAGATGTGGTTTTTGGGAGATCCCAGTGTAGGGTGTTACAGTAGTCAAGACGGGATATGGTTGGAGCATGTACAAACATTTTGGTTGCCTCTTGCAAAAGGAAGGGATGAAATCTGGAAATGTTTTTGAGATGTAAGTAGCAGGAGGTTGTTAATCAGTTAATATGTGGTCTAAATGAGAGTCTTCAGTTACCCCCAGACAGCGATACATCTCCCAACTTGGGGCAAAGCCATCTTTAAAAACGTATTTTCACACTGGCCAAAATTATAATGTGTATTTCCCTAGATTTTATCTTTTATATTACCAGACTCAAATCTCTCCATGCCAGTGATAAAGTCTTCTTTTTTTTCAATTTAGAATTTATTAAAGGATTTTTTTCCTAAAAAAATATACAGAGATATATTTCAAAGAATGAGAATCTTAAACAATGGCAATACAAAAAAAACCACAGAAGTAAATGAGTATCCGACACAGGCCCATTTGCAAGTCACTTTTTCTCCTGGGTAATATTTTTACAACTTATCATAAATGCCTTCCACTTAAGGACCAGGGGATTTTGGAATGATCGGTGCTGCGTGGGCTCTACAGCCCGCAGCACCGATCAGGTAAAAGGCAGGGCGATCAGACTCCCCCCCCCCTTTTTTCCGCACTAGGGGGATGTCCTGCAGGGGGGGTCTGATCGCCGCCGGCTACTATTGATTTGCGGGGGGGGGGGCTCTTCAAAGCCCCCCTCCGCAGCGCTTTCCGGGCTCCCCTGCTTTCCCTCCCTCTCCCTTCTCCTGTGTGCGGCGCAGGACGGATATCCGTCCTGCGCCTGATAGAATAGGCTTCTGCCTATCAGATGCCGACGATCTCCGGCCAATCAGAGGCCGGGGATCGCCGATCTACGTCACGGCGCTGCTGTGCAGCAGCGCCGTGTGATGTAAACAGCGGGGATTCCTTCCCCGCATGTTTACATTATGCGTGCGAGCCGCGATCGGCGGCTCGCACACTGTTCACGGAGGCAGTCTCCGTGAACTGGCATGGAAAGGCCGCTCGATCGAGCGGCCGTTTCCATGCTATACTACTAACGACCCGCCGACGCCTATGGGCGTTAGGCGGTCGTTAAGTGGTTAAACCATCAGCAAGCAAGAAAAACACTGAAAATAAATGTAATAGTACTTTTTTCACCTACTTTTAGGTACTTTTGCAATTGTAAAATGCTGAAAATTTAGTTTAAATAGAATATGAAAATTATCTCCTAGGAAATAACTCAGGAGAAACAATTCATTGCATAGGGGCCATCGTGTTGAATATGCAGTTAATTATAGGACAGAGGCATATTATGACAAAGGGAAATATCCATAATCATAATAATCACAGTAGTGGCAGTGGAAACGCTAAATGGTAGGAAATACACCCCCAAATCCAATCACTAATAATAATGTAGACCAACATACATCATATGCAAAGACCATATCAAAATTTATTAGAACAACAAATAATTAAAAACAGTAAAAAGTACATGGAATGGCCAGCCACCCCGTCATGACTCATCCACTCCACACTCATTCGCCAGCATCTAACTAAAGTCACGGTCCTAACAGTGCACGGTTGTAATATAATAGAAGGTGCAGACCAAAAGGAATCAACAGCATACGAAAGGTATGCAGCATACAAGCAAAAAGCGGTATCAAAAACAGGACCAAACAGATAATGTAGCAGCCCTCCTGTTAGTAGGCAGTGTTAGTATGGCATACTAAAGGAGCAGTGGTATAGCCAGACCAAGCAAGGCAGTAGTGGTGGCTGGATAGTGTACTGGTTAAGGGCTCTGCCTTTGACATGGGAGACCAGGGTTCGAATCCTGGCTAGGTCAAGTACCTATTCAGTAAGGAGTTCAAGGCAAGACTCCCTAACACTACAGGGTGGCCTCCTGAGCGCGTCCCAGTGGCTGCAGCTCTTGAGCGCTTTGAGTCCGAAAGGAGAAAAGCGCTATACAAATGTTCGGATTATTATTATTATTATTACATCCTCCACCCAGTACCGGTAAGTGGGCAATGCTGATGAAACAGTTCAATGTAGCAACAATCATAAACAACTCTTGTCACTGGCATCAACACATGTGTGGTATCTTCAATATCAATCAGTGTGCAGCGACACTAAAGCACAGAATCATGGCAATGTGGGCTCAGAAATGCAGCCCTGATATCAAACAGTTTATCTCACCATCTCTCTAGGCGCTGCTGGCTTTTCATCTCACCATGTGTGAAAGTAACTGGAGGCATGAGGGTATATAGCGTATGTCCCACAGAACTGATGAGGAATGTGGCAGATCTTGCAAGTAACTGTCACGGTCTCCTTGCCCAGACAGATTGTGCGGCAAGTGTGTGGATGGATGGATGGCCCCGTGATATGGGCATCAGCGTGGAGTGAGAGCGGAGGTCGGGACGGCGTGGCATCCCATGCGAGAAACTAGCAGCTTCCCCATATTCAGTTGAAGATTTCCAAGATCAGAGTTCCGAAAAATATGAGGAGTTAATATGAACAACATATTAGACTGTGCCAATACTGGTCAATATAAGTCTGTGACAATCAAACGATAATTGAAAATGTCTTTGTGTCTATTGCTGCACTTCTGATAGGCAAAGCCATCAAATGTCAAAAAGCGCAGGTTGTATTCCAAAAAGGTACCGGTATATATTAGACCAAAATTTCGCTCACATGCGTCCATTCGAATGGATCCGTTTCGTACATTCCGATGAACGGAACGCAACTTTGCTGCAGTATCAAATTTTCCAGACCGCTGAGCCCAGCTGACCGGAAATGGAAGCTAAAGCCCTACATTGAGAGCAATAAGAGAACGGAAGGTTTCTTCACACTAGTGAATCGTTCTAGGGTCAATATCCACTGGGTGTGGGGGTCTTGGGGGATGTGGGTACTGGGGATGCAAGTGGGGGAGGGGGAGGGAGGGAGAGATGGAGGGTTTCTTACCCAGGCTTTTTTTCTCTTCCCCTTCATGTCACGTCATGTGACTACCATGCTTCCTGGTAGTCACATGACGCAAGGGGAAGAGACGGAAGCCTAGGTAAGAAACCCTCCCTCACCCTCCTGCTCAGCAGAACAGAGCTGCAACAGAGCGAAAACGGATTTGATTGACTGATGATCAGATCTTTTTCACAGATCCGTTTGCCAGTGGACCAAGCCATACAGCGAGACCGGATCCGCTTTACCGGATCCGTTTGCCTTTAAACTACAGTGTGAACCTGGCCTTAAAGTGTATGTGGACCGGTCTGAGTTTGCAATCCATATAGGGCGGGATAGTCTATGCCTTAATATCTAGCATAGTTTGGGAAAAGGAGTCTTTTGAAAGTAGGATTCCATTTCCTGCAAGTATTCTAGGCTTGTTTTCAGTTTCAACAAGTTTGGTAAATCGTTAGTTCCCCAATTGCTGTCTATTAATTGTCTAGTCACATTTAATATATGGGAGATTAAAGTTTCTGTGTTGACATGAGATCTAGTCTAGTCCTAAATGAAGGACAGCAACTGAGGTGGGAGAGAGATTTGGAGATTGGTTTCGACTAGAATAAGTTGTTTGGCTAGGTTCCAAAGATGTTGTACTCGAGGACACTCCCACATAATATGTATGAATAATAAAGTCTTTTTAATTGTCAGGAAATAAATGGGATTTGAACTACCAAAGGGAACCTGAAGTGAGAGGGATATAGAGGCAGCCATATTTATTTTCTTTTAAACAGGGCCGGTTCTAGACTTTTTGCTGCCTGAGGCAAACTTGGCGCACATTCGATGATTGACAGGCAGCTCAGAGACCACTGTAAGTGCCCAATCGCTGCCCCTTCATCCACCTGAATGCCAGATCCGGCTGTTGGTCGCCTCCCACCATTTTGTGCAAACTCTGTGTAGCAGGATGACTGTTCGGTGGGCTACCTGCTACTGGCATACTACTGCCCACAGCCCACCCCTTGCTTTCTTGGTTCCCTAAGCCATGGCCTTTGTGGCCCTGCCTGAAATCCATCCCTGAGAAGAAGTTATGCTTGAAAATAATTAGCCGTGCAAAGACAGCAGACTTATTGCGTAATCTCTCTGTTTTTCAGATGTACAGAATTGCACTACTCATCGGATCTTCCACCTACGAGCGTCATTATCACTTTCCACAACGAGGCACGATCCACGCTTCTGCGGACCATCAGGAGGTAAGGTGTGCGTGGCGCGCCGCACAATAAGAACGCCCGCTGTAAACTTTTGTTGAAGCTATCAGTCTTAGAGGTGACCTGAGGGGTTATCACACGAAAAGGCCACTAATTAAACCATGGAAAGGGAAGGCACGAAAAAAAAAACCACATTGTGATGACAGGCGGTCGGAAGGTGGCGGAAAATGACAGTTTGTTAAAAGACTCTGGTGACATTTTCCAGCGTGCTTTCTTATTCTGAGAGTACGAGAAAGAATGACCAATTATCCAACTGGAAATAAAATCAATGTAGATAATATACTTGTCAGATATAAATAGCAGGTGGTGAAAAGATTGTTTTTGTTTCTCCGGCAGAGATTCACGGATTAGTAAGAGCTGTTAATATTAGAAGAGAATGACACAAAGTATTTTTGTGGATGCTGGGAAAGTAAGAGTCAACGTGTGAGGTCCCCTTACCTCTCATTTAGTAGAATGAGCACTGTGAAGCTGGGCGGAGGTGTTTTGTGTTTTTGCGATACTGGGAAAGAAAGTGCCAATGTGTGACATCTACTTTAAAGGGATACTGTAGGGGGGTCGGGGGAAAATGAGCTGAACTTACCCGGGGCTTCTAACGGTCCCCCGCAGACATCCTGTGCCCGCGCAGCCGCTCACCGATGCTCCGGCCCCGCCTCCGGTTCACTTCTGGAATTTCTGACTTTAAAGTCAGAAAACCACTGCGCCTGTGTTGCCGTGTCCTCGATCCCACTGATGTCATCAAGAGCGCACAGCGCAGGCCCAGTATGGTCTGTGTCTGCGCAGTACACTCCTGGTGACATCAGCAGGAGCGAGGACACGGCAACGCAGGTGCAGTGGTTTTCTGACTTTAAAGTCAGAAATTCCAGAAGTGAACCGGAGGCGGGGCCGGAGCATTGGGGAGTGGCTGAGCCAACACAGGATGTCTGCGGGGGACCATTAGAAGCCCCGGGTAAGTTCAGCTCCTTTTCCCCCGACCCCCCTACAGTATCCCTTTAACCTGTAACCTCGGCCCTGTTCCATCATGTTCCAGTAGTTTGCTCAGACTGTTGACTCTACTTGCCATCAACCCTCAACTTAGAGTGTATACACACATCCAATTTTGATTGGTCAATCACTGGCCAATATTACCGCCTTTATGCAGTTATGAGAGTTTACTTACACTATCTGCTCATTTAATCACAACCTGTTGGCACCTATACTACATGGAAATAGTAAAATTGGCTACTGGATAGCCAATCAAAATTGGATGTGTACGCACCTCAAAGGTGGCCACGCACAATACAATAAAATGATCCAATTTTATGTCAATTTAAAGCTTTTTTTTTTTTTTTTTTTTAATTAGTTCGAGAAATGTCCTGTCTTTTTTTTTTATTTAAGTTGATCTGGAATTGTAGATTTTTCTGATCTGTTTTTATGAACATTGAATGGTGTAGGATAGATTGTCAATATTCTCGGCGTTTACAATCATTTTTTTTTCATGATTGGGTAAAAATTGAACACTTGTATCTTAGATTGGTCAGATTTTTCAAATGCTACGTTGAGTCAAAAAAGAAAAATTGGTTGTAATTCTTGCATTAAAAAATAATATAAACAATTGTATGGTGTGTAGACTCTTGTGAAGCCTAAATCTTCCTCTGATGAGAGTTTTACCAGGGCCCAAACAGGACGGTAATGGGGTGGAGGCCAAGAACAAAGCGTGCATGAAAAATGGGCGCCCAGAAATAGCTGATTGTAGAATATAGGTAGATTTACAGATATTTTACTTCTGCAGTGCTAATGGCGATAGTAAAGTATAGGTAATGGATACCGATATATTACTACAGCCAAACCTAACCCTATTCTCACACTCAACCCTCCCTAATCGTAACCATTCCCACTGGATGCCTAATCTTAACCATCTCCCACCAATGGCTAATCTTAAGATTAGCCATTGGTGGGAGGTGGTATTTCAATGGGCTCCTATGCAGGGCCGGCCCTAGACTTTTTGCCGCCTGAGGCAAATTTTTAAAAAATTGCCACCGCCGCCGCCCCCCCCCCCCTCTTTTGCCTCAGGCGGCAAATTTCCAGGGGCGGCACCCGCCCGTCCGTGGGTGCGGGGAGCCGGCCGCCGAGCTGGAGGGGGAGCTGGCAGGACGGGGGTATTGGGCCAGCAGCGGGGAGGGGGGTCGGACCCCCCCCTCCCTCGCCTGGGTCCCCCGTCCTCCGCTCCCCTCCAGCCTTAAATAGAAGCAGCCGCTATGTGTAAGAGGAACGGGCGGGGAGGACACTCACCTCTTTTCAGCGTGCGCTCCACTGATGTCACTTCCTGCAGCGTTGCAGGAAGTGACGTCAGTGGAGCGCACGCTGGAACGAGGAAGAGGTGAGTCCTCCCCGCCCGTTCCTCTTACACATAGCGGCTGCTTCTATTTAAGGCTGGAGGGGAGCGGAGGACGGAAGACCCAGGCGAGGGAGGGGGGGGTCCGACCCCCCGCCGCTGGCCCAATACCCCCGTCCTGCCAGCTACCCCTCCAGCTCGGCGGCCGGCTCCCCGCACCCACGGACGGGCGGGTGCCGCCCCTGGAAATTTGCCGCCTGAGGCAAAGGTTTCACCCCGCCTCATGAGCGGGCCGGCCCTGCTCCTATGGTGTCACCCAAACTCAGGTGCCCAAGTTTCCTGTTTCCAGGAACATATCTGTTCCTTCTTTTCTCTAAAATCCTTTATTAAATTGATAAAAAGCAAACTACTAAATCCGATTGTAATGTTAACAAATCCGCTACAGCTACAGTTTAAATAGTCAAACTCACACTGTTTATATATCTGAACCTTTCAACTTCCAGAGGGCTATAAAGTAAAGAGGCATTGTCCGCCTGCCCGTCCCCTGGCGCTTTTGGCAGCACACAAAGCCCGTCATTGATTTTAACGGCTTTTCTTGTTCCCCCTGCAGCAATTTGCGGCAGCAGATTGTGCTGCAGCTGTGCCGAAGTTTCATGTCTATAACTCCTGCGGCATAAAAGGAGTCTCACCAGGACCCGCCTTGCGGGGGCGCCATCAGCCCACGCCGATCGTTACTTGTCCAGCTGTCGGACTGCTAATAAAGTTACGATATTTTACACACTGTAATAATCAGTAGAGAGGATAATGTACTGTCAATGCATAGCAATAAACCGTGTGATATTGGTGTTGGAAGTTTATTGTAGTGGTTTTGCCCCCATTCATGTTTTTCATGATTTATGTCGATGATCATATTTTTGTTTATTGTGATTACCGGTACTTTTACACACCCTGAAATTCCAGCTTTTGCTGAGATTGCTCATTGTTGTTCTACAGTTTCCATTAGAAGAATTTACATTCTTCTCTATGTACTCAAGGTGGGAATTTTACTTTTTCTGCCCCTGGGCACACTTTGTTGTGGCTCTCCTTCCATGTACAGCAGCCCCCCTCCCATTCCATGATTTGCATATTCAGCAGTGATGCATTGTGGGAGACATCGTATGCACACTACAACCTGAATAATTGCAAATACCTTCTGTTTTCCAAAGTCAGGCCCAGCAGGGCCGGTTCAAGTAACGATGGGGCCCTAGGGCAAGATTAGCCTGGGGGCCCCCTAACAGACACCACCCTGACCAAAAAGCGTCATCAGAGGCCCTTTGTTGCAGCCAAATTTCCCTCCTGGGCCCCTGAGCTGGCTGCTGACCCTCCCCCAATCATCCCCCAACTTAACCGACTCTGCAGTGTCCCTGGGGAGCAACAGTTCAGATGGGGGAGGGACAACTTGGGGGCCCCTACAGGCTCTGGGGCCCTGGGGCAACTGCCTATTTTTTCCTATGGTAGCTCCGGCCCTGAGGCCCAGTGCACACCAACAAGCGCTAGGGTAATCGCAAACACTCAGCACTTTTTGAAGTGATATTTTAGAGCAATTCTAGGCATGTGCAGAGAGGTTTTCTAATCATGCCTGGCGATTTTTGGAGCATTTTGGTGTAGCATTTTTTATTTTTTGTTACAGTAGAGCTGGAACTGAACAGCTTCTGTAACAAAAACGCCTGGAAAATAGCTCTGATCTAGCGCTTTTCAGAGCGATTTTCCACTTTCCTGTACTGAACGTTGAGGCTGAATCGCCTCAGAAATCAGCAGAAATGCTGCAGTACCCGAGTTTGCGTTTGGGGGAAAAAACGAAACGCTCTGGTGTGCACCATCCCATTGAAATACATTAGCCAAGTGCTTTTCAAAGCGCAAGCATTTTTAAAAACGCTCTGAGCCGCTCTTGGTGTGCACCAGCCCTTAAAGTGGATGCGAGATAAACTTTTACTCATTGCATAATTGTGTTCCTTTCATTATAGTTTATAGGGCATTCCTCACGCCAAATGCTTTTTTGTTTTGTTTTAATACTCTAATTCCCTATAAACTAAACAAGCCTCACCCACAGCTCCTTTTGTGCCTTGGCACTGTTGCAAGGGCTTATGGGAGCTCAGTCTGGGCAGAAGGAGGTGGAGGTTATTAGCCAAAAATTTAATAGGCAGAGGGGAGGAGGAGAGGGGACTGAATTTACACACAGGCAAGCTGATAGCATCTCCAGCCCTCAGCCTGTGACAATGTGACAAACAGAACATGGCTGCCCTCATTGCACCACAGGAATAATTAATCATAAACTTTTGAAGCTGTTTGCAGCTAGATTTGCTGTGCAAACTATCTAAACTTTAGATAGATAGTATAAGATATATAGACAAGTTACTTGTTATAGTTAGTTTTTCATCTTGGATCCGCTTTAAGGGCAGGAACCCACTAGAGCGATTTTTTTGAGCGTTTAGGGAGCGTGATAAAACACTAGCAATTTCCCTAAACGCTCTGCCAATGTAAATGGTTGGTGCAAATTCCACAGTAGCGATTGCGATTAGCAAAATCGCAAATTCAGGACATGCAGCATTTTGGTAGCGTTTGCGCTTCAATGTAAAGTATATAATCGCTGGCGTAATCGCTCATCAAAACCTGCATGGAGAGATTTTGCTAGCGTTTTAAAGTTACTGTACACTGTAACAAAATAAAAAACAATTGAAAGGACCAAATCAGACTTTAAAACACTAATCGCTACACAACCGCTGGCAAATTGATTACACTTTTTAAAATCACTCCCTAAAATGCTCCTGAAATCGCGTACAAACTGCTCATACAAAACGCTAGCGATTGCGATTAGCGATAGTGTTTTGTAGTGGGTTCCAGGCCTGAAGCTGGATTGCCACAAATACATGCAGAGGGTGCCTGTAGAACATGTATGGAGTTCCTAAAAATCCTCTTAGCCGCAATAAGTACAGTTCTTGCTGCCTATGGTCATAAACGCAACATAATGTTCTGCGGGAAAACCTCGTATATTTCCCTGGTGATTTGTAGATTGCAACGGACCATTTTTTTCTCCAATTGCTCCTCTTTTCCCCATTTTTAAATATCTACCTTGTAATCGGAAACCCTGTCGGGTGATACAAATGAAAGGCAGGAAAGGAGGTAATTGGAACTGGGGGATGATTAAACGCCTCTCCACGCGCTACCTCTAAAAAAGAGAAATAAATGTATTTATATGTATGGGAGCGCGGCGGACGGAACGGCCGCGCCATTTCCATGAACTCCCAGCCAGCGGTAATGGGAAGAAATACCTATAAAACAATACATATAATATTATTGGAGTAGCGAAGAACGGAGGCGGCTCAAGGTCAAGCGAGGAAGAGTCATTATCGGCTGACAGAACGCGGCGCGCGGGGAAGAGTTACCGGCCATAGTACACATAAAGAGGCGCAGCGGCGTTGTTCAAGGACGCCGCTGAAAACACGAAATGAACATGTGTAAAATATGGCTGTAACTGTGATATTTACAGGGGAAAGGTTCTAGGAAGGGAAATTCGGGCTCGTAATCTCCCCAAAAACCACAACATCTAAATTCTCAAAAATGATTTTAAAGTGACACTCAAGCGAAAAAAACGTATGATACAGTATAATGATTTGTATTCTATATGCAGTACGGATAAGGGATAGAACATTAGCAGCAAAGAAAAGAGTCTCATTTTTATTTTTATTTTTTTGTTATTAAATGCTTTATTGAGCAGATAACAAATACAAAATACTGAACATAGCAAGAAATAATAATTTGCACACAAATGGCAAAAGCCATCCCAAAAACTCAACACAAGTAAAAAACCAACACACATAAACCCCCCCCCAAAAAAAAACACAAATAAAAAGAAAAAAAAAAGAAAGAAAAAAAAACTCTTAGGCCTGGTGCACACCAAAAACCGCTAGCAGATCCGCAAAATACTAGCAGATTTTGAAACGCTTTTTCTTATTTTTCTGCAGCGTTTCAGCTAGCGTTTTGCGGTTTTGTGTAGCGGTTTTGGTATAGTAGATTTCATGTATTGTTACAGTAAAGCTGTTACTGAACAGCTACTGTAACAAAAACGCCTGGAAAACAGCTCTGAACTGCCGTTTTTCAGAGCGGTTTGCGGTTTTCCTATACTTTACATTGGAGGCAGAAACGCCTCCGCAATCCAAAATCTGCAGCAGCCCGGGAGTATGCGTTTCTGCAAAACGCCTCCCGCTCTGGTGTGCACCAGCCCATTGAAATACATTACCCAAGCGGATCCGCACCTGCAAGCAGATCGCAAACCGCAGCGGAAACACTCTGGTGTGCACTAGGCCTTAGAGAGCGGGGTCCAGTCAACCAGACCGTTCGACCAGGGAAATGGGGCAACAAGCACCTCCAGCTGATCAGTCCATCCCTCAAGTCCATACTATATCATAATATAGCTCTCCCTATTACAAACGAAAAAAAGAAAGAAAAGATAAAAAAAACAAAAAGAAAAATAACAAATTATCCTATCAAAGCACAAGAGTCCCAAATATCATAGGATACACAGAACAAAGTGGAAGCCAAACACACAGATGTCCAAGGGAACTAAACTCGCCTATATGTTTTCCATGCATCCCAAATGAGATCAAATCTCGCCATATTCTCAATACTATAGTTTTTATTTTATTTTAGTTTTATAGATTTTTTTATAACATCGCATCATTCTCTAATATTTGCAGTTTACAAATCACGCTCAGTATTTCAAACTATGAAACAGAGCAGGCTAATGACCCTTTAAACTTCACTGCAGTAAAATCTTATCTGAAGTTGTCTTTTACTATTTCTTTCTTTGATGTGTATGTGCTTCAGAAAATTAGACTGCTCTCTGACTAAATTAGTCAGAGAGCTCAGAGAAGCTTTTTTGCATAAATAATAAGTGAAGTTTCTTAAAACAGAACTGGAAATTTGAAAAAAAAAAACCAAAAAAAAACATTTTTACTTACCTGGGGTTTCCCCAAGCCCCCAGCAGCCGTCTTGTCCCTCATCGGTCCTGCACGATCCTCCGTTCTCCGACCGCGGTGCAGTTTCGTTACCGTCGCCTTCTAAGTCGATGGCAACTGAGCCTGCGCGCCTTGTGCAACGCAAAGCTTTCTTCACGTTCCAGCCCGCGATAGCGTCCTATGCTAATAGTGTAGCCCGGGGCGCGCAGGCGCATTTGCCGTTGGATGAAACTGCACCGCAGTGGGAGAAAGGAGGATCGTGCTGGACCGGCGTTGGACAGGACGGCTGCTGGGGGTTTGGGGAAGCCCTAGGTAAGTGAAACTGTGTTTGTTTGTTTTTTTCAAATGTACAGTTCCGCTTTAACGCTTCCTGTACTGGAAACAAACAATATGAGACTCATATCATTGCTAATAATGTTCTATTCCTTAGCTGTACTACACATACAATTCATTATATCATAAGTTTATTTTCACTTCAGATTCCCTTTAAAGGGAACCCGAGGCAGAGATGGATTACGATGTAATGGGGCCTTAGACAAGGTAGTAGATTTGGGGCCCGGGTTGCAGGTGGGCCCCTTGACACCCACTAAGCCCCAAACACCTGCCTAGGTTGCCCGGTGGATGATCCTGCTCTGACCCAAGGGGAGAGACCTGGGACCCTTTTTCACTATGTGCACTTAGATCCGAAAATCAGAACGTTCGCCCTCTGCAAATCAGAACGTTCACCCTCTGCAAATCAGAACGTTCACCCTCTGCAAATCACAACGTTCACCCTCTGCAAATCACAACGTTCACCCTCTGCAAATCACAACGTTCACCCTCTGCAAATCACAACGTTCACCCTCTGCAAATCACAACGTTCACCCTCTGCAAATCACAACGTTCACCCTCTGCAAATCACAACGTTCACCCTCTGCAAATCACAACGTTCACCCTCTGCAAATCAGAATGCTCACCCTCTGCAAATCGCTACAGCACCACAATAAACATGTAAATTGCGGTGCTGTTTTTCCACTAATCGCGCCACTATGCGAGTTTCCCTGCGATTTGGGAATTCAAATGTTTTTTTCCTACCAAGGTTATTTTTCTCCATTGGAAATTGCAAACGCACCACAATGGCACCTTACACCTAACGGCTTGCAACAAAATCGTGGTAGTGGATGTAGAAGGGAACACATGCCCACTGCAGTGCGATTGCGTTTCCTAGTGGAAAAAATGTCCATGTAGAGGCTGACATATTTATTTCCTTTTAAACAATGCAGGTTGCCTGGCTGTCCTTCTGATCCTCTCCCCTTATACTTTTAGCCATAGACCCTGGACAAGCTGTATAACTTTGCATACATAAACAGGTCCCTGGTTCAAATCCCAGCCAGGAAATTATCTGCATGGAGTTTGTATGTTTTCCCTGTGGATGTGTGGGTTTCCTCCAGGCACTCATTGTTCCTCCCACATCCCCCCTAAAGTGGCCCAAGACTACAACGGACAGATGACTATAATAGGGATTAGATTGTGAGCTCCTCTGAGGACAGCCATTGACATGACTATGTACTCTGTAATGTGCTGCAGGAGAGGTCAGTGCTATATAAATACATAATAATAATAATATGGTAAGACATTAGAATATGACCATGGTAGGGATTATACAGTGAGCTCCTCTGAGTACAGTCAGTGACATGACTATGTACTCTGTAATGTGCTGCAGGAGAGGTCAGTGCTATATAAATACATAATAATAATAATAATAATAATAATATGGTAAGACATTAGAATATGACCATGGTAGGGATTATACAGTGAGCTCCTCTGAGTACAGTCAGTGACATGACTATGTACTCTGTAAAGTGCTGCTGGAGAAGTCAATGCTATATAAATACATAATAATAATAATCATTTGTATTACCGTGCATCAACTCAGAATTAGTTACATCTCATTGGCTACCTCTAGACCTTATCCAAACTGCATACATTTGCCTAAAATGAGCATAAAGTTTGCATCAACTTGGAATATTTCTCCTCTGAGTTACCCTGTAAAAGACTCGCTCTGTTGATTCTCCGCTTTCCCTTCTCCTGTTAGTGAAAGTGGCATCAGCATTTTGATTAAGCGGAAGCCGGAATCAAATTAGGGTTAGAGAGAAAAAAATGTAATTCGATTCTTATGGACGACTGAACTATGATTACATTTCACTTAACAGTCATCTATTATTTTTCACGTCTGCACAAATTTTCTATTACGAAGGCGGCAGAGGTTTCAAGCGAGTCGAACGCTTCAACACGGGGGCAAGAAATATGGTATGAAACAAGCAGCCACGCCCACATTCATTATTGCATGGTAGATGCAAATAGTATGCAAATGTATCCAGCTTGAAAATGGACATATATATTTATATATATATTGGGGGGGGGGGGGGGGCACTATTCTCTATTTTAACTGGATTAGACCACATGCTGAAAATAACTAAAGCTTCTTCTCAACTTGTCCTCGGAATCCCCCTTGGTCTTCTGTCGCTTTATTTATTTTTTATTTACCGTATTTTGCTACATAGTGAATCATTTTCAGATGGGCAGATTGTAAAATGATCCCTAGGAGATCATTGCTCCTACATAAGAGTGTAGATCTTAAAGCGGACCTCCGGTGTAAATTAAAGTTGTTGTCAGGGACATAACTTTATATGTTTTGACAAATTACAATAGCCCCAATTTCCTTTAGGCTCCTTTTATGCTAGGTACACACCATACAATTTTCTCTTAGATCTACCTGCCAGATAGCTTTTTTCCATGTTGTAGGTAAATCTAACAGAAGAATCTAACAGAAAATGGTATGGTGTGTACCTAGCATTACACTTCATCAGTTGCTGTCAGTTGTAACTGAAAGGACAACTGATGTGCAGTCCGGTGTCCATGTTTCCCTGTGGCCTCTTTCCCACCAGGGCACATGCTGAAAAATGGAAGTTTTTTCACTGCATGTGCAGTAGACTCAGACTGACGCAACTGAGCCAGTTACCGGGGCTGATCGTGACTGAACGGCAGACCGCAGGAGGACGACAGCGTGGGACTCACATGTGCTTATGAGGCTGGAGGAAGCTCCGGGTAAGTATCGATTGTAATTGGTTAGTCTCTGGTTTACTTTAACAACACTAGTGAGACACCTAGACCCTGATCCATGAAGCTGCGCTGCTATAGCAGCGGCAGCGCAAACTCGATGACAGCAGCGCAACCTAAATCCAGGGCTGCTCGCTACACACGGTCATGCAGCGTAGTGTGCCTTTCTACATTACGCGCATTACTTACATACATGGGCGGCGCCAGGGGGGGGGGCTTTGGGGTGCTGTAGCACCCCAAAAGATATTCCAAGCACCCCCTTTGCACCCCCTGTATCGCCGCTCGCCGCCCCGCTCTGTAATTAGAGCACTGCTACAAGAAAATGGCCGACAATGTCCACAAATGCGGACATCGGCGGACATCTTCTTGTAGCTATCTCACTACAGAGGAGGAGTAGGCGGGGAGCGCCTGTGAGTCAGGAGAGGAGGCGGATAAACTGATAAAGGTAGTGCCTGTCAGAAGGATACATAAGTGGTGGCCGCGGGAACGGAGGGAGGAGCTGGGGCAGCTCTACTACCTATACTGGGGCAGCTCTACTATCTATACTGGGGCAGCTCTACTACCTATACTGGGGCAGCTGTACTACCTATACTGGGGCAGCTCTACTACCTATACTGGGGCAGCTCTACTACATATACTGGGGCAGCTCTACTATATATACTGGGGCAGCTCTACTTCCTATATTGGGGCAGCTCTACTACCCATACTGGGGCAGCTCTACTACCTATACTGGGGCAGCTCTACTACCTATACTGGGGCAGCTCTACTACATATACTGGGGCAGCTCTACTATATATACTGGGGCAGCTCTACTTCCTATATTGGGGCAGCTCTACTACCCATACTGGGGCAGCTCTACTACCCATACTGGGGCAGCTCTACTACCCATACTGGGGCAGCTCTACTACCTATACTGGGGCAGCTCTACTACCTATACTGGGGCAGCTCTACTACTTACGCTGGTGCAGATCTACTACCTATACTGGGGCAGCTCTACTACCTATACTGGGGTAGATCTACTACCTATACCGGGGCAGATCTACTCCCTATACTGGGGCAGCTTTACACCCTATACTGGGGCAGCTTTACACCCTATACTGGGGCAGCTCTACTACCTATACTGGGGCAGCTTTACACCCGATACTGGGGCAGCTCTACTACCTATACTGGGGCAGCTCTACTACCTATACTGGGGCAGCTCTACTACCTATACTGGGGCAGCTCTACTCCCTATACTGGGGAACCTCTACTACCTACACAGGGGCAGCTCTACTACATACACTGGGGCAGCTCTACTACCCATACTGGGGCAGCTCTACTACCTATACTGGGGCAGCTCTACTACCTATACTGGGGCAGCTCTACTACCCATACTGGGGCAGCTCTACTACCCATACTGGGGCAGCTCTACTACCTATACTGGGGCAGCTCCACTACCCATACTGTGGCAGCTCTACTACCTGTATTAGGGCAGCTCTACTACCCATACTGGGGCAGCTCTACTACCTATGCTGGGGCAGCTCTACTACCTATGCTGTGGCAGCTCTACTACCTATGCTGGGGCAGCTCTACTACCTATACTGGGGCAGCTATACTACCTATACTGGGACAGCTCTACTATCTATACTGGGGCAGTTATGCTACCCATACTGGGGCAGCTCTACTACCTATACTGGGGCAGCTCCACTACCTATACTGGGGCAGCTCTACTACCTGTATTGGGGCAGCTCTACTACCTATGCTGGGGCAGCTATACTACCTATACTGGGACAGCTCTACTATCTATACTGGGGCAGTTATGCTACCTATACTGGGGCAACTATATTACTGTACCTATACACGCCCACTTTCTAGTGCATAGGCACGCTCTTTTTGGCCATACCCCCTGTGTTTGGCAATGCCCCCTTTTTTCAGTTTCCAGCTACCCCTAGAAGAGATCCAGCACCCCCTAAAAAAAACTCCCGGAGCCGCCTCTGCTTACATAGCAACGACGAGCACTCCTTTAAATGCCGGCCGCTGCTGTGAATTATCGTGACCACGATACTTTACTAGCGCGACCGTTACTACAGTATGTAACTAAGGACGGCACGATACTCTGCACAACCGTGCGCAACGTGCAGCCCTGGATTGAGGTTGTGCTGCTGTTGTGGAGCCTGCGCTGCTATGGCAGCTCAGCTTCATGAAACAGGGCCCTAGTGGCTAAACTGCAGTATTGCCTATTGCTACAGCCAAGGCATTTTTTCTTCCTGGAGGCTGAGTTTCCTCCTCCACAGCCCAGCCCCCAGAAAAAATGCCATGCCCTATTTCCATAATGGGGGTGGGGCCTTCACCTTATATGGCGTAGCCTGGGTAGAGTGGTTGAGTATACTAATCTTCTTATAGGGGCTATAATAATCCGCTATACTGTAACATATAAAGTTAGTGTCCTTAACACTAACATTAATTTACACTGGAGGTGTGCTTTAATTTCAGTTTCAGTGTTTGCCATAGGCTCTATATTACCCAGATACGCCCCTGCCAGGGATTACTAATTTCTACTTATTATTTTCCTGCTCTTTACCTTCAATCACCTTGTTTATAATGATGCAATCAGCCTGATTGCACATTAATGAATCACTAAATATCAATTCAACGCTTACAAAGTGGCGTGCATTGTAGACTACAATGGATGCAAAACCCCCCTAAAGACTTGTGCAGCCCAGAAATAGGTTTAGCACATTTATTTTTTTCCGAGCAGAAGTGTAATTTAAATTTAAATACTCATCTATCATGCTTAAAAAAACAGGCAATTATTTTATTTGTCAGGCTGCACAATCTACCCTGCCACGGAATACAATGGAGTAATTACTGTACAGAAAACACAGCTGGTGCGGAGAGTGTAACCAAAATGATATTTACAGTCAACAAGTGAATTAACTTATCAGCGCGGAAGATGTAGAGGGTCCTAATACTTATCTCCCATTGTTCCCGGGAACGGGGAATTTAATTCTCCCATTGATATTGTTATTAACACGACGCATTAGCATAAACCGCATCTGTTTGGGGCGATCATCTGACAGTATTTCATCGCTGGCAAATCACACGGAAAAGATGTGGGAGGACAAATTACCCGTCTCGGTTTAGAATTACGATTTGTAGCGCATAAACTTATCTCTCATTTTTCTCAGGATTGTCAGTTTGTATTTCTGTTTATCTGACGGCTTTTCAAGCAGCGATAGAGGGAGGGAAAAGAAAGAAAACTAATTAACCGTTGCTTTATTCGAGATCGCACGTAAGTAAGGCAATTTGTAAGTCCTAATTCTTTTCAGTCCAGCAAGGGGACAGGTCCTCTTCCCTCCTCTTCAGTGCACAAGCGCCGTACAGCCAATCACCAAGCAGCTTCCATCCATGCATGTCATGTGACAAAAAGGCACGTTGTATAGGGATTGGCTTGTACGCTCTGCTACCACTGCTGCTCTGAAGCCCCCTGTGACGGCAGGGTTTGGGTGGTGTATTCTTAACCTCCTTGCCGGTCTAAAAAATCCGGCAAGGAGGCAGCGCCGCACATTTTTTTTTTTTAAAATCATGTAGCGAGCCAAGGGCTCGCTACATGATAGCCGCTAAGCGGCGGCATCCCCCCACCCACTCCGATCGCCTTCGGCGATCAGAGTATGCAGGGAATCCCGTTGAGAACGGGATTTCCTGCAGGGCTTCCCCGGTCGCCATGGCGACGGGGCGGGATGACGTCACCGACGTCATGGACGTCGGGACGTCATAGGGAATCCCGATCCGCCCCTCAACGCTGCCTGGCACTGATTGGCCAGGCGGCGCAGGGCTCTGGGGCGGGGGGGAGCGACTCGGCGCGGCGGATTGCGGCGGATCGGCGGCGAGCGGCGGCGATCGGAAGTTACAAGCAGCTAGCAAAGTGCTAGCTGCTTGTAACAAAAAAAAAATTATGCAAATCGGCCCAGCGGGGCCTGAGATATCCTCCTGCGCAGGTTACCCCGAGCTGAGCTCGGGATAACCGGCAAGGAGGTTAAAGGTCACCCGAGGCGAAAATAAATGAACGAAATAACGATTTTATCTATCTTCCTTCTCCTAAAAATGACTTTTTAAGATATTCTACTGTTTTATTTTATGTTTAAATCTACTTTTTAAGTTGTAACTGTTTTATTGTTTTTGCTCAATGACACATTCATTGAAGTATGCCAGAGCTAAAAATCTATGAACTATTGATCCTTTTTATCTCTTTCCTGCTCTCAAAAGCCATTTTCTGCTAGGAAAGTATTTTATAGTTGGAATTTCTTATCAGTGAGAGTCACACTGTAGTCACTTCCTGTCTGAGTCAGGACTGAGTCAGCAACTTACACACCTGATATAACTCTTTCAGGCAGAGAAAGAAAAAAATGGAACACAGCATAGTTATTTGTGTGCTGGGCACTGTACATACACATGTCTATCTCATCATGTCACATGTCATCTCGGGAATCCTTTAAGCCCCTGTTGGCTCCAGCCCATCTTTCGGAAGAGAGAGGGAGAAGGTGGATTAGGAGCTATGTGATTGCTGCAGGGCCGAATTTGTACTTTCCAGCGCCCAAGGAATGTCACCAACCGCTCCCCATTCTGTCTAACACCCTGACTAGCGATCACTGGTTTGAATGAATTCCCCTCTGTTTTGCTGCACTGCCCCCTTGACAAAGAAGCAGTGCATGCTCTGTCCACTCCCTGTAGTTTTGCACTCCTACCAGGAGGATTCATAGCAACCGATAGTGTTCTTTCGGGGCATGCATGCTTCAGAAACCCCATCCAAAACAGAGAAGAGGTAAGTAGAAGAATCCCAAACTACACACACTGGCATAGATGTAGTGTCAGCTCAGGCGTCCTTTAAGCATTAACAACGTAGCACTTAGGGCAAGGAAAGAAAGGACAGATCTTAAAATGAGTCAGCAGGAAGGTTTGAAACAGAATGATACCATTTATTGGCTAGCTTAAAAGAAAATCAGTAAGCCTTTGGCTAATGAGCCTTCTTCAGATGTTGTTCCTGTATACTGACCCAGCTATATACACATTCAGCATTAGAAGGAGATACATAGCTTGTTTTAATATAAATACATGTCATTCAGTTGTCATCCTGTTTCAAAATGTCCTGCTTTCACTGATGGCTTACAGTACAATGCTCTACTTCTTTAAAATGATATAGGAAAGAGTTAAACTGTAGCACAGAGAATGCTACTGTCATTTCCTAGGAGAATAAAATAGACAAACCAAACCATAAATGTACAGGTCTCAGGTCTTTATCCACGCTGACCAGGCATAAACTCTGACAGCAGTGAGGGGGAGAGGAAACTTAGCACAGCAGATAACTCCTGTCCGTGAATGTCTCCATAAAAAACTCACTGAACTCGAGTTTTGCTCCTCCCTGGCACTTCTTATAGCAGCTTGTATGTCCCCACTCATCATACAAAGGACAGGATAATCAGGTGACAGCAGATGCTAACTGTCATCGCACACACCAGGAAGTGAGAGAGATGCTGGGATCTCTGGAATTTAGGCAGCAGAGCAAAGCAGGAGAGATGGTTTACTTGGACATGGGAACGCTTATCTCTACAAGGCCATTGAGGCTATATTTAGTCTGACGGTGAAATAACCTTTTCATATACACTCTCAGCTACGGCAACATTAAACACAGCGACGTGGCACCTGAGCAACAGCCTACATGCTTGTCGACTGTATTTTGGGGGCTGCCAGCACTAGATCCCTAGGCTTAGGAGAATGGAGGAAGCCTTAAACGTATCCAGAGGCTTCCCCCTCCTCCTGAGGTAAGTATTCCCTAGGGATTTTTTTTATTACAGTTTCTCTTTAAAGCACACCTAAAGTGAGAGGGATATGGAGGCTGCCTTATGTATTTCCTTTTAAACAATGCAGATTTCTTGGCTGTTCTGCTGATCCTCTGCCGATATTACTTTTAGCCACACCCCCTGAAGAAGCATGCAGATAAGATGCTCTGGCTGAAGACTGACTGGATTACCTGCATGCTTGTTTCAGGTCTATGATTCAGACACTAATGCAGCCAAGGAGGTCAACAGGATGTCAGGCAATTGGTATTGTTTAAAAGTAAATATGGCAGCCTCCATATTCTTCTCATTACAGTTGTCCTTTAAAAGTCCTCAGCAGGCAGGAACATTTACCATTTTGGGTGGTCTTCGCAGTCTGCTCCCTCCCATCAGATCTAATGATTGCATTTCCCCGAAGCTACGGCCAGACCAGCTCTCACGTCTTTGGCGTTTCCTCGCCGCGCCGGAGATGAAACGTCGAGGTAAGAAATTTTATGGAGCAGATTTTTGACTAAGCGACAAATTTCTGCACTTAAATAAGCTATTGATGAAACATGTATTTATTTTAAGTCTGAGTTACGAGGCTGACAGCCCCCGCCGGGTCTGTAAACCGCCAGCGATTCAAAAGAGCGCTGCTTTGGCAAATTATGTAATATTTACATCCGTGCAGCCCGAAATATAATGAAAAGCGCGTGGAATTTATACCTCCCCTGTGCGCCATAAATTTCCTCCCGCTCTGCTAATGGAATGGAACTCAGCCGTCGTTGTTTTCACTTGTTACGCTCGCGAGTAATCTCCGCAATTATGCTCCGTATACAATTACAGAGTACAGTACATCAATAATGAGCATGCGCTATGGGAGGACGGCACTAGAGGCTGGATAACACCAAGGGGGAGACCCAGCGGGGATTGCAGATACCCCTCCCCCAAGTCACATAACTCGGAGGAGTAGGTCAATGTTTCACACCCCCCCCCCCCCCCCACAGAAGGTGGCTAGTGGCCCCTTGACACTTACTAAGCCCCAGGCACCTTCCTAAATTGCCTGCTGGAGGATTTTGCTCTGGTTGCACACAGCACCCGGGACCATGATTGATTTGGGGTTTTATTCACAAGACTTATCTCATGAGATAGCTCACCTTAACCACTTCAGCCTACAGCGTTGTTTCACCTGATGCATCCAGGCAACGTTCACCTACCATTAATTCGCCAATAACTTTATCATTGCTTATCACAACTAAATGATCTATATCTTGTTTTTTTCCGTCATCAATTAGGCTTTCTTTAGGTAGTACATTTTACTAAGAATTATTTTATCCTAAATTCATTTTAACAGGAGAATTAAGGAAAAAATGGAAAAAATTAATTATTTCTCAGTTTTGGCCCACTATAGTTTTAAAATAATACATGCTACTGTAATTAAAACCCACATATTTTATTTGCCCATTTGTCTCGGTTATTACACCGATTAAATTATGTCCCTATCACAATATATGGCGCCAATATTTCATTTGGAAATAAAGGTGCATTTTTTCAGTTTTGCGTACATCACTATTTACAAGCCCATAATTTAAAAAGTAATAGTAATATACCCTCTTGACATACATATTAAAAAAAGTTTGATCCCTAAGGTAACTATTTATTTATGTATTTTTTTTAATTGTGTATTTTTAATTTTTTTTACAAAGATAATTGTGGGTAACTATTGGGGTGTGTGGGAGTTAAGGAGCTCATTTTAAATGTAAAAAATAGTAAAGGAAAAGTAACCAATACGAAATAAAAAAGTGCTAAAATAAATTGGTCTGGTGGACTTACAAGCTGCATTGGCTGCTAGAGGTTAAGCAACGTACATACACTAGACTAAACTCAGTCAGGGCTAATGTGTCGCCAATAGATCCGGAGTGCAGTATTATCTCAGGCAAGCATATTGTCCCATTTCTTACCCCATCCACCAGAACCCACTTCCTCGTGCATTACACTGTCATCCCTCTTTAGAGATAACCTTCCGTAAAAGTTCGGTTCGCGCAAACTTTTGCGAACCGCAATAGACTTCAATGGGGAGGCGAACTTTGAAAGCTAGAAACACTTATGCTGGCCAGAAAAGTGATGGAAAAGATGTTTCAAGGGGTCTAACATCTGAGTTTCTGCATGGAGGAGTGGGATAGACCGACGACAAAAGTCCCGGGGGTGGGGTGGGGGAAAGATATGGATTTGACGCAAAGCAGCGTTTTAAGGGCAGGAATCACATTGAATGCTAAATTGCAGGCCTCAAGTGCTTTAAAACATCTTGCATGTGTATACATCAATCAGAGAGTGTAATTAGAGTACTGCTTCACACTGACACACCAAACTCACTGTGTAACGCACCGCAAGCAGCTGTTTGTGGAGTGACGGCCGTGCTGGACTGGTGCGCACCATGGCGAGAGTGCAGGCCGTGGCGTTTTTCAAGCCCATATGGTCGCCGGGCTGTGGTAGCTCAATGATAGAACAACAGTGACTGTCCAGCTGATCAAATTTGGTCTGTCCACAATGAAGCAACGACCTTATTATCGTAGGTGTGTGCCCCTCCCCCCCCCCCCCCCCAAAGTGATCCAATTAATTTTCATAACCTTTTTTTTCCCTGTAACTTGCCAAAAGGGTCTAGTATACAGTGCAGGAGACTATTGACGTGTATGCATGTCAATACTGTTCACAACATGTCTTGTATTGGCGTGTATAGCAGTCAATGCCGCTAGGGAGGTTAAAGAGAAACCGTAACCAGGAATTGAACTTCATCCCAATCAGTAGCTGATACCCCCTTTCAAATGAGAAATCTTTACTTTTTCTTAAAAGGATCATCGGGGGGCTCTGTATGGCTGATATTGTGGTGAAACCCCTCCCACAGTGTGATGTCAGCGCCTCACAGCAACGAGTTCCTGACATAATACTGTGGGGGCCTTGTTGCATTGTGGGAAATAACAGCTGTTTCCAACTGCCCAAAAAGCAGCATCTCCTTCCACAGACATCACCCGCCAGCAGTAAAGATGTCGGCATGTGATAAATGTCAGAATGTAAATCAGGGAGAGGAAAGATTTTACAATGTAGCAAACACTGACTAAATCATCTATACTTAATTACTGAAAACATGAAGCACTTTTTTTATTACATTATTTTCACTGGAGTTGCTCTTTAACTGTCAAGTGCCAATCCCAGACGACAGTCATCGTGCGTAAGTACACACGTTAAGGACTCCATTTTACCTGGGCATCATAGTAGTTGCCTACTGTGACTACCAGAGCAGGATTATCCACCAGGCAACCTAGGCAGGTGCTTGGGGCCTAGAGGCTGTCAAGGGGCCCACCTACCACCCTTTTTGACCTCTCTCCATTTCAGCTTACTAAAAGGACCACATGGGGGCCCCAATCTACTACCTTGCCTAAGGCCCCATTACATCCTAATCCATCTCATCCAAAGAAATCACAGCCATTTTTTCAGCACATCCCAAACAACTGAATTGTTAACGGTGGCTGCAGCTATTGTTTTATTGTTTCCTGGGAATAACAAGATGAATCTATCATCAGGCATATGTTCCTTTCCAAGCATGTAAAAAGACACCCCCCGGGGCTCTGGCAAGCTTCCATCCACACAGATAGAATAATGGGAACCTCGTCCGTCCTACGCCCCCTCCCCCCTATATTGGGAAGTACAGGAGGGGGTGACGTCACCTGACAACTGACAGACCCACCAAAGCAGATGGTCCACCTCGTCTCCCCATCGCTGCATCCTGGAGGGCCGGGAAATATGCGCCGCCATCTGATGCGTTCTACAATGCAATGAGAGCGATGAATGGAGCGATGGATATGAACAGCGCAGCAGTTTTGTCCTCTCCTCTAAAAGCCTTATAATGACTTTATAAACAATAGACAAAGTGCGCTGCTGGCTGCTGCAGACACAGACAAAACTCTCAGCGTCACAATCTGCGCTGGCAATGAAAATAACCTGTGACTACTCAGACAAGAAACTAAGTCAACTGTTTATCCCAGACTTAGTATATCAGGAAGTGCTTTGTCTTACCTTGTTTCTGCATTCCTCTGCTTTAGAGTAAATTTGAACAGAGAAGCATGAGGTGCCTGGCTCTTCTACTGACCACATATGCTATTGCTCCTTTGTTATTGCCTGATGAAGCGAGATCAAACCTGCAAAATGCGTTGCATATTTGGAGTTCATAAATAAAATATATTGACTGTCTTTACTACAGTCGTTGTGTGTCTACTTGGAGGAGGTAAGTCCACCACTACCTCCTCTATTTACCTAGAATTTGGTTTTTAAGCTCATTTAGCTTTCTTTTATCCTCTTAGCGCCTCTGTTCTCCTGCATAGTATTGAGTCCACCCTGGGTGGAGGGTTGAACCCCCTTTTTTCTCATCTACAGAGAGCGACTTCTTATTCCTGAGTGGGGTCAGGAAAATCTCCCCACCTGCCTTTACAGTGGTTGCCTAATGGTAACCCTGGTTTGTGAGTATTAATATTTACTCTATCTAGTAACCATTTACCAGTACATATTACACTACTGGGGCTCTTGGTGTTCCTTGTTTTTATTTAGAGAAGCATGTGGAGGCTGCCATATTTATTTCCTTTTAAACAATACCAGTTGCCTTTGGGAGGGGGGAAGGGCATCACTTGCTGGTACAGCTGGATCATCCCCACCAACTTAGGCAGGTGCCTAGGACATTGCGATAGACTAGGGACCTGGTTGACACTAGCCAGCACTAAATCTTTCAAAAAAGTCAGGAGGCCGTCAAAGATGGGCCCAAAGTTGTTACTTGCCTACGGCCCCATTTCATATTTTCACACTTGATTGGGGGAAAGGGTGCTTTGCTGGCCATACTATTTATATTATTATTATTATTAATTGGGTGATATTACACTAACCGCACTTGTTAGATGGGTGAATGTTACTCTGCAGGCATTTGTTATACTGGTGGGCATGGATTTTTAACTGGGCGGCCAAAGGTTTGTAGTTACGCACTTGGCAATAGCCACACTTGAATGGGGATGAACTTGATGCCTCCTCCCAGTGGGAACCGCGGGGGCTGGACTGATGGATGGTACAGAGGAGGAGTCCCAGAAGAGCCCTAGCATGACATCATCAATGGAACTTTTCAGTCCAAGTGAGTGAAATTTAGCAGAGAGGAGGTTTGGGGGATGGGAACCTTTCTTAAAGAGAGTCTGAAGCGAGAATAAATCTCGCTTCAGACCTCATAGATAGCAGGGGCATGCGTGCCCCTGCTAAAACGCCGCTATCGCGCCGCTAAACGGGGGTCCCTTCACCCCCAAATCCTCTCGGTGCAGCAGGGGAGCGCTTCCTGGTTGGGGCAGGGCTAACCGCCGCAGCCCTGCCCCACGCGCGTCTGTCAGCGCGTATCTCCGCCTCTCCCCCGCCCCTCTCAGTCTTCCTTCACTGAGAGGGGCGGGGGAGAGGCGGCGATGCGCCGCTGATAGACGCGACTGGAGGCAGGGCTGCAGCCGTTAGCCCTGCCTCCAGGAGTGGCCAAGTCTGCGACCAAGTTTTGCAGTGGGGGGTTTGGGGGTGAAGGGACCCCCGTTTAGCGGCGCTATAGCGGCGGTTTAGCAGGGGCATGTGAGCTCTGAAGCGAGATTTATTCTCGCTTCAGAGTCTCTTTAAGCCTTGTAAACAAGTTAGCGTTAACATAGTGTTTGAAAGAATGATCCACAAACAGTCATCGGACAATCATTCATAAAAAGAAAAACCTGATTGTATATGATAACTGGTAGTCCCATGGACACAAAATGAGGGAGAGTAATAGAGATTAGCCATTGAGACAACTTTTCCATGCTCTTTTATGCACTTCCTATCTAGACAGGAAGAAAGGAAAATTCTCACAGTTAGGGACACAGAACATCAATGTAATACCTAAAAAGTTCTATCTCTATTCTATCTCCTTTCCTGTTTGTACAACACTTAAAGTTCCACTATCGTAAAAAAGTAGGCAATTAATATCTGACAGAACCGACAAGTTTTGGGCCAGTCCATTTCTTCATGGGGGATTCTCAGGGTTTTCTTTGTTTTCAACAGCATTTCCTGATCAGCAGTTGCAAAGTCTAATACAAACAAAATAGTGTGCAAGTGAGTAGGGAGGCTGACTGGTATCTTACTGTTTTGACAGTTAAACTGCTGTTCAGGAAATGCTGTTGAAAACAAAGAAAACCCTGAGAATTCCCTATGCGGAGATGGACTAGCCCAAAACCTGTCAGTTCTGTCAGATTTTAAAGTGAACCAGAGAGGAAGCACCCTCATGTATTTTACCATATATATCAGTGGCGAACATTATAGAAAACACCTACCCTGCTCTCTGTTTCATCCTTCACTGCTCAGCCTGCTTGTTATCAGCCCTGATAAAATCCCTGACTGAGCATTCAGTCTGGCTTTGCTCAGGAATTTTTATAGCGGAGTCTGTGTTTTCTGGTGTCTTTTCAAGCCCAAGCCTGCCCCCTTCTGTCTCTGCTCAGGAATCATTATAGCTGAGTCATTATAGCAAAGGCAGACTGAATGCTCAGTCGGGGATTTTATCAGGGCTGATAACGAGCAGACTGCTTAGGCGTGCTAACCAGGGTGCTAAGTAGGTTAGCACCGGTTTTCTCAATCAGATCGCGCGCTAAGTACCACTCACAAAATTTTGCACGCGCAAAGTCCTATGCGCGCGCTAAGTCCCATAGGCTTTAGTGGGCACTTCGTGCGGAGCACCCTGCTCTCTGTGCAGTGCGCGCGCAAAACTTTGCATGCGGTACTTTGCGCACGATCACTACTTCTCACATTTAAACTGAGTTTAGACGTGCTAAGGGCCAGTGCTAAAGTTAGCACCGTTTTGTAAATCGAGCCCATGAGGGTGCTTCGTCTCTGGTTCACTTTAAATGCCCACTTTTTCCACGATAGTGGTCTTTTAAAATAATAATAATAATAAAGTTGGAAGTTAAAGCAAACCTGGACTGGAAAAGTCAAAATAAACATGATCGCATCATACTTACTTCCCACAAAGTCCACTCATCAATCTCTTTCTACTCTCCTGCATCCTGCTTGTCCACTGTGGTCGATGGAATTCTCCATCCTCCAAATTTGCCATTACCTCATAACAGCTTCCTGGTCAGAACACTGTTAAACTGTAATATCACCCACTTGAGCCATCGGGAAACATGGACATTACCTTGCTCATTCGTTGTCCTTTCAGTTATAACTGACAGCAACTGATATATTCAACACACACAAACAACTGATATATACCTGACAGCAACTGATCTATTTCAGTTCTGACAATATCTTGTCAGGACTAGAAGGAATCGTGAGAAGAAAATGGTGAGCTTCTGAGAGGAACTGACAGAGGGGTAAGTATGTAATATTCATTTGCAGGTACATAATGTGTTTATTTTAAATCATTTTACTCAGTTCAGGTTCACTTTAAATCCCCACTCCACACACAAAATTTCCCTAGCTCTGTGCAGAGCTTGATTTTGTCTGTCTATGAGCTTCCTCATCAGCTGATGTCAGATAAATCACTTGTAAAATTCCTGATCAGGAGAGCAGACACTGACAACTTCCTGTCTGACAGACTGTCACTGCTATATTCTGCAGTCTTCAGACAGATTCAGTCTTTGCCACACCCCTTACAGTCTAAAGTATGGAATGATGCAAACTGAGAAACAGAAGCTCCCACTTACCAAATCGGAAACTCATCCTCTGTAGTCTGCTGCTTATGTTATCAGACTTTCAAGAAAGACATTTATTTCTTTTTTAGCAGCAGAATCTTTATTTCACACAATAAAGTGAACATTCGATCACTCTGATTACTAAAGCTATTAGCTGGTATATTTGGATCTGAGCCCGGAAACAGGCCTCTAGCATTAACCTTTTCGTTTTCCTGAAATATCTCTCTACCGTGGCCGATTCTTCCTTTCCTCCGCTCCATCTCTGTCACGTTATAACCGGCGTCACACATTCCGACCGCCTAATTAGCTCCCCCTGATCATTTAAACGAGTCTCCCCATTGGGCTGCCGCAGCCATTTCTGTTATCTCCAGGAGACTGATAATGGCGTGTTTTGGAAAGAGCAGGTATTCAAAGCCCGGACACAAAAGGTTTCCTTATCGCCCGTGACTGTACACGATTATTTCCCTGCTTCGAAATTAAGGACAACTCAGCGTAGGGCTTATCACCGCGCTGTTCTACAGGAAGCGGATAAGGGAAATGGCCTATTTTAGCAGCCTTTCCGGCTTTGTGATTCAGGACAATTAATGTTTCACTTATCTTACGCGGAGGCTGTGAATAGGCAAAGTGAGAGTTATTTAACTCAAGCCGGGAAAATGAAATTGCAAATTGATTCTGCGGGAAAGCCAAGCAGTGAGAAACCAGAGGTCTTGCAGAAAATGTGTTGTCATGTTTTTTTGTTTTGTTTTGTTTTTTTGTTTATTCAGTTTAATATTATTATTATCGGCTTTTTGTATTTCTTTTTTTATTTTTGGATTCAGGAAATGTGAAATAAAAAATTTGATACAGGATTCCCTCATTTATTTAGACAAGCTTTATTGACACGTTTTTTGAAATAACACAATTTGAATGACAACTGAGGATAATATGCAAGAATGATCTCTTATCTGTGTTTTCCACCACATAAAAGTACTAAAAATAAGGTAGGAAAAGTAAGTTAGCTAGCAACAATTTATTTTAAATTATGAAAATGTACTGATAATTTGTAAGTGGCTGGATAGTGTAATGGTTAAGGGCTCTGCCTCTGACACAGGCGACCTGGGTTTGAATCTTGGCTCTGCCTGTTCAGTAAGCCAGGACTTATTCAGTAGGGGACCTTGGGCAAGACTCCCTAACACTGCTACTGCCTATAGCACGCGTCCTAGTGGCTGCAGCTCTGACGCTTTGAGTCCGCCAGGAGAAAAGCGCGATATAAATGTTCTGTGTTTGTTGTTGTTGTTTGTTGTAAGAAAAGTCAGAAAAATCAGTTCCAAAGTTTGAAATTAGTGTTGGGTGAACTTAGTACAGTGGGGTTTGCAGATGAACTTGATGGGGTAAACTTCTTGCGAGCGATTCGCTGGTTGACCGGTGAACCTGCGAGCTGGCTTTTATCAGAATCAGGTTTGGTCGACAGTGTCACATTCAGAATCGTTTTTGGTACTCCCTCAGCACTGGGCATAGTGCAAGTTTACATACAGTAAATAATGAACACAGAATACAGACATAATGATAATCAGTAATGCTAAGAGGTTTAGCTGTGAAAGAGGCTCCAGCTCAGAAGTAGGACTGCTTGGGGGAAGAAGGTGTTCCTGTGCCTGGAGGTTTTTGTGGGGATGGTTCTGAAGTGATGGCCTGAAGGAAGGTGGATGAAGAAACGACTGCCAGGGTGGTATGGATCATGCATGATCCGGTTGGCCCTGGTACTTAGCCTAAATGTGTGGAGGAGGTCCAGCGGTGGTAGGGGTGTCCCAATAATCCTTTTCGCAGCGTTGATCACCTTTTGGAGTTTGTACTTCTAGCTAGCAGTTGTGCCTGCATACCAGACGATAATAGAGAAGCAAGAGGATAGACTCAATGGTGGTAGTGTAGAAATTGGTCAGCAGCTCCTGCGACATACTAAACTTCCTCAGCTGTTTCAGGAAGAACAACAAAAACAGCTGAGCTTTCTTTTGGCATTTGGTGATGGTTGTACCGAGGAATTGAACATTTGGTACTCTGGTGACTTGAGTGCCTTTAATGAGGACTGGTTTCCAAATCTACAAATCCCAGCTCAAACATGGGTTTGCACACCGAACCGCACCAGCCCGCTCACCTTTTCCTTCCTTAACCAAATCCTGTTTTACCGTCTGCCCGACTTGTCCGCCAAAACCTCTTCCAGTGTCACGCTGACTTCACTACCCCCAGACCACGGAGAGCTGGATGGGTCATCTGAATGCTTCAGGAATGGTGACAAAATGTGGCACCCAAAAAGGCGACGGAGGTAGCTTGGACATTCAGAATAATAAGCCTGTGGAAGTGGGAAAGATGAGTTTGCAGTGGGGGGATCATAAAGTTGAATGGCACAGACGTCACGTGGTGCGTTTCAGCAGTCAAACAGCACACCCCATATTGAGTATTTCAGGGGTTCTTGACCCCACAAATCCCAAATCAAAAGCAGGTGTTTGATCCCTCACCAAACTGCCTTCACTATCATGCTCCTCAGTGGCGTAACTACAATTTATGGAACCCCCATAAAAGCTTTCATGCCCCCCCCCAATACTCACACCCCTTCCCTTGTCTTCCCTTGGTGCCCGTCACGGCCTTGTGGTCCATCTCACAAGGGTCATAAAACAAGTGTAGCAATCATGATCTTCACACCCATAACAAGTGCAGCCACAAAAACACAGGTCTGAAGTATAGTCCCCTGAGGAAGGGAAGATTAGAAGTTGGGGCCTCCCAAAGCTCTGGGCCCCTCTGCAATCGCAGGGGCAGCTCCCCTCTAGTTATGCCTCTGATGTTCCTCAAAAGATTTGGCAGAGTAAGCCTTTCATCTCAGACCTTGTCACAAACCTTTTTTTTTATTTCCTGTAGGGAAATTTCTCTGAGCCCTAATTGGCTGCAGATTGTGTCCTTATTTGACATAAAAATTGACTGCACATTTGTCCATTTAGCTCCGCTTACATCTGCTGGAATTGGCGTTAAGCGACCAGATGCTTTTCTGGGATCCGCCAGACTTTCACAGTCCATAACCCAGCGGCCGGCAGCAGTGAATGTATCTTTAGCCGGGCGTGTTTGAGTAGAAGTTGTGGTAATGCGCGGGTGGACAGTGTGTGTTGCTGATACATGATGCTGGTATAAAATAACCACTGATGTTGTGTTTTCTCTTTCCTTGTCCTTGCAGTGTGCTGAACAGAACACCTATGCATCTTATCTATGAAATTATACTCGTGGATGATTTCAGCGATAATTGTGAGTTCAACAATCTAACTGCATTTCCTTTTCTCTTTCTTTTTTTTTTTAAACTTTATTAATATTTCAAAAACTTTATGAGTGTATACATGTAATATACATAAGGATATCTTATACGGCGGCATTTACCGTATTTGCCGCCGTATATGATGCTCTCGACCATAAGACGCACCCAGGTTTAGAAGGCAAAAACCAGGGGAAAAATATATAAACTAAACCTGGTGCATCCATGTTCCATAAGTACATGTTCTACCCCAAATGGGGTCCTCCTGGGTCCCCATGTCTCCCTCCTGTGTCCCCAATGTGTCCTCCTGTGTCCCCATGTCTCCCTCCTGTGTCCCCAATGTGTCCCTCTGTGACCCCATGTCTCCCTCCTGTGTCCTCAATGTTGTCCTCGTGTCCCCATGTCTCCCTCCTGTGTCCCCATGTCTCCCACGTGTCTTCTTGTATTCCACATGTGTCCCCCATGTCTCTCCCATGTGTCCTCATTTGTCCCCCATGTCTCCCTCCTGTGTCCCCATGTCTCCCTCATGTGTCTCCAATGTGTCCCCCTGTGACCCCATGTCTCCCTCCTGTGTCCCCATGTCTCCCTCCTGTGTCCCCATGTCTCCCACGTGTCTTCTTGTATTCCACATGTGTCCCCCATGTCTCTCCCATGTGTCCTCCTTTGTCCCCCATGTCTCCCTCCTGTGTCCCCATGTCTCCCTCCTGTGTCTCCAATGTGTCCCCCTGTGACCCCATGTCTCCCTCCTGTGTCCCCATGTCTCCCTCCTGTGTCCCCATGTCTCCCACGTGTCTTCTTGTATTCCACATGTGGCCCCCATGTCTCTCCCATGTGTCCTCCTTTGTCCCCCATTTGTCCTCCCGCGTTACCGTCAGACTTTCATGGCGACGCCGCTGCGGTGGAAGTAATGTCAAATGGATAAAGGAGAGGGTACACCGCTGCACTGCAGACTAATAGAGACAGTGCTGGACCCTAGGTTGCTCAGTCCAGATAAGATAAACAATAGAGATGGAGGGATCCGCAACAATGTCTCTAGAAAAAGCTCAAATTCTTTATTCAGGACGTATCCTCATATCAGTGGAAGCATAGCTGACATGTTTCGGGCCAAATTATGCCCTTAATCATAGCTAAAATCACAAACGGTCTCAAATGTTTTTAAATAGGTGTTGACCAACCGGGGTGGGGCACTGACCACTCCTACTAGAGGAGGAGTCGAAACAAATGTCAGCCTCCATACACACGGTGGTCAGCACCTGTACATGCATAAGTTGGTATCTAAAACCACACAAAATAAATTAAAGCAAGAAATTTAAAAACAAATACAGGAACAGCAAGTGGAAAATATGATCATATATAAAAGAAAACATCTGAGGACTCAAATGCACACTATAATACAACAGTGAAAAATAGTTAATATAGTTGCCAATACAATTATGCTGTCACTAAAGCCAAGTCCCACCTTGCGTTCAAACCTTTGGGGACTCTAGTTCCAAGACGGAATATCCATAGAGCCTCCCTTTTCCGAATAATTGATAGTAGGTCACCACCTCTCTTTGGTAGGAAGACCCTCTCAATAGCCTGGAATGCAAAACCGGACATGTCACCACCATGTACCTCCCGAAAATGCTTAGCTACATTAGAGATGTTCCTGGTGGACCAGGACGCTCCTAAATAATGTTCCGCTATCCTGGCTTTTAGAGGTCTGGTGGTGCATCCCACATATTGTAAAGAGCATGAAGTGCAGGTAACCAGATTGATAACATTTTTAACATTTTTAGTGTTACAGTTGATAAAATGTTTTAGAGGGGACTCATAACCGGTTGTAAGTGACCTAACCATTTGAGTATTGGTATGTACTATGCAGTAATGACATGTGGAGAGTGCACACCTATATGACCCTTTACTAGAGAGCCAAGTGGTGGTATCCCTGTTGGTGTTAAAAAGGCTAGGGGATAACATATTACCCAATGTACGGGCACGTCTACTAGCAAAGCTTACGCCTTGCTGTAAAAAAGGACGTATGTCACTGTCCCCTTCCAGGATGGGTAAAAACCTCTCAATAATACATTTTATGTCTCGAAACTCAGCACTATAGTTGATAACAAAAACAGGTCTTTCCATGGGTTTCACACTTGAAGCAGAACCACGTACTAGAAGTAATGTCAGTCGATGTTGGCAGGGGCGGGGCTGTGTGTATGCACGGAATGACGGGAATACGACAGGGGAAACCCGAGAATCCCAGTGATGTACTTCCTGTCTAGCAGGAAGTACGCCACTGGGCAAGGGGCATGCAGGGAGAGGCAGTGCTTTGCATATGAACCTGTCAGATAAGCACGCAAGTTTTCTTGAAAGCTTTAATTTAGGACTTCCCTACCTTACTACTGTATTCTTAAATAAACCCCCCTCCACTTCACAAAAATGTCTTACATACTCACCTACAGGAATCCTCAACTTTGAGACTTACATCAACTCTTCTCTTAGAATACTGCATTTCTCCCTCTAGCCCCCCCCCCCCCCCCCCCCAACTTTCCCCACTGATTTGATGCTGCTCCTTTCTGTGGTCTTAAATTCCTTTCTGCAGGCAGAATGGGGGAAAAGATGAGCAGTAGATTGCCTGCCCCTCCCACAATCTCCTGCGGCCAGGAACAAGTCACCAGTCCCATGAAGCTACACCTTCCCATTGTAGCCTTGTACCTCCCTCAGTGCAGAGAGCAGGAATGAGAGCTTGTTGGCTGTAATGGTGCAGTACAAGAAAAGGGATCATCCCAGAACTGACTACAGGAGGTGACGGTGATGACCATGGTGGACCTCCTTACAGAAGACCTTAGATCCTGTGCTAAAAGCTCCTGCATGATGTCATCATACAGTAGAGTCATGATTACTCACCACCCATGGGGATCGGTTGATGCCAGATAAGTGTGCTTCTGGTTGCTTGAGTCTCCATGTTAAACATAGGGCTAGCTAATACAGTACTATAACCCACTCTATATACATACCATGAACTCTGTATTAAATGTTAAAGTGTACCAGAGATGATATCAAATAAAAGTTTTATACATACCTGGGACTTCCTCCAGCCACATGCGCACGGATTGCTCCCACGCCACCGTCCTCTGCCTTCTCCTGCTCCAGTACCGTAACTTCGCCCAGTCTGCGCAAGAGAAGTACGCTCTCTCCGTATCTCTCCAGTGGCTGCCGGAGAGATACATAGTGAGCACACGTCTCTTGTGCAGACTGGCCGCGCCTGGCCAAAGTTATGGGACCCGGTACTGGCGATACAGAAGGCTGAGGATGGCGGTGTGGGAGCGATCAGGTATGTATAAAACTTTTATTTCATATCGTTTCTGGTTTCCTTTAAAATACAGTAATTGAAAATATATTAACCTTGGGGGGGGCTGTGGAACCCAGTTTTGACGCACAGCAGATCCCACGAAAAGCCCAAGAAGTTGGCCTTCACCACTGTGAGCACTGCTGGCGATTAGTTCTGGTTGGTTGAGACTGCTGGTTAGTTGCGTTCTGGATAACCAGGACTCTAGTGTATAAGGGCCCATTCACATCTATTGCGGGAGTGATTTTCCCGCGATTACGCGGAAAAATCACTGGACACTGCGGCGGTTTTGGAGCGATCGCAATTAGCGGTGCTATGCATGCTAAACGCGAACGATAATTGCGAACCGCCGGCAAACCGCTGCATGTAACACGTTTGCAGTTGACGCGGCAATGAGAACACTGTCATGTGTTACATGTTGTAGCGTTTTTGTAAAAACCGCTAGCGTTTTGCCTAGAGCGGGAATCACGCAATTTCCGCTCAAGTGAGAACGGGTCCTGAGTTTCAGGGAAATCCACTGCTTATCTAAATAGGTTATGGAGCTTGAGTTAGGAGTCCTTCATTTTGTTGGAGAGAAGGGCAAAACAAAATTTTACTGCCCATGGGCTTGAAGATTGACTTTTTGGTCTGCCGTGGTATGTGGGTCACACCAGATATATCTGGGTCATCCTCATAGTCACAGTGACACCATTACAAGAAAAAAACGAGGACACTTTGCCAAATGCAGCTTCTTCTATGAAGCCGTCAGTGTTCATCTGCTGCCGTAATGCCGTAACCTGATTGATTGCTCCCTCCACTGCTATATCAGACAAGGAAAATAATCTGTATGAGAATCGAGCATTTACTGCAAGCTCGCGCCTCCCTCCCCTTCCCTCCTCCCCTCCCTCCCTTCCTCCGATGGGCAATGTATCTCATAAACACCGCACAAGGAATATCGCTCATAATTAATTACCCCGCCGAGGATACAGCAAGAAAAATCCTGACAATTAGAAATGTTAACTACATTTAAGCTGTAAAAAATGGCAAGACGGCTTTGCAAAGTGCAACAATTGCTCATTGGAAAGGGAGATCCTGAAAAGAATGGATGAGTTTAATAACTTTTAATGTGTTCATTTAATACCCTTAAATTCTGAAAACGAAAAAGTCATGAGTTATTATTACGCCACTGTCTGGTTAATCGGCTTCATCTTCATCTCTCGGTGTCCCGCCGCCTCGCTCTCCTCTGCCTGCCTCTCTCTTCGTTTCTCCTTCTGTTTCCATACATTCCCTCCACTCCTCCTCCATCTCAATATCTCTTGCCCCCCTAGCTCTATTTCCCTGCCTCTCTCGCTATCCGTCTTCTTACACCTCTGAACCAGTCCTCCGACTGTCTACCCGAGATGGTTAAAGCTAATCCAAATATACAACATATTATAACTGTGCAGTAATTATATCTATTTATTATCTAAACAATGCTCACTATCACAGCTGCTGCACACTCTAATATGTTTCTGGCCACAAATAAGAGTAAATCCAATGGGTCAGAATTAACAAATTATAATGGATTCATGTTTAATTACAGAATTCATGTACACATATTAGATTAATCCACCTACTCATTAATCCCATCTCCATCCACCTGCCTGTATTCCAACTCTATCCATCTCTACATCCATTCCCTTCATCCATCTATCCCCTTCATCCAGTCATACATCCATTTAGCGATACATCCATTCATCTATTCATCCATCCATTTACCCATCCATCCATTCATCTCTCTATTCATTCATCCTTCCAGCAATTTATACTTCCATCCATCTGTACTCCTACTCTCCCATCCATCCGTACTTCCACTCATCCACCTATCAATCTGTACCCCAACCAATCCATTCATCAACCCACACCATTTGGTCCATCCTTTATCCATTGTTCATTCCGTTCGCCCATCCATTTATCCATCCATACTCATAATGTAAGGCCTGGCAGATCTCTCGCCTTCCTTCAGCCTCTATAACCCAATCTAATACCACGCTCTTCACCTATACACCAAGCCCCCGCATTAACGGGAGACCAGTACGCCTACCCGACTATGGTTAACCCGCAGGACTTCAGCATGCAAGGTATAGAGGCTGAGGCCAGGAAGACAGGAGTACTACCAGAGCCTACTAAGCTAGACAAATGTGGCTGTGTAACATCAGGTAATAGTGCGGGATGTATTTGTGGAGGAGACTACACAGATCACAGCAGGAGCAGTGGACTAGAGACAGGGAGCAAGATTGCTCAGAGCGACCGCAGCTCTGAGCTTCCGATAACCGCCACAATAAACGAGACACAATGGTTGCTCAGATCGACCGCAGCTCTGAGCTTCTGATATCCACAACACTGAAGAAGGCAAGGACAGACAAACACACAGACAGGAAGGAATGTTTGCCAATCTAATCGCTACCGCAGAAATAACAAACATTCACACAAACAAGACAGAACAAGGAGTGTAACTAATAGCAACCCCTGCTATACCTGGGTACTTCTGCGCAGTATAGGTGACTAGGCATAAGGGTGCATTCTTCTGTGAGCTAAAACCCTGGCTTTTAACTTAGCTGTAGGGATGACCGTTGTGCCTGGATGAGTGAATCTGTGAATGCATTTGTTTGAACATCTGCATGCGAGAGTGCGAAGGGTTAATAGATTTTTGCAATTTTTCCTGCTATAGTCACGTCCACAGGATCAGAACTAGCAGGATCGCTAGCCAATCACTACTGCAGTGATGGCTACATCCAGACTAGCAGGACTGGAAAGACTATGAAGTCCATAGGATCAGAAGTAGCAGGAGCACTAACCATTTACCACCGCAGTGATGGTTATGTCCGGACTAGTAGGACTGGAAGGACTCTGCTGTTTGCCCACACAGGAACAGCAACCATCCACAAGCAAGGCAAGGCCATTCACAATTGAAACATGGGACCCAGCGAACAGCTATGGCAAAGCTGAATGCTATGACAGGCAAGATTACAATGGAGAAAGAGGTTTTTATATAAACATCACCCAATGAGAGCAGGCATGCAAATTCCAACACAGCTGAATGGTAATCACTCAATCCTGTGTTACTCTGGTTGGAGGCTGCAGGCTGATTGCAGATGCATAGGACTCTCATTACAAATGCATACAACATTTTGCAGCAATATGCATGCAGGGAATTCAGCACTGTCTGGCTGCAGCTCAGCTGCAACAATTCATAGGTGAATTCATGACAGCATTTTGAGCTGCTTTGAACCGCAGAGTGATTGCAGATGGCTGGCAATGACACAGATATGCAACTGAATGCATGCAGAGAAATCAGAACTGCCTGGTTGCAGTTTCACTGAAACCAACAGGACATGCTACAAGAGAGATCCTGACACATATGTACATCCACCCCCCACCCACTTATCCATCTACTTACCCATCCTTCCTTCTGTCCATCACCCCATCTCTACTACCCTCCATCAATCCATGCATCCGCCCATTCCATTTTATCCATCCATACATATGCCCATCCAACCCACTTTTTTGTCTATCCACCCATCCTTCATCCTCACTTGTCTGACCATCCATCCACAGCTAGCTGTCCTTACATTTATCCATCCATCCCCACATGTAAATACATCCATCTATCTATCCACCCATCTCCACCTTTCCAAACATCCATCCATCTCTACTTGTCCATCCATGCTTCATATCACCCATCCCAGTGCTGGGCCGAAATTACGCATGAGCGTAATTACGCATCGTAATTCAATGTAAATTTACGCGTAAGCGCTACGCGTAACTTACGGTCTTACGCGTAATTATTTACACGTAAGGAGTTAAGTGGTATCATAATTACACTGTCTATTGCTAGGTATGCGTCATTTTACGAAGACTTACGCATAATTTTACGCGTAGTTACTAACGTAAAAACTCCCCTTTTCTAAGAGTAGCCAATCAGTCAACATCCTAAGCAACCGATAGTATCTTCTCCCGCCCTTCAGTATATAAGCGTACGTTTTGACGCATATGAATGATGTGTACGCAATAGCTGTCACATTGATGGCTATTGCGAACACATCGCCCGTATGCGTCAAAAAATACGCATTAATGGGTATTACGGCACTACGTGTAACATCGTAGTGTAAGCGCCTACATTACGGTATCCTTACGCGTAACTGTGTAAGTTAACGCGTAATTACAGTGATGAACCGTAGATAATTTCCTACGCCATAACCGTAATTGCGTAATGCGTAATAGCGTAAAATTAAGCGTAATGATCCGTAAACGTAGATTTTTCCATTACGACCAGCACTGACCCATCCATGCAAGACCAACTCAACTACTCATCCATCCTTCCTTCCCTCCCCCTTCTCACTGTTTCCTCCCATCTTTACTGAATTTATTGGTGAGGAGAGGGACTTACCGATCTACATGCTAGGAGGTTTGTCGAAAAACTCCAAGGAGTTCTGGTTCACCATGAGCTTTCTGGGTAGTCTGTAACATTGGGTGTTTCCTACTCCATAGAGCCACATTAATCCATGCCATGCAATGATGAGGATCAGCTAATCTGAAATGTGTGCATGTTGGATTATTATGGCTCTGTACAATTCACAACCTGACGCATCATTGCATTCCAGAGGTTCTGGAGGTGTGGGTTAGCTTACAGGGACAACAAAGGATGATTTGCATATTCAGCAGTGATGCATTGTGGGAGACATATGCTCACTCCAACCTGAATAATTGTAAATTCCTTCTGTTTCAGAGCCGTTTCACATAGATGCTTCGCAGGCATTTACTGCCAGCGTCTGGAACTCGACACTAAATGCTCCCATTCAAGTGAATGGGAGCGTTTGTAGCGGGCAGTGTGTACCATTTACCTGCATTTGCGCAAGCGCAAATTACCTTCTATTTTAAGAAGGCAAACTTTTGTTTTGCATTCTTCACAGTCTACATAAAACAGCGACTGCTGAACAAGTCCTTTTCATTGATGACTATCTTTCTCCATCACTCATGAAGGGATTCTCCCAGGACCTGCAAAGTTCCTGTACAGAGGACTATATTCCCCTTTCATCTTTCCAAGAGAATGTTGTGGCTTTATTTCAAATATTGTTCTTGATATCCAGGGGTTTACATTCGAGAACCAGCTGAAACTGAGGTTTATCAATAGATTGGGATGGGAGGACACTATTATTAGCAAACATCTGAAATGTTTTTTTGGAACCCTACGTCGGGCACCAAAATGCCATCTTCATGTCATTAGAAAGTTCAGAACTAAAAAGTGACTCTAAAGCAAACAGCATACATATGAATTGGCCTCTGGGACACATGGGCTCAGGATACAACCGGTATATGGCTTATCCTGCTGCTGCACAAGTTCCGGCGGCGTTATATACTATTCCCCCTCCAAGTCCACGTGGAAAGTGGGGAATAATGTAATTTGGCTTCCAGCTATTGCTGGAGGCTGAATTACAGTGCCTTAAAGTGAACCAGAGACGAAGCACCCTTGTGTATTTTACCATATATATCAGTAAGAACATTAGAGAAAACACTTACACTGCTCTCTGTTTCATCCTTACTGCTAAAAGTGTCTGTTATCAGCTGTGATAAGAATCCCGGACTGAGCATTCAGTCTGGCTTTGCAGGGAATAATTATAGCTGAGTCATTATAGCAGAGCCACATGGGGACAGGCTTGGGCTTGAAAAGACACCAGAGAAGACAGACTCAGCTATAATCTTTCCGTAGCAAAGCTAGACTGAGTGCTCAGTCGGGGATTCTTATCAGAGGTGATAACAGTCAGATTAAAGAGAGAACAATGAAACAAAGAGCAGATTAGGTGTTTACTGTCATGTTCCCACTGATTTATAAGGTAAAATACAAGAGGGTGCTTCATCTCTGGTTCTCTTTAAATGTAATGCCGCTATAACCGTAATTCCTATTACGGCCTATGGTGGCGCCGGCTGCGCCCAAGTCTCCTGCGCTGTAATTACAGCGTTCGAGCAAACAGGTCTTCTACAGATTGTGGTTTTCCTTCTTAGTCAATCCTAATGTCCTTATCAATATTCCCAAATATCTCCCAAACCAGGTCTTTCTTTGTCCATTAGTACTTCTGAGATGAAATGGGTGACATCTTACCAAGTGTGGTTGTGACAAACTTTTAAGGCCCTTCAATTAACTTTTTCTCCTAGGAGATAATTTTTTCATAGTTACATATTCATTTATTTGGGTTCAAAAAAAGACATACGTACATCGCATTCAAAAGGACATTTGGTGCCTTCTGTTTAAAATAACTTTTCAGTACTCTGCAATTGAAAAAGCACCAAACAGTAGGTAAAAAGGCATACATGTAAAAAAGGCTGCTGGAAAAATGGGGGCAGGGGTTTGCCACTAGTAGAATATCAGTATAATTACCAATATTCTACTACTTCATTGTAATAGTAAAATATCTGTATTCTTTACCGATATTTTGCTAATCTAACTGTACTTTCACACAGAACACTCCCCTGCTCTCTTTACCGATGCCAAACCCTTAATCATTGCTGTGGTGGTGCCTAACTCCTAATCACCCCGGTGGTGCCTAACCCAACCCTTAACCACCCCTCTGGTTATGCCAAACCCTTAATCTCCCCTCCGGTGATGCCTAACCCTTAATTCCCCTTCTGGTGGTACCTGCCCTTTAATTCCCCCTGATGGTGCTTAACCCTTAACCCCCCCCCCCCCCCCCCCCGTAGTGCCTAATTAATCACCCTCTGGTTGTTCCAAACCACCAATCACCACTCTGGTGGTGCCTATCCCTTAATTCTCCCTGGTAGTGCCTAAACCTTAATCTCCCCTCTCATAGTGCCTAAGTCTTAATCTCCCCTCTTGTGGTGCCTAACCCTTAAAGGAATACTGTACGGGGGTCGGGGGAAAATGAGTTGAACTTACCCGGGGCTTCTATTGGTCCCCCGCAGACATCCTGTGCTCGCGCAGCCACTCTCCAATGCTCCGGCCCCGCCTCCCGTTCACTTCTGGAATTTCAGACTTTAAAGTCTGAAAACCACTGCGCCTGCGTTGCCATGTCCTCGAACCCGCTGATGTCACCAGGAGCGTACTACGCAGGCCTAGTATGGTCTGCGCTCCTGGTGACATCAGCGGGAGCGAGGACACAGCAATGCAGGCACAGTGGTTTTCAGACTTTAAAGTCTGAAATTCTAGAAGTGAACCGGAGGCGGGGCCAGAGCATTGGGGAGTGGCTGCGCCAACACAGGAAGTCTGCAGGGGACTGTTAGAAGCCCCGGGTAAGTTCAACTCATTTTCCCCCCGACCCCCCTACAGTATCCCTTTAACCACCAACCTGCCACAAAATCATGATTAGCCACAAAAAAGTGACATTTAGACGCCCGAGGCCACCGATAAAATAGCAGGCGCTGGGGCTACCCGCTATGCAAATTGGGGCCGTAAAGGGTAGCCTTCGCGCCCGCCATTTTATCTGTAGCCTCAGGTGCAGAAACATTACTTTCTTGCGTCTAATTGTTGCCACAACATCGGGCTTCCAATTCTCACTTGATTACCGCTTATTAAATTCTTGTGACATTTCTAAATGAAATATTGCTATACACAGTGTTACTGTCAGTTGGATGTTTTTACTTTTTTGGAGTCTTTTCTTTGCATATGGTCAGGGAAGATTCTAGCTCACTAGGGGCCCAATCCAATTTTTTCCCCTAAGTTTTCTCCTTGGTGATATTTTCACACCTGACCAATGAACTGCCTTTTAAAGGACAACGGCAGCAAGAGGGATATGGAGGCTGCCATATTTATTTCCTTTTAAACAATGCAAATTGCCTACTTTTAGCCATAGCCCCTGAACAAGCATGCAGCAGATCAGGTGTTTCTGACATTATTGTCAGATCTGACAAGATTACCTGCCTTGTTTCTGGTGTGATTCAAACACTACTGCAGTCAAATAGACCAGCAGGGCTGCCAGGCAACTGGTATTGTTTAAAAGGAAATACATATGGCAGCCTCCATATTCTTCTCACTACAATTGTCCTTTAACCACTTCACCCTAACTGGATGAAAATTTTCGTCCAGTTAGGCTGCGCGCACTCCCGTGGGTCGCGCGTGCTCCCGCGGGCCCCCCCGTGCACGCTCCCGCCGCCGGCCGTTAGCCCAGCCATCAATGAAAGGGATTATAGATCCCTTTCATTGATCGCCTACCCCCCAGAGAAAAGCTCTTCAGACGCTGCGGCTTTTCTGAGCTCTGGTCTTCTTCCTGGGAGCGAGATCGATCGCTTCCAGGACTTTTTGACTGTAAATAGTAAAACTACACTCCAAACCACATTTTATTAAAGAAATACATTTTTACACATTTAAAATCCCCTGTTTACCTCCCACACCAAAAAATACCCACATACAAGTTTTAATAAAAAAATAAAAAATTACAATAATAAAAAAAAAAAAAAAACATAAATAGTTACCTAAGGGTCTGAACTTTTTAAATGTTCATGTCAAAGGAGTACCGTATATACTCGAGTATAAGCCGAGTTTTTGGGACCAAAAAAGTGTCCCAAAAGTGGGGGTCTCGGCTTATACTTGAGTCACTAACTGGAGTAGTGCTGGCTTTACCTCCCATGGAGCTGCATGCTGTGTATTACCCTTTTCGCTGTGTTAACTTTTGCTGCTCTACCTCCCCCCGCCTGCTGGAACTGTGATGTCTTAAATTATGCTGTCTCGCCATCTTCCCCCCGAGCTGCGTTTGGTGTGTGCCATCCCCCGCCGGAGCTGTGTGCGGTGCTGTCTGTGCCGGCATATGATTTCCTCCTTCCACGCTGTAGCTACGTGATCCGCTGTCACCCGCTGGACCTGTGTGCCATGTGGGAAGCTGTTTGTGCCCGGTATTTCTCTCCCTCCAGCTAAGTGTTCACCTGAATTCAGCCCCCTCCCCTTCCCCAGCCAGAGCGCTGTGAAACTGTATTACCGGGCATTTGAAGAGCCCTCACTCCAGGATTCATCTTCCTCTCGTCTGTCCGTCCGGGTCTGTATGTTTCCCTGCAGTGGCGCATAATGTGACTAGCCACTAAAGGGTGTCATACAGATGAGACGGACAGACGAGAGGAAGAAGAATCCTGGAGTGAGGGCTCTGCATATGCCCGTTGCCCGGTAATACAACTTCACACAGCTCTGGCTCCGGGGGAAGGGGGAGGGAGGGTACATGCAGCAGTGCACAGATGAGTACAGTGCTCTGGAGGGAGACAGCTGAATTCGTGGCTGAGGGGGGATTCATGCTGGCACAGACAGCTTTACACAGGTCCAGGGGGGGGACAGTCTGGTGATGAAAACACACGCAGCTGCGGAGGGGGGGGTTAACAACACAGCCGAAAATGCAATGCATGCAGCTCCAGCAGAGTGGGAGGGGGGCACAGCTGCACATGTCACACATGTTCACATGCAGGGGGGATGCAGGTTATTGAATTTTAAGGCTGAAAACAATCAACAAACTTTACTGAAAAAAACATGCAAAGTTCCAAGGACTGCTGTTTGCATTGTAGTTTTGATGAACAATGATAGACTTTCTGCAGACCTGTCACCTATTGGGTCATTAGTAATGACCAGAGATGGATTAAGATGTAATGGGGACTCGGGCATGGTAGCAGATGTAGTGTTTTTGGTCAGAGAAAAAGGCTGAGGGGCCCCTTAACACCCACTAGACCCCAGGTTGCCTGGTGGATCGTCCCTAGGAGGTCCTCAATAGGTGCCGCACTTCCTACCCTCGGCCTATACTCGGGTCAATCATTTTTCCCTGTTTTTTTAGGTAAAAGTTGGGGGGTCGGCTTATACTCGGGTCGGCTTATACTCGAGTATATACGGTATATCAATATGATTTATTAAATTATGGGCTTCTAAATAGTGATGGACGCAAATTGAAAAAATGCACCTTTATTTCCAAATTAAATATGGGCGCCATACATTATGATAGGGACATAATTTAAATGGTGTAATAAGCGGGAGAAATTGGTAAATAAAGTACTTAGGTTTTAATTATGGTAGCATGTATTAATTTCAAACTATAATGGCCAAAAACTGAGCAATAATTATTTTTTCCATTTCTTTCTTAATATTCCTGTTAAAATGAATTTAGAATAAATTAATTCTCAGCAAAAAGTATCACCCACAGAAAGCCTAATTGGTGGTGGAAAAAAATAAGATATAGATCAATTCATTGTGATGAGTAGTGATAAAGTTATTGGCAAATGAATGGGAGGTAAAAGTTGCTCAGATGTAAAAAAAATCTCAACCCTGTAGGCTGAAGTGGTTAAAACCTCCCTGGCGTTCTATTAAAATTGCCAGGGAGGCTGCGGGAGGGTTTTTTTTTTATTAAAAAAAAACTATTTCATGCAGCCAACTTTCAGGCCACTAGATGGCGCTCCGGAGGCGTTCTTTCGATCGCCTCCGGCGCCCAGAATAAACAAGGAAGGCTGCAATGAGCAGCCTTCCTTGTTTTGCTTATATCGTCGCCATAGCGACGAGCGGAGTGACGTCATGGACGTCAGCCGACGTCCTGACGTCAGCCGCCTCCGATCCAGCCCTTAGCGCTGGCCGGAACTATTTGTTCCGGCTGCGCAGGGCTCGGCGGCTGGGGGGACCCTCTTTCGCCGCTGCTCGCGGCGGCGATCAGGCAGCACACGCGGCTGGCAAAGTGCCGGCTGCGTGTGCTGCTTTTTATTTCATAAAAATCGGCCCAGCAGGGCCTGAGCGGCGACCTCCGGCGGTAATGGACGGATATACTCGTCCATACCGTCAAGGAGGATATTAAAGTGGACCCAAATTAAAAATACAAGATTTCAGAAATAAAATCTATTTTCTAAATTATAATAATAAATAGCAGCCTTTTTTCAGCTGCATGATGACAAATATAAAATATTTTACATTTATTGGAGGAACCCCTCCCTACCTTTCAAATTGCCGCGATTTTTCCGGCAAACTGGTGGAGTAGATGGTGTCCAGCAATGGAGGAATTGCTAATGGCTGCCACCTGTATAGCCCTAGCTATGAAAAGAGACGAATGAAAAGCATGCACTGAAATGCTCATAGGCTTGAAGGAGTGTTTATTTATCTTTGTATGTGTCAGAGTGGTGCAACTAAATATTTTTAATTAAAAAAAATGTTTGGTTTGGGTCCGCTTAAAGCCACCAGCAAGCATGAATAACTATGCAGTACTTTTTCACCTCCTTTTTGGTACTTTTTCAAATGCAGAGTGCTGAAAAGTTATTTCAAACAGAAATGAAAAAAAATTATCTCCTAGGAGAAGATCAACCATGTCCTACCATATTATTATTATTATTATATAGCCCTGACACTTTCTGCAGCACTTTACAGAGCACATAGTCACGTCACTGACTGTCCTCAGAGTAGCTTACATTCTAATCCCTACCATAGTCATAGTCTAATGTCCCTGTCTTGGTTTAGGAACTTTATTTTTTTTGTTTGATGGGGGGGGGGGGGGGGCGATGGGCTAATTCACTCATCAGTACGATTTTGGTAAGTGGGGAGAAAGTGGAATGGCCGTAGGAAACTTTCACAAACAGAAGCAGAACATACAAATTCCAAACAAATAGTAGCCCAATTTTGAACCGAGACCCCAGCGGTACAAGATGGCAGTTTTTTTTTTATATAGCTTTATTATTGGTTGGTAGACCAAAAAAGGAGCATCAAAACTGGATGAAGGCTGGAGGTTGTATTTTCTTTTTTTAATGGTTCATGATAACCTTAAAATCAAACAAACCGGAATGATCAAAAACTGGAAAGAAAAGCACAAAGGCAAATAAAGTAAAGCCTACCTTCACACAGACAAATAGGCCAATACAAAGGAGGGAAGAACAATTAAAATGAGACGAAAGAAGGAAGGCAAAGAGGCCTTTGTCAAATCGATATCTGAGCTCAAAAGAAATTCCCAAGGAAAATAGATGAAACTTTCTTTTCAAACAACTTGCTTAGCATTTATCTTCAACGATGTTTTAAGAAGTTGCAGCTCCATCGACCCGGCCAGCAGTGCATTGTGGGAATTGTAGAAGCAAAACAACTAGAGGCAAATTGAACTCCTGGAATTCAAAGAGGACGTGTCGCGTTTAAAATACACAGTTTATTAGTGTAATGCAAATAAAAGAATTACTAGAAGCAAAACCGTAAAAGAGATGCGTTCCCGTATACTAATGTGCAATGCTGGATTTAGACTTTCTCCTACTCTAGGCCAGCTTTTGAGTTATCAAGTTCGCTGATGACACCACTATAATGGGCCTCATCTCTGGGAATGATGAGCAGAAGTACCTTCACCAGGTTGACAGAATTTGCCAGTGGTGTAGGGAGGCCTACACCACGGCCTAGTCCCCAACACTGTAAAAAATGTTGAGCTGATTGTTGACTTTAGAAGGCATGCACCCACCCCACCTCGAATCTGTATTGATGGCAAGGAAGTTGAAATCGACCCCTGTACACGCCTCCTAGGAACTACAATTTCCAAGGACCTTACTTGGAAAGTCAACACGACCTCCACCCAGAAAGAAGCCCAGCAGAGACTATTTTTCCTCTGCCAACTGAAGAAGTTCGGCATGGCCCAGGAACTTCTGATGAGCTTCTACACCGCCACGATTCAATCTGTACTCTGCTCCTCCATCTTGGTCTGGTATGCTGGCTCCTCCGCCATCGACAGACTAAAACTACAGAGGGTCATAAGATCAGTGGAAAGGATCATTGGGAAACCTCTTCCCTCCCTGGATCAACTTTTTAACTCCAGACTGCGCTCCAGAGCTCTGAGGATTATCAAGTACCCATCTCACCCTGGGTTCCGCTTCTTCAGCTAGCTTCCCTCGGGCCGGAGACTCCGGTCCATCTACACCAGGACCACAAGACACAGGAACAGCTTCTTCCCTTCAGCTGTCAACTCTGAACTCTATGGACTCGCCTCACACTTGACAAAATCAGCGGTCAACTCGATGTTTTTGTTATGCTTATCTGCTGTATTCTTTATAATTGTCTGTATTGTATGTCCTGTTTCACATTAGCCCTGTACCTGCCAAAACCAATTCCGGGCACAACCCAGTCGTGCTTGGCAAAATGAAAGATTCTAATTCTTCTGAGCCCCCCTTTGATAATTCCTATACAATATAGGGTAACTAACTTATTTAGAAAGCTTAACTCAATAAGGTGTTTCTTCTTTCTAAATAATTGTATAGGAGCTATCAATTGGCACCCCACATTTTGCCCCAATTGAAAGCTTCTATGCAATTTATAACCACCAACTTATTTAGGGAGCTTAAAGGGACTTCGAGCAGTGCAGAAACTATGGAAAGATGCATATCATTTTAAAGCTCTCTTTCTCCTCTTTCCAATGCGATATAAAGTGCCGCCCTACGGATTTTAGTTTTCGCTATTTTCGCGATTGAAATTGCCGCGGCCAAAAATAGAGAAAACTAAAAGGCGTAGGGCGACGATTTAGGTGTCGCCAGAAAGAGGGAGGAGAAAGAGAGCTTTAAAATGATATCCATCTTTCCATAGTTACATTGTATTACACAGGGCGACTTTTTCCTAAAGTCAGCAGCTCCATTCTGCTGAATGGAGCTGCTGACACTGGGGAAAGTGTCGTCCTGTGTAATACAAGTAACTATGGAAAGATGGATATCATTTTAAAGCTCTCTTTCTCCTCTTTCTGGTGACACCCAAATCGTCACCCTATGCCTTTTAGTTTTCTCTATTTTCGCGATCGAAATTGCGTCCGCGGCAATTTCAATTGCGAAAATAGCGAAAACTAAAAGGCGTATATACCATTGGAAAGAGGAGAAAGAGAGCTTTAAAATGATATGCATCTTTCCATAGTTTCTGTACTGCTCGAAGTCCCTTTAAAGAGGAACTCCAGTGAAAATAATGTATTAACAAAAGTGCTTCATTTTTACAATAATTATGTATAAATGATTTAGTCAGTGTTTGTTTGCCCATAATAAAACATTTTAAATCCCTGATTTACATTCTGACATTTATCACATGGTGACATTTTTACTGCTGGCAGGTGATGTAGCTGCTGCATGCTGTTTTGGCATTTGGACCCAGATGTATAAAGTTATTTCCCACAATGCAACAAGGTTCACAGACAGGAAACTGCCAGGAGTACCATGGTCCTCAGAGTTTCTTGTGGGAGGGGTTTGAACAAAATATCAGCCATACAGAGCCCCCTGATGATCCGTTTGAGAAAAGGGAAAGATTTCTCATGGGAAAGGGGGTATCAGCTACTGATTGGGATGAAGTTCAATTCTTGGTCACGGTTTCTCTTTAACTCAGTAATGTGTTATGTCTCCCAGACTTATTTCTAGACCACTGTTAGTCACAATATAGATTTGTAACAGTTTCCCCTCATTGAAACAATTAGAACTCCTGGGGCTTGCTTCACTAAGCTGTGCTGCTAAAACAGCGCAGCTTAGTTTGAGCAGCGCGAGTTATAAAAAAAAATCCCTGGAGCACGCTGTGTGCAGGAGTGCAGCACAGCATGCGCTGCTAACTTATGCACGCTCCCTGTAAAGTACCGGCCGCGCCTATAAGCCCACCCTCAGCCCCATGGGGTCCTGTGGATTTGAAGGATGTGATCCTTGCACTTTGATTGGCCCAATAGACTGCCTGTCACAAAAGAGATCAAGAAACGATTGATATTCGCTATGTAATGTGTTCATGTTGTCTGATTCACAATCAGCCTGCATGTCATCATCTTTACTACTGGCAGACATGAAAAACATAGACAGCACCAACTGCCATTATCTATAACCACACCCCCTAACAATACAATAGGGCAAATGTTGTTTTTTATAGATATACATATGCACATAGAGGGTATGATCTATTCGAGAAAAGGTGAAGATTTCTCATGGGAAACGGGGTACCATCTATTGATTGGGCTAAAGTTCAATTCTTGATTACAGTTCCTCTTTAAATCTAAAAGCTTCTCATACTGGATTGAACGTGACGAGTTCGGTACCCCCCATGCCCAGCATAAGAAGAACCCCCTGGGATACACATACAATGTGTTGGGAAACCAGGGCTCAGATTACCTACCTGTAGGGAAGCACTTCTTAAACCTATCGGGTTTCATCAGCGTGGGGCTGCTATTTCTATTCAGCATTAAATACATCTCAACTGATTTTCCTGGAATACGACGGCTCCAGCAGTGGGACTTAAATACATTTTTTATTCAAAATATGGCATTTACGCGGATATCCTTCCTTCCTCCGGAGATGCTAATTCAGCCATATAGAATCCCATTCAACGCTAACCTGTAATATAAAAGTTTATTTCTTATAGTTAAGGCAGAGATCTATATGATGCCCATAAATCAGTCGCGTTCTTATTGTGTCCCCCCCCCCCCCAATACGCCAAGATCGCCCCCGTTTCCTCCGCCTCTTCCAGTGTAACGCCCAGCAGGAAATAATAAGCCCTTCTGGCGGTATATAGGTGGAGGACATGATTTATGAGAGTGATATAAAACTCCTTCACACCACGTAATAAATCATAACGTGTAATTTTATATAGCTGGGGGAGTAAAAGAAACAGCCGATAATATTCAGCACAGCTGAGCTTCTGTTCAGAGAGGGAGCCGCGCTGCCATTGTGAAGAGCTAGAACAGGTTAAACAAAACCTGAATAGTTCCGGTAATAATAGATTAACATGTCAGTATTCAGAATGGGTAGGGACTTTATCAAATATCGGAATAGGAGGTGCACACGTGTTGCTGCAACCCGGGCCTCTATTCAGTTATTTTTCCCACGCGTTTTCTCCCAGAACATTTTTTATCTTAAAGTGAACCAGAGACGAAGCACCCTCATGTATTTTACCATATATATCAGTGGGAACATTAGAGAAAACACCTACCCTGCTCTCTGTTTCATCCTTCACTGCTCAGCCTGCTTGTTATCAGCCCTGATAAAATCCCCGACTGAGCATTCAGTCTGGCTTTGCCGGGAATGATTATAGCTGAGTCATTATAGCAGAGCCACAAGGGGGCAGGCTTGGCCTTGAAAAGACACCAGAGAAGACAGACTCAGCTATAATCATTCCGTAGCAAAGCCAGACTGAGTGCTTAGTCGGGATTCTTATCAGAGGTGATAACAGTCAGCTTAAACAGAGAACAATGAAACAAGATTAGGTGTTTACTGTCATGTTCCCACTGATTTATAAGGTAAAATACATGAGGATGCTTCGTCTCTGGTTCTCTTTAACTACAAAATAACTTATAACACTGAAAAGGTACTAAAAAGTAAGGAAAGAAGGTAATATTAAAATAGTAACTGTAACCAAGGAATTAACTTCATTCCAATCAGTAGCTGATACCCCCTTTCCCACGAGAAATCTTTACCTTTCTTCGAATAGATAATCAGTCTGTATGGTTGATATTGTGGTGAAACCCCTCCCACAATGTGATGTCACGACCATGGTCCTGACAGTTTCCTGTCTGTGAACCCTATTGCATTGTGGAAAATAATGGCTTTTCCCAACAGCCAAGCAACCAGAATCTCCCTCTGTGCCTATGTATATCTGTAAAAAAAAAAACAACTTTTAAAGCTTGGCACACATAAAAAGGTTTCCAGTCCTGTCCTGTCAGTTTTTCACAGTTGGCATCAGTTTTGCATGTTTTTATCACTGTGTCCACACATAAATCTGGTCCAGTCCTGTCAGTTTTGTATATGTTTCTGTGGGTGTATTCACACATAAAAGGTGTACATTTCCAGTCCAGTCATGTCAGTTTTGTACATGTTTTTATGGCTGTGTTCACACATAAATTTGTACATTCCAAATCCAGTTCTGTCCTGTCAGTTTTGTATCAATTTTGTATGTAATTCTATTGGTGTGTAAAATAGACACAATACTGATACATACTTGAGAGTAGAAGCCAGTACTGGCCTGGAAATGTGCAGATTTATGTGTGAACAGGGACTTCGCATACTGGAGTGTTAGTAGTTGTGGTTATAAATAATGGCAGTTGGCGCTGTCTAGTTTTTTTATTGTCTGCCAGCAGTAAAGATGATGACCAGCAGGCTGATTGTGGATCAAACATGAACAAATTACATTGTGAATACCAATCATTTCTTGGTCTCTCGTCTATTTTTTAACTTCTTACTTTGCAATGTATCGATTTATTTTTCCCCCTTTTCGCTATATTCAGAAAGCTCTGTTGGTGGGTAGAAAGGGGGGGAGGGGGATCACTTGTGTGCTGAGTTGTACGGCCCTGCAGCAAGGCCTTATAGCTGCAGTGGCCTAAATTGTAAAAAAAGATAGCCTGGTCACTAGGGCGGTGTAAGCCTATGGTCTTCAAGTAGTTAAACTTATTTTGAGTATTTTCTTGCTTGCTAGAAAAAGTATTTAATTGATAAGGTATGAAAACAGTTCCTTAGATAAAAAGTTAATTGAATAAGGCCGGTGTCTTTCTTGCATCAGCTACTCATTTTCCTTCTTCTATACCTTTTTATAATCTGGCGTCCTTTAATCAGATCAGTTCATCTCAGCGTCTGGCCCATCATCTACTGCAAGTGCCGCCGTAGACTGCAATGCGAAGTTTCAGCTTTGTACGCCAGGGTGCTTGGTTTGGGCATCAGCTTTTGGCTCTATGGCAGCCCCCAAACTAACCACTGCTGTGTTCACCTGCTTCAGTTCAAAGCTGTGTATTTTATAGCCATGCTCCAAGTGTCAGTTATAGCATCAGTTAGGCTTCAGTGTTTAGCATTTAAAGAAAACCTGAACTAAAAATGAAAAGTCAAAATAAACATACACAAGTCATACTAACCTCCTGTGTAGTCTACTTCTCAATCTATTTTTCCTCTCCTGCGTCCTGTTTGTCCACTTTGATCAATGGAATTATCTGTCCTCCATTTTGAAAATATCCATTACCCCATAACAGCTTCCTGGTCAGCACGCTGTTAAACTGTAACAGCCATAGGGAAACATGGACTCATCAGTTCTCCTCTCAGCTGTAACTGACAGCAACTGATATATAATTGACAGCAATTGATATATTTCAGTTCTGACAAAATGTTGTCAGAACTAGAAGGGATCACTGTAAGAAGAAAATGTTGAGCTTCTGAGAGGAACTGATGGCAAGGTAACTATGTAATGTTCATTTGAAGTTTCCTCATGTGTTTATTTTAAATAATTTTACTCAGTACAGGTTCTCTTTAAATTATATATCTCTCAAAAAGCTAATGAAAGGAGAGAAGTGGTTAGGCACTATTGTACGAGGTTTTGAGAGAAGGTTAGTTTGATCAGCTTTAGCTTTTAGCTGGAGTTGCTCTTTACTATTTTTCTGACAATAGAATACTTGGCTTCAAGGCAAAATCAGTGTGTAGCCTACTGCCTGGGCTGTTACTACTTTTTAGTGAACTTCTCTCTTGTATGAAACACTCTACGCTGCAATGCTTTTTCAAAGTGAATCTGTCCATGGTTCTGAAGTAAGTCTTAGTGTATGCCGATCCCAGGGATCCAATCATTCGTTCTGTATGATGTGCATCACAGTGGCCTTGTCCATGGTCCTGAAAAAAGTCTTGAGTACACATGTTTGTTGCATTGAAAATTATCAGTGTACCATGCATAATCCTGAAGCAATGCTACAATTCTCTCTTTTTGTCTGCTGTTATCCCGAAAAAGACCTCAGTGTACCTCTCCATGTTCTTAAAAGGGATTTTGGTGTACCTCTCCATATTCCTGAAAGCAGTTTGACTGTACCTGTCCATGGTCCTGAAAGTGGTATCCCTGTATCTGTCCATGATCCGGAAAATGGTTTCCCTGTACCTGTCCATGATCCTGAAAGTGGTTTCCCTGTATCTTTCCATGGACTTGAAAATGGTTTCCCTGTACCTGTGAAGGTCCCGAAAGTGGTATCCCTGTATCTGTCCATTGTCCTGAAAATGGTTTCCCTGTACCTGTCCATGGTCCTGAAAGTGGTTTCCCTGTACCTGTCCATGGTCCTGAAAGTGGTTTCCCTGTATCTGTCCAAGGCACTGAATTGGTATCCCTGTATCTGTCCAGGCACCTGAAAATAGTTTCCCTGTATCTGTCCATGGTCCTGAAAGTCGTTTTACTGTATCTGTCCATGGTCCTGAAAGTGGTTTCCCTGTATCTATCCATGGACCTAAAAATGGTTTCCCTGTACCTGTCCATGGTCCTTAAAGTGGTTTCCCTGTATCTGTCCATGGACCTAAACATTTTATTTATTTATTTTTATTTATTTGTTGTATTTATAAAGCGTCAACATATTACGCAGCGCTGGACATTAATTTAGGTTACAGACAATATTTAGGGGTGACAAACAGCAATATGACAATACAGGAATACAAGAAAACCAGATCACACAGCACAGTATGAGTACAAGGTAATGCTTAGTCAGTCACTGGATGGGAGCATGGAGTTAGGCAAGTTAGGTTCACTCAAATGCATAGCATGGGTGCACAGTAATAGAGGTGCATGATCAGGTAGGACACAAAAGGAGTGAGGACCCTGCCCAAAGGCTTACAATCTAGAGGGAGAGGTATGGACACGAGAGGTAGGGGACCAGAGTTCGGCTGTGGGTTTAGAGCAATTGTGAGGGGTGGTAGGCAAGAGTGAAAAGGTGAGTTTTGAGGGCCTTCTTGAAGGTGTTGAAGGAGGGGGCTGCCCTAATGGGTGGAGGTAGGGAGTTCCATAGTGTCGGAGCGGCTCTTGAGAAGTCTTGGAGGCGTGCATGGGACTGGGTGATGCGGGGGACGGTCAGGCGAAGTTCATTGGAGGAGCGGAGTGAGCGGCTTGGTGTGTATCTCTGAGTAAGATCAGAAATGTAGGTTGGACAGGTTTTGTGGATGGATTTGTAGGTCAGACACAATATCTTGAATCTGATTCTGGACTGGATAGGAAGCCAGTGGAGGGATTCACGGAGGGGAGCCGCCCTGGTGGAGCGATGGGAGGAGTGGATAATTCTGGCAGCCGCATTCATGATGGACTGCAGTGGGGCTATTCGGGTCTTAGGGAGTCCAGACAGAAGGGCATTGCAGTAGTCGAGGTGGGAAATTATGAGGGCATGGATGAGGAGTTTGGTGGTGGCAGGGGTCAGGAAAGGGCGAATCTTACAGATGTTACAAAGATGGAAGTTGCAGGACTTTGTGAGGTTTTGGATGTGGGAAGTGAAGGAGAGTGCGGAGTCCAGGGTGACACCCAGACAGCGGGCTTGAGAGATAGGGTGAATAGTAGTGTGGTTAACAGTGACCTGCACATCTGGGAGGTCCAGGGATAACCGGGGTGGGAAGATCATAAATTCCGTTTTGTCTAGATTTAGTTTTAGGAACCTAGCGGACATCCAGGAGGAGATGGCAGATAGGCAGGAGGAGACCTTGTCCATGGTAGTGGTGGATATGTCAGGGGTGTGGAGATAGATTTGGGTGTCATCTGCATACAGATGATAGTTAAAACCCATGGAGGAGATAACCTTGCCAATGGAGGATGTGTATAGGGAGAACAGTAGGGGGCCAAGGACCGAGCCTTGGGGACTACCACTGAGAGGTGGTTGGGGGTGGACGAGGACTCATTGAAGGAGGTCGTGAAGGAGCGGTTGGAGAGGTAGGATGAAAGCCAGGTCAGGGCGAGATCGTGAATGCCCATGGATTGGAGGGACTGGAGGAGTAGGGGATGATCAACTGTATCAAAAGCTGCTGAAAGGTCAAGGAGGAGGAGAATGGTGTATTTACCTTCAGCTTTAGCTAAGGCAAGGTCATTGACCACTTTGGTGAGAGCCGTTTCGGTTGAGTGGGCAGGCCGAAATCCAGATTGCAGTGGGTCTAGTAGTGAGTTGGCATTGAGGTACTGGGTCAGGCGTTTGTGAACCAGACGCTCAAGGAGTTTTGAGGCGAAGGGGAGGAGGGAGATCGGGCGGTAGTTGGAGGGTAGCGAGGGGTCGAGGGAGGGTTTCTTGAGCAGAGGCAGTACAGTGGCCTGCTTGAAGTCTGAGGGGAAGGTGCCTGTGGATATGGAGAGGTTAAACATGGTAGTGAGGACTGGGGCCAGATCCGTGAAGTGAGGCTGAAGTAGATCAGAAGGGATAGGGTCAAGGGGGGAGGTAGTGGTATGGGAAGTCTGCAGTAGGTGGTTGACCTCCTCAGTGGTAGTAGGAGTGAAGGAGGTGAGGGGAGGATAGGGTGGAGAAGGAGTAGGTTGTGAGCAGGTGGGAGGTGAAGATTGAAGATTGGATATTTCCCTGTATCTATCCATGGACCTAAAAATGGTTTCCCTGTACCTGTCCATGGTCCTTAAAGTGGTTTCCCTGTATCTGTCCATGGACCTAAAAATGGTTTCCCTGTACCTGTCCATGGTCCTGAAAGTGGTTTCCCTGTATCTTTCCATGGACCTGAAAATGGTTTCCCTGTACCTGTGAAGGTTCCGAAAGTGGTATCCCTGTATCTGTCCATTTTCCTAAAAATGGTTTCCCTGTACCTGTCCATGGTCCTGAAAGTGGTTTCCCTGTCCAAGGTACTGAAAGTGGTATCCCTGTATCTGTCCAGGCACCTGAAAATAGTTTCCCTGTATCTGTCCATGGTCCTGAAAGTGGTTTCACTGTATCTGTCCATGGTCCTGAAAATGGTTTCCCTGTATCTGTCCATGGTGCTGAAAGTGGTTTTCCTGTATCTGTCCATGGTCCTGAAAATGGTTTCCCTGTATCTGTCCATTGTCCTGAAAATGGTTTCACTGTATCTATCATGCTTTTGAAGATGGCCTATCTCTCCATGGTCCTGAAAGAGACTTTAGTGTACTTTTCCATGGTCTTGTAAGTGGCCCTGTTGAAAGAGTATCTGTATCTCTCCATAGTCCTGAAGAAGGTCTCAGTCACTTCCCATATGGTCCAGAAAGTTGTGTCACTGTCTTTCCATGGTGTTGCAAAGATACCTTAAAGTGAACCAAGTATCATTTTTAGCACGGAGGGCATCTCAATAGAACATTAAGAATGCATGCTAACAATGTCCCTCATGAACAAAAAAAACTTAAAATTTACCTCTTCCTTTTACACTTACACAAAAAGTTTATTTACCTCTCCATGGTCCTGAAAGAGTTCTCACTGTACTTCTCCATGGTCCTGAATGAGGTCTCACTGTGCGTAGCCATGGTCCTGAAAGAGTTTTTACTGTAGTTTTCCATGGTCCTGAAGAATGCCTCATTGTCTCTGTCCATGGTCCTGAAAGAGCTCTCACTGAACCTCTCCATGCTCCTGAAAGAGTCTCACTATACTTGTCCAAGGACCTGAAAGAGTTCTCACTGTACCTGTCCATGGTCCTGAAAGAGCTCCCACTGTACCTGTCCATGGTCCTGAAAGAGCTCTCACTGTACTTCTCCATGGTCCTGAAAGAGGTCTCACTGTACCTCTCCATGGTCTGGAAAGAGGTCTCACTATACCTGTCCATGGTCCGGAAAGAGGTCTCACTGTAGTTTTCCATGGCCTTAAGAACGCTTCTGTGTTTCTCTCCATGGTCCTGAAATAGACCCTAGTGTACTTCTCTATGGTCCTGAGTGATGCATCAGTGTACCTCTCCATTATCTTCTGCACAATATGCACACCCAGCTATTGGTAAACGTTCCACTACCTGACAGCTTTGTTAGTAATAAATCACCTTAAAAAAGCCAGAAATGCCAATGCCACCCTCCTCCCCACCCGCGTTATGGAGGGCGTCCAGAGGTGATGGCTTATGGCCTTTCTTTTTTTTGCACAAGCAGGAGGTGCTGACCTCCCATTACCTTCTGTTTAAGCTCTATACTTCTTTGTGTAAAAAGAAAAAAAAAACACATAATAGCTTTTAAAAAAACCCTGCAGCTTTTATATGATTATATTCCAAAGTCGCGCACAACATCTCTTTCATACGGAGCCTTTAGTCATCTGTGACCTAAATAGTGCTGCGCTGTGCTGCAGATAACCCGGTGCTCTGCTATTAATGCCTTTATTTCTGTCTTGACAGCTGACGACTGCCGGCTCCTGTGCAAGTTACCCAAAGTGAAGTGCTTACGCAACGACCGGAGGGAAGGTACGGGCTTATCGCCATACAGATCTTATGCTTTTAATGCGGAGGGAACACAGCTCCCAGGGATGTGTGCGAGTTGTTCTGGGGACGCTGATAAGCCCAGAGACTATTTTCTTCCAGTGACAGAATTTGGAGCAAGAAGGGTTTAAGAGAACAGCTCTAAAATAGACTTTTGTAGTCATTAACCCCTTTCAGGTCAGTTTTTTACTGTCCTTGGGGCGACTTTTAACAGTGCAAAGAATAAGCCAGTGAAAGAAACAAACTTCTATTTTTAAAAATTGATTCCTTTTACTGGCTAAGTTTGAAGCAACACTGAAGTGATGTGTAAAACATGAGTAGAGATACTCGTTCAGATTTCACGGGAATGCAATTTTTCGCATTTCCGCATCGGAAATTGTATTTCCGCATCGGAAATCCGTAGTAGAAGTGCAGTAGGTGGATTTACGCAGAAATTTCCACCGACTTTAACATTGATTTTCTCAAAAATTACAAGGTATTTTTGAAAGTTTTTTTTTTACTCTTGTTCCCACTCTTCTGCTTAAAGAAGAACTCCAGCCTAAACAAACATACGGTCATTAAGTTACATTAGTTATGTTAATTAAAATAGATAGGTAATATAATCTCTTACCCACTCTGTTTTAAAGGGAAGGTCCAAGCAAAAAAAAAAAATGAGTTTCACTTACCTGGGGCTTCTACTAGCCCCATGTAGCCATCCTGTGCCCTCGTAGTCACTCACTGCTGCTCCAGTCCCCCGCTGGCAGCTTTCTGACCTCGGAGGTCAGGGCCGAATTGCGTACATTTTTACACATTCCCGCTAGTGCAGGAACATTAACACATACATTTTTACGCGTTAGTGGTGCAACACGTAAATTTTTGTTCCTGCACTAGCTGGAATGCGTAAAAATGTATGCAATGTGGCCCTGACCTCCGAGGTCAGAAAGCTGCCAGTGGGGGACTGGAGCAGCATTGAGTGACTACGAGGGCACAGGATGGCTACATGGGGCTGGTAGAAGCCCCAGGTAAGTGAAACTCATTTTTTTTTTTGCTTGGACCTTCCCTTTAAAAGAACAGGCAAATGTTTGATTTCATGAGGGCAGCCATCTTTTTGGTTGAAAGGAGGTGACAGGGAGCATGAGACACAGTTCCAACTGTCCTGTGTGCTGATCACCCCTCCCAGTTGCTAGGCAACGTGAATAACCACATAGGAAATCCCATCATGCTTTGCACAGCATCAGGGAAAAAAGCCCGGGCAGTTTTCTTTGATGGGTGGAGCTTAGCTAAAAATGCAGCTAAAAATGATGCATTGGTAAGAAAAACAAAGTTCTGATGCTGTGAAACTGTTAAACACCAAGCCTTTTCAGTTCTGCTGAGTACATTTTTAGTCCGGAGGTTCACTTTAACAAATACTGAAAATTTGGTGTTTCTAACACCTACAGGGCTTTGCTATTAAAATGAAGAAAATTTGCATTACCATATGCGGCATACTGCCAAATTTAGAGGTAGAAGAGTGGGAACAAGAGGCAAAAAAATCTTTTAAAAAGACCTTGTACTTTTTGTAAAAATCAATGTTAAATTCAGCAGAAATTTCCGCGAAAAGACGGATCGGAATGTGGAAATCGGTAGCAGTAATTGGCAATAGTGGAAAGCGGAATTTCCTCGAAATCGGAAATTGGCAATTCCGACCATCCCTAAACATGAGTTAGATACTCACCTATGGAGAGGGAAGGCTCTGAGTCCCATAGAGCCTTCCTGGTCATCTCTCTGTCCCCTTATTCTACCATCTGGCCCTTCTTGTATTGTTTTGTGACCAGCTTGTATCTTTGTTAGAATTCGGCAATGTATATGTTTTGGAACCCGAGCACACAAATCCAGGACGGAACAGCAGGACCGGTGCATTTCATTTAACTCCAGTACTTCCTCTTTCCTGCTGTCCTGTGCTGAATGCAGATGTTCATGTTCCAAACCCCGCATTCCAAATGTGAACAAGAATACTTTAAAGTGAACCTCCAGACTAAAAATCTACTCAGCAGCACTGAAAAGGCTTGGTGTTTCTTTAACAGTTTCACAGCATCAGAACTTTGTTTTTCTTACCCAAGCCTTATTTTCAGCTGCACAGAAGCTAAGCTCCGCCCCATCAAAGAAATCTGCCCAGGCATTTTTCCGCTGATGCTGTGCAAAGCTTGATGGGATTTCTGATGTTGTTCTTGTTGCCCAGCGTGCGCAGCTGGGAGGGGTGATCAGGACATAGGTCAGTTGGAACTGTGTCTCATGCTCCCTGTCACCTCCTTCCAACCAAAAAGATGGCTGCCCTCATGAAATCACAAACATTTGCCTGTTCTTTTAAAAAAGGGTGGGTAAGAGATTATATTACCTATCTTTTTAATTAACATTGGGTCAGATCCCTCTTTAGCCCTCCTCAGGCAGCCTTCGGAAGTACTCACGTCTCTGAGTCCTTCTCAAGATGAGCGGATCTGTACTGCACACATGTGAGTCCAGGCACGGGCATGCGCAGTATTTGGCCCATCTTCAGAAGCTTTTGGGGATGCGAGTGCTTCAGAAGCCTGCTGAAGAATCCTGAAAATCCACTTATAAGAATTCATTATAAGAGAAGTGTTTACTTAAAGTATTGTTGCTGTTTCTTACCTCCTACAAGTTTTACTCTGCCTTACCCAGCCAGCTGGAAACTGTTGAAATGTTACTATAAAATGGTTTGATCTGTTGCTCTGCCCAGCTTCTGTTCTAACTCATCAACCCCTCCCCTCTGATGAGTCATGCTGTCTGCTCTCCAGGGGTTTGAGGCAGCTGAACACGCAGATCGGCTGTCTTGTCTCTTTATGTGGCATGATTCATGAAAAGGGAGGAAATGTTTCAGGATACATGTACTAGGATTCACTACAGAGTCCCAATAAAATGTCCCATAATATACACATTCAGAGCTCTACCTTCCTTATGTCTACAAACGAAAGCTGAAATAGCATCAACAATAGAAACCTAGATTAGGGCTCAGAGGTATGCACAAATGTTTGCACAAGTTATATGATGCCACCGTTCACATAGTAACACACAATGGGCATGATTCACTAAACCGTGCTAACTGATATCATGGTCGCGCTAGCGTTTTGCGCACATTATAACGTGTGTAACGTTTTCCCCGCGCAATCACAGATTTTCACGCGAAACCGTGGCAGAAAAGCGTTATAATGCGCGCAAAACGCTACCACGACCGTGATATCAGTTTTCACGGTTTAGTGAATCAAGCCCTATGAACGTGTTCAGAACTGAATGTTATCCCACTTGGGTACCAGACTTCAGACCCAAGCAAGTAAGTGACCGTAAAGGATCAGGACCCAATACCCTTGGGCGACATCACTGGCCGGCCTGGACAGACATGTGTCCTCTATGTAGCTGACCACCTATTCTGTAGCTGTGTGGGGTGGACCAGAAGGATGTCGGAGCAGCACGTTTGCGATTTCACACGATGGGCACGGGAGCAGCGCAGACAATGTGATCAGCCGTCACGGGGGTGAGATGATCAGTCAGGCGGGTCGCTCATGGGTTTGGGGCTACTGTAGACACGCCCGATTATCAGATGAGGCGGTTGTTACCAGCCACCTTAGTTATTTGTGTGTATACAGGTACGGTCTGTCGTATATATAATAGAGATACCAGGTACGTGCCAAGATATAATTTCTGGATCAGACATGGGGAAAGCAGAGCCAAAGAGAGAGAGAGGCGTGTGGTGTGGGGAACCCTGACATGTGCCCAGTGCGAATAGTTCTGACATCTTATCTGATTTAGGGTTTTCTTTTGTTCTCCGAAAGCAAATTTTGTTTGTCCTTCAAAAGTCAACAACTTCAAAAGTGTTCACTATTCCCAAAGTGTTTCTCAAGTGAATAACTTGGCGACATCCCAAGAGGTAAGATTCTAAACAAAGATTCTTGAAACCAGACGCCTCCACCACTATTTATGAATTCAGTAATTAACACTTTATTAAGTAAAAATGCAATCATCAGTACGTGATGGTCCCCTAATAAAAGCAATTATTAACAAAACACTCACAAAAAGCTGTTTACTGTCCTGACTGGACAAAATAAATCTGTATGTTTCTTAACCAAAATAAATACTTAAATATAATAATAGATCATCAAATATAATATACTGTAGAATCAATAAAGTGCCAACTGATATAGTCATTAGAATTCACACTAGCAGCAGAGGACACACTGAAAGTCAAATGCCAGTTACATATCATACATACCAAAAGTCAAGTTACATATCCTAAAGAAACAAAAGTGGAGTAGCGTTCCAACATGACATTACCTTTTATTGTCAAAAAAATGAAAGATGAAAGCACTGACAGCATGCCTTCGTCAGGCCCTGATGAAGGTGGAGGGGTGCTGTGAGATGACTGGCAGGCCAAAAGTGTGAGACGCATTTGATCCAGCATCCTGACCATCGGAAACCAGTAACTGCAGGCCATGGCACCGGGCGGACAAATGGTGCATTGCCATTAGAGATGATTGTAACAATAAGGCAAAATTGCATGTAATTTTGCGCAGTTACGGCCATATGTAATTACGATTGGACATTGGCCAACTTTAGCGGTTAATTGCAAAGCCCCCCCCCCCCCCCATACATGCTGTTGTCACCAAATTTGCTACGGTCCCGCCAGAGGTAAAACTAAATGTGTTGAATGACTGGTCTAAATCTATAGCATAGAGGTTAATCACTGCCTTTGATAAAGGAGGCTGTGAGCCAATTCTGGGGTTTTCTGATTTAGTGGCACACTTTCAGAATCCTCTGTCCAGGAATGATTTTGTGGTAAAAATGGTTTGCTTAAAAACTAATTTCTTCCATAGTATCTATAGGTTAACAGAGTAATCAGAATAACGTATTTTTTTGTTAGGCCCCATTCACACTGGGGTGCTTTTTGCTGGCGATTGGCAAGGCACTGCTGCACAGATAATCCCATGGGATTACTCCCACTGCATCGATCGTGGTGCCTTTGCGATTATAGCCGACCGCAAACGCACTGCATGCAGCATTTTCCTGGCGATTGCATCACGACTCTCATTCACTAGAATAAGAAACATAAAACACGATTGCCCAAAAATCGCTGAATAATTAAACGCAAAATCGCAATTGCTTTGCCTTTACAAGTGTGAATGGGGCATTATAGTGCCCCTAATTATGGGTTCAAATTGTCAATTTATAAAAAGTGCACTAGCTAAAGATGAATCATTCAAACTGAAGATTTGAAGTGGATTTATTGTAGGATGAAGTAGGTTATTCTATAATTATAAATTGCAGATTGTCACCTGTGGCACAAGCTTATAATGATACGATGTTATTTGGGGGGGTTAGTTAGCCGTATACCCAGTATTGTCAGCTGGGCATGGTGTCTCCAGTGTGGCCAGGTGTCCCCCATATAGCCTGCAGCCTTTACTCACCTTCCAGGCTCCAGCTATGAGCAGCTTTAGCCCCTTCCGCTCTGGCCCGGCATCCCCGCTCGTACTGCCGCTCAGTTCAGGGTCACGGCTTGATGATGTCATCAAGCCAGGACCCAACACTTACGTCAGAGCGAGCAGAGATGCCGGCCAGAGCGGAGTGGAGCAACAATCGCCGGGGAAACTTCAAGAAGGTGAGTTGATCCTCTTCTTCCCCTCCTACTGCCGCTGCTGTAAAAGTGATCACTACGATCTGCCGGCGATCGTAGTGATCACGTGATCAGGAGCCAATCGCGAAGGCTCCTTATCACTAGGCGGAGATATCTCCCCTCTCGTGTGCGCACGATTGCATCGGGAGTGGAAACGGCTAGTGGCGTAAATCATACTCTGCATCAGGCTAGGGCAGCCACAAGTGCGTTGTAGGATTTACATTACGCGTTCCCCAAAAGGTTGAGAAATTAAATTACAAAGCCAGTTCAGTAGAATATTCCAGCGGTCTGAAGGCGACCCGTTTCGTTCCTGACCAGTTAAACACCATGGAATTGGCTACCCCCACATACAAAAAGTGGTAAAAACTACTATTGCTTGCTGGATGTAATACTAGATAATTCCTTTGTTATTTAAGAGACAATATAGGGCTTGATTCACAAAGCGGTGCTAACTGTTAGCACGCCTGTGAAAACCCCCTTAGCACGTCTAAACAAGCTTTTCGCGCGCAAAACTTTATGCGAGCAAAACTTTACGCGCGCACTGCGCAGGGCGCTCCGTGCGAAGTGCCCATTAAAGCCTATGGGACTTAGTGTGCGCAAAACTTTGCGCGCGGTACTTAGCGCGCGATCTGATTGAGAAAATCGGTGCTAACTTACTTAGCACCCTTGTTAGCGCACCTAAAGACTTTAGACGTGCTAAGTAGGTTAGCACCGCATAGTGAATCAAGCCCATGATGACTTATAGTAGAATGTAGTACATTATTTAGGATACCCACTTCTGGGTTACTTTTCCTGGTTTCACCATTAGAAACACTACTATAGCTATATATTACTGTATACTGGTATATAACCCCACCATCTCAAGTGATGTTTTTTTGTAGGCTGATTAGCTATGCAGAATTTTGGTAGACCAGGTATATTTTGTACTCGCTTCTGAACTCTCAGTAAACAAACATTCTGCGGAGATCACCTGACAGGTCTAAAGATGTCAGATTTCAGAATGTAAATCAGGGTGAGGATAGATTTTACAATGGGCAAACACTGACTAAATAATTTATAAATTAATATTGTAAAATATAAGCAATTTTAAGTTATATTTAGTAAAGTTCTTCTTTAATGGCTTTCAGACCACACTCATTGAAATCCACGCCTTGTTTGGGAGCTGTTTTCCCTGCCAGGAGGTAGATTTCAATTAGCTCACCGCACGTTCCCGACAATCCACCGCTCTAGCTCATTCGCCCTGCCATCGACATGGCAGCAGAGCTCTGTGAGCCGGTCATGAGCGGATTTAATTAGCTTCTGAATCCATGATCGATGTGAGCCAATGAAATCAGTACCTGACTGGCTCACAGAGCTCTGGTTGAATGGGCTGCGGCGGCGAGAGAGCCACATGCTATACACCGGCGGTGTGTATATCGCTAATGAAGGAGAGGGGATCTGAAGATGGATGGACGACATAGGACAGGCAATGTATAAATGCACACACACGGGGGGGGGGGGACATTTAATCACTAGGGAACAACCCCAGGGCCTTTTGTTGTGTTCATCGCTCGTTCGGAAATCGATCGCCGTTTCTACCATGTATCCAATCGACCATGACTGCCCGACAAATTACAGCATGTCCAATAGAGAAAAGCGAACAGTTTTGGCCCAAAATTGGTTGCTTCATTGATCAGGCATGCTCTTGGTGTCAATGATTGAGAGATGTATGGCCACCGTAGCCTCCCCTGATGCCAAAATGTCTACAATATAGACAATTAGCTCCTTTGATCCTTCCCTGCAGTATCCAATTGGCTACTTCTGTAGCCTATCGGTTACCAGTAACACATCCGGCACCCAACTCTCCGCCTGGGTGCCTGAATACCAGTACTTACTACAGGCGTCTATTAAATGCCATCCAATCCCAGCTCCCAAATCCCCTGCTTTATAGTTTATGTCCTGAAGCTGCCAGATGCATGATAAGACCTTCTAAAACGGTTAGGACACAAAGATAAAGCCACTTCCCTTACAGCATTACTTCACAACCTGGCGGGCAGACCAAACCAGCGCACTCCAGTATAGACTGACCCCAATGTACAGCTTGTGACGGCCACATCCGACCGACACAAAATCCTGCTGCGTCTTGGTGTCTAAAAGGGGAATCCGTGTAGGGCTATGACTTACACAGACAGCGCTCTAGATGGAGGATTAACTCCCCAGCCAATTACAGCAAGTAATTACCTTTATTGCCTTAATTGGACTTAACTAGCTCCAAAGAGGAAATGGGTGACAGCTGCTTGATCTGAGTATAATGAGTCTATGGAGTAGGTATGGTCTCCGCCTTACACCACCGAGACTCAGAGATGCCACCTGCCTCATGGTGGTATGCGGGACATGTTCTGGGTCCTGTAGTGTAGTTCCTGTTCGGGGACCTGTTGGGACACTAAATACTCTATATGCTATTACTATTACACTCCTACTGGACCACATTCTTACTAGTGCTATTTCTTCACCAATTCTGCCCATTTTGCACTTTTTTGTTGTCTATTTATATACAGTAGAGTCCCAGTTATCCAGGACTGCGGGAGTAAGGGGGGGCAGGGGGATAAGTGGGGAGTGATTGGGGTTAGACGTCAGATAGTAAGTTTGTGTTGGGGGGAGGGGGCAGAGGATTAAGGATTAGGCTTCAGGTAGGTAGTTTGGGGGTGCTTTTTCGATTTTATGGGAGAGTTCTGTGTGAGAGTAGGGTTAGGTTTAGCCATAGTAAAGTATTAAATACCAATATTTTACTATGCGCATTATTGGATCCCCAAATTGCCATGTGCCTTTTTTTTATATGCGCGCATTCCTCTCTCCCTGTCTCTCATTAATGCACAAAAATGGGCAGAAGACCGCCACACCACTTACCAAAGCCACTTACCAAAGCCCTGGTCCAATTCGCTTCTACAGCTGTCTGCTGCATCCTCCGTAGGCTTCCAGTGTGTGTCACCTAGCCTGAATCAGGTCATGTGACACATTGGGAGCCATGCAGAGAATTAAAGGGGCACTATGGCGAAACATTTTAAAATTTAAAATATGTGCAAACAGATAAATAAGAAGTACATTTTTCCAGAGTAAAAAGAGCCTTGAATTAGGGTTCTCCTATTTTGCTGACACTTACAGTAGGTAGTAGAAATCTGACACAACCGACAGGTTTTCGACTAGTCCATCCCTTCATAGGGGATTCTCAGCAAGGCTTTTATTCTTTATAAAGATATTCCCTAAAAAGGATTTAAACAATGATGCTGACCAGCTTCCCTGCTCGCTACACAGTTTTTTGGCAGTTGGACAGAGCAACTGCCATAAGTGCTTTTGAAAATAAATAAATCCCTGAGAAACCCCCATGAAGAGATGGACTAGTCCAAAACTTGTCGCTTCTGTCAGATTTCTAATACCTACTGTAAGTGACAGCAACATAGGAGAAAAGTAATTTATGGCTCATTTTACGCTGGAAAAAAACGTACTTCTTCTTTGTTTATGTTTGCACATATTTTAAATTTTCATTTTTTTTCGCCATAGTGTCCCTTTAAGTAAAGCAGCCAGCGGCTTCAATAGGTGATGATGAACTCTGGGAAGTGTTTTCTGCTGCATGCTGCTCTGTCTTTGTTTAATTGGGATGGGGGAAATTCTGAGGGCTTAGTGTTACATTGAGGCATCCGGTTGCTTGAACTCTTAAAGCAGACCTGAACTCAGACTCCTGTTTTGCTTTAAAAGATACACAACAGCATAATAACCTTTAAAGAAAAACATTTCTTTTGTTATAGCTGAAAGAAATCCTGCAATAAATCTGCAGTGTGTCTACTTCCTGCTTTAATGGAAGCAGACATAGCGTTAACACCCTGTGTTTACAAATTAGCTGCTCTTAATTGCCTGTGCAAATACAAACTATTTATAGTCAACCTCGCTAGTGTCGTTGGAAAGGTCAGCCACCTCCACCTTTTCTAATTTTATTGTATTTTTTAGCAAAGTTGTATTGTGCTTGGGTGCCTCTTTCCCCTGTTGTGCAATTTAAGAGGTTATTCATGTTATCATGCTGTTGATGTTATTCATTTTAGCCTTTTATCTGATGTTACCGGCGAAACGCATTGTGAGTAATGTCAACCATTTTTGTACTTTCTTCGTGTTGATGTGGTGGCATACACCTCCCATTCTTACCGCACCATCGCCTCAGGGCGCCTCTCTGTCACTGATAGCTCTCTTCAAGGACAGGTGTTCTTTAATATTAGTTTTATCGCAGCTTGTGACTTTGTGACACTCCCGTTGGTTATGACCATCCGGCTACACAAGGTTTTATATGTCTACATTTGTCTAGAGTTGAAGTTCCATAATGTCTTCCCACTGGGAGTGGAAAGGCCAGTTCATATCCCCTCCCGAAATGAGTAAAGACCGGTTGCGGGGTTTTTTTTTTATCTCCCTTCTGGCGTTTACTGGCAAAAATGAAGTAGTGGGAATTTAGCAGTGTGTAAAATGTAATTTGCACTGTATATCTCTCATTCCATTACACAGCGCGGCTAAAGGGCCCATCGTAAAAAAACAACGCCGCTGTATCCCTCTTAGAGGTTTGGGACCATCCATCAATTTCCGGCCCTTGATATAAAATCAATTTCTTTATGTTTCCGAATAAACAGCGCTAACAAGGTGGATTGGCGGTAATAGAGAACTGCCGGCTTCTCCTGTTTAGCATGTGACATTACGTCGGCTCTGTGTTGCCGGTAATGGGAGATGAGTGAATGTCTGTGGCGGATTTCGCGCGCATCTGTCACGGCGAGGCAGGAACGCGGGACGATGATTCATGTGCCGACAAGATCAGAGCTGTCTGTGCCTGATTCTGCCTGGAGTAAAACAATTTCCACGGCCCCGATTCAATCCCTCCGACAGGCTGGTGGGTTATAATTATACATGTAAACATTAGTGGCATTTGTTTGTACATCGCCGATCCGCTGCCTGCCCGCGCCCGAGCTTGTATGAACTCTCGCCTCGCAGGAGGTGATGAAATGATGCTGTTGTACGACGGACAAGCATTAGTCTGTTCAGTCAGGCTTACGCCTTGCAATGGGAATTGTGCACAGAATAGGGCAGTACAGCAGTAAAGGAGTTTATGGCTTCAACTTGCAGCAATCCAGGGACTGAATAAAATACAGATTTATGTCGGTTGGGCATTGTGCTTGTTGTGGGATGGGTTGGAAAGTGAGCAGTATTTGCAGATGACTCTTTATGAGTGTTAGCGTTTGTTAGCGTGTAAATAAAGCTGGTTTTAAGTGTAAAAATTCAGGCCCCTTTCACACTGGGACATTTCCATTGTGTTGCATTACTCTATTTTATGGCATGACACAACACACCATGGGGGTAGGGTCAGCACCAAACACCAATCAATAACAATTTATGAATAATTATTGAGCGTGCAGAACAGATCCAAATGTACATATGCCAAAACAAAAGAAAATGGGAATCTGGAACCATACTGCACCACTCAACTCATTTCAAGAAGTTACATCTTTATTCATGGCAAAAAGTCAACAAACGTCTAAAAACAATTAAAACGTCAGATAAGAGGTGCTATGCTCATATATCATAAACCATGTAGGTCCCAAACAATTATTATATAATATCCAAAACAAGTCATAAACTGGTAGTACAAGTTAAGACCATAACAAATGGTATCTGAATAATACAGAGTACAAAAAAGAGAACTCCATTTAATGCTCCAAAATAAATATATCTCACTATGTATATATATATAGTGTGTGTGTGTGTGTGTGTGTGTGTGTGTGTGTGTGTGTGTGTGTGTGTGTGTGTGTGTGTGTGTGTGTGTGTGTGTGTGTGTGTGTGTGTGTGTGTGTGTGTGTGTGTGTGTGTGTGTGTGTGTGTGTGTGTGTGTGTGTGTGTGTGTGTGTGTGTGTGTGTGTGTGTGTGTGTGTAAATTCCAATGCATACTGAATGCGAACACACAAGTGGAAGAGAAAGTGTCAACCCTCCATATATGTGCATGCATGGTCTCATACACACACGTATATGGATAGAAGAATGCCCAAAGGGTGGAAATAGGTGTCACCGTGAAAAGTGTAGGTGAGGATAAACTGTGTGAAAAAGACCAGTCGTGTAATGACAGGTGTATAACGATTTGTGTGAGGGGATGCAGGGGATGCAAGAGATACAGTATCAAGAAGAAACACCAGTGTAGGCAAAAGCAGCGAAAAAGGGTTTGAGAGGGTAGTCAGCGCTACCCAAAATGAGTGAAGAGGAGGCTCGGAACGTAGCTTACCAGCTGAGAGGACACGGGTAGGAGAGCGGGCTATTTTACGGCATGGTGACATTAAAGGAAACCAGAGATGAACGCTTTGGCACAAAATAAACATATCCCCCGATAGATTTTACAAATAAACACTATACCTGGTATTTTCGCCGCTCTGGAGTGCCGTTTTTGGGTGTTTTTTTTACTATAACTCCATATAAAACACAGTTCATCAGAAAAGCACATTATTTAGTGGGCTTTGTGCAAAACGAAATCACCATTTCTAAAAACCTCTAATGACTAAAAAATATAAAGAAAAAAAATGTTTTTCAATATGCCCTTACATTAGCAGCTCCTCCCATCTCAGCACTGCTCTCTGTGCACAGTAAGGGGAAAGCAGAGCCAGAAGGGGGCAGGCTTGGGCTTGAAAAGACATCAGAGAAGACAGACTATAATGTTTCCTGAGCAAAGCTGACTGAATGCTCAGTCGGGGATTTTATCAGGGCTGCTAACAAGCAGGCTGAGCAGTGAAGGATAAAACAGAGAGCAAGGTAGGTGTTTTCTCTAATGTTCCCACTGATATATATGGTAAAATACATGAGGGTGCTGCCTCTCTGGTTCACTTTAAAGCAATGAAAGGTACATTTTTCATACCTGCTGCGGTGCGATGCGATTCGCTGGAAGCATTGCATCTGACTCGAAAAGCAACAGCGCGTTACCAGGCAACAATCACGCCGATTGCGACACAGATATTTTTACATGCCCATGCATGTTAGCATATTTTTTCGATATACCTAAGTGTAATTCTTCTTTCGGCCACAGGAATTTAGCACTAGAGAGCCTCACTTATTGTTTGGCTTGTAGCCAGAAGTGAGATTACCGCTTATTGCCGTGGTAACCTCCAAAGCCTATATTTTTAACATTGGGGTGCGATGTGATCATCCAGTAGCACTGCACCTGTAAAGCTTGTTCCTGATGTGAAACTGGCCTCAAGGACAAGGCTGGATTTCTGGAAAGGCCAACACAGGCCCGAGCCTTGGGCAGCAGCAGCCTAAGGGGCTAAGGGGGCACCTGGACATGAAAGACGGGTTACTACATGTGAAAGAGGATGCTGAAAATGGAGCGCAACACAGGAGAATGTGTACATGGAATGGGAGGAGCTGCTGTACATGGATGATACACATGGAAGAGGAGGCTGCACATGGAATGGGAGGGGCTGCTGTACTTGGATGTTACACATGGAAGAGGGGGCTGCACATGGAATGGGAGGGGCTGCTGTACATGGATGATACACATGGAAGAGGAGGCTGCACATGGAATGGGAGGGGCTGCTGTACATGGAATGGGAGGGGCTGCTGTACATGGAATGGGCGTGGCTGCTGTACATGGAAGATACATATGGAAGAGGGGGCTGTACATGGCATGGGTGGGCTGCTGTACATGGAATATGAGGGGCTGCTGTACATGGAATAGGTGGGGCTGCTGTACATGGAATGTGAGGGGCTGCTGTACATGAAAATGGGAGGGGCTGCTGTACATGGACGATACACATGGAAGAGGAGGCTGCACATGGAATGGGAGGGGCTGTTGTACATGGAATGGGAGGGGCTGCTGTACATTGATGATACACATGGAAGAGGGGGCTTTCATTGGCTCCTGACCGTGTCTATTAATGTAAGCCAATGGGAGTGGCTTACATAGTTAGACACAGCCAGGAGCCATTGAAATCAACTCCTGACTGACTCACATGGCACTGCCATCATTGAGACAAGCAGAGACAGTGAGCTGCGGCGAGAGACGTCGGGTTTTAGCTGTGCGATCGCCGGGGGTGCGGCGGATGCGCATTGCTGCGGTGATTGAAATCTATGCCTTGCCAGCCAGGAGCCCACCAAAGCGGCGTATATTTCAATCACCCTGGTCCTTAAGTAGTTAAAAAGCAAACTAGATATGACAGTGCAGTTCTGCAGTCACCATTTCAGACAGAGGAGAAAAAAAAGAGTAAGGGAGGAAATTACATCAGGATTGGCTTCAGCCTGAGGCAGTAAAGATGGAAAATGCCTGGAACAGTTTTCTCTTTATTTACTATATAAAATTAACTGAAATCAAAACGTGAACAGTACAATACATATGGTGTGTTATTCAAGAAGAACAAGTTCTTATCTACTTATATACTGTATGTGTTTTTTTTTCCTGGGATAGTATGGCTGACCCTCGTGCAGGTTTGAAGGGTTAGGTGTAACTGATAGCAGGCCTTGCTGTGCAGCTTTATGCAGCTAGACTATGTGAAGTGTTTGGCGTTCTTTCTCCATGTGACGAGTTTGTCCGTCTCTTTGGATTCATCTCCGGATTTGTCAGCGGTGAAGTTGGGATGGAACTTTTCGGTGACTGTGTGAGGTTTTCGCGCCTCCGATGTTCAGTAAGGCGCATCGGAATCTGTTTAAAATTCATAGTCTGATCCTTCACAGCGGAACAAACTAAATTAGTTATCAAAATGATGGAGGCCTCTCCCGCTCCTTCATTTTCTCTGGCAAGTGTCACTTTCATAGCTTGTGTTTTATGGAATGGACGGGCATTGGTTGCAGATGCCGGAGTTTTATGCCATTTTTTTCCTTTTTATTGCTCCTTCTTGTACGTATTATAATGCTGGGAAAATGTCATGTTTCCTTGTGCGAGTCTTCACTCCAGGAAATGCGTACAGGGGCTGGGATACAGTACGGTGTCTTAGGTACTGGTTCAGATGGGCGCTAAACCGGAGTTAGACAGTCGCCACGACTCAAACGTTGTCCATTCAAATGTGTGAACAGTGCTCGGTAATGGCTTTTACCACTGGTCACCTAAATGCCTCAATCTATCCCGTCATCTCATACAAGTAGATTTCAGGAACACCTAGGCGTGGCGCTTCCATCTCCCCCTACTGGGGTCTAACACAACGTACTGACGGAACGCTGGTAAGCACCACTGAAGGTTGCCAAATGCTTTTCTGTTCATAGCCCCTCCAGCTTGATGATTGGATAGTGTAAAGAAGCAGCACAATTGTGAGGCATCATTCAGCTTCTTGCAACCCATTGGCCACACCTCCTCCCCCCTGGGCCACTTCTCAACCAGGCCAGCCTGCATACAGATTCCCTCATTCCTTGGACCACACCTCCTTCCCCTGAGCCACACCTCATCCAGGCAAGCCTGCATCTGGATTCCACCTCCCCAATCCCTGGGGCCACAACTCCTTCCCCTGGCCCACTTCTTGTCCAGACCACCCTACATCCGTATTCCCTTCCCCCTTCCTATCCCTTGGGCTACATCTCCTTCCCCTGTGTTACTGCTCATCCTGACCAGCTTCTATCTGGATTCCTCCCCCCCCCCCCCCTCTCCTTGGCCACTCCTCATCCAGGCCAGTCTGTACCTATATCTTACAGGTTTTTAGATACTTACGTTTTTGTAAAGGATAAGCTGGTAACTGTTTTAGCCCCTTTATCCCTCCACCCCTCTTCCTACTCTCTCCCTACCCTGTCTCTCTCTATGTCCCCCCCCCCCCCCCCCGTCCCCCCCCTCTGATCTGTCTCCTCACCATCTTTCTCTGTTTTTCCCACACCTAACTTTCCCTCTCTCCCACCCCTCTCTTTTCTCTCCCTTCTCTTCTCCCTTTTCTCTCTTCCTCTCCTTTCTCTCTCCCTCTTCTCCCCCCTTCTTCTCTCCTCCCCTCCTCTCTATTCTCTCTCTACCACCCCTCTCTTCTTTCTCCTTTGTCCCCTCACAATTTATTTCATCCCCTCCCCCCCCCCCCCTCTCTCTCTCCCCACCCATTCTCTCTCCCTCTCTCTCCTTCACTCCTACCCTCTCTTTTATCTCTCTGCCCCCTCTCTTTCTCTCCCATTCCTCTCTTTTCTTTTTCCTCCATCACAACCCTCTCTTCTCTCTCCCTTCCCTCTCTCTTATCTCTTCCACTCCTTTCTCTCTCCCCCTCCCATTTCTTCTTCTCTCTCTCTCTCCTCTCTCCCCCTTTCTCCCTATTCTCTCTCCTCTCTTACTTCCCTCTCCCCTTCTTCCTCTCTCTCCTCTGTCTCTCTCTCCCCCTCCCACTCTTTTTTGTTACTTCTTACATTTTCTTCAATTCTTCTGTAAAAGGAACCAATTAATGAGTGTTCCAAATCCAGACTTGTTAATTTCACAGTTACGCAATTAGAAGAAACATTGATAAACTATATTTTTTTTTACAGTTCTTTTGAACACCCTCAGCGGTACAGAGTCGCCACAAGCTATTTTCTACGCCAGAAACCTCTGCATGCCTAACATCAATGACCGCATTATGCCCAAAAATAAAATGTATACATGAACAATCGCGTTTTGATGTTTTACATTCACTGCCCACGATGACAACGGCCTTGTTCCCCCGCAAAATGCATTTCATGCTGTAAATTTACATTACGGGGGGCTGAGATGAAAGGGCTGAATGTCTTTCCTCTCCCCCCACGTTCCACTGAGACCCCGGAGGAGGCGAGAAAGCTGTATTACCTCCGAGCCTGGGCCGTTCTCAATGCTGTAGTCGCATTTATGGCCTGACGGAGCTTCATAGCTCCCCAGCCGGTTCTACGAAATACAGCCTGATAAATAAAACCACTACCGCGAGGAGAGAGTCACTGTAAATACAAGACCTGCTGATTGTATAATATTACAGTTGCCAAGGTCGTGTCCAAGGGGGATACAATGGGGCACAAACTGAGCTGTAAACAGTTGGTGCGACTAGTAGAGGCACTGCAGTGACATATAGTAGAATGCAGTAAATTATTCAGGATGCCCACTTTTATGGTAATTTCAGCATCAGAAACACTTCCTATATGTATATATTGGTTTGTATCCCCGCCCTCCCAATGCGGTCACAGCCTAGGCCAGAGCTGGGCATTCCATAAATTCCCCCCTCCTTACTCCCTCCCTCTCTGCAGAGTCGAGAGCGGGTGGCAAGCATAGAACTTAAAGAGAACCAGAGATGAAGCACCCTCTTGTATTTTACCTTATAAATCAGTGGGAACATGACAGTAAACACCTAATCTGCTCTTTGTTTCATTGTTCTCTGTTTAATCTGACTGTTATCACCTCTGATAAGAATCCCCGACTGAGCACTCAGTCTAGCTTTGCTACGGAAAGATTATAGCTGAGTCTGTCTTCTCTGGTGTCTTTTCAAGCCCAAGCTTGCCCCCTTGTGGCTCTGCTATAATGACTCAGCTATAATTATTCCCTGCAAAGCCAGACTGAATGCTCTGTCCGGAATTCTTATCAAAGCTGATAACAGACACTTTTAGCAGTAAGGATGAAACAGAGAGCATGGTAAGTGTTTTCTCTAATGTTCTTACTGATATATATGGTAAAATACACAAGGGTGCTTCGTCTCTGGTTCACTTTAAAACTCACCAGCTCCGAGTCTAGCATAGTCTACATGGCAATAGGACGTCATATGACTCGTTGTCAAAACATTGCCAGTGTGTAATATGTGGATCCAATTTTTTGGACTGACTGACCTTCATTTCCTAAAGTAATGATGGCCACTCGTTTTTCTTTACTTAGCTGCTTTTTTCTTGACATAATACAAATTCTAATAGTCTATTCAGTAGGACTATCAGCTGTGTACCCACCTGACTTCTCCTCAACGCAACTGATGGTCCCAACCCCATTTATAAGGCAAGAAATCCCACTTATTAAACCTGACAGGGCACACCTGTGAAGTGAAAACCATTTCAGGTCGACTACCTCTTGAAGCTCATCAAGAGAATGCCAAAAGTGTGCAAAGCCGTAATCAGAGCAAAAGGTGGCTACTTTGAAGAACCCAGAATATGATATATTTTCAGTTGTTCAGTTGTTTCACACTTTTTGGTTATGTACTATACTTCCACACGTGTTAATTCATAGTTTGGATGCCTTCAGTGTGTGAATCTACAATGTTCACAGTCATGAAGATAAAGAAAACTCTTTGAATGAGATGGTGTGTCCAAATTGGTCTGTGTGTGTGTGTGTGTGTGTGTGTGTGTGTGTGTGTGTGTGTGTGTGTGTGTGTGTGTATATATATATATATATATATATATATATATATATATATATATATATATATATATATATATATATATATATATATGCTGTCTCTCACATTGGAAATGTACTTACAATGTGCATTTCAGAGCCCTCCATGATTTCTAAGTGGGAAAGCTTTTGCAGGGTGCAGGGTGTTCAAATACTTAAGTTCCTCACTGTACATGTGTTGGTCTGGCATTCACGTCCAATCATATTATCATTTAGGAACTTATACATAAACGATTACAATTCCCTAAAGGGGTTAAGGATCACATCCTCACCTGTCTGCTCACTTAATTTCAAATCCAATGTGATTTATGGGAAGGAGAAACAAAGGGATGATTTATTAATTAACTTCTCCTTTAAGCAGGCTTGATCCGATCGCGGGTGCGAGGGGCTGATGTCGCCAAGGCTGGAGTTCTCACCTTTCTGGACAGTCACTGTGAGGTCAATAAGGATTGGCTGCCGCCTCTCCTGGAGCGAATCAAAGAGGTGAGAGAATGGTGGCGAGTGGGGCGGCCGAACAGACACACACATTGCACCTGGGGCCCGGCATGTGGCACTGCCACTGTTCAGGCCCCAGACTCATTTCGGGCCCCATACACATGTCCCCCCCTGTGATGCCCTGAAGGTGGCCCTGGGGGCGGGTTCAAACAATAGATAACAGTTGGGTAAAGTATGAGGTCACCATAGCTACATACCACAATAACCATGCCAGACTCTGAACCGTGTATCTACTATACCACCAGTGATCTGCAAACTTGGCTGTCTAGCTGTTAAGGAACTACAAGTCCCACAATGCATTCGCCTTTATGAATCATGCCTGTGGCTGTCAGACTCCTGCAATGCATTGTGGGACTTGAAGAAAGAGGAGAAGCGGGCACTGCTGCATAAAATCCCTTTATTGTGGCCGGGTTACAGAGTGGTTGCAGTGGGGGGAGAGGGTTGCCTGACAGCTGTTTCGCAGGTATGCAACCTGCTTCTTCAGAGGCTCTGAAGAAGCAGGTTGCATACCTGCGAAACAGCTGTCAGGCAACCCTCTCCCCCCACTGCAACCACTCTGTAACCCGGCCACAATAAAGGGATTTTATGCAGCAGTGCCCGCTTCTCCTCTTTCTTCAAGACGTATCTGCATTCGGTGCACGTTGCAGGTAAGCCCATCTGTGGCCGTTCCATCCCTGCCGCATACTGGTGCCAGTTTTTTCTGTTTTCTTTCTCCAAGAATAGCATTGTGGGACTTGTAGTTCCTTAACAGCTGGAGAGCCAAGTTTGCAGATCACTGTACTATACTACTCCACATAGCTAGTAACGGCTAGTTTAAGTAAAGGTATTTACAGATACCATCATAAACGCAATCTCCACTCTACTAACAATATCCTCCTGTTTTCCTCTCCGGTCACTTCTTCTCACTCCTTCTTACACGATTTTTCTCTATAACAGTTGCCTGGCACCCTGGTGATCTGTTTGGCTGCAGTAGTGTCTGAATAACACCAGAAATAAGCATGCGGCTAATATTATCAGTTGTGACAATAATGTCAGAAATACCTGATTTGGGTTGGAGTTAGTGCTAGGCTAGCCATGGCCAACACTTTTTATGCACAGAATATTGAATCCTTATGGAGATATCCTGATTTTTCTTTTTTTCAGAAGCCAACACGAGTGGTGAGCCCGGTTATTGATATCATAAACCTGGACACCTTTGCCTACATTGCTGCATCTTCTGATCTGAGAGGAGGTGAGACCCTCTGATTTTATCTCTCGGTTTAACAATCACTTCAAGTGGATCCGAGATGAGAAACTAACAGTAACTTGTCTATATATCTTATCTAAAGTTTAGATAGTTTACACAGCAAATCTAGCTGCAAACAGCTTCAACACTTTATCATATTTATTTATTCCTGTGATACAATGGAGGACAGCCATGTTCTGTTTGTCACATTGTCACAGGCTGAGGGCTGGAGATGCTATGAGCTTGCCTGTGTGTAAATTCAGTCCCCTATCCTCCTCTCTCCTCCCCTCTGCCTCTGAAATCTCTGGCTAGTAACACCTCCCCTTCCTCCTGCCCAGACTGAGCTCCCATAAGCCCTTGCTACTGTCTGAAAATGCCAAGGCACTGTGAAAAGCTGTGGGCGAGGCTTGTTTAGTTTATAGGGAATTAGAGTATTAAAACAAAACAAAAAAAGTATTTGGCTTGAGGAAGGCCCTATAAACTATATGAAAGGAACACAATTATGCAATGTATTGGTAGGTGAACAGAGGCGCCAGAAGGATAAAAGTACATAAAATTTAAAAAAATTGCTGGGAGGAAGTGGTGGACTCACCTCCGTTAAAGCAGACACCAAGGACTGTAAATATATAGATATACACATTTATTGAAAATACCCCAAAGATGCAACGCATTTCGCGGGCACAGCCCACTTCTTCAGGCAATAAGCAGGGGATCAACAACAGCAATTCAGTTATAGCAAGCAGATAACTTGCTATAACTGAATTGCTGTTGTTTATCCCCTGCTTATTGCCTGAAGAAGTGGGCTGTGCCTGCAAAACGCATTGCATCTTTGGGGTATTTTCAATAAATGTGTATATCTATATATTTACAGTTCTTGGTGTCTACTTTAACAAAGGCGAGTCCACCACTTCCTCCCAGCAATTTTTTAAAAATTTTATGTACTTTTATCCTTCTGGCGCCTCTGTTCACCTACCAATATATTTGAGTCCACCCCAGGTGGAGGGGTGATCTACCCCCTTTCTTCCTATCTACAGAGAGCGACTTCTTAATCCTGAGTGAGGACAGGTCTAATCTCCTCACCTGCCTAATGAGTGGTTACCTAGGTGGTAACCCGTGTTTGTGAGTATTACCATCTCACTGTTTCATTTATCCAATCAATTTTGACATACTACACCATATTGGGCTCTCGATTTCTCTTCACAATTATGCAATGAGTAAAAGTTTATCTCGGATCCACTTTAAGCTAAGTACACACATACAACGATCCCTTGGGTGACAATTCGGGTAATGACGCTTCACAAACACATTCCTAGCCTCGAGGCTAGCAATGTGGTCTGTTGCTATGGAGGGGGGCAGAGGGTTGACGATCAGCGCATGTCTGAGTGGCTCCCATGTTGAGGGAGCTGGGGGTTGTTGAAAATAGCATTGTGGTCGGTCATGCTCGTGTATACAGTCGTTAAGGATCTGACAGGACAATCTGCTCATAGCGTTCAATAAACTGTCATTATCAGCTGTTTCGGCTGACGTTTATCACGTGTGTGTATGTACCTTTTAAGCACGGTACATAATGATTGCCTAGTTTTACCACCTCCATGTAGAATGAGGGTCCACAGATATTAACTGCTATAAATAGATTGTGTAGGGAAACTCTCATATTAAATGGAAGCAGAGAATAATCCTCCACCAGGCAACCTAGGCTGGTGCCTGGGAACTAGTGCGTGCCAAGGGGCCCACCTTTCCTGACCTCTCTCCACTTCAGCTTACAAAAAGGAAAAACCACAAGAGGGCACTAAATCTACTACATTGCCTAGGGACCTATTACATCTTAATCCAGTGGTCCTCAAACCGCGAGGCCGAATGTGGCCCCCTGAGGCTTTTTCACCGGCCCCCCACTCTCAAAATGTATTACTCAGTGGCGTAGCTAAGGAGCTGTGGGCACCAATGCAAGTTTTACACTGGGGCCCCCTAAGCACTCCATACACATAACAATTGATACGGCGCACCAAAACCTGCCAATGGCAAGTACAGTGTCAGAGGTGCAAGAAGAGGATGGGGAACAGTTTGTTAATGATTACCGCTATTCAAAGTATCTATAGAAGTGATTATTATCAGCACAGGACCAATAAAGAGCTAATACTGTAGTTGAGGGAGGGCCCTTCTGCCCCACTGGCCCAAGGGCCCCGATGCGGCCGCTACCTTTTGCACCCCCTATTGCTACGCCCCTGGTATTACTTATGGATGTGGTCCGTGGCATCTTTAAATATTTGCAGCCTGCATATAGAACAGCAGTGCTGGCACCACTCATCCCCACAGCAATTGCAGATAGTATACCCCCTACTGATGAGTGAAAAATGCCAATGTTATTTTCACATGAAGTTTCGCCAAAATAATGTGAAATTCGATTTCTGAGTGAAAATTACAGCGAAAATGTGTATTGTTTGTGCTTTTCGTAAATTTTCACAGCAAAAATATTTTTTTTTTTGCGGTGAAAACTGTTGCGGGCTTTGTTATAATATATAGCCAACATGCCTTTTTTGTGAACATTTCTCTAAATTAAAAATAGCATTTTCAATGCGAAAATGGCTTTGACGAAAATGTGCAAGCAACCTGTTAACGGGTAATAGTTTATACTACCTTGGCTCAATGTAATGTTTTCTACATCATTTCATATATACTCTGGCCCCTCAGCAGTCTGAAGTATGTTGACCTGGCCCTTGACCGGAAAAGTTTGGGGACCCCTGTCTTAATCCATCTCTGCATGGAGGTGGTACAATTGGCCAATCAAAATTGTACTTGTGTACACATCCTAAGAGGGGGGGGGATGTTTGAGACTGACTGGGGACTAGCTTGCAGCTGGAGTTTGCTTGAGTAAGGGGGGATGGGGAGTGTCTGTGAATTGGTGCTTCAGATATTGTTCTTTTTATATATATGTATATTTGTTATATATATATATATATATACGTTTATTTTAAATACAGTCTAGTGATTTGGATAGAAGTAAATGACACAGTGCCTGAACTGAGGTTTTCAGAAGGAATTTGCGCAATAAATTTTCGCACGTTGCTTTTCTCACCACTTTCTTCACACCTGCCTGGTGTTGTTTTTGTCAAGCATTCGAGAAGTTGTTGAATTCACAAAGGTGAGAAGGACGTTTTAAGATGGCGCAGAACACTCCCTCCTCTGCAGAGTGCTGCAATTCTCTGCTTTTAAGCAGTAACCCACATGGAAAAATGTCACGTTCAGAAGAACTGACCCTCCCCTTCCTCACCCTGTCCGCTGGGCAAAATAACAGCTTGTCCTAATAATGTCTTCTGTTTGTAGAATGTAGAATTTAGGCTTCTGTTGCTTTGGCAACCCAGGAAGAACCAAACAAGAGTCTGAGTACTTCACGTAGAAGTAGATTGGCTGGCGGTACTGACCTGCTAAGAACTTTGGGTTGGGTAGAGGAATACCGGTACTTTGTTGAGTTGCACACGATGACCAGGGGAGCCCAACAACTAACTGATAAACAAGAGATATCTATAAGGAGTCAGGAAAATGTTTGCTGGAGTGATGGATTCTTCCGTCCTATGCCGAGTTAGTTTGAGGGTTCCGGGTTTGTTGGAGTGATAGATCTTTCCATCCTATGCCGAGGTTGTTTGAGGGTTCTGGGTTTGCTGGAAAGATGGATTCTTTCATCCTAAGCCGAGTTTCATTGTCTAAGTTTGTGTGAGGTTTGCTTTAAAGCCTGGAGTTTAGGTCAGCTTTTAGCCAGTAGGTTTTACTAATTTTAGAAATGTTTTTGGTTTTAATCAAATGCTTCAGTAACCTCAGAATGTGGAGAGCGCCACACCGCCACACCTGCTCCCTGCCGGCGGTGAGTCCAATGGAGGGAGACTAAGGAGATTACTGATGACCCGAAACACAATCCTACTTTACACCGCAGCAGAGGCAGAGAGCGCGGTGAGGTAGAGAGAGGGAGCGAGGAGGGAGAGACGTGATCGGGGGAGAGAGAGAGCAAGAGATAGAATGGATGACAGAAACAGGGAGAGAAAGAAAGGACTGGGGGAAGTGGGAGAAAGAGAAGACAGAAAGAATAGAAAGGGGAGGAACAGAAATATGTGAGAAAAGATAAGAGGATGGGTACAGGGGCGTAGCAATAGGGGTTGCAGAGGTAGCGACCGCATCGGGGCCCTTGGGCCAGAGGGGCCCCGAAGGGCCTTCCCTCAACTACAGTATTAGCTCTCTATTGGTCCTGTGCTCATAATAATCACTTCTATAGATACTTTGAATAGTGGTAATCATTAACAAGCTATTCCCCATCCCCTTCTTGCACCTCTGACACTGTTGTTGCCATTGGCAGGTTTTGATGCGCCGTATCAATTGTTACGTATAGAGTGCTTGGGGGGCCCCATTGTAAAACTTGCATCGGGGCCCACAGCTCCTTAGCTACGCCACTGGATGGGTATGTGGGCAAGAAAGTAAGTAGGGGGGAAAGAACATGATAGGCACAAAGAAAAGAAGGGGGGGGGGGGGGAGGCTAGAAGGAAGTTAAAGCAAGAGTGAAAAATTAAGGGCAGTGAATGGGAGGTAGTAAGTAAGAGGCGAATGAAATGAAAGGAAGGGGAGAGAGAGAGAAATATGGGGAGGGAGTAGGATAAGGGGGCGAGTGAGATACTGGGGGGGAGAAAAGGAGTGTGGAGGGAGATGAAGGGAAGGTGGGGGCATGATGGAGTGAAGGAACGGGGAGGAGTGAGATAAAGGGAAGGAAAAGAGAGTATTCTGAAGTGGGGGGAAAGTGAAATAAAAAGGGCAGAGAGTGAAATGGGGGGGGGGGGGAGAGAGAGTGATGGAAAGAAAGAAGGAAAATGGAGAGACCTATTCACACTGAATCCTGAAAGATTGATGCGTTTACTGATCAGTGCATTGTGAAAAGCTTTTAGTTAAAACGTAAAAGTGTGAACTGGCCCATAGGGAAACATGGACGTTGGTTGTCTGTTTCAGTTATAACTGACAGCAACTGATTCCATGTGAATGGGCTTTAAAAGGCATCCCCGAGTGAGCTATAGACTGTACATTGCAAGGAGTGTAGCAGTTGCAAAGTGGCGTTATTTTGATTTTGTGTGGGACTATTCGATCTCTCACAGACATCTGTGATGAGGTGCAGTCTTCACCTGGCTGATCTGTGTGTGCAGTTTTGGGCAGCAGATCCCTGGGAGACATGGTGAGAGTTCTGCCGGTCCTGATGGTGGCATCAGTCACTTGCTGATCATAACTGAACAGTGAAGATGTATCAGGAAGAGGATGCTTCCAGCCATCACAGGATTTCTTGCCCTCGGGATAGGTTGGTCAGGTGACTGGTCAGCTTTATGGAACTTTAAAGTTAATCTCCAGACTAAAAATCTACTCAGCAGAACTGAAAAGACATGGTGTTTCTTTAACAGTTTCACAGCATCAGAACTTTGTTTTTCTTATAGAAGTCTCATTTTTAGCTGCATTTTTAGCTAAGCTCCGCCCCATCAAAGAAAACTGCCTGGGCTTTTATCCCCTGATGCTGTGCAAAGCATGATGGGATTTCATTGTTGTTCACATTGCCTAGCAACTGGGAGGAGTGATCAGGACACAGGACAGTTGGAACTGTGTCTCATGCTCCCTATCACCTTCTTTCAACCAAAAAGATGGCTGCCCTTATGAAATCACAAACCTTTGCCTGTTCTTTTAAAGCAGGGTGGGTAAGAAATTATATTGCCTATTGTGAGAAAACGCGGAGAAGCCGCCACGTGTACTGGCAGCAGGGCGGCTGATTCCGCGTCCAGCGCGTCGGTTTCCGCGCAGCAACGCATTTCTGGGTCGGCTGGGATCTCTAGTGCACCTGGATAGAGAGCTACGCACGCGCGCTCCAGAAGTCAGGACCTTTATGCCAGCAGGAGATGTGTCAGCTGATCAGGATGGTCAGCTGATTCCTGCTGGACTCCTGATTGGCTGAGTGGCTCGGGCGAGGCGGCAGAGTCCTGCAACTATATATACAGCTTGCTTGTCAGTTGCTGGTTGTCTGCCGTTGCGAACACTTAAGTGGAAGCACTCAGACCTTAGTCAGATCCAACAGTGTGTTTGAACCAGGAGGACCTGCGAATTCACACTGAGCCAGATTACTTCTGTTTGTTATTGTATTATCATTCTGTTATACCTCAGACTAGTTCCAGGGTGTCGAGACCACGGACCTCACACCCAAGACTAGGGACTTGTATTATCATTCTGTTATACCTCAGACTAGTTCCAGGGTGTCGAGACCACGGACCTCACACCCAAGACTAGGGACTTGTGTTACCATTCTGTTATACTTTAGACTAGATCCAGGGTGTAGAGACCACAGACCTCACACCCAAGACTAGGCATTGTTGTTATCTGTTATGACCTGTTGCATTTCTGACTTTCCCTCTGCTTTCTGATTCGGTACCACGCATATCTGATTACCTGTTGCCAGACTCTGCTCATTTAGGATACCGAATCAGTCTTCTGTCTTTGTACCTTATCTGTCTGTGTGTTGCCGACCTGGCTTGCGTGACCTCGAGAGCTATCTCTCTCGTTAAGAGATAGTCTCCTGACCTGGTAGTGACTACCACCTTCAGGTGTCACTCACTCACAGGTTCAGCCTACCGTACCCTGAAACTTCACCCCTTTGGAGTTCTCAGGCTTTTGGAAGGTCTCTGTTCCTCCCTAAAGGCAGTATCGTCCGTACTGCCAAAGACCACCCGCTCCCCGGGTGGTCTTACTCAAAGTTATTACTGTTGCATCAAACACTCACACTATAAGGTGTCCAGAGGTTAGTTATACTTGGATTATCTGTGATTCTGCAGATCATCGATAGTCAGGTATAATCTGTATTCTTGGTGATACTGCAGATCACCAATAATCAGATTCTCTCTGTGTGCTGACACAGATCGTTACACCGATCTATTTTAATTAACATAACTAATGTAACTTAATGACAGTATGTTTGTTTAGGCTGAAGCTCCCCTTTAAGTGAAGAATGGACATTGTTTAGTACCAGTAGTGTGGCGTATGGGAATATCACATGGTTATGATCCCTGATATACTGTAATGAGATTTGTAACTCTCTCCTCTTCTGTCCCATGTCTTGCAGGATTTGATTGGAGTTTGCACTTTAAATGGGAACAACTCTCCACAGAGCAAAAAGCTAAAAGATCAGACCCAACTGAGCCAATCAAGTAAGCCAGACATCCTCTTAAAGAGGAACTTTAGCGAAAAGGGGAAAAATAAATCAATACATTACAAAGTGAGAAGCTAGAAAATAGAACACAGATCAAGAAATGATTGATAATTGCCATGTCATTTGTTCATGTTGTTTGATCCACAAACAGCCTGCATGTCATCATCTTTACTGCTGGCAGACACTAAAAAAAAGGCAATACCAACTGCTATTATTTATAACCCCACCCACTAACAATGCAATAGGCTACAAAGCTGCTTTTTTATTGATATACATATGTACAGAGGGAGATACTGGTTGCCTGGGAGTTGAAAACAGCTGTTATTTCCCACAATGCAACAAGGCTCACGGTCAGGACGACATCACACACCGTAGAAGGGTCTCCTCTTTAAAGATGCAGAGAACTCATAACCCGGAGGGACAAATTAATCAATTAACACATTTTTTCTTTCACAAAAAAAATGTTGTAAATTTTCTTGCACCTCAATTTTCACTGATGCACTTGATCTCTGCAGGGGAGGGGGAGGGGTATTTGAGCCCACAATGTAGATTTACAAGCCACACCTTTCCTACTGACACCCAATGGGGTCAAAACTGGTGACCAAGAGACCATAACCATATTTCTGGATTCTGTAACTGCCCAATTAGAGCTCTAGATTAGCTGGCAATAGCTTACTTTGTACTGATTGGCCAGTAATTCTGGCAAATCGGTACTGGGCTCTCCCACTACCAGCTGACATGGAGCTCCCATCCAGCAGTTACAGGCACGGTACTTTCTTTAACCACTTGCCGACCGCGCACTCATAACGCGCGTCGGCAAAGTGGTAGCTGCAGGACCAGCGACGCAGTATTGCGTCGCCAGCTGCAGGCTAATTAATCAGGAAGCAGCCGCTCGCGCGAGCGGCTGCTTCCTGTCAATTCACGGCGGGGGGCTCCGTGAATAGCCTGCGGGCCGCCGATGGCGGCTCGCAGGCTGCATGTAAACACAAGCGGAAATAATCCGCTTTGTTTACATTGTACGGCGCTGCTGCGCAGCAGCGCCGTAAGGCAGATCGGCGGTCCCCGGCCAATCAGCGGCCGGGGATCGCCGCCATGTGACAGGGGACGTCCTGTCACTGGCTGCACAGGACGGATAGCGTCCTGTGCAGCCCGGATCACTGGGGGGACAGGTAGGAGAGGGAGGGGGGGAATTTCGCCGCAGAGGGGGGCTTTGAGGTGCCCCCCCCCCCCCCCCCGCAACATGCCAGCCAAGAGGAGCGATCAGACCCCCCCCTGCACACCATCCCCATAGGGGGGAAAAAACGGGGGCAATCTGATCTCTCTGCCTGCACCCTGATCTGTGCTGGGGGCTGCAGAGCCCACCCAGCACAGATCACAGAATACTGCGCTGGTCCTTAAGGGGGGGTAAAGGGTGGGTCCTCAAGTGGTTAAAGAGGAGTTGTAACAACATATAGTGGAATGCAGGAAATTATTCAGGATACCCATTTGTACATTAAAAATCTGGCTTTCAGCATCAGAAACACTTCCTATAGCTATATATTGCTGTGTATTATATGTAGCCCCGCCCTCCCACTGAGGCATAAGGTGGCCACACACGGTACAATAAAATTATCCGATTTTACGGCAATACGATAAAAACGATCGGATCTCTCGAAAAGAATCGAAAGCTTTTTTTTTTCTCTGTTTGACTGAAAAATCTGATCGGATTTCCCGTTTTCTTCGATTATTATCGATCCGGAATGCCAGATATTTTTCTTCAATTTTTCTAAAGATTGTATGGTGTGTGTTAGATTGTCAATTTATTGATATACACACCCTAGCAATTTTCTCAGAGTTTCCAATTATTTTTATCATAATTGGGGAAAAATTGAACATAGGTGTGTGGTACATTGGCCAGATTTTTGAAATGTTACAATCAGTCAGAAAAATTGATTGCAATTCTTAAATTGAACAGATATTTTAAAAATTGTATGGTGTGTGGCCACCTTTAGCCTAGGCCAGGCATAGGCAAACTTGGCCCTCCAGCTGATAAGGAACTACAAGTCCCACAATGCATTTGCCTTTGAGTCATGACTGTGGCTGTCAGACTCCTGCAATGCATTGTGGGACGTGTAGTTCCTCAACAGCTGGAGGGCCAAGTTTGCCCATGCCTGGCCTAGGCTGTTTATTATGGACAATTCCCCTCCCCATCCAAGCATTCTGGGAGATACGATATCTTTTCTACTGGCTTCAGAACTTTCAGTAAACAAACATTTCACAGAGATCACCTGCCAGGACTAAAGATGTTTCTGTCTGTGACAGAATGTAAATCCGGGAGAGGATAATATAAAAAAAGCAAGTTTATTTGTTATGTTATTTTGACTACTGTTCCTTTTTAACATAAGTCAGCTAAAATTGTGCCCAGTTGGGAATTGGAGTCTTACAGTGGAAGCTGTGCACGACTGGCCTGGATACATCACGGCTAGGGAAGGACTCAGTATACAGATGACTTGGCTGATGTGCACTATAGACAGTTTTGTGCATCTGCATGTCTGGATATAAATCTTCCTACAAATGCTCAATTACTGTCACCAGGGAAGACAAGCGGGAACCGCACCACTGTAGAAACTTTACCAAAATGACAAAAGCAGCCAAGCGAGAGGTTTCATATCCATAACGACATCCTCAAGAACATCAAGAGATGCCCGCACTGCACATTAGAGTCTCACCTGAGATCATCACAAATTATTGTTTAGAGCAAGAAGGATCTAGCTTGTGTCCGTAGCTTTAGGCTACGTTTTCTGAGGGACGTCATTAGAGGAGCATTCATCTCCTATGACGCCTGTATATGAGAGCAAATCGAGATGACAGCCAATCTACTACTGTCAGCTGCGCAGCAATTGCATAGCTCCCAACTGTCCCTCTTTGGGAGCCCTGTCCCTCTTTCCTCCTCATTTGTCCCTCTTTCAGGACTTTGTCCCTCTTTCTATGTAAATATATATATTTCTCTACTAAAATGTGTTTGATTTTAAACTTTATTCCCATCCTTTAAATTGATATATTACTAATGTTAAAATGTTAATATGAAGGAAAATGTACCAGGATAGAAAGGACCAGTGCGGTTTCAATTATAAAACAATATATTTTTCTTATGAAGTATTTATGGTATGCATGACTAGGGTTGTGTGATAGGGGCGTGATCAGGGGTGTGGCTTAGGTGTCCCTCTTTCTCAGCTCAAAAATTTGGGAGGTATGGAATTGTGTAGTCAGTTGTAACTGCTGAACTGTTGCGCAGCTGACATAGAATCTGAGCTCATAGTAACATTGCGTACACACGCACAAAGGATCGGGACTCAGTCCCTCGGATAACCGTTTGGGGCCTGATGCTGTACAGATGCCTCTAGGCTAGCTACACATTCTGTTGCTAGGGAGGGGCACATGAGGGAGCGAACAGAAGAACAATACATAATGTCCAACCCTTGGCTGAGACGATCCACAAGGCTGATCAGTAACCAATTCACTGAGAGGGATCGAGGTCTACATACTTATGTTAGATTCTCACACAGAGATGGCCTGAGCCTCAGCTGAGAACCATTTTGTGTGTGTACAAAGTTTACGTCAATCTCAATGAAAAAAAGTACCGTATGTAGGGGTATTTGGGAGGAAACCAAGAGCCAACTTAGGCCCATATGCAATTAACTTTTTCTCCTGAGTTTTCAAACTTATTTTCAAACTTGTCAATAAAATGCCATTTAAAGGACTTCCGAGGCCAACTCTAAAAAAAAAAGTTAAATACCTGCACCACATTTGAAGGCACGGAGGACGCCGTCCGTGCCCTCCGTGCCGTTCCGCCGGGTGATGCAGATATTTAACTTTTTTTTTAGAGTTGGCCTCGGAAGTCCTTTAAATCCCCAGCAAGCAAGAAAATACTTAAAATTGGTTCAATACTGTAGTACTTTTCCACTTACTTTTTTGTACTCTTTTGATTGCAAAGTGCTGAAACGTTATTCTAAATAGAAGATGAAAAATTATCTCCTAGGAGAAAACTCAGGAGAAAAAGTTAATTGCATATCGGCCTAAGTTGGCTCTTGGTTTCCTCCCATATTCCCTACTCCTTTTTTTCCAATGAGAATGATGTAAACCTTGTACACACTCGAAATGGTTCTCAGCTGAGGCTCAGGCCCTCTCTGTGCGAGAATCTAACATGAGGTGGCCCTCTCAGTGGATTGGCCACTGATCAACCTTGTGGATCTTTTCAGCCAAGCGTTGGCCATTATGTATTGTTCTTTTCTTCGCTCCCTCATGTGCCCCTCCCTAGCAACAGAATGTGTCGCTAGCCTAGAGGCTAGCAACGCATCTGTACAGCATCGGGCCCCAAACTGTCGTCCAAGGGATTGAGTCCCGGTCTTTGTGCATGTGTACGCACCGTTACTATGACCTCAGATTCTAACACAACAGTTCAGCAGTTACAACTGACCATGCAATTGCTACTGACAGCAGTCGATTAATAGTAGCAGTAGATTGTAGTAGGTTTCTGACACATGAATAATTATACTCACATTTGTGAGCTACGGCAAAACAGTAGGCTGGTGGGAAGAACAAACGGACCTCACTCCGGTTAAAAAGTTGCGCTATCCAATTACGGACAAAACAACAAACGGATATACCCTCCACACGAGGTGGCATGGTTATGTACGTGGTTCAGAGTCGTCAAAGTTAAATAAAATCTTGGATGTTTTACTCTCTTTATATGCCTTAAGGAGCAGGAACCTAGTCCTGAGAAACAAGTTGCAATCTATGAGAGTTTTGTTCATTTGGATCAATAAAAGACAAGACAGAGAACACTTATATCTCACTTTTCTCATGGCGGACTCAAAGTACCAGAGCAGCACTAGGGCGCGCTCTATAGGCAGTAGCAGTGCTAGAAAGTCTAGCCCAAGGTCTCTACTGAATAAATGCTGGCTTAGTGAACAGGAAGAGCTGAGATTCAAACCCTGGTCTCCTGTGTCATAAGCAGAGCCCTTAACCTCCTTGGCGGTATGAAAAATACCGCCAGGAGGGAGCGCAGCAGTTTTTTTAAAAAAAAAATTTTTTTTAATCATGTAGCGAGCCGAGGGCTCGCTACATGATAGCCGCTGCTGAGCGGCATCCCCCCGCCCGCTTCGATCGCCTTCGGCGATCTCCGATCAGGAAATCCCGTTCATAGAACGGGATTTCCTGGAGGGCTTCCCCCGTCGCCATGGCGACGGGGCGGGATGACGTCACCGACGTCACTGACGTCGGGACGTCATTGGGAGTCCCGGGCCACCCCTCGGCGCTGCCTGGCACTGATTGGCCAGGCAGCGCTGGGGTCTGGAGGGGGGGGGGGCCGCGCCGCAGCAGATAGCGGCGATCGGGCAGGGGCCGGCGGCGATCAGAGTGCTGGCGCAGCTAGCAAAGTGCTAGCTGCGTCCAGCAAAACAAAAATTATGAAAATCGGCCCAGCAGGGCCTGAGCGGCACCCTCCGGCGGCTTACCCCGTGTCACACACGGGGTTACCGCCAAGGAGGTTAAACAGTGCACTATCCAACCATGTGGATTTACAGCTCTTAACCTCACCATTGAGTTGGTTTCCCTGAGAGGAGGTAAGTTTACCTTTACTTTCTCTATTTTTAAACTTTTTTTTATATTTGGTTTCACTTTGGCACCTCTGAACCATGTACATAAGCTTTTAAGTCATTGATTACAATCTCAGTGGGAGCATCTTGATAGTGAGGGTTGTAGAGAGGAAGTCTTTAGCAGGACATTAGTATGAGAGCCATATAGAGGATGCACATGAGAACATGAGAAAACACAGGAGATACAGGAGGCTGCACATCTCTTAACTGTAATTCCATGATTTGCGTATAACTCTCTAAGGAATGAAACCTTGAAAATATACTGTTCTATCAGTGAATCTATCTTTGGGGATTGGCATTAAGAAGCTGAAGATCATTAACTGTAAACATCTGGAGCTGAGGCTGGGGTGGGAATGCAGGGGTGGTTTTCAGTGTCTTCATTTTCACCCATGGAAAATAATGTTAATATGAATGATGAGCCTGACAGATGTTTTGTGTCTCCAAATCCCAGGACTCCTGTCATTGCTGGAGGTCTGTTTGTGATTGACAAGTCCTGGTTTAACCACCTGGGGAAATATGATACTGCCATGGACATCTGGGGAGGAGAGAACTTTGGTAAGAAACTTGTTTTTCTTAATCTCAGTATAATGTTCAATCCTAAGAATTGACCTACCCATCCACTCACCTACCCACCCACCCATACTGTATGTCCATACATCCACTCATCCAGCCACTCCACCCACCCCATACTTTCACCCATCCACCCACCCATCCACTCACCTAGCCACCTACCCATATGTCCATACATTCTCTCATCCAACCACTCTACCCACCCCCATACTTTCACCCACCTACCCATCCACTCACCTAGCCACCAACTGTTTGTCCATACATTCTCTCATCCAACCACTCCACCCACCCCCATACTTTCCCACCTACCCATCCACTCGCCTAGCCACTCACCCGTTTGTCCATACATCCACTCATCCAACCACTCCAACCATTCCCTATACTTTCACCCACTCACTCATCCACCTACCCATCCACTCACCTAGCCACCCACCCATTTGTTCATACATACACTCATCCAGCCTTCCCCCCCCTCCCCCCATACTTTCAATCATCCACCTAACCATCCACTCACCTGCTCACTCATCCATGTGTCCATATATCCACTCAACCAATCACTCCACCCTCCCGCCCCCCCCATCCATTCACCCACCCACTCACTCATCCAACCACCCCATCCATCTATCCATTTATCCATCAATCCACCTATCAATCCACTCATTTATTCACTCAAACTCCATCCACCTAACAATTCACCAACCCATCATTCATCCACTCACCCATCCACCTTCCTTTACCATTCATCTTTTCTTTAATCCCTCCATCTACTCATTCATCCATCAGTCCACTTTCCCCTACATCCGTTCATCCTCCAGCTCGCCCATTCACCCAACCCACCCACCCATCCATCTATACATGTAGTCACCTTCCCATTCCTCAGCTATCCATGTATTTATCCACCCATTCATGCAACAAAACATACCCCCTGGGGGTACTTGGGTTGGACAGTATGGTGGTTAGCACTCTTGCCTTGCAGCACTAGGTCCCCGATTCAAAACTCAGCCAGGGCATTAGCTGCACGGAGTTTGTATGTTCTCCACATGTCTGAATGGGTTTCCTCCGGGCATTCCGGGTACCTCACACACCCCAAAAACATACAGATAAGTTACTTGGCTTCCCATTAAAATTGTCCCTAGACTACAATGGACATATGACTATGGTAGGGATTAGATTGTGAGCTCCTCTGAGGGACAGTTAGGTGACAATACACTCTGTACAGCGCTGGGGAAGATGACTGCGCTACATAAATACTAAATCATAATTTGGGGGTGGGGTACTTGAGCTTTTCATACTCAAGATTATGTTGCCCAACCTAAGTAATGTGTGCAGCGTAACTGCTGTAAGTACTGGGAAGATTTATCTGTGCCGCCTGCACACTGCAAGTTTACTGCTGTTTACCTGTTTAGTGAATGCGTGAATACCAGTGATGAGCGAAAATGCAAAAATTCTTTTCACCGAATTTTCGCCAAAAAAAGCACTAATTTCTTTTCGACAGGCTAATTTTCGATCGATATTTTCAAGTAAATTTTTGCCTAATGTCCATTATTTTTGCGTTAAAATCGTAGTTCATCGCGTACGTGTTTCCGCATAGTCGTACCGCTATGCGAAGCTTCGCCCGCTACGTGTAGTTGATGTATGTATTGCGAAATCAACTACGTGTGCGGTAACTGCGTCTATACGGACCATTGCGCATGCGCAGAAATATTGTTGCCCTTCTAAACGTATACAATTCCGCATTGGAAGGTGGAATGTACGCATGTATTAGTTCACCCATGCGCATTTTTAGCGGATTATTGTGGAAATGTTTCTGCATAAGGGCATAAGCTTCCGCATACAGCGAAGTTTCTGTAATTTTCGCTACTGGTCAAAAACGCAAATATTTCTGAAGATTTTCGCGAAAAATTCACCGAATTCGAAAACAGGATTTTCGATGCGAAAATGACTTGGGCGAAAATTTGGAAGCAACACTGGTGAATATGTCCCATGGTAATTTAGACAGACTATGTTAGGATCGTGGTAGAAGGGCCGAGTAATTGTGTGCTCAAAAGTTAAGGTATGCAGTTTAAAAAAAATTACAACATTAATCCTATTAATGTGTAATACTAAACTTTAGGCATAGCTCTGCAGAAAAATTGTGTTTCCCTTTAGGGCTTATTTCCACTATCCGAGAATTTGCATCACATCCAACCTCAAGCCAATGCATGTCAATGGAGTAGTTTCCATTGCAGATATCCGCAGCAAGCATCCGATTCCCCGCAGCAGTAACAGGCAATTAAACTTCATCCCAATCCGTAGCAGATACATTCTCAAATAGATCATCAGGGGCATCTGTATGGCTGATATTGTGGTGAAACCCCTCCTACAGTGTGATGTCATGACCATGGTCCTGACAGTTTGCTGTCTGTGAATCTTGTTGTATTGTGGGAAATAACAGCTTTTTCCAACTCCCAAGCAAGCAGTATCTCTGTGCATGGAACTCTCAGCAAACAAACATTCCGCAGAGATCACCTGACAGGACTAGAGAAGTTCTGTGATAAATTCCTGTAAATCAAGGAGAGGAAAGACTATACAATGGGCAAACACTGACTAAATAATTACTAAACTAATATTGAAAAAATAAGCATCTTTATTCATTATGTTATTTTCACTACAGGTCCTCTTTAAGTTGTAGTCGCTACTGTATCGTAGTGAGGATTTTTTTCCATAAAACCGGAGCTACATTGTAAATGTAACTTTTTTTTTATATGTTGTTGTTGTTTTTAGCCCTGCAGGCTGCTGGAGATTTCTGATGTATTATGTAGTATCTCCTGAGAGCTGAGCGGATTTCAGGTACTCGCGGCGGCGGATCGTCACTGTAACGACTCCGCCACTTTGCTGAGCAAACCGCATTTTAACGACAGTAATCACAGAGCCGAGCCTGTAAATATGCAAACGTAATATAAAGTTATTCAAAGCTCCCGTAAAAATGAATTATTAAACGTTCATTTCCTGCCTCGCGAAGAAAAAAAAAAGCTCATTAAACAGATTGCTATTTACCAAGAGATACCTGTGAATTCAGCGAGAAGATAAAACGCATAAATCACCCTGTTGGTTTTACCAATAGGCTAAATCAACTCCAATGACTTCTATTTTCGGTGCGCATTCATCAATATGCCTCCTCGGGACGCATCGGAACCCGCACCAATCTGGCTGCAGTGCGACCTAAACGCATATAGGGCGTGATTCACTAAGACAAATAGCATGCCTTATCCAAGTTAACACACCTTATCCGATATAACATGCCTTATCAGAGTTAACACACATTATCAAAGTTAACACGCCTTATCAGAGTAGCACAGCGAACAAACAAACGTATGCCTGCTAATTGGGAATGACGAGAGCTCCACTCGTCCAACCCTGAGCCCACTCGTTATGCTACTCTGATAAGGTGCATTAAGGCATGTTAACTCGGATAAGGCATGCTATTTGTGTTAGTGAATCAAGCCCCATGAAGTGCATCTATCTAAAGTTACATACCCACGTCGCGATTTTTCAAGAGATTTTTCCCACGACGGACAACTTTTTGCATGGTTCCGTGACCTTGCGACGTGTGTACGTGTGCGCGATTACATGAATGACTTTTTGCAATGCGTGTCAATTACGACCGTCATGGTTGACGTATGTATGCATTGTTCCAAATTATAATGCAAATTATATTTTTCTCAGATTTATCTAAATACTCCATGCAATGGCAGTCAGCATAATGTTTGAGTCATCAACCATTGGCGTTTAATTCGAATGTTACTAAACAAACCTCCTAATGATAACATTGGGGTTGATTCATTAAGCTTAAATTGAGCAACGCAGAATTGAACTTCATCCCATTCAGTAGCTGATACCCCCTTTCCCATGAGAAATCATTTCCTTTTCACAAACAGATCATCAGGGGGCTCTGTATGGCTGATATTGTGGTGAAACCCCTCCCACAGGAAAGTGTGAGGACCATGGTCCTGGCAGTTTCCTGTCTGTGAACCTTGTTGCATTTTGGGAAATAGCTGTTTACAGCTGTTTCCAACTTCTAAAATAGCAAGCAGCATCTCCTTCCACTGACATCACCTGCCAGCAGTAAAAATGTCAGAATGTAAGTCAGGGAGAGAAAAGCTTTTACCAATGGGCAAACACTGACTAAATAATTTATACATAATTATTGTAAAAATGAAACACTTTTTTTTATTACATTCTTTTAACTGGAGTTCCTCTTTAAATCTCTGCCCGCACGCTACGCACAGTAGTGCTGCATAGCGTGCGCTTCTTTGAAATAACGGCCGCTCCCTTAAAGCGGAATGAAACCCAGCATTTCTTCTTTGCTTTAATAGATTATTTACAGCGTATTATAAACAGCCAGCATTTTTTTTTTACTAGAACAGAATTCAAAGGGTTACACACAGGACTTGAAAGTTCAGTGCAGAGAAATGTGGACGCATCAGAAGTTGTAGATAATTGTATCAAGTGTGGAATGTAAATAAACACTTCTCTGACACTGCCGGTCCCCTGAACAAAGTCAGACAATTTAGAATGCATTTCTGGTTGTTAGAACATGAATAAAGCAGTTATAAATAAAATGCAAAGTCAGCTTTCAGAGAAAAAAAGTGTACTTTGGGAACGTATCATTTCTAAATGAAAAATAAAAATGATGCACAAAAGCAAATATGATAACTGTATGGCATATAAAAAGTAGGAAAACATGTTTTTATTGAATATTATGTCAGGGTTTTATACCGCTTTAATCCAGCCCTGAGCCCTGTCAGGTCTACTGGCTTTCTAGGAATTGATCCCTGCACTTTGATTTGCCCAATAGGCTGCCTGTCAAGTGAGAATGCTCCAAAGGTTCTCAATAGGATCAAGGACAGAGGAGGATGTTTCTCTCCCTTTATGTTGATAGCAGCCAGTGATGCAGAGGTATTCCTTGTCGCATGAGATGGTGCATTGCCAAGCATGAAGATGGTTATTCGTTTTGTACCATGGAAAAAGTGGTCAGTCAGAAACTCTGCATACTTTTCAAAGGTCATTTACACACCTTCAAGGACCATAAAGGGGGCAACCAGCCCACTCCCCATGAACATGACTCTGCCACCTCCTTGCTGATGTCGCAGCCTTGATGGGACATGGTGATCATCCATGAATCATCCACAACTCCATCCTTCTGGAATATCCCGGGTTGCACAGCACTTATCAGTAAACAAGACTTTTTGAAAATTAGACTTCATGTAGTTCTGGGCCCACTGCATCCATGTTTCCCTGTGAGAATTGGTTAGGGGTGGTCGAATAGAAGGTTTATACATATCTGATGTTTATGTTCCTGCACCAGTAGTTTCAAATACATTTTTTTTGCTTTGTAATGGCATTTTAGCAGCTGCTCTCTTAATCCAATGTATTTGGCAGAAACATTCCTCATTTTTCCATTATCTGCATAAACCCGTGTGTGCTCTGAATCAGCCACAAATCTTGTAATAGTATGGTGAACACACTTAAGTTTTCATGTAATGTCTAAAGTTGTCATAACCTGTTCAACTATTATAGGCTTTCTGGCAGCTGGAAGATCCTTTTTCTTTCCCATATTGCTGGAAAATGTTGGTCTGCTGAAAAATATTTAGTAGTCTTTCCTTTAATTTGGCTCACCTGGTAAACTATTCATCCCAGGTGTCCGAGAGTTATCAAAAGAGCCCTGAGACACAACACTATCTGTGAGTTTAATTGAAAAAGAAAATATTTTATTTTTATGACACTTAAAGCACGCCTGAAGTAAAGGGGATATGGAGGCTGTCATATTTACTTCCTTTTAAACAATACTAGTTGCCTGGCAGACCTGCTATCTGTTTGGCTGCAGTAGTGTCTGAATAATACCAGAAACAAGCATGCAGCTAATCTTGTCAGATCAGACATTAATGCCAGAGACATCTGATCTGCTGCATGCTTGCTCAGGGTCTAGGGCTTAAAGTGTTAGATCAGCAGGATAGCCAGGTAACTGGTATTGTTTAAAAGGAAATAAATATGGCACCCTCTATCCTTCAGTTGCATTTTAATTTGGGATAAAACTTAACATTCAATTAAAATGTGTCTTCCTACTTTTAATTACCCATACGGTTACCATATTTTCTTTTTTGTGCACAAGTAATAATGTCTGTTTACAAATTACAAGCTCCAAATGTACAATTTATCGCTCTGAAACCTGCCTTTGCATTTTATTGTATAGCTTCTGTATCTATATATAACATTCTATTTAGTCAAAATATAAGGGAAGACGCAGAGAGCCCAGTATAGTGTAGTATGTACTGTAAATTGGGTATGGAAGGTAAGTATAGGTAGGTTATACTCACAAACAAGGGTTACCGTCCAGGTAACCACTGTAAAGGCAGGTGAGGAGATTAGACCTGTCCCCACTCAGGATTAAGAAGTCGCTCTTTGTAGATCGGGAAAAAAGAAGAATTCCCCTCCACCAGGGGTGGAAACAACTGCAAAAGTAGTACAGAGGCGCCAACAGGGTAAAAACAATATTTCTTTAAAATGGTTAAAATGAAGTAGGTAGCGGTGGACTTACCCCTCCAAAACAGACACAAAAATTGCTTTTTTAAGCAAAAATCAGTTTATTTACATACTCCGAACAATTCTATTTAGTGATCACTTATCAGTACTTTCTGCTTCTACAGGAGAGACAGTGGCGTTCCTATCGTTGGTCGCAGGGGGGCGTGGCGCACCCGGTGACTGACAGGCAAGGGGGTGTCGCCAAGCCCCCCTGGCCCCTAAAGCAGCAGAACAAGGAGAAAAGAAGCGCTAGAAGGAGGGCGTGGAGGCAGTGGCGGGGGGCAAGAACCCCCCCACTCCCTCACCTGGGACCCCTCCTTTTGCCATCTTCCCCTCCAGAATAGCGGCGGCAAAGAGGAGAGGCGGGCGGAGGATTACTCACCTAACTTCCGCGTTCCAAGCGCTGGAATGCAGCGTCTCCTCGTAACAGGTGTCGGCCTTCAATGCCGCCCACTGTGCTTCCTGATTGGCGGAAGGCGGAGACCTGTGAAGGCGGAGACCTGTGACGATGGGGACGCTGCGCTATAGCGATTGGAACGCAGAAATTAGGTGAGTAATCCTCCGCCCGCCTAGCCTCTTTGCCGCCACTATTCTGGAGGGGAAGATAGCAGAAGGAGGGGTCCTAGGTGAGGGAGTGGGGGGGTTCTGGCCCCCCTCCCCGCCGCTGCCTCCACGCCCCTCCTTCTAGTGCTTATTTTCCTCCTGGAGCAACTACAGTGGGGGCAACTACGCTGGCTAAACTGGGGGCAACTACTCTGGCCACACTGGGGGCAACTACGCTGGCTAAACTGGGGGCAACTACTCTGGCCACACTGGGGGCAACTACTCTGGCCACACTGGGGGCAAGTACGCTGGCTAAACTGGTGGCAACTACTCTGGCCAAACTGGGGGAAGCTAGACTGGGGGCAACTACTCTGGCCATACTGGGGGCAAATACGCTGGCTAAACTGTGGGGAACTACTCTGGCCACACTGGGGGCAACTACTCTGGCCACACTGGGGGAAACTATGATGGCTAAACTGGGGGCAACTACTCTGGCCACACTGGGGGCAACTACGCTGGCTAAACTGGGGGCAGCTACTCTGGCCACACTGGGGGCAACTACCCTGGCCACACTGGGGGCAAGTACGCTGGCTAAACTGGGGGCAGCTACTCTGGCAACACTGGGGTTAGCTACAGTGGGGGCAACTACGCTGGCTAAACTGGGGGCAACTACTCTGGCCACACTGGGGGCAGCTACTCTGGCCACACTGGGGGTAGCTACACTGGGGGCAACTACGCTGGCCACACTGGGGGCAACTATGCTGGCTACACTGGGGGCAACTATGCTACCTACACTGGGGGCAACTATATTACCTATACTGGGAACAACTATATTACCTATACTGGGGGGCAACTATAATAGTTAACTATACTGGGGCAACTATACTACGGACAACTATACTACCTATACTGGGGTGGGGGCAACTATAATAGCTACCTATACTAGGGGGAAACTTTATTACATATACTGGGGCAACTATATTACGTATACTAGGAGCACCTATACCTGGCATTACCTGCCGTGGCACGCATAGTTTGCCGAACGTGCTCCTTTTTTTGGGGGGGGGGGGGGTCTTATAATACCCAGCACCGGGTGTCAAACACCCTAGGTACGCCACTGAGGAGAGAAAGATGATTTTCAGCACAGCTAGGAATGTAGCAGAAAAAGGGATGTAAACAAAAGATTATGTTATCACCTCTCAGGATGCAGCCAAAAGCTGCCCACTGATGCAATGAGCTTTGTACTGAAGAACAAAGTGCTGTGTTTATCTGCTTCAATGCTGTTCTGCTACAATTTTTCTTTTGTGGTAATAGATTTTATACGGTAAATAATCTTTTAGAGCAAAGAAGAAATGCTGAGTTTCAGATTACTTTAAATATAGTTTGCTTAAAGAGAACCTGTAACAAAAAAAGTTCCCCTGGGGGGTACTTACCTCAGAAGGGGGAAGCCTCAGGGTCCCAAAGAGGTTATCCCCCATCCGTGTAGCTGCAGGCAGTCCAGCGCTGGCTCCCCCGAAGCGTCCCGCAGTCCTCACTCAACAAGCCTGACAAGGCTTGCTATATTTACCTTCCCTGGCTCCAGCGGGTGGTGCTGTTGCAGCTCTCAGCACGGAGATAGGTGGAAATAGACGATCTCTGTCAGGTCTGCTCTACTGAGCAGGTGCAGGAGACTTAGTAGAGTGGACCGACAGCGATCGGATGTTTCCGCCTATCCGTGAGCGGAGAGCCGATACTGCGCTGGAGCTGGGAAGGTAAATATATCAATATATCAAGTAAATATTTACATCCCGGCTGTTCGGAGGGGCACAGCGAGACCACCGTGGGACATAGGAGGACGGAGGAAGCCTCGATAGGATCCGGAAGCTTCCCCCTACCGAGGTGAGTACCCCCCCCCCCCCCCCCCCGGGGAAGTTTTTCTCGTTACAGGTTTTCTTTAATAATTTAGAATGCTGAGGAATGGCTTAAGTCCCCTATTCATATTTACTAAGACTGAGAAATCCAGGGGTGTGAACCAGGACCAGGGCCGGCGCTTTTATAGAGGCAGAGCCTGTAGATGCCCCTCTGGTGTCTCCCCCCTCCGCTCCAGCAATGGTGACCCTATACATGCCTGCAGGGAATGTGGAAGAGATGAAGTACAGAGCATGGTACTGTCCCCTGTCCCTGTGTCCTGTCTGCATTAAGTAACACTCTGCTATGTGTACTCTCTGCATTTGTAAGGTAAAGGAGGAGGGGAATAATGGGGACCCCAACAATGCTTTTGGGGACATATGATGGACACATAATTATATTGGATCGAGTCTGGCAACCAGCTCACAGGCCCTGGGTGGTGAATTTACTGTGGGTTGTGGGGAGGTGCTAGGGGGCCCCACAAATTGCTTTTGCCCCGGGGCCCCATGTAGCTAGATCCGGCCCTGCTAGGGCTTCAGTTTACAGCCCCGACCTCTGAAGTCTCATTCATTTCAAAAATTCAGAGAAAAAAGAAGTATAATTAGAATAAGAATAGAATAGAGGAGGAGGATGTCTTGGCCATGAGATGTGGCACCAGAGGCTTATCAGAGGTTTATAAATATTGCCGCGATTGTTCTATTTCTGAATCGCATCACTGAATACGGTTCTGTTATTTCTGGATTATTTTCTCCTTTCTTTGAAGACTTTCCTCTTTCTCATTGTCGTTCTTCTCTCCTCCTGGAGCGGTGTTTGTTCCTGATAATGAGTTCCTGTTTCCCAGGACAGAGGTTTAGGATTACATCTCTCGCCCGTCCCCGCTCCGAGCAGAGTCTTTACCGCATCCTTTCTCATAAAATCGGTGAGACGCCTCTTTTCATCTGTCACTCCGCGGACGACTCTGAACGCTCTAATCCGTCCTCCGTCACGATTAGTGCCAAGTCCTGTTATCAAGCCGCTCTGCTTCCCATCTCTCCGTTCCGCAAACCTGCGCCAAATCCCTTCCCGTAATTCTGAGTATTACTATCCAGCACAGGTGTCTGTAGCAAATCTCCTGGTCAGTCTCCGCTGGTAGACTTTTTTTGCTCTTTTTTATGTTGAGGTAATCCAGCCTGTTTTTTTTTTAGTGCATTGCCATGGTATCGCGCCACGTAACGTATGTTACCATAGTAATGTGCATGACACTAAGAGGTTAACGGGTGGCGCTTTGCAATTTTACCGCCATTTAGTGCATCAGGCCTGTGGGCCTGGAGGTCATCAGAGATCGTGCGTGACCCTTCAATGCTAGCATGTTTTTTTTTATTATTTTTTTTTAATTCTCAGCATAAAGCTGGCCACTAACAGTCCAATTTCTAGCGAAAAATCGTTAGAGCGATCAGAAATTCTGATCGGATTGGTTGTAAATAATCTCCATTGGTGGACACAATCGATTATGAACGAAACGAAAATTTGGATTTTCTTGGTGGTCGTGATAGATAGGAAGCAATGATTGGTTAGTTGATGATGTAGTGAACGATTTTTCGTCCGATCAGAATTTCTGATCGCTCGAACGATTTTTCGCTAGAAATTGGACCGTTAGTGGCCAGCTTAAGAGAGCGAAGATTTGCATGGATAATAGCAGTAAGGAGAGTAGAGTAGTGATAAAGAGAGGAGAATAGTGATACGAAGTAGAGAATAACAATAAAGAAAGTAAAATAGCGATAGGGAGAGGAGAATAGTGAAGAGTAAAGTTGCGATAGGGAGAGTAAAGCAGTGATAGAGAGAAGGAATAGTGATAGATAGAAGAGAATAGTGATAGGGAGTGGCATTCTTAGAGGAGAATAGCGATAGAGATATGGAAAGAAGAAGAAGAAGAATAGATAGAGTAAAGTAGAGATATGGAAAGAAGAACACTTATAGGGAGAGTAAAAACAGCAATATGGAGAAGAAGAAAGTATTGATAGGGAGAGTAAAGTAGCAATATGGAGACCATAATAGTGATAAGGACAGGAGAATAGCAATAGGGAGAAGAGAGTAGTGAAAGGAAGAGTAAAGTGGCAATATGGAGATGATAATAGTGATAAGGACAGGAGAATAGCAATAGGGAGAAGAGAGTAGTGAAAGGAAGAGTAAAGTAGCAATATGGAGACCATAATAGTGATAAGGACAGGAGAATAGCAATAGGGAGAAGAGAGTAGTGAAAGGAAGAGTAAAGTGGCAATATGGAGATGATAATAGGGATAAGGACAGGAGAATAGCAATAGGGAGAAGAGAGTAGTGATAGGGAGAGTAAAGTAGCAATATGGAGACCATAATAGTGATAAGGACAGGAGAATAGCAATAGGGAGTAGAGAGTAGTGAAAGGAAGAGTAAAGTGGCAATATGGAGATGATAATAGTGATAAGGACAGGAGAATAGCAATAGGGAGAAGAGAGTAGTGAAAGGAAGAGTAAAGTAGCAATTTGGAGACCATAATAGTGATAAGGACAGGAGAATAGCAATAGGGAGAAGAGAGTAGTGATAGGGAGAGTAAAGTAGCAATATGGAGACCATAATAGTGATAAGGACAGGAGAATAGCAATAGGGAGAAGAGAGTAGTGAAAGGAAGAGTAAAGTAGCAATATGGAGACCATAATAGTGATAAGGACAGGAGAATAGCAATAGGGAGAAGAGAGTAGTGAAAGGAAGAGTAAAGTAGCAATATGGAGACCATAATAGTGATAAGGACAGGAGAATAGCAATAGGGAGAAGAGAGTAGTGAAAGGAAGAGTAAAGTAGCAATATGGAGACGATAATAGTGATAAGGACAGGAGAATAGCAATAGGGAGAAGAGAGTAGTGATAGGGAGAGTAAAGTAGCAATATGGAGATGATAATAGGGATAAGGACAGGAGAATAGCAATAGGGAGAAGAGAGTAGTGATAGGGAGAGTAAAGTAGCAATATGGAGATGATAATAGTGATAAGGACAGGAGAATAGCAATAGGGAGAAGAGAGTAGTGATAGGGAGAGTAAAGTAGCAATATGGAGATGATAATAGTGATAAGGACAGGAGAATAGCAATAGGGAGAAGAGAGTAGTGAAAGGGAGAGTAAAGTAGCAATATGGAGAAAATAATAGTGATAGGGAGAGTGCTGCCGCGACCGGGAGCATTCTGCACATGCACAGTACGTGAAAACCGTTACTGTTGTAATTGTATAGCCTAAAGCCCCAACACCGATGCGGCAGATTTCAACCCGGCCGTTTGGCACAACCTTCACCGCGCTCCTGCCCTGCGTCTGCCCCCTCAGAAACCAAAAACCGCTGTGTGTATTAAGCTGCCAATTTGCGTGCGGCATCTTAGCAGAGTCCAGAGATAACGAGATGGAGATGAGGGAGAAGCTCGATAGCCACCTCAATCTGTTTCTGGACAGTGACATGAGCACAAATACAAATGGAATTAGCAAGAGACGGAAATGAGTCAGAACAAGGCGAGAGTTTAGGCGCTGACACATTTCATTATACCTCCCGTTCTACAACCTGTCCGTGCCGCGAAGAGCGCTAACATCACCGCAAACTCATCGTGAGGCCCGGGGTAGCTGCCATTTTTATTTGCTAGCCGGCTGGATTGGAGAGAGTCATAAATAACAGTGAGGGATGGAATGCAGACGAGATAACGTTTTATCAGGGTTACTCAACATAAAAGAGAGAGGAGATGGTGTTAGGAGGGTAGTCACCATAGTAACCGATCGGATGGAATCGTGAAGACGAAGGATGACTGAGGATGAGCGACAGGTGTACAGTAGCTCACAAAAGTGAGTACACCTCTCACATTTTTGTAAATATAATATTATATCTTTTTATGGGACATCACTGAAGATATGACATTGTGATACGATGTGAAGTAGTCAGTGTACAGCTTGAACGCACAGCCATTTTTTAGACATTAAAGAGAACCAGAGACGAAGCACCCTCATGTATTTTATTACATTTATCAGTGGGAACATGACAGTAAACACCTACCCTGCTTTTAGTTTCATTCTTATCTGCTTAATTAGTCTATTAGCAGCTGTGATAAGAAAGAATCCCTTTAATGGCTGTGTGTTGTATTATTTTGATGGGACCAGTGGCGGCACTACACTGGGACCAGCTGGGGCACTTGCCCCCCTGCTCAATAACATACCGTTAATTGTTTCCAGGCTCCAGCAGCATACAGTGAACGGGATAGGGTCTGTAAAAAAGCTCTTCATGTCAGTCTGAGTCTATGTAGGGGTTAAGTAAACAAAGAGTGTTATCTATTTGCCATAAATACCTCACAATCCTTCCAAGATCCCATGTCATTAATGTATCTAGGTGACACTTATGGGCGTGACCACAGCGACAGCCCCAGCACCACCTAACACTGATCGGCGTAAAGTCCTGGGGCTCTGTTTTGCAGGAGATGGCTCGCAGGTTGCGCGCGCATCTCCTGCTTGGTGGGCGGAGCGGAGCTCCGTCTTCAGTCTCCGAGTGGCGATCGCCGCTCGGGAGACTATTAGACGGCGAAACGCGATCTACAGGCACAGAGGTGATCGTCTGTCATAGGCTGAAGCCTATGACAGCTGATCACGGGGATTGGCTGGCGGGGGGAGGGAGGGGGGAATTACAGTAGTAAAATAACAAAAACAATGTATTAAAAAACATAAAAATAAACAAAAATAAATAAACAAACAAACATCTGGGGGGGGGGGGGGGCAATCAGACCACACCAACAGAGAGCTCTGTTGGTGGGGAGAAAAGGGGGGGGATCACCACTTATGTGCTGTGTCGTGTGGCCCTGCAGCTTAGCCTTAAAGCTACAGTAGCCAATTTAATATAAAATTGCCTGGTGTTTAGGGGGATTTAACACTGCGGTCCTCAGTGGTTAACATGTAAGCACTAGAAGCTTTCTGATCGGGCTTCGGTGGAAATAGCCAAACCCCATCGGGTCCACTCTACTGCGCCAGTGCAGATGACTCGCGCCTGTGCAGTAGAGTGAACCTGGAAAGCTTCTACTGCGCTGGAGCCAGGAAGGTAAATACTGCTGCAGCTGCTGCGCCTGCACAGCGCTTCTGGGGGGAATTTTCAGTCAGCGCTGGATCCCTGAGGCTCAAAAGGGAGGGGGAAGCCCTATTAGGATCCAGAGGCTTGCCCCTCCCGAGGGGCTGTTTTTTTTTGTTGCAGGTGTACTTTAAAATACTGATTAGTGCGGTGATCCCGTGGCTGCCACAAGTGTAAAAGCAGCCTGAGCTTCAGAGAATAGAAAATACCTTTTTTGATATGGAAAAGCCACCAACGCAGCATCATCGCTATTCCAGCCGCGTACCTGTCACCGGCAGCCGACGGGACCATATATCGCGGCGGGTGATAGGTCGAAACGCTTTTTATTTAGAAGTTGGTAAATAAACCATGTCTCGCAGGTTGCAGATCTATCCCCATCTTCCCGCCATGATGCCAGGCTCCCTGACTAATGAAAACAGGCCAGTGTCCCCGTCACCGGCAGCAGACATATTGAGAGTGACAAATTGGTTTATGGGACAGGCAGAATATATGAAAATCTCAATCCGCCTAATCAGTTTTCACCTCCTGTATATATTTTTTTTTCCCGCGGAATTTATTGACTCATCAAGTGAATGTGTCCTCCTCTGGGATGCAGAAAGCTATTATGTATGTGTTATCTGGAGCTAGACCTCCACACAGTCAATATTCTGATTGAATTTCAGGCCTCTGGCGGGAATACGAGCGCATTTTTTTCTCCCCACTTTTGTTTTCCATTTTTCTTCGCAGAAGAGCACCGGCGCGGAGAGCGAAAGTGCTCCACTCCTCCTACACAATGACACTTATGGAAATATTCAAACTTCGCAGCATTCCTTACTTTGTTTGTCACCACTCGAGGCAGCAATCTAGCCTCAGCTATTTATACATCTCCAGAAACAATCGAATCACCTCGACGTGGAGTTGAAACTGTAACTTTTTTTCTTTAAAGGGGAACTTTAGCAAAAAGGGAAAAAAAATAAATTAATATATTGCAAAGTGAGAAATTAAAAAATAAGAGAGATCAGAAAATGACTGATATAAAACATGTAATTTGTTCATATTGATCTGCAATGAGCCTGCACATCATCATCTTTACTACTGGCAGACTTGTAAAAAAAACTAGACCGCACCAATTGCTATTATTTATAACCACGCCCTCTAACCATGCGATAGGCTGAAAGACTGTTTTTTTTATACATACACATATGCGCAGAGGGAGACACTGGTTGCTTGGCAGTTGGAAACAGCTGTTATTTCCCACAATGCAATAAGATTCAAAAACAGGAAACTGTCAGGACCTAGGTCCTGACATCACACTGTGGGAGGGGTTTCACCACAATATCAGCCATACAGACCCCCCTGATGATCTGTTACAGAAAAGGGTAAAGATTTCTGGTGGGAAAGGGGGTATCAGCTACTGATTGGGATAAAGTTCAATCCTGGGTTACAGTTCCTCTTTAAGATGTAAGAACATTGTTGAACGCGGTCTATCGTGGTACCATCACTCAATGTTTTTGCAGTGGTGGGTGTGGTCCCTTCCCCTCGCTTCGAATCGCAGATAGGGCACTCTCTGCATGGAACTGGTATGTTTTTCCTCTGTTTTAGGGGGTTTCCTCCGGGTACTCCTGTCTCCTCCCACATCTCAAAAACATAGAAATCATTTAAAGTAAACCAGTGATCCAGCGATGGAACTATCTAGGAGTTTGCGGCTGTGCTCTTGTCAGTGTAGGAGCTTGGCTACAGTAAGCAAGTCCAAGACGCCTGCGTAGCGCCACAACGCTCTTTCACGGACAGGAGCACAGCCTGCGCTCCTCTCAACAAGCGCTGGAGGAAGAGGTTTTGGGGAGTCCCAGCTCTGGTTCGGTGGACGGGCACAGGGGAAGCCTCTGGATTACCACACAAGTTTATTAGCTCCTCCCACACTTCTGATCTTCTGTTGTTGCTCAACTTCTTCTGAAGTCTTTAGTCCATGATGTCTGCATAACCTCTTCCTTACATTTTCTCTACATGCTTGAGCACCTTCGTGGCTTGATTGAAGTCTTCTGATGCGAGTGGTGCTTCTCAGTCTTTTGTTGTTGATTGTAGGATCTTCTATTCTTCCCCCACGGTTGGCATTTCGAAATCTATAGCTTCCCATGAATTGTGGGCACCTGGGGAACCTCACTGGGAGAAGACTTCATTCACAGAAGAAAGACTCTCTTCTTTATACTTTTTTAATCTGTTTCCTTTATACTCCTATCACTCATCCTTATTTCCTGTGACAGAATGTTCACACTTGGGGCTTGATTCACTAAACCGTGATAACTCAAATATCACACCTTATGAAAAGATATCACACCTTATCAAAGATATCACACCTTTTCAAAGTAAACAAGCCTTATCAGAGTGGCATAGCGAGCGCTACGAACCCGCAGGGGCTCAGGGCAGTTTGTAGCGCTCGCTATGCTACGCTACTCTGATAAGGCATGTTAGCTTTGATAAGGTGTGCTATCTTTGATAAGGTGAGATATCTTTTCATAAGGTGTGATCTTTGATAAGGTGTGATATTTGAGTTATCACGGTTTAGTGAATCAAGCCCTTGGTACGTTAACGTATCCGTAGCTCCGTTTTTTAGCCCAAAAACGGAGCCACGGATACCATAATGTTAAAATAGAAGCGCCTTCACTCAAAAAAAAAACAAAAACGGATCAGTCTACGTTCAGGGGGATCTGTTTTAAAAACCTGAACGGATGGTCTGGATTTGCTGTATTTTCTCGGACCGTAATTGGTCCCACATACACGGAGGGGTAGTGGAAGGCAGTGGAAAAACTGATCCCCCTCTACACAGGCATCTTTGGACACAGAAAATCTGTGTCACAGCCTGTGGGTGGGGAGGGGGGCACCATGCTGGAGGGGTATAGCAGGCAGGACGGGGTGGCAGCGGTCAGCGGGGACTCCAACCCCCCGACCTGGGTCCCCCGTCCCCGCCACCCATTCAGCTAGTTTCCCAAAACTTGTTACAATGTATAGCGGCAGAGAGCGGGGAGTTTACCTTCTCCTCCTACTTCCTCTATTCAGGCAGTAATGCAGCGAGCGGAGGAAGTGGAGAGAAGGTAAGCTCCCCGCTCGCTGTACATTTTAAAACGTTTTGCGGAAACTAGCTGGAGGGGAAGCGGGGACGGGGGACCCAGGTGAGGGAGAGGGGTAACGTCCCCTCTCCCCGCTGACCACTGACTCCCCCGTCCTGCCTACTATACTCCTCCAGCATGGCGGCTGCCTCTCCCCCCATGGCTGGGCATACATGGTATTGTTTAAAAGGAAACATCCATATCCCTTCAGTTAAGGTTCCCTTTAACCTTCCTGGCGGTAAGCCCGCTGGGCCGATTTGCATAATTTTTTTTTTTTTTTTTTGCTATATGTAGGTAGCACTTTGCTAGCTGCGTGTGCAATCCGATCGCTGCCGCTACCTGCCGATCCGCCGCTATCCGTCGCGACGCAGCCGCCCCCCAGACCCCGTGCGCTGCCTAGCCAATCAGTGCCAGGCAGCGCTGTGGGGTGGATCGGAGTCCCCTTTGACGTCACGACGTCGGTGACGTCATCCCGCCCGCCGGAGGCGATCGGAGGGGCTGGGGGGAGACCTTGTCTCGCTACATGAAAAAAAAAAAAAAAAAAAAACAGCTTTACTGCCCCCTGGTGGATTTTAATAAACCGCCAGGCGGGTTAAATTAAACAAAACCAGTTGCCTGGTAGCCCTGCTGATCTATTTGGCTGCAGTAGCGCCTGAATTACACCAGAAACAAGCATGCGACTAATACTGTCAGATCTGACAATAATGTCAATACCTGTTCAGGTTCTATGGCTAATAGTATTAGAGGCAGAGGATCAGCAGGACAGCCAGGAAATTGGTATTGCTCAAAAGGAAATAAATATGGTAGCCTCCATATCCCTCTCACCTCATTTGTCCTTTAAAGAAAATTGTCTCCAGCTTGAGTAGTTTAATCTAGTGATCTTCTTCGCCACCCTCCCATCCATGTTGGAGCTTTGCCCTTCATTCACTGCTAAAGGATGCATGCTTTGACCACACCCCTCTTCATGCATGCTCCCTCACGGCTGTGTGCAGAAGCCTAGCCCTGAGAGTGTCCCAGGCATGTGTGGTTATGGCTATGAACACACGAGGCCGTGCAGAACACCATGAGTTTCCTGCATTGTGTTTTTTAATTTTTTGATGTGTTTTTATATGCGTTTGCATTTTGCATTTTTTTTTTAATGAGTTTTGGGTGCATTTGCATTTTGTGTTGTTTTTTTTTTAAGATTGTCCCTTTTTTAATGGTGTAAAATACAATATTATATTTATTTAATTAAAAAATGCATGTAAAAATGTAGTCCTCCATGCCTCTATTGAAATACATTATGGGCGGTTTACATGCATTTTTGAGAAATATACAGCAAGTTGTGCTTTTTGAAAAGCGCACATTGTAAAACGCACATATATGCAGGTTTTTTTTTCATGTTGCCCATACACTTTTATTATGGACAAAAACGCCAGCGTTTCCCGCAACCCCAACCATTCAGCTTAGTGTGCTCCTAGCCTATGAATGCTTTCGAACCTCGTCTAGAGAGACTGCAGGGCATAGCCATACGGGTACAAAGCGGGCGCATAGAGTGCACAGAGCATACGCCCTTGCTCCAGTTGGGTACAGCTGGAGCTTTATATGGTGGGTTATAGCAGCAAGTTGAAGGGAAGGCCGGTGAAACTGTTTATAGGGACACTGAAGATCCCCGCATGTAGCCACCTCCTACATTTTTTAGATACCCTTTGAATTTTTCAGAAATTATGAGCTACAGTTTTTCTTCACTGGGCACCCTTTACCAGTTCATGACCGTCCTTTCCTTTAACCATTTTTGGGGTACTAACCACTACAGCACACTGAGAACAGTTCACAAGATCAGCTGTTTTGGAAGTACTCCAGTAAAAATAATGTAATAAAAAAAAGTGCTTCATTTTCACAATAATTATGTGTAAATGATTTAGTCAGTGTTTGCCCATTGTAAAATATTTCCTCTCCCTGATTTACATTCTGACATTGATCACATTCTGACATTTTTACTGCTGGCAGGTGATGTCAGTGGAAGGAGATGATGCTTGCTTTGTTGGCAGTTGGAAACAGCTGTTATTTCCCACAATGCAACAAGGCTCCCACAGTGTGATGTCAGAACCATAGTCCTGACATCACACTGTGGGAGGGGTTTCAACAAAATATCAGCCATCAGCCCCTTGATGATCCGTTTGAGAAAGAAAAAGATTTCTTATGGGAAAGGGGGTATCAGCTACTGATTGAAATGAAGTTCAATTCTTGGTTACGATTTCTCTTTAAAACCTGGTACAACCTTTCACTTATGATTGGCCAATGACTGGCCAATTTTACCACCTCCATTTTTTTCCTCTTGTTCCCACTCTTCTGCTTAAAGAGGAACTCCAACCTAAACAAACATACTGTCATTAAGTTACATTAGTTATGTTAATTAAAATAGACTAGCCGTCCCGCGTCGTAGCATACGCCGCATCTTCTATCTATCTAATAGAGTACGTGCCTCAACCTTGAAGCAAGAAGAATAAAGGTGGGTACACACATCAGATAAAAGTCTTTGGAAAAATGAAAGATCACAGACCAATTTTACCCCCTTCCATGTAGTATCAGAGCCACACCTACACAGTCTATTCTATTGAGCTGCACTCCCCATTAGATAGAAATATTTGCAAGATGCTGCACACAAAGTTGCTGTACACATTCAAAAGATCATTATCTGCAAAAGATCCGTTCCTGCAAAAGATCAGTACCTACAAAATACATTCATAGTCTATATTTCCATGCGGATTATTGTGGACATTTTTCCGCATAAGGGCATAAGCATCCGCATACAATGAATTTTCGATGCTGGTCGAAAACACAAATATTTCTGAAGATTTTCGTGAAAATTCGCCAAAAAACGAAAACAGGATTTTCGATGCGAAAATGACTTAGGCGAAAATTCGCAAGCAACACTGCTACATGCTACATTAGCACTATCCAGGAGCGCCACAGGGAGGATTCCCAATGCCCCCTTTTTATACAACCGGAGGGACCGCGGGAACCACAGCGGCACCCCGAAGGGGGAGGCTAGGTGCCGCAGGCGACCCCCCCCAAGCGTGGCCAGCGCCAGGGAGAGTCGTCTGCACCCACCTCCCAATATTAAAAACAGGCACTTACCTTAACGTCCATTGCCTTTTGCTACATGCGCATTAATTTTCTCATGGAAAGCATTTTTTGCAGTTTGTATCCTTTGGAGGCAGGTGGTGGATGGCTTGCTCCGGTGGTGTGAGCCCTGGAGTGAGTTGTCTGCACCTGTCCTCCCCCCCCCCCTCTGGAGTGCTGTATGTGAGCCAGCCCTGAGCTCTAAAGCTCGGGGTGACCCATGCTTCACTCATTTCTCATGTGGTGCCCCCAAGTTAATGCGCATGTAGCAGAACGCAATGGACGTTAAGGTAAGTGCCTGTTTTTAATATTGGGAGGTGGATGTGGACGGCTCTCCCCGACGTTGGCTCACGTCAACGTCGGGGAGAGCCTTGGGGGGGGGGGGGGTCGCCTGCGCCTCCCCCTCCAGGGTGTCGCTGTGGTTCCCAGGCAATGAGAGAGCCTGGGACCCTGTGGTCCCCCCGGTTGTATAAAAGGGGGGCATTGGGAATCCTCCCCGTGGCGCTCCTGGATAGTGCTAATGTAGCATGTAGCAGTGTTGCTTGCGAATTTTCGCCTCGAAAATCCCGTTTTCGTTTTTTGGCGAATTTTCACGAAAATCTTCAGAAATATTTGCGTTTTCGACCAGCATCGAAAATTCATTGTATGCAGATGCTTATGCACTTATGCGGAAAAATGTCCACAATAATCCGCATGGAAATTCAATCTATGCGGACGTTTATACGGAAAAATGCCCGCAATAATGCGCAAGAAACTTCTCTGAATGCGGGCGCTAATGCCCTTATGTGGAAAATGTCCGCAATCATACGCAAGTAATGCGAAAATGACTGGCCTTAGGCGAAAATTAACGTGAAAAAATTAGATGGAAAATTTGCCTGTCAAAACGAAATTAGGCGAAAATTCGGTAAAAATTTATCGAAACAAGTTTTTGCATTTTCGCTCATCACTGGCATGTAGCAGGGCGACCGCTTTGCAGTATTGGTTTTTTGACCCTGCATAGTTTGGCATGCAAAAGCAAATGCATATTTGCATGAGCATTGCTTCATGAATAGCCAATTAGGGCAGATTTGCAAAGCCAGACTTGCTAGGGTAGGCCTCTTTTCCACGGACAGTTGATAGGCAGTAACATGCCTCTCAAACTCTTACAACTGCTCACTTCTGCCTGGTAACAGCTTGCTGCTGCCTGGAAACTGCTTGTTGCTGCCTGGTATCTGCTCACTGCTGCCTGGTAACTGCTTGCTGCTGCCTGGTAACTGCTTGCTGCTGCCTGGTAACTGCTTGCTGCTGCCTGGTAACTGCTTGCTGAGCACACAGCTCAACAGTCCGTGGAAAAGAAGCCTAAAACTTGGTGATTGAGCACGCATACATTTTCTCATGCAAAGTACTTCTTCTTCTTGCTCGAAGGTTGAGGCACTTATGCATCATACACACTTGAGATAAAAGTCTTTGGAAAATGAAAGATCACAGACCAATTTTACCCCCTTCCATGTAGTATGAGAGCCATACTCTACACAGTCTAGTCTATGGAGCTGCACTCCCCAACAAATAAAATCTTTGCAGGATGCTGCACACACAGATGCCCGTACACACTCAAAAGATCATTATCTGCAAAAGATCTGTTCCTGCAAAAGATCCATTCCATGCAAAATGCATTATAGTCTATGAGATCTGCAGATCATCATACACACTTGGTTTAACAGACAATCATCTGCAGATCAGATTCAACAGGGTGGATTTTCAGATCTGCAGATGATTGCCAGATATGCAGATGAAGTCTGTTAAACCAAGTGTGTATGATGATCTGCAGATCCCATAGACTATGAATGCATTTTGCAGGAATGAATCTTTTGCAGGAACAGATATTTTGCAGATAATGATCTTTTGAGTGTGTACGGGCATCTTTGTGTGCAGCATTTTGCAAAGATTTTATCTGATGGGGAGTGCAGCTCCATAGAATAGACTGTGTAGAGTATGGCTCTCATACTGCATGGAATGGGGTAAATTGGTCTGTGATCTTTCATTTTCCAAAGACTGTTATCTCAAGTGTGTATGAAGCATTACTCTATTATATATATAGATAGGTAATATAATCTCTTACCCACCCTGTTTTAAAAGCACAGGCAAAGGTTTGTGATTTCATGAGGGCAGCCATCTTTTTGGTTGAAAGGAGGTGACAGGAAGCATGAGACACAGTTCCAACTGTCCTGAGTCCTGATCACCCCTCCCAGTTGCTAGGCAACGAGAACAACAACGCCACAAATCCCATCATGCTTTGCACAGCATCAGGGGAAAAATGCCCGGGCAATTTTCTTTGATGGGTGCAGCTAAAAGTCAGGCTTGGGTATGAAAAACAAAAGTTCTGATGTTGTGAAACTGTTATAGAAATACCAAACCTTTTTAGTGCTGCTGAGTAGATTTTTAGTCTGGAGGTTCACTTTAACCCCATACAGTACTGCCGCTAACGAGCCCGTCTGCGCAGCGTGAGTAGTCCGGCGTGAGTCTGGCAATGCCGGGAAAGCGACAGACAAGCACTGCTTGCGAAAGACGAGGTTGTTAGCATCGCTGGCAGAGATTCCTCAGATTACATGCTCCGCATTAGCCCATCTCACACGGGGAGGGAATAAAGCCGTATTCGCTATCTGCTCCTTCCATCCGGCTTCTCCTTACAAATCGCTCGCGTTATACGGCGGCCGCGGTCTTGTACGCCACCAGCTCACCAGAAACATGTTTTCATTAATAGAAAATTCTCTCCCTCCGACTTCAAAGGAATTTACTACAATGTATCAGCGGAAGAGGGGGGAGGGGCTCTTCCTAGGACTCCAGATAAGGTCGGTCGGGAGGGGACGCGCTCCAGCGAATTTCGGTTAGCAGGGATTGTTACATGTCACACAACCTGTTTAATCTTCGCGACACTGGATCTGATATATATAACATTTTTTTTCAGACTCGTCTAATAGGAATGAGACGTGACTAAAGTTAAAATGGGAACTGTAGTGAAAATAGCGCAATAACTAAAATTGCTTATTTTTTTACAATTATTTAGTCAGTATTTGACCATTTTAAAATCTTTCCTCTACCTGATTTACATTGTGAAATGTATCACTGGTGGTGACATGTCCTGTCTGGAATGTTTGTTACTGATTCTCGGTACAGAGGGAGCTATTGCTTGCTTGGCAGTTGGAAATTTCCCACAATACAACGAGGTTCACAGACAGCATACTGTCAGGACCTTGGTCATGACATCACACTGTGGGAGGGGTTTCACCACAATATTGGCCATACAGATACTCCTGATGATCTATTTGAGAAAAGGAAAAGATTTCTCATGGGAAAGGAGGTATCAGCTGCTGATTGGAATGAAGTTGAATCCTTGGTTAAAGTTCCTCTTTAAATACCATACTTCCTAATGTATCTGGAACCACTCAGAGCGCTTTTAAAGCTGATAATGTATAAAGAATAAAACTTTTTACAAAAGACCCCATTCACAACTGTTATTGCTGTTTCATGGCCAATGCAGTGAGACTTCATAGAGTCCCTTAATATTTTCCAGAGATCTCGTTCCGGGTGTGGATGTGCGGAGGCAGCCTGGAGATCATGCCGTGCAGCCGCGTAGGCCACGTCTTTCGCAAGAAGCACCCGTACGTCTTCCCAGAGGGCAACGCCAATACGTACATCAAGTAGGTGTAAACAACAAAAATGGAGGGTGGGACAGCACCAGGGCCGGATTTCCCATAAGGCACTGTAGGCACGTGCCTACAGGCGCCTGGTGATGGAAAGGCGGCTCCCTCCTCTCCCCGAGTACCTCCCTCCCTCCTTTCCTATGCTGGGTCCTGAGCAGAGGGTAAATGAGAGGTTACTCACCCTGCTCTTGGCATTCCACTGACAAGATCTCCCATCAGTCAGGGCCAGGGGCACGTCTAGCTACTTAATACTGAGGTTCCTCTAGCTACCTAATACTTGGGGGCAGCACTAGCTACTTAACATTGAGGGTACTTCTGGATACCTAATACTAAGGGGCAGGGGCGTTTCTAGGGTCCTTGGAGATCGGGGGCACCTGTGGGCACCAGGCGGGGAGTTATATGCGGCGCGCGCAGTGGCAAAAATGGGCGTGGTCATGTGGTGAGTGGGCGTGGCCATGGGTGGGGCCAAATGTACATGAACTTAGCAGCGGTGTAAGCTACAGATAACGGGCCTGCCCATCGAAATATTGGATGGAGCCCCCTGTTCTTTATTTGGATAATTTACAATCAGTATAGGCATAGATCAAAGATGTATACGCACATACAATTTTGATTGGTCAATTACTGACCCCCAATTTTACCACCCCCGTGCAGTAAGTGGGCCAACAGACAATGAATTTTATGAACAGAGCTAAAATTGGCTAATCAAAATTGTATGTGTGTACCAGGCTTTACAGCTAATACTGTACATACTGAAAGTAGCAGGGATCAGCATACAATATAGCTGGTTTACAATCAGTAAAGGCACAGAGTAACACCTTACACTGTACACACTGGAGGTAAATCAGCACACAGTGCAGCAACTAGAGAACAGCGTATACTGTACATACTGTAGGCAGCAGAATTCAGCACACTGCAGCTAGCGTGCCAAAAATATGAGGATCACGTTGTGCGGCGTGCTTATCGTGCCGCACCGAAAAATGGGTGGGCCATGGACCAGAATATACGTGTGGTAACGGCCGGGTGGAAACAAATTTACATGAACCTAGCAATGGTGGGACATTAGATTAGGACAGTGGTGGCGAACCTTTTGGAGGCCGAGTGCCCAAACTGCAACCTAAAAGTCACTTATCTATCGCTAAGTGGCAACCGCAATTTAAACTAAATACTGTACAAACGTTTTAACTCATACATGAACATTATGGAAAATCCAAGTTGAAAATAAACTGTGAAGATAAACAATTTCATCCATCCTACTCCTGAAAAATGTATTCAATTTTTTAGAACCTCCCAGTTTTATTTTCTGTTTTAAAAAGCTAAAAAAGTAGGTTTAATGCTATTGTCTCATACGATAAGGATTCAGCTTTTCCCATAGTCTCGCAGTTAGCAATCATGTGCCCCCCAACAAGACAAATTCAGCAATCATGAGACCCCCAACAAATCATGAGGCCCCCAACAAGACAAATTCAGCAATCATGAGGCCCCCAACAAATCATGAGGCCCCCAACAAGACAAATTCAGCAATCATGAGGCCCCCAACAAATCATGAGGCCCCCAAAAAGACAAATTCAGCAATCATGAGGCCCCCAACAAATCATGAGGCCCCCAACAAGACAAATTCAGCAATCATGAGGCCTCCAACAAATCATGAGGCCCCCAACAAGAAATTCAGCAATCATGAGGCCCCCAACAAATCATGAGGCCCCCAACAAGACAAATTCAGCAATCTTGAGGCCCCCAACAAATCAAAAGGCTCCCAACAAGACAAATTCAGCAGTCATGAGGCACATAAATAGACAGCATTTCACATAAATAGGCAGAATCCCCCCTTAATATGGTAGCCCCCACGTTAGGTAGTGAGTGACAGGGACCCCCAGGTTAGCTAGTGAGTGACAGGCGCCTCCAGTTAGGTAGTGAGTGACAGGGAGCCCCTTTAGGTAGTGAGTGAGTGCCAGGGAGCCCCTTCAGGTAGTGAGTAAGTGCCAGGGAGCCCCTTTAGGCAGTGAGTGAGTGCCAGGGAGCCCCTTTAGGCAGTGAGTGAGTGCCAGGGAGCCCCTTTAGGCAGTGAGTGAGTGCCAGGGAGCCCCTTTAGGCAGTGAGTGAGTGCCAGGGAGCCCCTTTAGGCAGTGAGTGAGTGCCAGGGAGCACCTTCAGGCAGTGAGTGAGTGCCAGGGAGCCCCTTCAGGCAGTGAGTGAGTGCCAGGGAGCCCCTTCAGGCAGTGAGTGAGTGCCAGGGAGCCCCTTCAGGCAGTGAGTGAGTGCCAGGGAGCCCCTTCAGGCAGTGAGTGAGTGCCAGGGAGCCCCTTCAGGCAGTGAGTGAGTGCCAGGGAGCCCCTTCAGGCAGTGAGTGAGAGCCAGGGAGCCCCTTCAGGCAGTGAGTGAGTGCCAGGGAGCCCCTTCAGGCAGTGAGTGAGTGCCAGGGAGGCCCTTCAGGCAGTGAGTGAGTGCCAGGGAGGCCCTTCAGGCAGTGAGTGAGTGCCAGGGAGGCCCTTTAGGGAGTGAGTGAGTGAAAGGGAGGACCTTTAGGGAGTGAGTGAGTGCCAGGGAGCCCCTTTAGAGAGTGAGTGAGTGACAGGGAGGCCTTTTAGGGAGTGAGTGAGTGACAGGGAGGACCTTTAGTGAGTAAGTGAGTGAGTGACAGGGAGGCCCTTTAGGGAGTGAATGAGTGAGTGACAGGGAGGCCCTTTAGGGAGTGAGTGAGTGACAGGAAGGGCCTTTAGGGAGTGAGTGAGGGACAGGGAGGCCCTTTAGGGAGTCAGTGAGTGACAGGGAGGCCCTTTAGGGAGTCAGTGAGTGCCAGGGGGAGCCCCTTTAGGGAGTGAGTGAGTGCCAGGGAGCCCCTTTAGGGAGTGAGTGAGTGCCAGGGGGAGCCCCTTTAGGGAGTGAGTGAGTGCCAGGGAGCCCCTTTAGGGAGTGAGTGAGTGCCAGGGGGAGCCCCTTTAGGGAGTGAGTGAGTGAGTGAGTGAGTGCCAGGGAGCCCCTTTAGGGAGTGAGTGAGTGCCAGGGAGCCCCTTTAGGGAGTGAGTGAGTGCCAGGGGGAGCCCCTTTAGGGAGTGAGTGAGTGCCAGGGAGCCCCTTTAGGGAGTGAGTGAGTGCCAGGGAGCCCCTTTAGGGAGTGAGTGAGTGCCAGGGAGCCCCTTTAAGGAGTGAGTGAGTGCCAGGGAGCCCCTTTAGGGAGTGAGTGAGTGCCAGGGAGCCCCTTTATGGAGTGAGTGCCAGGGAGCCCCTTTAGGGAGTGAGTGAGTGCCAGGGAGCCCCTTTAGGGAGTGAGTGAGTGCCAGGGGGAGCCCCTTTAGGGAGTGAGTGAGTGCCAGGGGGAGCCCCTTTAGGGAGTGAGTGCCAGGGAGCCCCTTTAGGAAGTGAGTGAGTGCCAGGGAGAGCCCCTTTAGGGAGTGAGTGAGTGCCAGGGAGCCCCTTTAGGGAGTGAGTGAGTGCCAGGGGAGCCGCTTTAGGGAGTGAGTGAGTGAGTGCCAGGGAGCCCCTTTAGGGAGTGAGTGCCAGGGAGCCCCTTTAGGGAGTGAGTGAGTGCCAGGGAGCCCCTTTAGGGTGTGAGTGAGTGCCAGGGAGCCCCTTTAGGGAGTGAGTGAGTGCCAGGGAGCCCCTTTAGGGAGTGAGTGAGCCCCTTTAGGGAGTGAGTGAGTGCCAGGGAGCCCCTTTAGGGAGTGAGTGAGTGCCAGGGAGCCCCTTTAGGGAGTGAGTGAGTGCCAGGGAGCCCCTTTAGGGAGTGAGTGAGTGCCAGGGAGCCCATTTAGGGAGTGAGTGAGTGCCAAGGAGCCCCTTTAGGGAGTGAGTGAGTGCCAGGGAGGCCCCCCCCCCCCGCCGCCGTCGCTGCTCCCGCCACCCCCCTTACCTTGTAGCAGACCTCAGGATCAGCGGCGACCCGACCAGTAAGAGCGGGCGCTGGACGCACCCGCTCGATATGCGGAAGTGATGTCACTTCCGCATATCAGTGCGGGCGCTGGGTCCTAGCGCCCGCACGATTGGTCGCCGGCTCGCCGCCTGATCCTGAGGTCTGAGTGACGCGGCGGCGGTGGCTGGAGGGAGCCGCTGCCAGAGGGGGCCGGGCGGAGATCCGTGGCACCCCAGGATAGATTGGGGGCACGTGCCCCCCCAAAACAGGGCTAGCGACGCCCCTGCTAAGGGGCACCTGTAGATACCTAAGACAGGCAAGGGAAGTAAGGGAGAAGCGACAGCTGGCCCAGCCAGCACACTTGTGGTGCAGTTCGGTGGGGGGTTTGTAGGTTCATAGAGGGCGGAGTCTAAGGTGCCTGGACATCTGTGCCTATAGGCTCCTGTGAGGTAAATCCGGGCCTGGATAACACATGTAAACAAGAGAGGTGTTCCCAAGATTTTAGTGTTCCACGCCACTGGAGCTGTACTGTCAGATATCCAATCCAGGTCAGGCACCACCAAAAGTGTATTGGTCACATGTAGTTAATATAAGCACTAGCACAACGACAGACTGCTGTTTCGAGCATTATTAAGTTGACAAAACTGCAGTACATGAGTTACTCGCTCAGCTTCCTTAAAGCGGATCCGAGATGAAAAACTAACTATAACAAGTAACTTGTCTATATATGTTATGTAAAGTTTAGATAGTTTACACAGCAAATCTAGCTGCAAACAGCTTCAATAGAATATGATTATTTCTTCCTGTGATACAATGACAGCAGCCACATTGGGCTCGATTCACAAAGCGGTGCTAACCCAGTTAGAGACTTTAGGAATGATAACCATTGCACCACGCTGGTGAAAAGCTAGTTTAGGCGTGATAAGTTTAGGTGTGATAAGTTTAGGCATGATAAGTTTAGATAAGTTTAGATCGCTTGCAAAGTCCCGCACGCAAAGCAGTGCCATTAAACTTTATGCAAAGTGCACCAGACTTTGCTAGCGCAAAACTTTTGATCAGCTGTGCACTGCGGTGCTAATCCAGTTGGCGCTTAAACTTATCACGCCTAAACTTATCATGCCTAAACTTATCATGCCTAAACTTATCACACCATGGGCTCGATTCACAAAGCGGTGCTAACCCAGTTAGAGACTTTAGGCATGATAACCATTGCACCACTCTGGTGAAAAGCCAGTTTAGGTGTGATAAGTTTAGGCATGATAAGTTTAGGTGTGATAAGTTTAGGCATGCTAAGTTTAGATAAGTTTAGATCGCTTGCAAAGTCCCGCACGCAAAGCAGTGCCATTAAACTTTATACGAAGTGCACCAGACTTTGCTAGCGTAAAACTTTTGATCAGCTGTGCACTGCGGTGCTAACGCAGTTGGCGCTTAAACTTATCATGCCTAAACTTATCACACCTAAACTTATCATGCCTAAACTTATCACACCTAAACTTATCACACCTAAACTTATCATGCCTAAACTGAGTTTAGGCATGATAAAGGGCTTTTCACCAGCGTGCTAACTGTTAGCACCGCTTTGTGAATCAGGCACCTTGTTTGTAAACATTACATACAAGCAAGCTTAGCTGCATCTTCAGCACTCAGTCTGGGGAAAAAAACGAATCCCCCTCCTCCTCCCCTCTCCTCCCCTCTGCCTCTGAAATCTCTGGCTAGTAATACCTCCCCTTCCTTCTGCCCAGACTGAGCTCCCATGAGCCCTTGCTACTGTCTGAAAATGCCAAGGCTCTCTGAAAAGCTGTGGGCTAGGTTTGTTTAGTTTATAGGGAATTAGAGTATTAAAACAAAAACATATTTGGCTTGAGGAATGCCCTATAAACAATAGGAAAGGAACACAATTATGCAATGAGTAAAAGTTTATCTCGGATCCACTTTAAAGAGGAACTTCAGCCTAAACAAACATACTGTCATTAAGTTACATTAGTTATGTTAGTTAAAATAGATAGGTAATATAATCTCCTACCAACCCTGTTTTAAAAGAACAAGCAAATGTGTGTGATTTCATGAGGGCAGCCATCTTTTTGGTTGAAAGGAGGTGGATAAGACACAGTTCCAACTGTCCTGTGTCCTGATCACCCCTCCCACTTGCTAGGCAATGAGAACAACAACATCAGAAATCCCATCATGCTTTGCACAGCATCAAGGGAGAAATGCCAGGGCAGTTTTCTTTGATGGGACAGAGCTTAGCTTCTAAGCAGCTTAAAATGAGGTTTGGATATGAAAAACAAAGTTCTGATGCTGTGAAACTGTTAAACAAACACCAAGGGCTCGATTCAGTAAACAGTGCTAAGTGTTAGTACGCCTGTGAAAAGCCCTATATCATGCCTAAAGTTAGTTTAGGCATGATTAATTTACATATAAAGACTTTAGGCGTGATAACTAGGGTGCTAACTGGGTTAGCACCCTTTACTAAATTCACATCGCGCGCACAGTCCCGCACGCAAAACTTTGCGCGCGCACCGCGAAAACAGCGCACCCGATGCGCCTATAAGGTCGCATTGGGTGTGACCTTAATGTCGCACCATGTGACGTTAAAGTCGCACGCAATGCGACCTTATAGGCGCATCAACGCACCGTTTTCGTCGCACCACGATGCGACATTTCGCGCACACCGCGCTGTGGGCACGCAAAGTTTTCAGTGTGGGACTTTGCGCCCGATGTAAATTTAGTAAACGGTGCTGACCCAGTTAGCACCCTAGTTATCACGCCCAAAGTCTTTAGGCGTGCTAACTGGGTTAGCACCGTTTACTGAATCAAGCCCAAAGCCTTTTCAGTGTAGCTGAGTAGATTTCCAGTCTGGAGGTTCACTTTAATACACTCTAAACTGACCAATCACAGAACAGCACGCGTGGTGGCCAATCACCAGCCTCCACATTACCGGAGGACCTGATTGGAAATAGCAGACTAAGGGCAAACCCCGCCCCTAAATATGAACTGTGCTTTCTCACTGTATATAACATAGCAAAGGGAAAAATTAAAACACACAATATAGAGCCCAGTACACTTGGCCGCACTATACACAGAGCTGGATCATCCACAAGGCAACCCCAGGCAATTACCTAGGGCCTGGAGAAAGTGTAGGGGTCTGGTGGATGCCACCCCCAGCAAATCTAATTAAAGAAGTCAGGTGACCATCAGCAGTGGGCAAAAAATGCCTAGGGCCCCATTTCACCTTAAAGAACCACTATCGCGAAAGAATAGGCAGTTAAAATCTGACAGAACCGACAGGTTTTAGGCCAGTCCATCTCCTCATGGGGGATTCTCAGAGTTGTCTTTGTCTTCAACAGCATTTCCTGAACAGCAGTTTAACTTCCAAAATAGTAAGGTACCAGCCAGCCTCCCTACTCACTTGTACACTATTTTGTCAGTTAGACTTTGCAACTGCTGTTCAGGAAATGCTGTTGAAAACAAAGAAAAACCTGAGAATGCCCCATGAGGAGATGGACTGGCCCAAAACATATCGGTTCTGTCAGATTTTAACTGCCTACTTTTTATGCGACAGTGGTCCTTTAATCATTTTCTGAGTATACACACCTGAAATAGACCACACCAGCGATAGCTGCTGAAGTCAAGCATGGAGTAGGTGCAGCATTACCTCTGCCGATAATGAATGTGGTGCCCGGAGGGGGGGCAGCCGCTTATGATTTGCTTTTGCAGGCGTGTGGCGTATCGCTGTGTCGAATCAGCGCTGAAATTGATTTCTCGCACGCTGTGACACTGTTAATTAAGAAGTAACAGCATCTAGAAAACAATCTCCGTGGCTCTTATCTGCCGCTACAAGATTAAAATCAATATCCTTTCATAAGGCCACTTGACAGGGGTTAAATACATCGTATCACTTCATATCTCTTTCCATGCAAACGCGCCGCTCATCGCTGGCAGCCACTTCCCTCGGCTGGGATAACAGAAGCCAGCGCCATCATCATTATATACTGCCAGGCATGGCATGTGCTGGGATTCCAGGCATGACGTTATAATTGCCCCGCTCCTGATGCAAATATGTTTCTACTGAGGCACAGAGCTTGTTGCTGTGTGTCTAGACCTCAGGTGTCAAACTCAAGGGCCGGGGGCCGAATCTGGCATTCCTTGCCATCAAGGCCAGATTTAAACTTCTTTTGCCCCTAGGCCATGTATGTTGTGGCTCCACTTCCATGTGCAGCAGTGCCCCTCCCATCCCATGTGCAGCCCCCTCTTCCATGTGTAACATCCATGTACAGCAGCGCAGCCCCTCCCATTCCATGTGCAGCCCCCTCTTCAATGTGTAACATCCATGTACAGCAGCCCCCTCCCATTCCATGTGCAGCCCCCTCTTCCATGTGTAACATCCATGTACAGCAGCCCCTCATATTCCATGTGCAGCCCCCTCTTCTATGTGTAACATCCATGTACAGCAGCCCCTACCATTCCATGTGCAGCCCCCTCTTCCATGTGTATCATCCATGTACTGCAGCCCTCCTCCTATTCCATGTGCAGCCCCCTCTTCCATGTGTAACATCCATGTACAGCAGCCCCTCCCATTTCATGTGCAGACCCCTCTTCCATGTGTAACATCCATGTACAGCAGCCCCTCCCACTTCATGTGCAGCCCCCTCTTCCATGTGTATTAAGTAGCTACAGGTGCCCGTTAGTATTAGGTAGCTAGAGGTGCCCCTGACTGAAGGGAGATCTCACCAGTGGAATGCTGAGAACAGGGTGAGTAACCTCTCATTTACACTCTGCTCAGGAATCTGCACAGGGAAGGAGAGAGGGTGTGTCACTCAGGAGGGGAGTGAGCCGCTTTTCCATCATCAGGCGCTTGTAGGCACGTGCCTATAGTGCCTTATAGTGAATCTGGCCCTGAGCCCCCCTTTCATGTGCAGCTCATTGGGCATCAGTTTCCCCTTTTCATGTGTTGCTCCCTGTTTTCAGCCTCCTCTTTCATATGCAGACTCATCTTTTATTTTCAGACCCTCTGTCATATGTAGCAACCCCTCTTTCATGTCCAGGTGCCCCCTTGGGCTGCAGCCCCCCAAGGCCTGGGCCTTTGTGACCTTTTCAGAAATCCGGCCCTGCTCACCATTTTATGTGGCCCTCGAGAGCTTCAAGGGTACTTCACTGTATGCAATAAAAGGACAGTACAGTGACTTCCCATCCCAAGGAGAACACCAGTGACAGTGTTTCTGGTTGTCTGTTTGAGGGAGGGCACAGCGATAGCTTGCAGGACCCCCTGCGAAACTAGCATGGGGTAGCCTTTTTGAAACCAAACTCCCCATACGGCTAGTAAAACACACACCTCTACACACCTTTCCTCCCCGGCACCCTGTCCCCACACTGTAGAGTAAAGCAGCAGAACAGTGCAATATTTACCTGCCTCAGCACTGCTGCATACTTCTGTCCTCCCTGGCAGCTGCACGCTCTATGCTGGCACACCTCCAACTCCTGATCACGTGACATGCCCAAGAACAAGAGGTACAGTATGTAGTGTAGAGTGTGTGACTGACTTCATGCTGGAGCAGGCAAATATTGATCTGCTTCACTGCACCACTCTGCAGAAGGGGGGGGGGCATATCCTCTAGCTTGGCCCCCCTTTACCAATCCCCACGGTCACTATAGTTATGTCACTTTGAGACTGTACAATAAATGTTAGATCTTAACCGCTTAAGTTCCAGGGGTCTCTGCCCCCTTAAGGACCAGAGACCGCTGGTCCTGAAGGGGAATAACGACAAATTGCCGCACATACCCGCCGCAATTGCCGTCCACGTCACACGCCGGGAACCTCAGCCACCCACTCAGCCGTCTCTATGATGGCAGAGTTACTGTGAGCCGGTCAGGAGCCGCTTTCATTGGCTCCTGACCCTGCCTATTAATGTAAGCCAATGGGAGTTCCTTACGTTGATAGACAATGAAATGGGCTCCTGACCCACTCACAGGGCTCTGCTGTTATAGAGATGGCAGGGCCAGTGAGCTGCGGCGGGGAGACAGCGGCGAGATCTCCGGGAGCAACGAAAGCGGCAAGGGCGGCCTTACGTCATGGAGTTTGACACATCTGGCTCAGTGATTGGCTGATGTGAAATAAATCACGTTTAAAATATCTGGTCAGGAGCCAAGGCACTTCCTTCATCATAAACTGTGTGTGCTATAGACTGCAGTCTTATCTGAGAGATTCAGTCTGTACACCACCCCAAAAGGATGATGAAATCCAGGCAGCTGCCTTAACTACAGTCTGAAATAAAGTACACCTCTGCTTTTGGTCATGTGATTAAAAAACAAACAAACATCAAAACAGGAGCTGTCCAAACACTGAACACACAAACGTGCCCTTTGCTATTGGACAAAGAGGTGGGACTAGAGGGACAGCTGCCTCAAAATCTCGGAGGAGAGCAGCAAGAGCCAGAGACTATAATAGAGAAGGCTGGAGATCCTGCAGAGGGGAACCAAATCTGCACTCATTAAAAAGTTGGAGACTTTTCAGGCCTGGTATCACATTTTTGAGGCAAAATCTGTAATGGTTTGAGGCAAAATCTGTTATTGGTTAGGGACGGGCTCTGAACACATCTGTCAGTTCAACTACGACAGCCCTGTCTGCAACTCCAACCAGTAACCTATTACCAGGAGAAATAGGTGAGAATATGAGATGATCCGTTTTCTTGGGATCGTCCTTATTGAGCAGCAGGCGTGACTCTGCTCTGGGGCCCACCTGCCGAGGTACAGCGGGAAAGCAGCCCATATTATTAATGCAGAAACTGAGAGTGTGGCAGGTGTTGTCAGTGGCATGGCGGAGCAAGTCTTCTGCCATCTTCCCACATTCTGCCATAATTAATTTCCGAGAGAGGGAACCGCGGGTGCATGCTTAATGAAGCTCTACTCATTTACATTCTGACTTCTCCATCTCACACCGAGTTTCCTGTCTGTGTAGGTGAGGCTCTGTTGGCAACCACTGCCAGACAGATGCCACAGAATTCTGACAGGTCCTCAGATACGTGACCGCGAGAGCTCCTGGGTGACTAAAGTGAGAGGTGAGGTGGAGGACTGTGACATCTCATAAAATATCCTTTTGTTTACTTTACTCTGTTAGTAAATAAGTCCGGAAACTTGAGAGTTCACCTTGCTCTAAAAATACAATAAAAAGTTTGTCGATGAGACAGGAAACTGAATACACATGTGCCTGTCTCACCGGTGTTTGAGAGGCGTGGGCCAATGAGATCCATGGACCGAAAACACGCTAGGGAAACAAAAAAACAGGAGCCAATCGTGTTGATTGATAAAACATGAAAATTATGTAAAATAAAGATTATCACTCACACATTTCAGGTTGCAACAGTTCTGCAACCACCAATAAGGCTGTTTGGGTATGGCAGGGCTGCCAGAAGGTCACTCTACTTTTAGATCTATCCAATAAAAAAAATACAGCCCACCAACAGAAGTGCTGCGATAAGACTTCAAGGACACCCGAGGTGAAAATAAACTAATGAAATAAACGATTGTATCTATATTCCTTCTCATAAAAACGACTTTTTAAGATATTCTACAGTTTCATTTTATATTTTAATCTACTTTTTAAGTTTTAAATGTTTTATTGTTTTTACTCAAGGACACATTCATTGAAGTATGCCAGAGCTAAAATCTATGAACTATTGATCCTTTTTATCTCTTGCCTGCTCTCAGAAGCCATTTTCTGCTAAGAAAGTGATTTATAGTTGGAATTTCTTATCAGTGAGGGTCACACTGTAGTCACTTCCTGTCTAAGTCAGAACTGAGTCAGCCACTTGCATACCTGATATTTAACTCTTTCAGGCAGCGAAAGAAAAAAAGGAACACAGCCTAGTTATTTGTGTGCTAAGCACTGTACATACACATGTCTATCTCATCATGTCACATGTCACCTCGGGTATCCTTTCAGGGTGGAGGCGCCCAAAATTAATGAAAACGTTCAAAAAGGATTTCAGCAATTTGTTTTGTGGTTTTTCCTGCTTCCTCAGGTCAAATAGCAACCACAAAAAAAAAAAGCCAGAGAGGAAGCTGGAAAACCTGCAAAACGCATTATAGAAAACCTACTGTGTACAATAAACTTTCTAAAGAATATCAAGTCATTTTGACTACTTTGAGACTTTCAGTAGAGGTAAGCCAACCATACCTCTCCTACATTTTGGGTGCCTCCACTCTTAAGTCTTTTTCTTATTAGTTTAGCTCACAGGCGTAACAATAGCCCCCGAGGCCCCCCGCCATTCCTGTGTGCATACTCCCCCCACGGACAGTTGGTTGCAGCAGTAATCGCACTTACCCAACTCATCTGTAAGTAGACTGGGCCGCAACAATTGTTTTTCTTATAAAAAGTACGGGATGGGCCTTGCTGCATGGAACTTTTTGTTATTTTTGTTTTCCATGTAACTTAGCTTTGTAATATCTTTTCATTGATCAGCAAAGATAAATCCACTCAAGATACATTTTCTGTAAAACTTCCTTTTGACCTAACATTTTTTTTCTAATTATTATTATTGTTTTGGATTTATATAGCGCCAGCAGCTTGGGGTCTGGGCATGGGCGTTCCTACCACTGGGTGCCAGAGGGCGTGGCGCACCGGGTGACTGATAGTGAGGGGGTGTCAAAAATGCCCCCTATAGTAGCCATGAGCAGCAGTAGAAGCTGCGCAAAAAAGAGGGGCAGCAGGGACAGCGGCGGGGAGAAGGGCCAGAACCCCCCACCTTCCTCACCTGGGTCACCTCCTTCTCTGCTCTCTCCCCCTCTATGCTGGCGGCAAGCAGGCGCAGCGGGCAGAGAATAACTCTCCTGACTTCTGCGTTCCAAGCGCTGGAGAACAGCGTCACCGTTGCCACAGGTCTCCGCCTTCAATGCCGCCCACTGTGCTTCCTGATTAGCGGAACACACAGTGGGCGGCATTGAAGGCGGAGACCTGCGGCGACGGTAAGGCTGCGCTCTGGCGTTCGGAACGCAGAAGTCAGGTGAGTAATTCTTCGCCCGCCACGCCTGCTTGCTGCCGCATAGAGCTGCCCCTCCTTCTTGCACTGCTTCCCCCTCCTCGGGCAACTATACTAGTTACACTTGGGGCAACTATACTACCTTCACTGGGGGCAACTATACTACTTTCACTGGGGGCAACTATACTAGCTATACTGGGGCAACTATACTAGCTACACTGGAGGCAACTATACTCCAGACAACTATACTACCTATACTGGGGGCAACTATATTAGCTACACTGGGGGCAACTATACTCCAGACAACTATACTACCTATACTGGGGGCAACTATACTAGCTACCTATACTGGGGCAACTTTATCACATATACTGGGGCAACTATACCTGGCATTACCTGCCATGGCAGGCTTAGTATGCCGCACTCGCTCCTTGCCATTTTTTTTTTTTGGGGGGGGGTCTTATAATACCCAGCACTGGGTGTCAAATGCCCTAGGTAGGCCCCTGGGTTTGGGGAAGCTATATTTCCACAAAGGATGAACTGTATGGTTGAACCTATTTTCTGGTGCTATTAAGGTCTAATGAAATAGGCCAAAAATAAAATAACATGAATCTGAGCTGAATACATTGCTTATATTACATTATAAAAGCAAAAAAAAAAAAAAAAAAAGCGTACGATACTCACCTATGGGTAGGGAAGGCTCTGCATCCCACAGAGTCTCCCTAGTGCTCATTCTGTCCCGTTGTTCCAGCGCTCGGCTGGCCCCAGTGAAATTCCTTGACCTGCTTTGCCGAATTCCTCTTCCTCTTGCAGCCCCAAGTACTTACAAAGATGAGCGGATTCATACTGCACACGTGCAAGAAAAAACACAAAGGGGGGGGGGGGGGTGCGGCAAGCGGCGGCAGTGCTAGACGATTTCCCATAGATTTCATAAAGACATCTATTGGAAATCTGTCTGAAGTGTGTGAGCAGGCAATAGATCCCTCTCTGATCAGATTCAATCAGAGAGGGATCTATGGTCACAGCAGGGACAAGGTCCTCCAGCACCCAAGGCTGAGACACCAAAGTGCGCCCCTCCATCCCTCCAACCCCAGCCGTCACACACTGATTGCTATTAGACTAAGAGGGCCACAGGGCCCACAACCTCCCCAACACCTTAATATCTAGTTATCTGGCTTGCAGTGACTGCTATGTATCCCATTTTCTTATTTCTTTCTGCTTCATACACAATTAGAAATGACAACTGAATGAATTTTGCGCCCCCTCCTACACTGCGCCCTGAGGCTGGAGCCTCTCCAGCCTATGCCTCGGCCCGGCCCTGTCTATGGTATATATACGATAGTTGATCTGAAGGCAGAACACCAGCTGTATGGCCAAATGGAGTATATGAGGTGCATGTGCCTTTAAGGACTGTCTGTCACATGTCGGGAAAAGTTGGTAAAAGTCTTTTCTTCTGGCTGTGGGCCTAATTTTGCATTCAGGGCTGTTTGCGCTCCGCACTGATGCTCTGGACACAGACAGCAAACATTACTGATATCTCGCTGCTTTTTCCTGTCGCCCCTCAGAAACACCAAGCGTACAGCCGAGGTATGGATGGATGAATACAAGAACCATTACTATGCAGCACGCCCCGCCGCCCAGGGAAGACCTTATGGAGAGTAGGTATCCGCACAGACGCACGCTTCTGCTCTGAGAGGAAGACTGAGATTTCTGAGCCTTGGTTAAAGTGAAATGACATTCTTTATATAAAAATCAAATGTATATTTATGCTGCACAATTCTAGTTTCAATAATACTTCAGCCCGTCATTATTTCATGCAGGCAACAGGAGATATTCATAAATTAGAAATGTGCAAAGTTTTGCGCTTGGCAGCTGTTCTTTTTGCAATAAATACATTTCCGCAGCGCTATACAAATTACTGTATATTGTCTTGTCACTAAGGCCTCTTTTTCACGGGCATTTTCTAGTCAGTGAAATGCCTCTCAAACGCTCACAACTGCTTGCTGCTGCCTGGTAACTACTCACTGCTGCCTGGTAACTGCTCACTGCTGCCTGACAACTCCTTGCTGAGCACACTGTTCAACTGTCCGTGGAAAAGAGGCGATAGCAAGCAGTTACCAGGTAGCAGTGAGCAGTTGTGAGAGTTTGAGAGGCTTTTCACTGCCTATAAACAGTCCGTGGAAAAGAGGCCTCACAGAGGTGAATGGATCTTATGTCAATCAATAGGTTCTGTTCACATTGCTCTGTTCCAACAGATTTATTTGGCATGTTCCACTAAACGGACCACAAGTTTAAAGGGACTCCGAGTAGTAACTCCAATCAAAATCTGACCTTACCTGGGGCTTTCTCCAGCCTGGCTCTTCTCCCAGGCCCTGCTCAGAAATGGCTCCCATCGACACTGGGCCCGAGGGTCGGGCTCCTTTTTCCGCGAAGATGACATCTTTCGTCACCGCGCCGGCTGCCGTGATGACGCGGGGCGGCCGGCCTGGTGACGACTGACGTCATCTTTGCGGAAGAAGGAGCCTGACCCTCGGGCCCAGTGTCGCCGGGAGCCATTTCTGTGCAGGGCCTGGGAGAAGAACCAGAAGGACGCCGAGGAACCTCCCGACCTACGGTAGGCTGGAGAAAGCCCCAGGTAAGTTCAGATTTTGATTGTAGTTACTGCTCGGAGTCCCTTTAAAGGACTTCCGAGGCCAAATGTCCCAAAAAGTTAAACACCTGGATCACTTTTGTAGGCACGGAGGACGCCGTCCGCGCCCTCCGTGCCATTCCACCAGGTCCTCGCCGCTCAATAGCCCCCTGGGCCGCTCCCGACCTCCTGCCTGCACTAACTAACAGTAGAGGGCGCTCTACTGTTTAAACGTCCTGCCGGGACAGGAAGTTCAGTGAAGCTGGAGGAGCCAAGCACGGAGAAGTGACAGTGGGGACAAGTGTATAAGGTAATGTATAGCCGCTAGTGTTGGTCGTCGTGCATTCGAACGCCGCTATCGATGCACTCCCGACCCACCGGCGATCGAGCAAAATCTTCTGCATGGACGGGAATCAATGGGAACGATTGATTTCGGACGGAAATCAATCGTTTTGTCAGCGTGTGTGCGCGACGATTTCACAGCAGATTCGATCACAGTGATCGAATCTGCTGTATATCGGCGGGAAAATCGTCAGGTGTATGGGCCCCTTTAGGATTCTCCATTTCAACTGTGTCTATCTTGAAGCCAATCCTGATGTAATTTCCTCCCCTATTCTCCTCTGCCTGATTGTGTATGCATTGCCCGCCCTCCTCCCAGTCTTCAGACACTCCCACCCAACTCTGCAATAGAAAGTGCATTGTCTCAGCATGAGAAATATTGGCCAATCAGAGAGAAACAAAGGTGTGGGAGGGGAAAACAGGAGGAAATAGGCGTCAGACAATCAGGCTGCATTAGTTAAGTCTGAAGGGAAAGTAGGGAAGTAAAAAAGGACAACCCAGCATTCCCTGCAGCTTCCTTTGTGCGGCAACATGCCAAATAAGAGTCAGGAAAACTGGGGAATGATAATTTATCAACAAGAATAGTAATAGTGATATAACTTGTTTACCAGATACAAATAATTTATTTTTGATTTTACGCCCGACAGTTACACTTTAAAGAGGAATGCCAGTGAAAATAATGTAATAAAAAAATGCTTAATTTTTACAATAATTATGTATAAATGATTTAGTCAGTGTTTGCCCATTGTAAAATCTTTTAAATCCCTAATTTACATTCTTACATTTATTACATGGTGCCATTTTTACTGTTGGCAGGTGATGTAGCTGCTGCACGCTTTTTTGGGCAGTTGGAAACAGCTGTAAACAGCTATTTCCCACAATGCAGCAAGGTTCACAGACAGGAAACTGCCAAGAGTACGTACTCAGAATTTCTTGTGGAAGGGGTTTCACCACAATATCAGCCATACAGCGCCCCCTGATGGTCTGTTTGTGAAAAGGAATAGATTTCTCATGAAAAAGGGGGTATCAGCTACTGATTGGGATAAAGTTCAGTTTCTCTTTAAATTACACTTAGTCTTACATTGTTATTCTACCTGCCCATCCCCTATCCCACAATGCACTGCTGCCTGTTACCCGCTCGCCGCCATTGGCCTGCGTCTCTTAGAGCGGTGGTGCAGGAAAGAAGACAAACAGCTCCCATTTACCACATTATATGATTTAATTGTGCAAATTGCTCCCAGGTAATAGAATAAAAACTGAAAGCCCATATTCATAAATTAGATGGAGAGGCCAATTATCTGTGAATTACATCGCTGCTAAAAGTATTTGGAATGTTGCAACGCAGCCAGGTTGTCACCCACTTACAGCTGATCGCTACATCAGATTTAATGGAGTGTGTTCATTAAACTTCCCTAAGCCGAGCGGAGCTTAAATACTTCATTACAATTTGTGATGGCAAAACTCAGATGCCATCATTCTTCCCTGCTGAGGGGGCAGTCATGGTGCTGCTCAAATACTTCTCTATGTCCAAATCATTCTTTTATGAGTGTAAGTAACTCTTTACTCCATTCCAACCTGGAGTGATATTTCACCTGCAGCACTTGCAAGCCAAGGTTCCACTGTGCATCTTCTGCAGCACTTTACAGAGTACATAGTCAAGTCACTGACCATCCTCAAAGAAGCTCACAATCTAATCTCTGACATAGTCATAGTCTAATGTCCTACTATATTATTATGTATTTATATAGCACTGACATCTTCTGCAGTACTTAACAGATTAAATAGTCATGTGTCACTGGCTGTCCTCTGAGAAGCTCACAATCCAATCCTACCATAGTTATAGTCTAATGTCCTACCATATTATTAGTATGTACAGGTGAAACTCGAAAAATTAGAGTTTGGTGCAAAAGTCCATTTATTTCAGTAAGGCCTCTTTTCCACGGACTGTTGAGCTGTGTGCTCAGCAAGCAGTTACTAGGCAGCAGTGAGCAGTTATCAGGCAGCAACAAGCAGTTACCAGGCAGCAGTTAGCATTTGTGAGAGTTTGAGAGACTGCCTAACAGTCCATGGAAAAGAGGCCTTATTCAATTTAAATGGTGAAACTAATATATGCAATAGACTCGTTACATGCATAGCGAGATATTTCAAGCTCTTTTTTGTTATAATTTTGATGATTATGGCTTACAGCTTATGACAACTCCAAAATTAAAATCTCAGACCATTAGAATGTTGTAAAAAGGTTCAATATTCTCGGCTCAAAGTGTCAGACTCTAACCAACTAATTAGTCCAAAACACCTGCAAAGGGTTCCTATTTCATCTATTAGTTTCACCTTTTTAAGATGAATTACTGAAATAAATGGACTTCTGCACAATATTGCAATTATTAGCGTTTCATTTTATAGGCAGCTTAAAGAAACTCTGTAAAACAAACTGGAGGGTACTTACCTTGGGAGGGGGAAGTTTCTGGATCCTATCGAGGCTTCCCCCATCCCACGGCGGTCTCGCTGCAGCCCACGGAATGCACAGCCGACAATTAGTTAGGCTGTGCAACATTTACCTTTCCCTGTTCCAGCGGGGGCGCTGTTCAGCTCTTGGCTCGGAAATAGGCAAAAATAGCCGATCTCAGTCGGATTTGCTCTACTGCCCAGGCGCAGGAGACCTGTGCCTGCACGGTAGAGCGGACCTGACTGGTATCAGGTATTTCCACCTATTTCCGAGCGGAGAGTTGCTACTGCGCCTGCGCTGGAGCTGGTAGGGTAAATATTTACATGCCCGCTGTTCAGTGGGCTGCAGCAAGACCAGCGTGGGACGGAGGAGGACAGGGGAAGCCTCGATCGGACCCAGAGGCTTCCTCCTCCCGAGGTGAGTACCCCAGGGGCATTTTTTATTTATACAGATGCTCTTTTAAGTCCTAGTCCATGCAGTGTTATATGCACACAATAAAAAAACATTGGCTGCTGACGGGATGAAGTCCAATCCTGGGTTAAAGTGTACCTGAGATGAGAAGCGTATCAGGTACCATACTTAAGGGAGAGGCCGCTCATCCCTCGCCGTCTCCCCGGGTGGCTCCTGTCACCCGCAATAGTGCCCAAAAGCCTGGCAGAGTTGCGCTTTGTTGCACATGCCCAGACAGGGCCCCGTTGTGCTCCCTTGGCTGAGAGCGTTCTGAGTTTGCACAGTACTACTGCACAGGCACAAAACACTCCCAGGGAGGGGAGCACGACATGGGAACGCGCTTGGCCATGTCTGACGAATCGTGACTCGCCCAGGCTTTCGCGCACTATTGCCGGTGACAGGTGCCAGGGGGAGACGGCGAGGGACGAGCACCCTCAAGGGGGCTTAAGGAAGCCCCAGGGAATTATGGAACCTGAGACGCTTCTCTCCTCAGGTTCTCTTTTAAGTTCTTCTTTAAAGAACAAGTGACACCCATGCAAACCTAGAAATAAAAAACACATATATATAAGTAGATAAATACTAGTTCTACTTACATAACATATGTATTGCACTGTCCACGTTATGATTCCTGTGAATTTTATAAAGGAAAAGCAGAGAATACTATTTTAGACAGTTTCCATCTTGGTTACCTTTGAATGAAGCTAATCCTGACGTCATTTCCTCCCTCACTCTTTTTTTCTCCTCTTGCTAATTGTGTATTCGTTATCCGCCCTCCTCCTAGAGTCTTCAGACTCTCCCACTGAGCTCTATACTAGGAAGTGCACTATTATGTCATTAGAAGGAGGGGGAAATAAAGGGAAGAGGAGGAATATATTATAGATAAAAAAGACCCCCCCCCCTGTTTTGCCAGCCGATGGTAATGTCAATTAAAGGGCCAGTGCTCCTAAGGTATGTGATAACTCCAAACCATAACAGCAGAAAAAGTTTTGAATGCAGGATTAGCATCTTTATCACTTAATACACTCAGACCAGTTGCTGTTGACATTTTATTTTTATGGTGACAATCCCGCTTTAATGATTTGTGTTTGGAAGTTGCCCATGCCGCTCTAGCACCTGTCTTTAATTTTGGTTTTAGTACAACTATGAGCCGCAATTTTAGTATTTGTTCCTAAAGAGAAGGGTAATACTGCCCATCTTCCTGCCCCTGATTTACAAAATCCCATTTACTCCAGAACTAAATATAGTCTTATTGAGTCTCGCTCACCCCGTGTCGGCTGCGAGTTCATTAAGTCTAGCAGCAGGTATGTATATTTTACACGCGCACCAGAAGCTGCTGCAGCGATTATTGACCTCATATTTTCCTGGCAGCGGAAGGGTAGAGATCTGGCTTTATTTCCAGCCTCACTCCCGTACCGGATGGAGGCGGCCATGACAGCAGGTAACGGGGCTTTGATAAATTATTCAGATCTATTGAAGGCATGTCGCCTTTCTCTACGTATGATCAATGAGGCAATCTGCAGCATTACACACATTTACCGAGACGTGATAAATACCCCTCTCCGTCTTGTGGAGCCGCTGAAAGACACTTCAGGAAGGAAGAGTCAATATCCTTTTGTAGATTTAGAAGAAAATTGCCCTGTCATTAACTTCACATGTCCTTGACAGTTTTAAAGGAGAAGTTCAGAATCTGTAGAAGGCTGGTGTCGTGTTATATCGCTTGTGGCAGATGATCCTTGAAAACCATTTTTCCTTGCTTACAATTTCTTTTAAAAACAGCATTTTCTGTTCTGTAGAGTGTCATTCAGTGAGTTTAACTGAATAGCAAAGCAGCTCGGGGTGACCCAGAACCACTAGGAAAGTATAAGGAACTGAAGGAGACCGAAAAGCCCTCCTACTTAAAAGCAACGCTCAGTGTAATTCTTTCTTAAAACAGAAGTTACTTGCGACAATTCAGCTTTAAAGAGAGTCTGAAGCGAAAATAATGCTTGCTTTTTACCTGCTATTTAGTTTAAGCAGTATGAGGAGAGGTGAAACGCCGCATCCCCGCAGCAAAATGAGGGCTTTATACCCCCCAAATCCCGGGGCAAACATCCACGACTTTCAAAGTTGTGGATTTTGCTGCCCGGGGAGGCAGAGCTTAGTGCTGTAGCTCTGCCTCTAATGAAGTCAATCTGCGCACGGCTCTCCGCTTCTCCCCGCCCCTCTCAGTGAAAGAAGACTGAGAGGGGCGGGGAGAGACGCCGACCAGCGCATATTGACTCCAGTAGAGGCAAAGCTCTGCCTCTTTCAGGAAGCACTCCCTGGATTTTCTCCCGGGGATTTGGGGGGTATAAAGCCCTCGTTTTGCCGTGGGAATGCAGCGTTTCACCTCTCCTCATACTTCTTAAACTAAATAGCAGGTAAAAAGCAAGAATTATTTTCGCTTCAGACTCTCTTTAAGTGTTGAACTGTGGTTTCCTACTATGCATCACTCCTGAATATACAAATGATCTCTTTCATACCTCCCAACTTTTTGAGATCAGAAAGAAGGACACTTAAAGGATACACGAAGTGACATGATGAGATAGACATGGGTATGTACAGTGCCTAGCTCTGTTCCTTTTTTTCTTTCTCTGCCTGAAAGAGTTAAATATCAGGTATGTAAGTGGCTGACTCAGTTCTGACTCAGACAGGAAGTGACTACAGTGTGACCCTCACTGATAAGAAATTCCCTTTTTTTACCTCTTTCTTGCTCTCAGAAGCCATTTTCTGCTAGGAAAGTGTTGTATAGTTGGAATTTCTTATCAGTGAGGGTCACACTGTAGTCACTTCCTGTCTGAGTCAGGACTGAGTCAGCCACTTACATACCTGATATTTAACTCTTTCAGTCAGAGAAAGAAAAAAAAGAACACAGATAGTTATTTGTGTGCTAGGCACTGTACATACACATGTCTATCTCATCATGTCGCATGTCAGTTCGGGTATCCTTTAAGCCATGCCCCTGCCATACCCCTAACCGCACCCCCAACACACCCCTCGTCTCGAATACTATAAAGGTTTCATAAGAAAAATATGTTGATTTCTAATTCAAACCACGCTTGTTCTTTCTATCCTGGTTTATTTTTCTTCATATTAACGTTTGAAAATAAGCCATATATCAAATTAAAGGATGGAAACAAAGTTTAGAGTCACATTAAACTCATTTTTTGTGGAAAAATACATATATTTACATAAATCTGTACATCAGTCCTGAAAGAAGGACAAATGAGGAAGAAAGATGGACAGAGGGATAGGGTTCCCAAAGAGGGACTGTCCCTCCAAAAGAGGGACGGTTGGGAGCTATGCTCTTTATGCCCCAGGCTTACATCCAGAACTGCTGGTGTATAGCAAGCCTCCAGCTTATAATGTTACACAGCCACATCAACCCAACAGGCAAACAGGCCCAACAGTCCAAAGCAGGCTGTCTGCATCACATGTGGGGTTGATGTCGCTTTGTAAAATTTATAAGCTATAGGCCTGCTATACATCAGCAGTTCTGGATGTAAGCCTGGATTCAGGTGCTTAAAGAGATAATTTGCATATTCACTAGCGGTGCATTGTGGGTAACATCAGATACTCACTTAAAGCTGAATAATCGCTAATACCTTCTGTTTTACAAAGACAAATTATGAGTGAGTTCAAGCAGTTCAGGATATATGCCTTTGCCCAACTCTGCCAGGACATTGTTTTCTATAGCCTGGCTATGTACGCTGTGATCGTGCTGCCACCACCATTACGCTCAGTTGTTCAGCTAAAGGTATTAGAGGCAGAGGATCAGCAGACTAGCCAGGCAACTAGTAATGCTTAAAGTGGACCCAAATTAAAAATACAAATATTAAGAAATAAAAATAAATAGCAGCCTTTTTTCAGCTGCCTGATGACAAATATAAAATATTTTACATTTATTGGAGAAACCCATCCCTTTCTTTCATATTGCCGGGAAATAATCCGGCAAACTGGTGGAGTAGGTGGTGTCCAGCAAAGGAGGAATTGCTAATGGCTGCCACCTGTATAACCCTAGTTATGAAACGAGAAGGGTGAAAAGCATGCACTGAAATGCTCATAGGCTTGAAGGAGTGTTTATTTATCTATGTATGTGTCAGAGTGGTGCAACTAAATATTTTGAATTAAAAAAATGTTTGGTTTGGGTCCGCTTTAAAAGGAAATAAATATGGCAACCTCCATATCCCTCTCATTACAGTTGTCCTTTAAAGGGAACCAGAGGGCCCAGAAAAAAGATTCTATACATACCTGGGGCTTCCTCCAGCCCCATACGCACGGATCGCTCCCACGCCTCCGTCCTCCGCTTCCTGGATCGGCCGGTACCGGGTCCCATCACTTCCGGCGGACGCGGCCAATTGTCCGCATGAGCAGGGGCTCCCTCCATACCCTTACGCGTGCGGCTGCACGGGTATGCCGGGAGCCCCTGTGATGCGGACAATTGGCTGCGTGCTGCCGCCGACTGGCCGAAACTACGGGACCCGGTACCGCTGGATACAGGAAGCGGAGGACGGCGGCGTGGGAGCGATCCGTGCGTATGGGGCTGGAGGAAGCCCCAGGTATGTATAGAATCTTTTTTCTGGGGCCTCTGGTTCCCTTTAAGAAGGGCTCGTAGGATCTTTAATAAATGGCTGATCTAGTAGTTTATTGATGAGAAGGCCCATGAATCATACAATTTAGTTCCCCTGTGGCTGTAACCCCAAAATAATTCAGTAGAGTCTGTTCTCCCTTTTACATACAATATTGAAGGTACCTGTGCTATGTACAGTTTTAAGGGTACTAGTGTTGCATAGGACTTTGAGGGTACTTGAAGGCTGTCTAGCCATTTAGCAGACAATTTATTTAGAGGCGTGCAAGTGCCAGTTTTTTTAGCACATTTTTTGTATTTGTTACATTTCCTTGCTTCTAATTAGTACTGCTGTAATGTTTATTTATGGCCACTTGTCACTAGGGGGCAGTGTGAGACAATAGCAGAGTTTCTATAGTTTCTGCTAGTAGAGAGAGATCAAAGCATTCCAAGAATTTGCAGCACAAGGAGTTCTGTCAACTAAGATCACAAGCAGTGCACTTATCTCAAACGAGATAACTCTATTGAAGCAAGTGTTGGCTGAACCTTTCCCCAAATTTTGGTGAGAAGGACCTAAGCTTACTGCACTAAACACTGTTTTTTTTTTCCTTTGTTTTTTTTTTTTTTAAAGCCAAAACATTTTAATAAAAAAGAAACAATTTAATGCCATTCACAATGAGTGGCAGTGCTGAAAAAGGAACCAATAAATTGCTCGGCACAGATGTGGCTGAATTCCAGCGAATGTTTTTATATTCGCTAAGGAAAAAAAAGATGTATGATTGGTATCTGTTTTATATGCCACTTAATTGAGTGAAATGAATTTGTAATAAAACAGCAGATGTATTCGTTCTCGCTCCCGTGCACCAGCGCAACCGCCTCCCCCCCTCTCTCTCTGAATTTTAACAGTTTGAGTATTTTTAATTAAAACCCGTACAGGCAATAAATAAATTATTCAGCATCCGCTATTTGCATCCTCCGGGGAGACGCCGTCACGTTTCGCGCAGAGTCACTGCGGTAACATTATTATGCATTTCAGCCAATTAAGTTGTCTTGCGAGGACATGTAATGCTAAATAGCAGGCTGTATTTTTCATCACAAGTCAATTAACGAGATAACAATCCACAAACAAACTTCATTTCACCTTGGCACCCGGGCCGGGCTCTCCGTCACGTTTATGGCAATGAGATCTCGGAATCCTGGCAGGGCTAATGGTGAATATCACTCATGGTAAGACAGTGTGACTTAAAGGATGTCTTCCTTTACTGCCCCAAACAAATATTTAATGACAGCCTTTTCTTAGCAATGACGGGGACCTCTGGGCCAGTCAAAGGGGGCTTTGTACTCGCAGGAGTTTATCTACTAGTTTCTTAGGTTCTGAGATATACGCGTTGCTGCCCCCGTATAAGAGGAGAGTTTTTGTAGTTGTGTAGCGGAACATCTGTTTGTAACGCAATGTCTGTAATTGTCTCCTGGTCACACTGAATAATTCTCTCTTTTGCTCTCTCTCCATTATCTCCCACTATCTCTCCACTCCTTCCGTTCCCTCCCAAATCTCTCTCTACTCTCTCTTCGCTATCTCTCTGCTCTCTCCATGTTCTCTCACTACTCTATCCCCTCTGTCTCTCCTGCTCTCCCTCCACTCTCTCCTCACTCTCTCTCTTTCCCCACTCTCTCATTGTTTCCCCTTCCATAATTCTCTCTCTCTCTTGTACTCTTTCCCCTTATTGTCTTTTTGCTATCCCGATCACCACCCCTCATCTCTTCTGACCCTTCCCTTTATGTTCTCACTTCTTTTCTTCCCTCTTTTTGCCCCTCCCCTCCATATTCTCCCTTCTTTTCTCCCCTCTGCCCCTCCCCTCCATATTCTTCCTTATTTTCTCCCCTCTCTGCCCCTCCCCTCCATATTCTCCCTTCTTATCTCCCCTCTATGCCCCTCCCCTCCATATTCTCCCTTCTTTTCTCCCCTCTGCCCCTCCCCTCCATATTCTTCCTTATTTTCTCCCCTCTCTGCCCCTCCCCTCCATATTCTCCCTTCTTATCTCCCCTCTATGCCCCTCCTCTCCATGTTCTCACTTTTCTCCCATCTCTGCCCCTCCTCTCTATGTTCTCTCTTCTTTTCTCTTCCCCTCCCCTACATGTTCTCCCTTCTTATCTCCCCTCTATGCCCCTTCCCTCCATGTTCTCCATTCTTTTCTCCCCTCTCTGCCTCTCTCCTCCTTATTTTCCCCTTTCCCCCTCCCCTTGTGACCCCTCCCCTTCCTTATCCCCTCTTTCTGTTCCTCCTCTCCCCTCTTTGTACTCCTTTCTCTTATTTCTGTCTCTTCTCTCCCCTTCCCTATCTTTCTCTCTGGGCCCTGTCCTCTCTCTGCCTCCCTTTCTCTCTTTTCCTGCAGCATTCAGAAGAGACTGTCACTCCGGAGAAGCTTGAAATGCCGACCATTTAAGTGGTATTTGGAGAATGTTTACCCAGAACTCCAGTAAGTCCCTCTCATTACATTCACATCGATTTTTTGTTGTCAGGAAGAGGTCAGAGCTTGGTGCTTTCCGCTGATGAGCAACTGCTGAGGACCGGCTACAAATCTTGTATATGCCATGCTAATGTCTGAGCTTAAAGAGGACCTGTCAGTGAGACACAGTGGGGGAAGACATTGGAGGGCTTGAGCAACAGTTTTAGACAGTGTGCTCAGTTAGTTCAGAATTACTGAAGGTGGCTTACAAGAAATGTCTGGTATATATTAGTTTTATTTAGTATACTGTATATATTTATATAGAACTTAAAGAGAAACTGTAGTGAAAATAACATAATGGATACAATTGCTTATTTCTTTACAATATTAATTTATAAATTATTTAGTCAGTGTTTGCCCATTGTAAAATCTATCTTCCCCCGATTTACATTCTGAAATTGATCACAGGTGGCGACATCTGTAGTGCTGGCTGGTGCAGATTTACGCAATGTTTGTTTTCTCAAAGTTCTGAAGCCAGTACAAAATATACCTGATAGATAAGCCGACCCGCGTATAAGCCGAGGTACCCACTTTGATTGACTTGCATATAAGCCCCCCCCCCCCCTGTAGATGCGTAGATTTTTAAACAAACACAGGCACGACGTTGCAGCACTGCATCGCTAATGCCGGTTTATAGTCTGAAACCGTCCTGAAGCAGCAGGAGAGGGTCCAGAGCAATCTTAGATAGGAAGATCCCTCTATTAATTGTTCTTTCTCGTTTTTTTGTTTTGCTTTGTTTTTTTGTTTTGTTTTTTTACATAATTGTACTGTTGTTTGATAGCAATTTAGTTATTTAAAGGACCACTACCGCAAAAATCATAAAATTTAAAGTACAGTACTTGTAAACATATACAAATAAGAAGTACATTTCTCCCATGGTAAAATAAGCTATAAAGTACGTTTCTCCTATTTTGCTGTCTCTTACAGTAGGTAGTAGAAATCTGACAGAATTTTGACAGAACCGATTGGTTTTGGACCAGCTCATCTCCTAATGGGGGGTTCTCAGGGTTTTCTTTATTTTCAAAAGCACTTAGCTGAATGGCAGATGCTCCATCCAACTGCCCAAAAAGTGTGCAGCGAGCAGGGAGGCTGGCCAGCATATTTGTTTAAAACCTTTTCAGGGCATGTCTTTATAAAGAATAAAGGCCATGCTGAGAATCCCCCATGAGGAGATGGGCTACTCCAAAACCTGTCGGTTCTGTCAGATTTCTACTACCTACTGTAGGTGACAGCAACATAGGAGAAAAGTAATTTATAGTACATTTTACTCTGGAAGAAACGTATGTTTACATGTAATTTAAATTTACATCTTTTTGCGATAGTGGTCCTTTCAAGCACACCTAAATTGGACCAAAAAAAGTCACTTTTACTTACTTACCGAATGACCGCTCACCCTGCTGCCACTCAAATTCATGGTGGCCTTAAATATTATTCCCTCTGGGCCATACCAATTCAGAGGGAGAAGTAATTCAGCATCAGGCCAGAACCACGAATCACCCTTGCACTATAGTATGACCTGCTACAGCGCCGCCCAGCTTTAGTGCCAAAATTACCTGCTTCATTTCCCAGTCCCTGTAGTCATTCAGGTACCTCATTGTCCTCCGAGTGGATTGTGCCGCTGCTTCCTCAGAAAGATCTGCTAGTAGAAGTTGAACTCCAGTTGCGGTCTGAATTAGAACATTATAGCCATTTCATGCTTGCTGTACTCAAGCATTCAATAAGCAAAAGAAAAAAAGGATGTCCTGGCCAGAGTTGCTCAAATCCAAATTCAGGAGATACCCGGATAGTTTTATTCGGATATCTCCCAGCAAAGCTGCGGGTGGTCAATCTTATCTGTCTGATGTCTTTTTAGCTCCGTCCCTAGCGCCTCCCACGTTGTGTTCTACGCTGCCGGTCACGTGACTCCAAACACTTCCTCCTTCCGGGTTGAAGGAGGAAGTGTTTGGAGTCACGTGATGCGCGTGGACCACATCGTGGGAGGCGCCAGGGACGGAGCTAAGAAGACGTCAGACAGGTAAGATCCGTGTATCTCCTGAGTTCGGATTTGAGCAACTCTGGTCCTGGCACCAGCAAGTTTGCAAAGCCTTCTGCCAATTTATTCCATCCCCATATCATACAGACACATGCAGATATACAATGGCCTAACAGCCGTTTCCTGGTCTGAGGAAGCAAGTTGAACTTGCGAAACGACTGTTAGGCCATTGTTTATCTGCATGTGTCTGTATGATATGGGGATGAAATAAATCGGTGGAACGCTTTGCAAACTTGCTGGTGCCAGCCCAGGATATCCTTTTTTTTTTTTTTTGACTAAAGTTTGGTTCTATATCCAGAGGCATAGTATGTGACCACCTACCCCCCATAAGGTTTGCTGGAAAGCATCCAGTGTCGATCAATCATTCTTTCTACACCTTGAAAGACTCAAGCATTCAATTATGAAAATGATTTACGTACCATTGTACCATTGCTACAGGCAATATTGTTATAGGCAGAGTCATGCTTTAAAGTGAACCTCCGGACTTAAAATCTACTCAGCAGAACTGAAAAGGCTTGGTGTTTCTTTAGCAGTTTCACAGCATCAGAACTTTGTTTTTCTTACTAAAGCATCATTTTTAGCTGCATTTTTAGCTAAGCTCCACCCATCAAAGAAAAAAAGCCTGGGTTTTTTTCCCCTGATGCTGTGCAGAGCATGATGGGATTTCCTATGTTATTCACGTTGTCTAGCAACTGGGTGGGGTGATCAGGACACAGGATAGTTGGAACTGTGTCTCATGCACCCTGTCACCTCCTTTTAACCAAAAAGATGGCTGCCATCATGAAATCAAACATTTGCCTGTTCTTTTAAAACAGTGTGGGTAAGAGATTCTGTTACCTGTCTGTTTTAATTACCATAACTAATGTAACTTAATGACAGTATGTTTGTTTAGGCTGAAGTTTCTCTTTAAGTTGCGCTGGCAGTCGGGGATGTGTAAGTGAAGGCGCGGGCTGGACGGATGCAGCGGCTGCAGCAATTACTATTGCCAATTATGTGCTGGAGTTTTCATGCTTCAGGTGTTTCAATAAATAGTGTTTGCCGTGTACATTTAGCACAGGATGGAAATGGATTGCTTCCCCCCATTAATAACAGTTCATTGTCTACACCGCTGGCGTGCAGCGCTTCGTCTTCAGGAGTCATTAATGGCGCCAGTTCAGTGACCTGTAAAATAATATTCCTGGATGCACCCGGCTTTATTAAACCTGTTGCATTATTCAACAAGGCCGCTTGCAGCCGGCACAGCGAGCAGCGTATGTCGGCGGCCTGGAAACAGGGAGAGGCTGGCGACAATCAGCATCGTGTTTCCAAAGTGTTCTGGAAGAAAGGATATTGCCCCCATCAGAGGACGATCTACCCCAGGGCAGGTTTACTACTAAGCCGTTAGCAGACAGCGACAAAGCAAAGGAAAACAGCACCAGAGATTTTGACACAGTCAGCGCCGCCATAGGCCGAAATAGGAATTATAGCTAAAGCTGCGCTCAGACAATAATTTGGGCGCTGTCAAAAGAGGGAGCCCAAATTACTTTAAAAACAGTGCAATTTGGCCACCAGCCGTAGCTGGCAGCCAGCACCAGATGTACAACTCAGTATCCTGTAGGCACAGACGTTATGGCACCCTAAACTCTGCTCCTCAACTCAGGCCTAAGCCACTTATTAGGAAGGCTTTCCTCCTCCCCGGACTAGGTAGCCAGATTTTACCCAGTATTTGGTAACCCCATTGTTCTAGGTAGTAGATGTGCCCCACCCCCCCCCACCCCCAATAGGTAGGGGGACATTTGGGGAGGGGAGTCGCCTCTCCTACATAAGGCGCCTGTAGGCACAAGCCTACAGTGCCTTATGATAAAGTCAATGACAGCCTGGAGGGGGAATAGTATTTAACGCTGCCGGGACTTTTGCAGGAGAAAGGTGAGCCTTTTTTTGGCTTCACCCTGCGCCCAAATCTCCCAGCAGCTTAAATATAGGTACTCCTTCCACACAATCTATTTAGATTCTGAAGGTTGCTGTAAAGGTGCAGCACGCAGTCGCCAATTGGCTGAAAAATGGTCATGCACTTCCTGTCCAGCAAAGTGTACGTTACTGTTCGGGGCGGAGTTATGCATATAACCCTTATAGAAAAGATTGCACACCTTTAACCTTCCTGGCGGTAAGCCCCCACCGATACGCCGCCGCTCGTCACGTTAGAGGGTGTCCCCTCCCCCAAACCCCTGCGCAATCAGTGCCAGGCAGCACTGAGGGGTGGATCGGGACTCCCTATGACGTCGGTGACGTCATTGTGCCCGTCGCTAGGGCAACCAGGGAAGCCCTAATGGAAATCCTGTTCAGAACGGAATTTCCTGACGGCCCTGATCGCCGGAGGCGATTGGAGGGGGTGGGGGCATGCCGCTGCTCAGCGGCTGTCATGTAGCTAGCGCTAGGCTAGCTACATGATTTAAACAAAAAAAAATTAAATTAAAAAAACTGCTGCGCTGCCCCCTGGCGGTTTTAATTGACCGCCAGGGAGGTTAAAGAGGGGTAGCTGGTGCAGAATCCCTATGGCTTAGGTAATCCACAATACAAAAGGAGCGATCTGCAAACAGATATCAGTAAGGAATAGAGCACATGTATTGTCCCATCATACACGTAAAGACATCTGACCGCACACCGACGATCATTTCAGGGCCTATTCGGTCCCCTTTGTCAAGGCTAGGGCAGACAAACATACAATGTTTGGTTGTCTGTCCTAGCCTTGACAAAGGTGACCAGATAGGCCACGAAACGATTGTCGGTGTACTCTTTGTGTATGAAGGGACAATAAATGTGCTCTATTGCTTACTGAAATCTGTGTGCGGATCCCTCCTTTCGCTTAATGCATATTACAGTGCTGCAGGGTAATGTGCAAGGACAAATGGGGCGGTGCAATTGTCCTGCGGCGCTCTCCCCTGCCTCAAGAGTACGTTGCGAGGGGATTATTCTTCAGTCGCACCACAAGGTTTCAAAAAGGTCACATTGCGTGTTAACTGTGCAATGCGACCATCCAGTGAGGCATGCAGTTGCATGAAAATATGCCTCACTGGCACTGTAAATGTGCACATTACCCTGTAAAGGCAAGTGCCTCCACTGGGTAATCCTGGCAGAACTCGGCACATCGCACCACAATCAATGCGAAAGCCCCATGCGACTATCATGGTATTTGTATTGCAATGCAATGGTTTTGTCCATTGCGGCAGGACGGGGGGACCTTTAGGTCTGGAGCACACAGGCAGCAGGAGCGTAACTATGTCTGGGGGATACTCTGCTCCACTGGAGGTAGCAGAGGTGCAGTGGGCATAGCTCTGCCGTAAAAGACAGGCACCTGGGAGAGGAGGAAGCCACACCCCACTGCACTACAGAAAACTGCATTGCTGTAAGATCAGCAGTAGGGATAGCCAATAAGGTGCAAATAATTACCAGTTAGATGCTATTAATTCTGGCTTATTGTACATTGTGTGAAGCTTAGAGTTGGATCAGTCAAAATTCACCAGGGAACTGTATAGGGGAAGGAGGACCACTGGACACCAGGAATCTGTATAGGGGAGGGAGTGGGCCTCTAGACACCAGGAAACTGTATAAAGGAGGGAGGACCACTAGACACCAGGGAACTGTATGGGGGAGGGAGGGCGGACCACTAGACACCAGGGAACTGTATGGGGAGGGAAGGAGCACCACTAGACACCAGGGAACTGTATATGGGAGGGAGGAAGCACCACTAGACACCAGGGAACTATACAGGCGAGGGGGGGCACTAGACACCAGGCACCTGTATAGGGAAAATAGTAGGCCAGTAAACACTAGGGAACTGTATTGGAGAGGAAGAGTCACTAAGCACTAGAAAACTTTATAGGGGAAAGAGGCGGGGGAGGGGGGCACTAGTAGACACTAGGGAACTGTGTGGTGGAGGGAGGGGGGCCACTATACACCAGGGAACTGTATGGTGGAGGAAGGGGGCCACAAGACACCAGGGAACTGTATAGAGGAGGGAAGCCCACTTTGTATTTGAGTTTGAAACCCCTATTCTAAGGTGACCTTTTTATACCCTCCCTCAGTTCAGGTGCTGTGATGGAAGCAGGAAAAATCCGCAAGTGCAAGACATAAGCTTCATCTGGACTTCTCTGTATCTAGTCTGCTGTTTTATTTAAAAACCTTTTTTCTTGTATTATTTTTACCTAGGGCAAGATGTACTTTAAGCAAAAGATCATTTGGAATATACGGTTAGAGACATTTTCATTAAAAATACAGCGCGCATAATGGTGCGATCTCCCGCTGCTGTAAACATTTTTAAAATGGGCGCAGTTCTAGCTCGTTGCCGTTTGATTGCCTCCATATAATTTTCTATCTGCAGAAAGGGCTTGTGAAAGCGGCTTAGTGTACACCCCGCCATTGTTTTATAACGCCAGAAATATCTCTGCTGCTAATATCCCGCGGAATGCAGGCCCGCATTAAACATTTATGCCACGCACTTGTAACTGTAAACAGGAAAATCAGTAATGCGTTTATAGAGGATGGAGGTGAGAGTCGGAGATCACACAACGCTTTCTGTATACAGCGGCCGTCAGACTGAAGGGCGGTACTGATAAGCTTATTACTGCCATAGACGAGGACATTGGATTTGGGTACTGAGGGCTCTGCACTGGCGGTTTTAAAGACATGACACAGAACATTATATAGTGCGCTTCTCTTGGTGGACTGCCAGTTTAGGCGTGATAAGTTTAGGTGTGATAAGTTTAGGTGTGATAAGTTTAGGCGTGATAAGTTTAGATAAGTGTAGATAGCGCACAAAGTCCCGCACGCAAAGCAGCGCCATTAAACTCTATGCGAAGTGCACCAGACTTTGCTAGCGCAAAACTTTTGATCAGCTGTGCACTGCGGTGCTAACGCAGTTGGTACTTAAACTTATCAAGCCTAAACTTATCACACCTAAACTTATCATGCCTAAACTTATCACACCTAAACTTATCTCACCTAAACTTATCATGCCTAAACAGATTTTAGGCGTGATAAAGGGCTTTTCACTAGTGTGCTAACTGTTAGCACCGCTTTGTGAATCAGGCCCAAAGTGCTTCAGCTGCAGCCACTAGAATGCACTACACTATAGGAAGCAGCGGTATTAGTGAGTCTTGTTTAAAGGGAACCTGAAGCGAGTAAAATTATTTAAAATAAACACACGACGTAGCTGCAAATGAATATTACATACTAACCTCACCATCAGTTCCTCTCAGAGGCTCACCATTTTCTTCTTACAGTGATCCCTTCCAGTTCTGACAAGATTTTGTCAGAACTGAAATATACCAGTTGCTGTTAGTTATTTATCAGCAGCTGTCAGTTACAACTGAATGTGCAAGGTAATGTCCATGTTTCCCTATGGCTCAAGTGGGTGATATTACAGTTTAACAGTGTGCTGACCAGGAAGCTGTTAGGGGGTAATGGCCATTTTTAAAATGGAGGACAGAGAATTCCATTGATCACATTGGACAAACAGGAGGCAGGAGAGGAGAAAGAGATTGATGAGTAGACTACACTGGAGGTAAGTATGACCTGTGTATGTTTATTTTGACTTTATATTTTCAGTTCAGGTTTCTCTTTAAGGTCTCCAACTGAAAAGATGCTGAACAGGCAGCAATCCCTCTTCCATGTCCAGCCGCCCCTCAGCCTGCTGCCACCCAATGCCTGGCCTTTGTGGCCTCTCCAGAAATCTGTGGAGGCTGCCATGTTCCTTCTCTAATAAACAATGCCAGTTGCCTTCTGTGCTGATGCTCCGCCCCCAATACTATATGAGCATGCAGATCAGATGCTATGACTCCACTGGCTGCATACTTGTTGCAGTTGTGTGACTCAAACACAATTAAAGCCAAAAGCCCAGCATGACAGCCAGGCAACCGGTGTTGTTTATCAGGGAATAAAGATGGCAGCCTCCGTATTCCTCTCACCTCAGGTTCCCTTATATCTTTTAATTAGTTGAAGAAATAGTCACAGCGGGGCACCGGGCGAGGAGAGTGTGTGTGGGTGGGGGAGGTGGAGGGTGCTGAGGAAAGCGTAGCTGTCCTTACAGATAAAAAGACTGACGTTCTGCTCCTATGCCCTCTATGTCTGCTGATGTGCGATATTTGTTTTTCAGAATCCCAACGGAATCCTTATCTAAATCAGGAATCATCAGGCAAAGGCAGCGATGCATCGAGTCCCAGAAGACTGGAGGACAGGATGCGCCTACTCTAAACCTGGTGCCATGCAGCAGCCTTAAAGGGGAGTCCGAAAAATCTCAGGTATGGGGTTCCTATCTCATTTGCTGCTTAACTACCTAACGACTGTGTCACGCCGACGGGCGCGACCGCGGCGGCAGCCCCAGGATCGCCTAACGCCAATTGGCGTCAAGTCCTGGGGACGGGCTACTGCAGGAGATCGTGGGCAGGTTGCGTGTGCATCTCCTGCTTGGGAGGCGGAGCTTCGCTAACGTTTGCCGTTAGGAAGACTGTTAGACGGGCGTGTGACACGGCTGTCCCCTTGGCACACTAGAGAGCGATCGGCTCTCATAGGCAGAAGCCTAAGACAGCCGATCGCCATTATTGGCTGACTGGGGGAAGGGAGGGGTTTGGGAAAATAAGTAAATCAATAAATAGTAAAAAAAAAAATATAAAAATAAAGAGATAAATATTTAATAAAGAAAAAAAAAAAAACAACTCTAGGGTGGAGATCAGACCCCACCAACAGAGAGCTCTGTTGGTGTGGGGAAAATGGGGGGGGGGTCACTTTTGTGCTGTGTTGTGCGGCCCTGAAGCTTGACCTTAAAGAGAATCTGTACTCTAATATTCTTACAATAAAAAGCATACCATTCTATTCCTTATGTTCTCCTGTGCCTCTTTGTGCTGTTTCTGCCACTCCCTGCTGCAATCCTGGCTTGTAATTAACAGTTTTAGGCAGTGTTTACAAACAAAAGACTGGCTTCTAACCACAGTATCATAGGCTGAGAACTAGCTTACTGTGTGACTCATGCAGAGCTTGGAGGGGGTGTGTAAAGCTTCTGCCAATGACAAGCAGTGCTGCACATTCCACACATTCCAGCCTCAGCCGACAGACATGACAGAGGAAAGGAGATAAGATTTATTACAGAGACAGTGCAACTAGAAAAGGTTGCAGTAAGACAAAGCACATTAGAACAGGTAAAGGAACTTATAGCATAGAAGAAATAAGGCTCAACATTTTGTTACAGAGTCTCTTTAAAGCTGCAGTTGCCCAATTAACAAAAAGTGGCCTGGTCTTTAGGGGGGTTTAGTACTGTGGTCCTCAATAGGTTAAAGAGACACTGAAGAGGGGAAAAAAATATGATATAATGATTTGTATATGCAGTAGAGCTAAGAAATAAAACATTAGGAGCAGAGACATAAGTCTTATATTGTTTCCAGTACAGGAAGAGTTAAGAAACTCCAGTTGTTATCTATGCAAAAGAGCCATTGAGCTCCACGACTTTCAAAGTGGCAGACAGTTCTGTCTTCTGAAGCTTGTTATCTCAACTGTCAGTCACTGTATTTTCTTTTTATTGCAGAGGACAGGTCAGTAGTTCACTAGCCTGCTCTGTAAAATCATTTAGAATGCTGAGTAGTGTATAAACTGCAAATATTAGAGAATGATGCAATGTTATAAAAAAAAACTATATAACTGAAAATAAAAATATGAGAAAATTTTCTTTGCTACTAATGTTCTATTAATTATCAGTACTATACAACCAATTCATTATATCATAATTTTTTTTCCGCTTCATTGTCAGTGTATTTAAAGTGAACCTAGGATGATAGAATAGAAGAATGTTTGCTGACCTGGAGCTCCTTCCAGCCCCCTATAGTCCATTTACTGCCTCACCATCCACCCAGTCCCCTTGGTTGCACCGTCAGCCCCATAAAACAGGGCCGAAACGACTTATTAGGGTCCCCCTGCAAAAATGATAACATTTGTTCCCCAAACCACATGAGGGTCACGTGATTGGGAGTGAGAAGTATATGGAGGCTGCCATATTTATTTCCTATTAAACAATACCAGTTGCCTGGCAGCTCTGCTGATCTGCTGCAGAAGTGTCTGAATTACACCAGAAACAAGCATGCAGCTAATCTTGTCAGAACTGACAATAATTTCAGAAACATCTGATCTGCTGCATGCTTGTTCAGGGTTTATGGCTAAAAGTATTAGAGGCAGAGGATCAGCAGGATAGCCAGGCTAGTATTGCTTAAAAGGAAATAAATATGGCAGCCACCATATCCCTTTCGCTTCAGTTGTCCTTTAAAGAAAAACCATGACCAAGAATTGAACTTCATCCCAATCAGTAGCTGATAACCCCTTTTACATGAAAAATGTATTCCTTTTCACAAACGGATCATTAGGGGGCTCTGTATGGCTGATATATTGTGGTAAAACCCCTCCCACAGGAAACTGTGAAGACCATGGTCCTGGCAGTTTCCTGTCTGTGAACCTCATTGCATTGTGGGAAATAGCTGTTTACAGCTGTTTCCAACTGTCAAAAAGCAAGCAGCCTCTGCTTCCAATGACATCACCTGCCAGCAGTAAAAATGTCACCATGTGATACATGTCAGAATGTAAATCAGGGAGAGGAAAGCTTTTACAATGGGCAAACACTGACTAAATGATTCATACATACTTATTATAAAAATAAAGCACTTGTTTTTATTACATTATTTTTACTGGAGTTCCTCTTTAAGGTAATAGAGTAAGAAGAGGGAGTGGTTTGGAAAAGTTCTGGGGGTTTGTGTTGGGTAGGTTAGGTGGTTAGGGCCTTGCACCTAATCGTGGCTATTAACATTACCGCCTATGGCAGTGCCCTTTTTGCCTGTTTCAGAATTAGCCAGCCTCCTTCTGCAGCGAACATTCTCTCCCTTCCTGTGAATCCTTGCATTGCCACGGAGATAAACCACCCAGATACAGAAGGTATATTACGCCTTTAAACTGACAGAGAAACTGCTGATCCCGATGTTTTATTTCCCCAACTCTCGTGGAGCGCAGTGCGGACGCGGAATTACACCGTGTACTTATCAAATCCCATTACCCGATGTTTGCCACATCTCTTCCTGATACACAAAGTGAATCCGCGGCCCGGCCTGACCCGCAATTATATCATAAAAGTGCAGATCTGCGGTGTCAGCAAATTACGGACTATTTACTAACCTGCCTTGTTACCGCCGTACGTCTAATTCCAGCTTCCCATTACTGGCAGCTGCAGATGAATAGATTGCCTGCGCTCGCCGGGGAAGCGAGAGCGAGGTCAGCGGCGGCCAGAGGTGGAACTCGTCAATAAGCGTCCGTCACACATGTGCTGAGTCCGCAGTGATTCCCCGCATTGATAAACTCCCTATCAGCTCTGCTATAATGTAACACCCGCTCCTAGGCAGGCTTGTAAATTATCCTGAAAATGAACGCTCTGAAATGCCTCGCTGATGTCCTACTTGAATTTGATGTTTAACCACTTAAGGACCACAGGCTTCTCCCCCACTAGTGACCAGACTAATTTTTACTAATTAGGCCACTGCAGCTTTAAGACCTCGCTGCAGGGCCATACTACTCAGCACACAAGTGATTCCCCCCCTTGCCCAGCCTTCTGTTGGTGGGCTCTGAGGGCTGCTGCTGGGGTGTTTATTTTTTTTAAATATTTATTTGTTTTATCTTTAAATATGTGCTTTTTTAAAAATTATTTTTCTCCCCACGTTCCCTCCCTCCCCCCGGCAGCCAATCCCAGCGATCGGCTCTCATAGACATCATCCTATGAGAGCCGATCGCTCTCTGTGCCTCCCTGGGGGACACCTGTGTCACACGGCTGTCCCCAGTACAGTACTGCCTTAGATCGCAGCGCTGTACTTTGTAAAACGACGGCGGTCTCGCTGTCTGACAGTCTCCTAGTGGTAATCGCTGCTGGGAGACTGATGACAGAGTGCCCCAGGACTTCATGCCAATTGGCGTTGAGTGGTCCACGCAAGTTAGTGTGAAGTGGTCTTAAAGCAGAACTGAAAGGTCAGAAAAAATAAGAGTTTCACTTACCTGGAGCTTCTGCCATCCCCCTGCAGCCGACCTGTGCCCACGACGTGACCTACGGATCTTACGTTCCCCCGCCGCTTCTCACTTTCACTGGCCGTCCTCGTTCACGCTCCTGTTGCCAGGAGCGTACTGCGCAGGTACAGTAGAGATTTTGCTGTGCAGGACACTCCTGGCCCCGGGAATGTGTATGAGAATACATGTGGCCAGGGCGCAGTGGAGGTCAACTTCAGTCAGCTTCCATTACATGAAGAAAAGTGAGCCGCGGCGGGGGAAGGGAGGATCGGTATGTCACGGCGCGGGCACAGGTCAGATGCCGGGGGCTGGCAGAAGCCCCAAGTAAGTGAACAGGGCCGGATTTGTACCCTTTACCGCCCAAGGCCACTATCAGCAGCTGCCCCCCTTCAACATAGGTGCCAGATGACCCTTCCCCCCCCTCCAGTATAGGCAGCCAGATAACCCTTCCTCCCCTCCAAACCCCTCCCCTTCTTCCCTCTTGTATAAGAAGCCAGGTGACCTTTCACCCCCCTCCCCATATAGCCTGCTGCCCACCCACCCTTACTCCCGTGGTGCCCTAGGCCATGGCCCATGTGACATATATATAGTAGAACACAGTAAATTATTCAATTATTCAGGCCAGTTTCACACTGCCGACCTGCGGCTGTAATGCGGTGTGGTCGGCTGATCGCACTGCAACGCCAAAAAAAGCCTATAGAGATTACTCCAGCAGTGCGCTGTAATCTCCATTCTGGCTGCAGGCAAATCAGGAAATGAGGCTCTCTAGCGAAACAAACACGCTTTTCCGCATTTGTGCGGAAACACGAATGCCAAAAATGTTAAAAAACCTGCGTCGCCATAGACTTACATGACTTCTGGCTCACCGCGCATGCCGGCCACTAACGCGCTGTTGCTCCTGCGTTGCCATAGACGTGTGAAATTGGAGACTTCTGGCACATCGCACGCGCAGGTGTGAAATGCCCCACAGACTGTCTTTGGTGTAGTGCTACACTGTGGTGAAAACAGGGTAACACAACGCACCAGTGTGAAAAGGGCCTCAGGATACCCACGTTTATGATTTTCCTTTTTTAGCATCAGAAACACTTACCCTACCCTTAACCTATATCTATATATTGCTGTATATTGATACAGTGGCTTGCAAAAGTATTCAGCCCCCTCGAAGTTTTTCACAAGTGGTGTACATGTGAGAAGTGGATCGAAAACCATACATTATTCCAAACATTTTTTACAAATGAATATCTGCAAAGTGGGGTGTGCGTAATTATTCGTCCCCCTTTGGTCTGAGTGCAGTCAGTTGCCTATAGACATTGCCTGATGAGTGGTAATGACTAAATAGAGTGCACCTGTGTGTAATCTAATGTCAGTACAAATACAGCTGCTCTGTGACGGCCTCAGAGGTTGTCTAAGAGAATATTTGGAGCAACACCATGAAGTCCAAAGAACACACCAGACAGGTCAGGGATAAAGTTATTGAGAAATTTGAAGCACGCTTAGGCTACAAAAAGATTTCCAAAGCCTTGAACATCCCACGGAGCACTGTTCAAGCGATCATTCAGAAATGGAAGGAGTATGGCACAACTGTAAGCCTACCAAGACAAGGCCGTCCACCTAAACTCACAGGCCGAACAAGGAGAGCGCTGATCAGAAATGCAGTCAAGAGGCCCATGGTGACTCTGGACGAGCTGCAGAGATCTACAGCTTAGATGGGAGACTCTGTCCATAGGACAACTATTAGTCGTGCACTGCACAAAGTTGGCCTTTATGGAATAATGGCAAGAAGAAAGCCATTGTTAACAGAAAAGCATAAGAAGTCCCGTTTGCAGTTTGCCACAAGCCATGTGGGGGACACAGCAAACATGTGGAAGAAGGTACTCTGGTCAGATGAGACCAAAATGGAACATTTTGGCCAAAATGCAAAACGCTATGTGTGGCTGAAAACTAACACTGCACATCATTATGAACACACCATCCCCACTGTCAAATATGGTGGTGGCAGCATCATGCTCGGGGGTGCATCTCTTCAGCAGGGACAGGGAAGCTGGTCAGAGTTGATGGGAAGATGGATGGAGCCAAATACAGGGCAATCTTGGAAGAAAACCTCTTGGAGTCTGCAAAAGACTTGAGACTGGGGTGGATGTTCACCTTCCAGCAGGACAACGACCCTAAACATAAAGCCAGGGCAACAATGGAATGGTTTAAAACAAAACATATCCATGTGTTAGAATGGCCCAGTCAAAGTCCAGATCTAAATCCAATTGAGAATCTGTGGCAAGATCTGAAAACTGCTGTTCACAAACGCTGTCCATCTAATCTGACTGAGCTGGGGCTGTTTTGCTAAGAAGAACGGGCAAGGATTTCAGTCTCTAGATGTGCAAAGCTGGTAGAGACTAGAGATGTAGCGAACGGTTCGCCGGCAAACAGTTCCAGGCGAACTTCGGTGGTTCGCGTTCGCCTGTAGCAGGCAAACTTTTGCGGAAGTTCGATTCGCCCCATAATGCACCATGAGGGTCGACTTTGACCCTCTGCATCACAGTCAGCAGGCACATTGTAGCCATTCAGGCTACACTAAGCCCTGGAGCCCCCCCCCCCCCTTATATAAGGCAGGCTTGCCGGCCATTACACTCACTCGTGTGCCTGCTAGAGACAGACTAGGGACAGCTGCTGCAGACTTGTTCTCCTAGGGAAAGATTAGTTAGGCTCTTGACTTGCTCCTGGCTAGTTGTTATTGCTAAAATAGCACCCCTCAACAGCTCTTTTGAGAGCTAATGTTTTCCAGATGTGTTTTTTGTGTGTGTTGCTCACTGACATTATACAGCCCTATCTGTTGCAGCTGGACCTTGGTAATTGTTATTACTGTGCCAGCCAGGCCCTGCCTAACTATCTACACTGGGACACCTACCTATGCCTACCTAACTACTAGGGCACCTACTTACCTATACGGGGACTCCTACCTATGCCTACCTATCTATACTGGGACTCCTACCTATGCCTACCTATACTGGGTCTCCTACCTATGCCTAGCTAACTACTGGGTCTCCTACCTATGTCTAGCTAACTACTGAGGCACCTACCTATGCCTACCTACCTATACTGGGACTCCTACCTATGCCTACCTACCTATACTGGGACTCCTACCTATGCCTACACTCCTACCTATGCCTACCTACCTATACTGGGTCTCCTACCTATGCCTACCTAACTACTGGGTCTACTACCTATGTCTAGCTAACTACTGTGGCACCTACCTATGCCTACCTATACTGAGACTCCTACCTATGCCTACCTACATACAAGAAGATAATAGGGTCGTTGCTTCATTGTGGACAGACCAAATTTGATCAGCTGGACAGTCACTGTTCTATCATTGAGCTACCACAGCCCGGCGACCATATGGGCTGGAAAACTGCCACGGCCTGCACTCTGGACATGTTGCGCATCAGTCCAGCACGGCCGTTACTACGCAAACAGCTGTTTGCGGTGTGTTACACAGTGAGTTTGGTGTGTCAGTGTGAAGCAGAACTCTAATTACACTCCCTGATTGATGTATACACATGCAAGATGTTTTAAAGTACTTTAGGCCTGAAATTTAGCATTCAATGTGATTTCTGCCCTTAAAACGCTGCTTTGCGTCACATCCAGATTTTTCCCCGGGACTTTGGGCATGTATCCCACTCCGCCATGCCCCCCTCCAGGTGTTAGACCCCTTGAAACATCTTTTCCATCACTTTTGTGGCCAGCGAATCGGAGGTTCGCGACAACTCTAGTAGAGACATACCCTAAAAGACTGGCAGCTGTAATTGCAGCAAAAGGTGGTTCTACAAAGTATTGACTCAGGGGGCAGAATAATTACGCACACCCCACTTTGCAGTTATTTATTTGTAAAAAATGTTTGGAATGATGTATGATCTTCGTTCCACTTCTCACGTGTACACCACTTTGTATTGGTCTTCCACATGGAATTTCAATAAAATTGATTCATGTTTGTGGCAGTAATGTGACAAAATGTGGAAAACTTCAAGGGGGCCGAATACTTTTGCAAGCCACTGTATATCACCCCACGCTCCCAGTAATGTTTAGCCCAGGCCGGTGTTTGTCAAGCCTGTCCTCATGACTCCCCAACAGTGCATGTTTGCAGGCAACCTCACCTATGCACAGCTGGGGTAATTAGTGTCTCAGCTACATGGAATCCACCTGACTGAGACACTAATTACCCCACCTGTGCATAGGTGAGGTTACCTGCAAGACGACTGTTGGGGATTTATGATGATAGATTTGAGAAATACTGGCCTAGGCTAGGTGGAATTATCCCCCACAGAACATTCTGGGAGATCAGGTACATTTTATACTGGCTTTTATACTTCCAGCCTGCAAGTATCAGTCCTGTTCTACCATGCCTCCTCCTTCCAGCCTGTACCTATCAGTGTCCTGTGCTGCCATGTCTACTCTTTCAGCCTGCGCCTATCAGTGTCCCTGGGCTGCCATGCCGCCTCCTCCCGCCTGCACCCATCAGTGTCCTTGGGCTACCATAACTCCTCCCTCCAGCCTGCACCTATCAGTGTCCTGTGCTGCCATGCCTCCTCCTTCCAGCCTGCACCTATCAGTGTCCTGTGCTGCCATGCCTCCTCCTTCCAACCTGCACCTATCAGTGTCCTGTGCTGCCATGCCTACTCCTTCCAGCCTGCGCCTATCAGTGTCCTGTGCTGCCATGCCTCCTCCTTCCAGCCTGCACATATCAGAGTCCTGTGCTGCCATGCCTCCTCCTTCCACCCTGTAACTATCAGTGTCCTGTGCTGCCATGCCTCCTCCTTCCAGCCTACACCTATAAGAGTCCTGTGCTGCCATGCCTCCTCCCTCCAGCCTGCGCCTATCAGTGTCCTGTGCTGCCATGCCTCCTCCTTCCAGCCTGCACCTATCAGTGTCCTGTGCTGCCATGCCTCCTCTTTCCAGCTTGCACCTACCAGTGTCCTGTGCTGCCATGCCTCCTCCTACCAGCCTGCACCTACCAGTGTCCTGTGCTGCCATACCTCCTCCTTCCAGCCTGCACCTATCAGTGTCCTGTGCTGCCATGCCTCCTCCTTCCAGCCTGTACCGATCAGTGTCCTGTGCTGCCATGCCTCCTCCTTTTGTCCTGCACCTATCAGTGTCCTGTGCTGCCATGCCTCCTCCTTTTATCCTGCACCTATCAGTGTCCTGTGCTGCCATGCCTCCTCCTTTTATCCTGCACCTATCAGTGTCCTGTGCTGCCATGCCTCCTCCCTCCACCCTGTACCTATCAGTGTCCCTGTGCTGCCATGTCTCCTCCCCCCAGCCTGCACCTATCAGTGTCCTGTGCTGCCATGCCTCCTCCTTCCAGCCTGCACCTATCAGTGTCCTGTGCTGCCATGCCTCCTCCTTCCAGCCTGTACCGATCAGTGTCCTGTTCTTCCTGAGTCGTATATAGTGGTTTGTTTAAAATCCAGGTGTAATATGCCTTTCCTCTTGTCACAGCCCGCTCTACCTCTTATCACGGCGGCCTCCTCTCTCCAGGCTCCATATTGGATCTCATTTTCCAGTTTGGAGACTCTGGAACATTTTACAAGCCGGGTTGTCATCCTAAGCCGCCACAATGGCTCCCGCTATCTCGCTAATGTGACAGCATTCTCGGGAAGGACTCTGATAAATGGCCGATGAAGAAGCACTTACTGAATTGATGTCTTCACGTGCGTATCGCTGCACGGCGAGCGCTGCCTCGGCTGATATTTACATCTATGTGCAGGCAGTGAAATGACAGCTCTGCACTGAACTCTGCTGCACCGCGGATACAAATGAGGCCTTATTATTCCATGGCGCTCTCCAGAGACCTCCTATCCTCCTCACAGCGCTCTACATACGGATGGCCTTTCCCTCCCGCACCCGTATGTATCTCCAGCTCATTCCTGCAGGGCGGTCTCTGGTCACTGTAGTGCCCCTTAGCCACACCTCACCCTCCTCAACTCCATGTTACTGGAACACATATATTTATGTTTTCTATCTCAGCTATGAAACGGGTTGAGATAAGGTTTGAGTTTGCACACTGCAAGCAGTCAGCTTTTCCAAATAGCTTCTCTTGCTGGGCTGAAGCTACCATAGGGGAAAGGTGAATGAATCCTATGTATTACATAGGATCTGCTATATTTTCCTTCATGACCTCCAAGCGGTCCTCCTGCTTCAGGCGTAGAAACACCAGGCCTAAAAAACACCTTCTTCCCCCAAGAAGTCCTCCTGCTCAACTCATGCACTCTCGGAAATGACATTCCCTAATCCTCCTTAGCTGCCTCAACGGATGAGAGTCTGTATGTAGGCTGTCCCCTGCTGGCAGCACTGAACTGTATATCATATTTGCTTCGCACAATGGTCCTTCCTATCTGTACCATGCGCTGTTGCTATAGTTAGTCAAATTGTTGTTATTGTTGTTCTGTAGCTATTACTCTGTACCATGTTGATGTGATTAATTTGCATTACCTGTACTTTGCTTTCAGTGGCCATGCATCCACAAATAATTCCGGGTGCGGCATCTGCCGCATTTGGCGAATAAAGTTGATTGTGATTCTGATTCTTAAAACTTAATACAAGTAAACCAGAACTAATCATTTTCCCAACGTCTCTGTCCACCGCTCTGCCTGAAATAACAATACATGTTAATAATACTCCCATAACTTCAGTTCCCAAAGCTCGGTGCTTGGGGGTAATATTCGACTCATCTCTCTCTTTTATTCCTCATGTTTACGCCATAACCAGCTCCTGCCATCTCCAGCTCAAAAACATATCTCACATCTGACCTTTTCTCACTCAAGACACAACTAAAATGTTAATACATGCTGCAATAATATCTTGTATGGACTATTGTAACCTATTACTTTGTGGACTACCTTGTAACAGCTTCAATCTGTACTGAACTCGGCTGCTCGTCTCATTCATCTTTCTTCTCGTTCTTCCTCTGCTGCTCCTCTCTGTCAAGCTCTTCACTAGCTGCCAATTAACCAGAGGATCCAGTTCAAACTCTTAACCCTAACCTACAAAGATCTCTGCAATCTCTCTCCCCAGTACATCTCCTCACTAGTCTCCTACCCAATCACAATCTCAGATCTGCACATGATCTTCTGTTGTCCTCCTTTAGAATTACCTCCTCACATTCACGTTTACAAGACTTTGCACACGCTTCACCCCTCCTCTGGAATGCCTTCACACAACACATCTGTCACTCGCCAACCTTTGCTACCTTTAAACGCTCTCTGAAAACTCGCTTGTTCTGACAAGCACAGCTGGGCTGCGGTGTCCGGAAAAATTGATGCTGCAAGAAAGTTGCGGTCTGTTCAGCAGATCGTATGGAACGTATCCGTTCGAACGGGTGGATGTGAAAGGTTCCATTGGTTAACATTGGATCCGTTCGCATCCATTCCGTTTGTACAGTATCCATTCGGCGAACAACGTTTTTAACGGTAGTGTGAAACGGGCCTAAAACCTTTTTTTTTATATATATACTTTTTTTTTTTTTTTTTTTTAATGCTGTTTTCCATTTTAAACCAGTCACGTCTGCATCTTTTGTCTGCATTAGTGATTGATCAGTGATCTGTCTTCATTCCAACATGAGACAGCCCCTCCTTTGCGCCCCCCCCCCCCCCCTTCACCTTATTGACACTTTGCTTTTAATTAAACTGCATTCCAATCCGCCATGTGTGACATAATTAATTCTCCACCGCTCACAAATCAATTAGAAAATAGCTCAGCAATTAAGGGTGGCATAACAGTATCGATCTGCGGGAGATGAAATTCAATCAGCTTTTCAGTGACAGTTTCTGCACTCATAATCGCATTAGACACGCAGTCGCCAGTTTGGTAAACACCTTTCCGAGGTTTCGCTTGGCTGAAGTCGCTTCTGCAAGGCTTGAAAGAAAAGAAAAGAGAGGATATTTTATCATTTTAGGTGAGAGCAGGGGTATAAATAAAGGGGACACTGTCTGTGCAGTCACGGGAGGGTCTAGCACAGTGATGGCTAACCTTGGCACTCCAGCTGTGACAAAACTACAAATCCCATCATGCCTCTGCCTCCCCGAGTTATGCTTAGAGAGTATTGCAATGCCTTATGGGACTTGTAGTTCCACTACAGTTGGAGTGCCAAGGTTAGCCATCACTGGCCTAGCAGATCGGTTAACTTAGGCATTGGTGTGCCTGATAATATGGTGGCTGCCATAGGTTGCTGTAGAAAATGTGGTTATGGTGTGCCAACAAGGTAATAAGGGCGCCGGAGTTTGGCTCTGTCACTTAAAGGGAACCTAAAGCGAGAGGGATATAGCGGCTGCCATATTTATTTCCTTTTAAACAATGCATATTGCCTGGCTGTCCTGCTGATCCTCCGCCTCGATACTTTTAGCCAACGACCCTGACCAAGCATATGCAGATCAGGTGTTTCTTACTGAAGTGTGACTGGATTAGCTACAGGCTTGTTTCAGGTGTGTGATTCAGACACTACTGCAGCCAAAGAGATCAGCAGGACAGCCAGGCATCTGGTATTGTTTAAAAAGATAATAAATATGGAAGCCTGGCATCCACTAGGCCACACCTCCCACCTACAGGTTGAGTGTGAGGTCTTCCTGTCTTAAATTCCACTGTGGATCCCAATGGTTTCATGCAACTACGCATAATATGTCTATTGGGGAACAAGGCTGCTGTGATGACCCTCCTGCCCTTCTCCTCCAGATATCAGAAGGACCCCGGTGAGAAGGCCTTGTTTGGCGGCATCGCTTGAGCTCTGTAAAGAGATGAAGAGATACCCAGGAAAAAATGTTGCTGACCAAATGCTTAAAAACCAACCATTAATAAATAATAATAAATCAGGAGGGGCTCGTGATGTAATCACAAGTCCGTAAGGACTCAAATTTGCAATTAAAATGAGCCGTAATTGCCGCAGCTGTACGGCTGGATAAGGGGTTATTTACCCACAATTCCGCTGTCCTGCCTGCGCTCCAAATAGCTTGCACGCGTCCTATTGGACGCATTGCAAGCCTCACTATGCACACTTCCTCCTTCAAGCTGGAAGGAGGAAGTGCTCCATGATGAGTCTTGCAACACGTCCAATAGGACGCGTGCAAGCTATTTGGAGCGCAGGCAGGGCGGCAGAATTGTGGGTAAATAACCCCTTATCCAGCCGTACAGCTGCGGCAATTACGGCTCATTTTAATTACAAATTTAAGTCCTTACGGACTCGCGATTACTCGTGAGCCCATCCCTAATAATAAAATAATTTGTCCAAGACAAGTAAATTATTATAGGATCCCCTATCGGGTCCTACTGGACCTCTACTTCCTGGTCACCTCAAACCTCCTATTTACCGATTATAATACTGCGTATATACTGTATTGGTGCAAAGGCTAGATAGTAGCGGCCACATCTACCACAGAGTGTCTCAACAGGGATAGAGTGGCTCAGGGGTATAACTGGAAATCACTAGTAGCTTCTTTTTACACTTACTCTGTCCATCTCTGATGGAGCAGAAGTGGCTCTGCAGACTCCTCCAGCATCACTACAGTAGAGAGCACTTTGGGAGAGGTTGGGGCTGAGTGCTCTACATAAGAGCCTGCTGCACACAGAATAGGGACTGTCTACAAATCTTTGTCTACAAAACTTTGTATGATTTCTTATCAGTGGCTGAGCAGATGCAGCAATTAGAACAATTGTGCAGAGAGCAGAACGTTTTTTCAGTACCCTTGGTTGTCAGTCTCTCAGGTCAGGGAAAAGAAACTTCTCCACCACAGGCCCTCCTGCGGGGATGCTGCTCACTGAATAGGGACTGTCTACAAAACTTTCTATTATTTTTTTTATCCGTGGCTGAGCAGATGCAGTAATTAGAACAATTGTGCAGAGAGCAGAAAGTTTGTTCTCTCCGTGCCCTTTCAGTCTCTCAGGTCAGGGAAAAGAAATGTCTTCCCCTTGGGACCCCCTGCAGCTTCTGGGCCCCCCTGCGGCTGCATCCCTTGCAGGGTCTATTGTTACGCCCCTGGAGTGGAGTGGCTGCCATCTCTGTTTACAAGCATTAGGTAGCAGGGGGAGCGGCGCAGTCTCATATCAACCTTACTGACCTGAGACAAGGATTAGGGTGCAAGTGCCTGAGGTTAGTGATAAGAGATAGGGATTGTAAGCTCCTGAGGTCAGCGATCAGAGGGGGGGGGGGGACTTCTTCCACACAAGGCGCGCACCCGTTACCTTTGTGAGTTCACTTATCTTTTTCAGCTGCTAATAAATCATATAAAATAGTAATAGTATAATAATGATAGTAAAATAATACTAACCTCTTTTCTCTGCAGGAATGGATTTATACTCAGGTTCAGCAGATAAGCCAGCAGGGTCTGTGTATGTCCGTGCACACCTTATTTCCAGGGACGCAGGTGGTCCTCTTACCCTGCAAAGAAGGGGATGGAAAGCAGGTAAGGATTCCAATTTCACTGTACAAACTGCTTTCTATGGGATCTTCAAAAATTGAGACTTAAAGGGTTATTTAAAGTGAACCAGAGACTAAGCACCCTCATGTATTTTACCATATAGATCAGTGGAATATTAGAGAAAACGCCTACCATGCTTTCTGTTTCATTCTGCACTGCACAGCTTGTTTCTTATCATCCCAGATAAAATCCCCGACTGAGCATTCGGCCTGGCTTTGCTATAATGACTCAGCTATAATGATTCCTAAGCAGAGCCAGCAGGGGGCAGGCTTGGACTTGAAAAGACATGAGAGAACACAGACTCAGCTATAAATATTCCTGAGCAAAGCCAGACTGAATTCTCAGTCGGGGATTTTATCAGGGCTGATTAGAAGCAAGCTGAGCAGTGCAGAATGAAACAGAAAGCAAGGTAGGTGTTTTCTCTAATGTTCCCACTGATATATATGGTAAAATACATGAGGGTGCTTTGTTTCTGGTTCCCTTTAAGCAAGAAAAAAAAAAAAAAAAAGCAGCTTTAAGCAGCTTTGCTTCTTTCAGCCCCCCTGGAGTTATCCTGTGCCCGTTTTGTCCTTCTGCGACCCTCCAGCCAGCAGCAGCGACCCCCTCAAAACCATTCATAGGCTACTGCATACGTGCTGCCTCAAGTCGCGCGCACCCTGATCACGCTCCCGTTGCCAGTAGCACTAAGCATGCACAGGACACTGCTGGTGGGGAGGTGTGTGGATGGCCAGCTTTGAGGGGGTCGCCGCTGCTGCTTTTTTTTTTTGCTCTTTAGATTTCTTTTAAAGGGCAACTGAAATGAGAGGTAAAAGGAGACTGCCATATTCATTTCCTTTAAAACAATACCAGTTGCCCTGCTTCTCTATTTGGCTGCAATAGGGGCTGAATCAATCCAGAAACAAGCATGCAGCTAATCTTGTCAGATCTCACAAAAATGTCAGAAACACCTGATCTGCTGCAAGCTTGTTCAAGGTCTATAGTTAAATGTATTAGAGGCAGAGGATCAGCAGGACAGCCAGGCAACTGGTATTGTTTAAAAGGAAATAAATATGGTAGCCTCCATTGTATTTGGATGTAGAACAGAGGCGCCAGCAGGATAAAAATACGTAAAACCTTTAAAAAATGCTTGGAGGAAGTGGTGGGCTTACCTCCCAAAAGCAAACAAGAAGTACTGTTTGTATAAATTAACACATTTATTTATACGGTACCCCAAAAACAGAAATGCAACGCGTTTCGCAGGTCAAGCCCGCTTCATCAGGCAAAAACTTGGGGACCACTGTAAACAGAAATAAAAATCAACAATCAACAATAGCCACTACATCATAAACATAGGATAATGCACAATGGTGGCTGTGTGACAGAGGGCTATACAGTTCGATGCAGACTCATTGTTACTAATCCTAAGGGTACTAATGAGCAATAAAAACTCCTTAGAAAATGACAGTGTTTTTACAAGTATTGTTAATAACATAAGAGAAATGCAAAACACGGTGAGCAGCAGGGTATCATGTTTAGAGTATATAGCCGGAGGGGGAGGGGGGCGGGGGGCGGACATTATGTTGAAGTGGATGATATACATGGTTAGACTAAGGGGAAATGGTAAACAAACAGCGGTATAGGTGCTACATGGTAGCCTCCATATCCTTCTCACTTCAGTTGCCCTTTAAGGAAATTGTTCTGTTCAGTTCAGTTCCCCCAAAATGCCTGATCGACTTTTAGTCCATTTTGACCAAATATGGACTGGAAGTATCGATTGCACAGGATGAAAGATCAAGGTCTATCAGGGAAGAAACTGCAGCAGATCGACACCAACGGTGTCCCTGCTGGAATCTATTGAAAATGTACGGTAGTTGGTGAGTGTCAAATTTGGTCAGTGACCCCTGTAAAGTTTTTCTTCACCCTGATTTACTTTCTGAAATGTATCACAGGTGCAGACATCTTTCATCCTGTCAGGTGCAGCTCGGCAGAATGTTTGTTTACTGAGAGGCCAGTAAAACATATATCCGGTCTCCTAGAATGCTCTGGGAGGTGAAAAGAATTCTGCACAGCTAATCAGCCTAGGCAAAACATCATCAGAAGGGCAGGGCTTCATTCCATATACAACAATATATATATACAGGAGGTGTTTCTGATGCTGAAATCTGGAAAAGTACCATAAAAGTGGGTTTCCTGAATAATTTACTGCATTTTACTACTTGTCTCCACAGTGCCTCCTTAATGTTTGCTTTAACCGTATTTTGATATAGTGATTGACTATATCTGTTGAAGCCCAGGTCCCTCAGCCAATCACAGAACAGCAAACAACTGCATATGTATGATTTTTTAATTGTTCCACAGCATTCATAATTATCTTCGTATCTGCAAAAATCCCTCTAGGGTGAATTTTCTTATGTTTTTCTCCTCTGTTCCCATCAGCGATGGAGCAAAGTGGGCTCCCACATCGAACACATGGCGTCCCGCTTCTGCCTGGATACGGAGATCATTGGAGACGCAGATGAAAACAACCGTGAGATCGTCATCAACCCATGCGAGACCATGGCCATCAGTCAACGCTGGGAGATGGTCCTTCAAGACGTCCACTGAGGGCAATGAAACCATAGTAGTAGAAAATTGAAAAGCCTTACGGCAAGCTCCGTTCGTGCCGCTTGGAGTAAGCTGAGCATCGGCGAACGCGGTAACGCAAGGACGGCAAAAAATGATATAAAACGAGAGAGAGAAAAAGCACGAGGAAGTAATGACAACCAATTTGCATCTTTAAACTCTTAAGGGAAGCACAAAAGCCCGGAAAATCATAACTGCTAATGGATTTGGTAGGTTTGGAGTAAAAAAAAGTAAAAAACACATTCACCTTCCGGTTCAACGACTATACTGGGAGAAACAAAAATAAATCAATCAAAAGCACAGAAGTGAAGGATCCGTCCACCAAAAGCTGAGCTGAGTATCTCAGTTTGGGGGCAGATGCAGAAAGCCTAATCGCTGGCTGCTCCTCTTTTCTGGGGGACTTTGCTGGTGGTGGTAATATCTCAGAATTCTCAACCAAAATTGACCATAACAAAATCTCAGTGTCAGAGTCTCCGAGAGACTGAAGGCTAGTAGAAAATTCAACACGCTGGTGGTTAAAATTAACTACTCCAGGATAAAAAAATAATAATAATAATTTTGGATAGTGCAGATAGGAATTAGAAACTTTTGGTTTTACCGATGATTGCGCCTTAACTTGTAGAATTTTACAGAATTGGAGATTTTATTGCTGTCCAATATCTTCTCTCCTTCAGTCCACCAGACATGGGGCTCCAGGGGACATGAAGAGAGGAGCAATCTCTGCAGCAGGGGAAGAAGAAGCTCCAAAAGAAAGTTCTAATATCTGTTTACACTGTTCAAAGCTTAATTATTTGATTCCCCTAGAGCAGGGTGTTAACGTGATTCTGAAGTGACAGTTGCATGATGGGATAAACGTGTACATTTATAGTACTGATCCTAATGACGACTTTTTTTTTTTTGACAAATAAGGATACTGATCCTAATGACGACTTTAATGGAATCCCATAATCCTATATTCATGTAAGAGTTATAAAGTCTAGATCTGCTGGTTTGACTGTCATCACTGGTGTCTAGAGATTGTCAATCATATGCTAATAATTCTGACTCTCATGCAAATTTAATGCAAATTTTAAGGATCTTGGTAATGGGCCATTCAAAATTTACAGGCAGTACATTTGGTTGGCCCAATTCCAAGCTGCATACTTTTTGCATTGTGCTATGTCCCTAGATGGGGGTAATGACCCATTGACCTTTTCTCCTTACTTCTCCACACACAGATGTTCTTCTCACTGTCACACTGACATTTTATACAAGCTCAACACACACCATACAATCTTGGTTGTACAGATTTACCAAATCTATGTAGTATAAGGGCCAACAGATTGAAAATACCTTGAATGATTGATCCAAGATGGCGCCTGAGCGGGTCGCCTCGGTCACATGGCTCCTGGCTTTTTGTAGTTTTTTGTTGTTTTATGTATTTCAGTAGCAGTTTAGTCCTTAGTTTTCAGTTAGTTTAGGTTAGTAGTTTAGTTTTAGATACGAATATCATCTACACTGCACGTGCAGTGCCATATCAGAGGGCTCACACCAGCCAAGCCACTCACCTGGCGCAACCCGATCCAGCGTGGACCCACATCGCCACTCGCACCGGCTCTCTGACTCTGACCCGACCGCCGCTGCTGCTCTGTCTCCGCTCACAGGACCCTGGCAGACACCGATCCGCTGCGGCAGCAGCCCACCAGCTTCGGCACCTCCTCCGGCTTCCGGGCGAGGATTCAGCCTCCCAGTGTCCGCTCTGGCTCCTCCATCAGCTTCGGCACCCCCTCCGGCCTCCGCTCCGGCTTCCCCAGCAGACATCAGCGTCGGAGACTCCACCGGTCAGTGTCCGCTCCAGCTCCTCCACCAGCTACGGCGCCTCCACCAGTTTCCGCACCGGGTTCCTCCTGCAGCCCATCAGCGTCGGCGCCCCCACCGGACTTTTTCAGCCCCCCCCCAGTGCCTAATCATCAAATCGGACAAAACACCCCAGTGGCTCCGGACACCGCGGATCTGAACTCCACGTGGGGCGGGCTGCCTCCACACTAGCGCAGCACAGCCCTACATCTCCCTGCCACCGGATGGTCCCATCTTCTCTCTGCCGCCAGACAATCCACCACTCCGCTGCTGGGCGAACGTCACGTGGCTCCTCTAGGCCACAGGCCCCCCAATGCTGCATGCTCTCTCCCCCCTCGGGTCTACTGGATCCTCCTGGCCTCCACCACTCTCTCCTCTGGGGCCTTCCCACTACTGCTCCTTGCTCCTCACCGCAGGGCCCCTAGCCCCGCTGGCACAATTCCAGGCCTCCATACCACAGCATCGAGATCCAGCACCCACCATTGCTGCTGGCCCATGAACGAAGAACAAAGGACGCTGCGACCACATGGTGAGAATCAACTATTGCCTTGTATAGCTCACTGCTGTTCTGGGATACGGGGCGTTCTAACACAGGGGGGTTCTACTTGTTGATACTGGGGTTGATCTGTCCTACTGAACTGGGTTCTGGGGTGCATCCCTGTGCTGTGTTGACATTGAACTGGGCATCTCTGTGCTATATGCTATATACTGCTGGGTTCTGGGGGGCATCCTTGTGCTGCGTTGACATTGAACTGTGCATCTCTATGCTATATATTGCTGGGTTCTGGGGGGCATCCTTGTGCTGTGTTGATTTGGAACTGTGCATCTCTGTGCTATATGTACTATACATTGCCGCATTGGGCTGTACCACTGCTGCTTGCTGCACCTGAGCTATCTCTTGAGGGCATGCTCTCCATGCCATATCACATCCCACCTCCCCGAGACATGCCACACAGAACCACCCTGTCCAGAGAGGTGCTCCTAGGATGGGACCCCCTCGCCAGGGACCCCCCCCTCGCCAGGGACCCCCCCACAGACTCCCCCCTGTGGAAGGCAGTCAGCGCCCACATCACCCACCTGGTCAGGGAAACCAGATACTCCCAAAGTAAACGCCGCCATAGAGGGAGAAGGGCGGGAGCCCGGGTGAGACTCAAGAGGAAGGGACTACGCTCTCCCATCCCTGCCATCCTGCTTGGGAACGTCTGCTCACTCCCCAACAAGGTCGACGAACTGCTCCTACTACTTGGCAGTAAGCCCTCGTTAGCCAGCTGCACCCCGGTTCTCTGCTTCACCGAGACCTGGCTGAATGACGGTATTCCTGACAACTCCATTGGGGTGCCAGGCTATGACCTCCTCCGCGCAGACCGCGACCAAGCACTGTCTGGGAAGACAAAAGGCGGAGGCGTATGCTTCTACGTTAACTCCACCTGGTGCTCCAATACCACCACTCTCAGTATATCATGCTCCCCTGATGTGGAGTTTATAGCCATAAACTGCAGGCCTCAGTATTCCCCCAGGGAGTTCACCTCAATCGTATTGTTTGGAGTCTATATCCCTCCGGACGCAAACACAAAGAATGCCCTGAGTGCACTCAGTGACAGCATCATCAAGTGGGAAACTGCCTTGCCAGAGGCCCTTTTCATCATCCTGGGAGACTTTAATAGTGCAAACCTGCGTCAGGAGTTGCCCCGCTTCAAGCAACACATATCGTGCCCCACCAGGAACAGCAACACCCTGGATCATTGCTACACGACCATTAAGAATGCGTACAAGGCCACCCAAGGTGCTGCACTGGGGAACTCGGACCACAACCTAATCCACCTGATCCCCACCTACAGAAGGCACCTGGAAACTACAAAGCCCGCCGTAAAGATCGTAAAAAGGTGGACAGCCGAGGCTAAGACGGAGCTACAGGCCTGCTTCGATTGCACTGACTGGGCGGCCCTAGAGGCACCCTCCCTGGAGGAATGGGCAGAGAACATCATCTCCTACATCAGTTTCTGCGAGGAGATGTGCGTTCCTTCAAAGACCTTCAAGATCTTCCCAAACAGCAAGCCGTGGTTTAACAGCAAGCTGCGCCACCTTCGGAAAGTCAAGGAGGAGGCACACAAGCACGGAACCCCAGACGAGTTCAGGGATGCAAGGAACGCTCTGAATCGGGAATTGCGGGTTGCGAAGAGGGCCTACTCCGACAAGCTGGGCCACTTCCTCCAGTCAAATAACCCACGCGAGGTGTGGAAAGGCCTGAGAGCAGCCACGAACTTTAAACCACCCCCCCAGCATGCGACCCCCAGCACCCCGCTGGCTGAGGAACTAAACAAGTTTTACTGTCGATTTGAGCACCATCCCAAGCAGCTGGCCATCCCGACACCCTTGTCAAAGCCCTTCCCGCAGGTCAAGGGTGACCTAGGGCAAATTGAGGTCCAGGAAGCAGAAGTACTTCGTCATCTCCGCAGTCTCAATGCCAGGAAAGCTGCCGGCCCAGACGGGGTGTCGCCAACTTGCCTGAGAACCTGCGCGGACCAGCTGGCCCCCACGCTCACCTCCCTTTTTAATAGGTCCCTGGCGGAAGGCAGTGTCCCCTCCTGTCTCAAAAGGGCCACAATCATACCGGTCCCAAAAAAGCCAGGCAACACAGAGCTCAACAACTTCAGACCTGTGGCCCTCACCCCCATAGTCATGAAGATCCTCGAACGTCTGGTCCTTGCCCACCTGAAGCGCCTTGCCAGCCCCCTCCTCGATCCACATCAGTTCGCATACAGGGCCAACAGATCCGTGGACGATGCCATCAACATCAGTCTGGCGTACATCACGGAACACCTTGAAAGACCAAACTCCTACGTAAGAATCCTGTTTTTGGACTTCAGCTCGGCATTCAATACAATCTGCCCAAACATACTGATCGACAACCTGGCACATCTTGGAGCCGGCACCACACTCTGTGCGTGGGTAAAGGACTTCCTCTCAAATAGGACACAACAGGTGAAGCTCGGCAACTGCTTCTCCAGTGTGAGTATGACCAACACAGGGGCTCCGCAGGGGTGTGTTTTGTCACCTCTCCTGTTCTCGCTGTACACCAACAACTGTACCTCCTCCGCGGACTCCGTAAAGGTCATCAAATTTGCGGACGATACCACTATCATTGGGCTCATAGGGGAGACAGGGGAACACGAGTATCGCAGCGAGACTGAGAGAATCTGCAGATGGTGCGAAGACAACAAGCTCGTCCTGAATGCAGCCAAAACAGTGGAATTGATCTTGGACTTTAGGAGACACCCCCCCACACAACAACCAATCTTCATCAACGAGATTGAAGTGTCCAGGGTCCCCAGCGTTAGGTTCCTGGGCACAACCTTAACGAGCGACCTAAGGTGGGCGCAGAACACCACCAAAATCCAGAAGAAGGCTCAGCAGAGAATATTCTTCTTGCGCCAATTGAAAAAATTTGGTATGCCTCAGAAGCTGCTGACCAGCTTCTACACTGCCACTATTGAAGCTACCCTTTGCTCTGCCATTATCGTGTGGTATGCAAGAGCAACCGCCAGTGACAAGTACAAGCTTCAAAGAGTTATCAGCTCAGCAGAAAGGATCATCGGCTCTCCCCTGCCGCCGCTAGACATCCTCTACACCACCAGAATGGAAACAAGAGCTAGTAGGATCTCCCAGGATCCATCCCATCCAGGTTGCGGCTTCTTTAAGCTCCTCCCATCGGGCCGACGCTACAGGACCACCCGCCCTAAGACTAACAGGCGTAGGGACACCTTTTTTCCCCAAGCAGCCCTCCTGCTGAACTCCTGCCTCCCGTCAGCACGCCAGTCGCTCAGGCCAACTTAACAAATCCGCCTGGTCAAGGCACTCTGGAGCCCGGGCCTGTAGAGAACCTAACTACTACCCTGGTGCTCTTCTTGGCAGAGCTGTACTCAAGGTGCGGACTCTTAAATTAACTAACTTATCCATGAGCTGCACATTATCCAAACACGGAAGATTTCTGCTCGAAGCAAACCGTATATTGCACTGCATAGACCGTTAAAAATGTGTAGGCACTGACTGTCTCGTTGTACTATTGCCTGTCTTGTCTGTATTATTGTTGTATTGCTGTATTATTGCTATTTTTTACGACTGTCCCGCTTGTTATGTTCATTATGTTTATGTCACTGTCTATTGTCTGTTGCCATTGCCATGTGAACCACAACCAATTCCGGGTTCGACCTCGGTCGCACTTGGCGAAATAAATGATTCTGATTCTGATTCTGATTCTGATTCTGATTGGATAAGCTCTTATACTACATGAAAGTGGTAAGATTGAACAAACAAGATTGTATGGTGTGTGTTGAGCTGTACACAGTAGGGAGAAATGGCTACGCATCCAAAACCAGGCTGCATCTGCATTACTGAACAGCAGGAAGGTGTGCAGAGCCTCTTATGGGCATAAACACACCCAATTGCATCTGAAGCAGGTGGAGGATGTTAGCTTCCAAAACAGTTTGCATGCAAAATATTTTGTATTAGGCCCTTTTCACCGCAGTGAGGTCATCCTATTGGAAGGGACCCCAACCTCTATGCAAACATCCGTTTGACCTGCCTTTAAAGAGGAGCTGTCAGCCATACTATCTCAGAAAAAAACAAACACATATGTAAGTAGATAAGTACTTGCTCTACTTACATAACATATGTATTGCATTGTCGACGTTTTGATTTTAGTGATTTTTCTACAGTAAAAAAAGAGGAAATCCTTCTTAGCATTTCTCATTTTAAGTGTGATTATTTTGAAGCTAGATCGAATGTAATTTCCTCCCTTAGTCTCCTCTACCTGATTTGCCCACCCTTCACTATAGAAAGTGCATTGCCTCAGCATGAAAAATATTGGCCAATCAGAGAGGAACAGAGGTGTGGGAGGGGAAAACAGGAGGGAAAGAGGCTTCAGCCAATCATGCTGCATTAGTTAAGTCTGAGGGGAAGTAGAGAAGCAAAAAAGGACAACCCAGCATGCCCTGCAACTTCCTTTTGTGTGTACCAAATTTGTGTGTACCAAATAAGAGTCAGGTAAACTGGGGAATGATCATTTATCAACAAGAAAAGTAATAGTGATTTTAACTTTTATGTTGCCTGGTTAGCATCCTTATTACTTTACTAGATAAAAAAAGAATTGGTTTTTGATTTTATGCCCGACAGTTACTCTTTAAGAGGCTCTGCACACCATCTTGCTGTTAAGTTAGCCAAATGCAGCCTGGTTTTGGATGCGCTGCCAATTCTCCCTACACAAACTTTTTAAGACCTCTTATCAGTTATCATGTACTAAACAAATTAGGATGAATCCTTTCCAATCCAATTTCAACATCACACACTTCCCCCCAGCACTTACTTTTTTCTGTTGTGTTGGGGGGGATGTTGGCAATCACAAAACTGCAGTGAAGACGACCCGGCATCGGGGGGAGAATGTGAGACAGGCGTCAGCTCACACGCTGTAGCTCCACCCCCTTGCATGCAAGCTAACATATTTTTATTATTGCATGGTGCTGGAGGGTCAAAGTGTCAGACATTGACCACCCCTGATCAATATAGGAGGCCGTTGTGTTGGACTAGATCCAGCAAAGGCACCCCTAGTGACAGCCAGGGCCGGCGCTACCATAGAGGCAAAGGGGGCAATTGCTCCAGGGCCCCAGGATCTGTAGGGGCCCCCAAGGTGTCTCCCCCCAGAGCACAGTTAAGTTGGGTGGTGATTGGGAAGAAGGGTCAGCAGCCGGCTCAGGGGTCCAGGAGGGATTTTTTTTGCAAAAAAGGGCCCCTAATGCCGCTTTTTGGTCTATTGGGGGCCCCCGGATTTATTCTGCCCAGGGGCCCCTGGTGACAGCCCAATATTCACCCATGTAAAACGTATGATGTCCGACACTTTGATATGAAGGAACTGATACAATACAATACTACAATAACATTTGTAAAGTGCTTTTCTCCCATAGGGCTCAAAGCGCATGATGATATCCAGCAACAGTGCCATCTAGCTGCATTTACCGACTATAACAGACATTGGACCTATAGAGGAAAAGGCCAATGTCAAACATAGGTTTGGAAAGGATTAAGTCTCAGTTCAAATTGCAATGCTAAACAGACATTTTTTTTTTGTCCATTTTGTCATATCATAAAAACTGCCAGTTGATGGATCCGATGTTATTAATTAGATCCGTTCACTTGTCAGTCCCCCATGCAAAAATCCGACCTGCTTGTTTTCCTGAACAGTGGATAGGTAACCCACAGAACAGTGGAAGCACATCTGCTAGTTGGCTGTTGGCTATCCGGCTCAATGTGAGTGTTATAGCACGGTATCTGCACATCTCATCATATGATATGTCACTCTGGGGTCACGTTACAAAATAGTAAGTCCCAAGATGCAGACTATTAACAGGTCCAGAGTAAGCTATTTAGTTAACAAAACCAAAGTTCACGCTGTCTGTTCCTAAAGAGCCATAACAGAGCCAAGACATGCCAGGACCTCCAACAATACTGACCGATCTAAAGAGATCTCTCCAAGCTTCCCCGGTGGAGTTAGAACAAGTAGGGATGGCCAATAAGTCCAAAGTGGTTCAATGTTTATATGGTTCTTATTCAATTCACTTTTCTCCTAAGTTTTCTCCTAGGAGATAATTTTTCATCTTCTGTTTAAAGCGGATCCGAGATGAAAAACTAACTATAACAAGTAACTTGTCTATATATCTTATCTAAAGTTTAGATAGTTTACACAGCAAATCTAGCTGCAAACAGCTCTGATGGAAAATGATTATTTCTTCCTGTGATACGACAGCAGCCATGTTGTTTGTAAACATTACACACAGGCAAGCTCATCTGTATCTTGAGCACTCAGCCTGTGAAAAAAAACGAATCCTCCCTCCTCCCCTCTGCCTCTGAAATCAATGGCTAGTAGCACCTCCTTCTCCTCCTGCCCAGACTGAGCTCCCATGAGCCCTTGCTACTGCCAAGGCTCTCTGAAAACCTGTGGGTTTGGATTATTTAGTTTATAGGGAATTAGAGTATTAAAACAAAAACAAAAAAGTATTTGGCTTGAGGAATGCCCTATAAACAATAGGAAAGGAACACAATTATGCAATGAGTAAAAGTTCACCTCGGATCCACTTTAAAATTAAATATCAGCACTCTACAATTGGAAAAGTACCAAAAAGTTGGTGAAAAAGCACTGACAAAATTACTCTGAGTATTTTCTTGCTTTCTCTTGACTTAAAGGGCATTTTGTTCATAAGGTGTAAAACTATCACCTGGGAGAAAACGTAGAAGAAAAAGTGAATTGAATAAGGGACTAATTAGGCAAAAGTCGCAGTTGTTTACCATCAATAGAAAATGATTTCATAAAAAAAAGGCTTGCCCATGTCACTTGTAATACATCCTCATTGGAGATCAGTAAAGAAAGTCTAACTGCTCAACCCAGGGCCGGTTCACACTTGCGGTTCTCTGCCAAACGGACCGGATGACCTGACCGGATCCGGATCGGAACCGTACGGTTCTGATCCGGATCCGGTCAGGTTGCATCAGGTGTTCATCAGGATGCGATCCGGATCCGTTTGGCAAAAGATAGTAGAAATATAATAAAAATGTTGGGGTCTGGGAGGTCAGCAGAAGGGGGACCTGTGGAATCAGGCCCTCCGCTGTTTAGCACTCACCTCCACCTCCGACATACTGCCAACATCTCCAGCACGTTTAAAGTCACTGCTGCTCCACTCCAAAATGCTTGCCCATGTGTCCCCATCCAAAATCGCCGCTACAATACGCATAGGAAGTGGGGTAGAACATCCGGACTTTTAGCCAGTGTGTTGTGCGCTCTCCGGTTCTCATTGGTTTTTATTGGCCGGATGGTGCAGTCCGGCTCCGCTCCGGATACGGCTGCCGGAGGAGCCGGACCAAAAAATAGCGCATGTTGGGTCTTATGCCGGAGTCCGGATCCGGTCCGGATCCGGTCCGGACGAAACGGACGCATGTGAACGGACGCATAGGCTTTCATTGCTATGCCGTGCGTCCGTTCCGTTTGTTCTGCATGCGGTCCGGCTCCGGCACGGCGATTCCGGACGGTGACCGCTAATGTGAACCGGGCCTTACTCCTAGTGCTAAGTGCTGTTTTTCAAGGGTGCTGGAACAGACACCACTCCAAGCAATCATAGAACCAAGAAATTCCGCACTCAGTGCATGAAGCATTCTTGTTTTTTTCTTGAAGTTTAACATAGCAGAACAGCTGACGCGTTTCCAACACTGCAGGGTCTTTAGCAGGGTCTGTAGGGTCGAAAATGCATTGGGCATTCTGCTCTGCTGCCATGCTGTAAGTGCTGGGCTGTTTTTATTGACCTTTAATAAAAGAGCAAGATTTTTTCATGCAGGAGGAGTATGGAATTTCTTGCTTCTGTCCTCACTGGGGATGCCTGGAGATCTCTGGAGCCTCAGTAAATCAGAACCTGACAGCTTCTCTTAGGGGACTGATGGACTTCATTCTCCCGGACTTTGACCCTCGCACATAAAATGGCAAATCCCACCACGTGTAGATGATACGGACGCTTCGGCGCCCCCTGAGATTCTGAGATATTTGTATTCTTATTACAGGTCAGAGCAGCGCTCCAGGCCTCTCTTAGGTTATATATAATATATATTTTACTTGTCTATTTATGAAATGAAGAAGACTAATATATAACAAATTTCTGGACATATTGAATTGTACTGAAAAAATTAAATAAAAATTATAAAAAAAATAAAAATAGAATAAACCTGAATTAAATGCAAATGTCTTTTCAAATGTGAGGAATGGGCACCAAAGTTTTTATTAAATAAAATGTAAAATAAAATAAAAAAATTCCAGAATTGCATAAGGAGTGATTTTTTTTTCACACCAAACTGAATCATCTGTCTAAAATAAAATCATTTTCCACAACGGTCTTGTCTTCCTTTTATTATTGCTGCAGACCTCTGCGTTAGGGAAAGTATAAACAGGCGGTTGTTATACCCATTTGTTTGGTAATACAGTTGTCGCCAGGCCGCCATCAGAAATTTCGAGGCCCCACTACCCTGTGCCTCCACATGTCAAATCACAATCTGATAGGTAGCTCGTAGAAGCAGGTAATAGTGATAGCTGTATTGTAGTGGCCAGCAGGTGTAGGGAGCATAGCAGGCCTCCTCCACCGGCCATTTTAGACTCACAAGGGGGTGGAGCTACATGCAGAGGTGGGGCCACACCATGACAGGGTAGATCCGCAATGAATTGTAGTCCTCCCCCCTCACATTGCCGCGTGTCCTCCAGTCACACAGCAGGGGCAGAGGGGACATACAGCAGCTGGCATTAATGTTTCACCACACAGCTCATGTGGCTAAAAGGGGCCATGCCGCAGGAGTGATTGACGGCTGTGGCCCATGTGGAACTGCCACTGTTTGGGCCCCATACAGCAGTACCTCCTGTACTGCCCTGAGTTGTCAAGAGTAAAAAAAAAACATTACATGCAGTGTAAGAGCGCTCAAATCATGGTCATAGTGTTTGCAATTTTCCTGACATTCTACACGAGAGCTCCAGCTGTGACCCATTTTCAATAAATGATGGATACATGCTACAGATGGCTATTTTTTCAACATAGGAAACAGGTAGTTAGAATTTTAGTGTATATATTACCTGTTAGGGTAATATAATGGCCGTTGCTACAGCGTGACACTTTAATGTGCCCTAGATAATGCTAGTTTTGCGAAACCGGTTGGGCGAAGTCGATATCAGTATGGTGGTGGTGTCTACTTTGTGGTACATGCACTTTATTTTCCTGGGTTCTTTTAATACAGCCGCAGGTGTAAGTGGATGTTTTAAAGTTTTCTACTTGATCTGAGGTGCTCGTAACATTTTAATAAAACCCCCTTTAATTCCTAAACACATATACTTAGAGGTGGTATCATTTTGACTAGATAAAGACTTATTAGACTTAAAGGGTAACTTCAGCCTAAAGAAACATACTGTCATTAAGTTACATTAGTTATGTTCATTAAAATAGATAGGTAATATAATCTCTTATCCACCCTGTTTTAAAAGAACAGGCAAATGTTTGTGATTTCATGGGGGCAGCCATCTTTTTGTTTGAAAGGAGGTGACAGGGAGCATGAGACACAGTTCCAACTGTCCTGTGTCCTGATCACCCTTCCTAACTGCACGCTAGGCTTCAAATTTCAGATTCAAAATGTAAAACAATTTACACCAAAACAGCAGAACGAGAACAACAACATCAGAAATCCCATCATGCTTTGCACAGCATCAAGGGAAAAATGCCTGGGCAGTTTTCTTCTGTGCAGCTAAAAATGAGGCTTGGGTAAGAAAAACAAAGTTCTGATGCCGTGAAACTGTTAAAGAAACACCAAGCCTTTTCAGTGCTGCTGAGTAGATTTGTTGACTGGAGGTTCACTTTAAGAATTATCGCTGAAGTTTTGTAAAACTTACAAATTTAGCAAGGGATCAAATACTTATTACTCACGCTGTTTATCATCATGTTATGCTCCATCTCATATTTAAGGATCGTCAGAATTCCGCGTTCTGACAAGTATCTTTCTGATTGGCGCAGAATTCTGCTGAAATCTGGATTTCTGTTTTCTGCAGAATGGGGGGGGGGGGGGGGGGGGGGGTTGACAATAAAGTTTGTAATTTAAAAAAACAAAATTGCTTTTTTTTTTTCTGCAAATGTACACTATTATGTACTGCAGTTGCCAAATGTACACAATTGGCGACTGCAGTACACTTCTGTATTCTCTGATTGGCCTAATACTTCCGAGGCTTGTGATTTGCCTAAAAATTTCCCAATATTCCAATTCCCGCGGTCCAAAACTGATTCTCTGATTGGCCTAATACTTTCAAGTCTTGCAATTGGCCTAAAATGTTTACATATCGGTAATGTGGTATTCCATGAAATTCTGATTTCTGCGCATACTGATCTCTGCCAAGGAAAGTTGAGCTCTAATGGAAAATCGGAGTTCCTCGGAACTCAAAACCTCATCCCTACTCCTATTTAATTTAAGAATAAAATAGACCATTTGCAATGAAAAGAATAAGAAAATCATTATTATTTTCAACATAAATTCTGTTTTAATCTCCTTAGTGGTAACCCCGAGTCAGGCTCGGGCCAGAAATCTGAAGCTCAGAGTGGCAACCCCGAGCCTGACTCGGGATAGCCACCAGGGGGTATGTGAAGAGCCTGCACGCAGCAGCCTTTTTTAACTCACCTCCCCCAGGAGCTGGCAGCCATTCTACTTCTGGTCGCGGGAGGTTCTCGGCCCCTCTAGTAAGATTGTCGCCTGTTGTCATGAGGACAGACGGCAATCTCACTATAGGGATAGAGCGCCACATGGTGGACGGAGGGAGAAAAGCAGTGCTAGATTCAGGGGAGGTGAGTAATAAGCAGGGCTGCAGCATATCTATCTAGCGGGTGGCACATTTTTTTTTACAGCTTTTAGGGTCTAAAAAAATGCACCGCTTTTAGATGTTAAAATCCAGAAATAATCATAGCGCCAGGAAGGATAAAAACTCTCCATGACGGGAATGAGATTCGCAGATAGCTGCTGATTTGACTCCCTCTGCTCCGGATTACAGAGGAGTCGCAGAGGGCCAGCGATGACCTTTTGTAAATTACTCATAACATTAGCATCCTCTTCCCATTATGCCAGTGCGCGGTGTATTATCGCCCCCCCGGCCACACTCTAGTGTTTTATTTAACCCTGTGGTTTGATGGACAGAGGAGAAGATGAGATATCTCTGCACAGAGAAGCCTGGTCCAGCGATCTGATATTGACAAGATCCCTGAATAATTTATCATTCTCCTCAGGACAATGCAGATGTGTCAGCGGGATTCGCGGCCTGCGCTGACTGACGGCTGTCATGTCGGGAAAAGAATTTCTCTTTACACGTTTACACAGCCGTCATGTCTGCGGAGGACAGAAAATATGTGTACGGCACTTCCACTTCAACAACCGCCTCCTTCTTATCAGTTGATGTGATTTTCCATTTTCTTCAAGGCAAGAAAGCAATTCTCTTTAGTCAGCTCTGTACATTGCGAGGGTTTGCAGCAAACAACTAGGAGCACCAAGAAACAATGATGATGTCTCTGTCATGCTTTATTATTATTATTTAGTATTTATATAGCGCCGACATCTTCCGTAGCGATGTACAGAATGTATTGTCTTGTCACTAACTGTCCCTCAGAGGGGCTCACAATCTAGTCCTTACCATAGTCGTATGTCTGTGTATGTATCGTGTAGTGTATGTATCATACTCTAGTTCCAATTTAGGGAGAAGCCAATTAACCTATCTGTATGTTTTTTGGATGTGGGAGGAACCTGTAGTGCCCGGGGGAAAGCCACGAAGACACGGGGAGAACATACAAACTCCCTGCAGATAGTGCCCTGGCTGTGATTTGAAACGGGGACCCAGCATATTTGCAAGGAGAGACTGCTAACCACTATGCCTGTGTGTTCACCCCGTATGTCAGTGCAAACGACTTTGGTTGCCCCCAGGCCTTAGGCCTCTTTCAGATGGGCTGCTGACAGGCGATGAAATCACCATCTGTCAGCTGCTAGTGGGTGGCAGATGGGATGCTGAACTGCTCGGCAAGAAGTTATTAATGTGAGGTATAGGATATGAGGCCACAAAAACCGATGAAACACCCAAAAGCCATAGAAAGACAGAGTCCAGAGATAAGGCCAAAGATCATAATCACATGATCATAAGTCACATGACTTATAACGCAAGGGATATTGGCGGGAGTCTGGAAAACCTGCAGATTCTCCTGAATATGTAAAAAAAAAAAAAAAACACCCTTACACACAAAACATAACGGGTAGCCCCTTATGGTGTAGTAAGTCAATGAATTGAAAGGATAAAATGAATGACAAGCATGGTACTCACAAGCAGTGGTGTAGCTTAGGAGTCGTGGGCCCCGATGCAAGTTTTTGTCGCTTCAGTGTCTCTTTAAGGCGCACTTACCTCACTAGGGACATGACAAATGGCAGGAAAATTCCTTTATAGGAAAAAAATACACACTGGACAATACATTTCACTGGTTACAACCAGCTTTCTCAGGTCAATATCAGTGTTCCTGAGGAAGCAGGTTGTAACCCATGAAACGCATGTATTTTTTCCCAATAAAGTAATTTTCCTGTCATTTTTTGTCACTGGTGAGGCAAGTGCTTGTTGCATTTTTAAGATGCTTTTATTAGTTTTATTATTTTGGATGAGACAGGAGCATGGTCGGTACAATGCAGAGGTCAACACAGATAGTAAAGTAGCATGGTCACACTAAGCTATATGACTATATGTGAAAGGTGACCAATGGGAGAGCAGGGCAGGCCAGGCTCACCTGGGATGAATGATTATCCCCAGGAGAGCCGGAATGCACAGAGTGCAATAACAGAGAGCTGACACTAGGTGACAGCAACTTATTGTTTTACTCTGTCAGACAGAACCCAGCTGACACAAAGCATAACAGGGAGCCACGGAAGAGCGAACATGTGCCTGCAGCTCAGGACAACATGGGAGGCTGGGCCAAAGAGGGACAGCAGCAGAGTGCCCACCAGGCACCTAGACAGGCTCTGGCCCCTTAAAGGGAACCAGAGATGAAGCACCCTTGTGTATTTTACCATATATATCAGTAAGAACATTAGAAAAAAACACTTACCGTGCTCTCTGTTTCATCCTCACTGCTAAAAGTGTCTGTTATCAGCTGTGATAAGAATCCCGGACTGAGCATTCAGTCTGGCTTTGCAGGGAATAATTATAGCTGAGTCATTATAGCAGAGCCACAAGGGGGCAGGCTTGGGCTTGAAAAGACACCAGAGAAGACAGACTCAGCTATAATCTTTCAGTAGCAAAGCTAGACTGAGTGCTCAGTTGGGGATTCTTATCAGAGGTGATAACAGTCAGATTAAACAGAGAACAATGAAACAAAGAGCAGATTAGGTGTTTACTGTCATGTTCCCACTGATTTATAAGGTAAAATACATGAGGGTGCTTCATCTCTGGTTCTCTTTAAAGGACCACTATTGTGAAAAAAGTAGGCAGTTAAAATCTCACAAAACCAACAGGTTTTGGGCCAGTCCTTCTCTTCATGGGGGATTCTCAGAGTTTTCTTTGTTTTCAACAGCAATTCCAGAACAACAGTTTATCTGCCAAAATAGTAAGATACCAGCCGGCCTCCCTACTCATTCCATTTTTCATTCCTTCGTTTGTCCGGCATAGATTATACGCCGCATCAGATGTAAGGAACCGCAAGTGCGGTGTAAAATCTCACATCCACGGTCACAAATCGGTTAAAGTGGATCCGAGATGAAAAACTAACTATAACAAGTAACTTGTCTATATATCTTATCTAAAGTTTAGATAGTTTACACAGCAAATTTATCTGCAAACAACTTTAATAGAATATGATTGATTATTCCTGTGATACAATGACAGCAGCCATGTTGTTTGTAAACATTAGGGCCCATTTCCACTAGCGCGAATTCGCATGCAGACAACGCATGCGGATTCGCATAGGCAATAGAAGTGGATGGGACTGTTTCCACTTGTCAGTTTTCATTCGCGTTTTTATGTGCAGGATTTTTCTGCACGGTAGACCCTGCAGAATTCGCCTGCGTGTGGAATGCAGGCGAATCGCAGGCAATGTATTTAATAGGGGAATCGCGTTTTTTCCCGCGATTTCGCGTGCGATTTCGCATTGAAAGTAATGTAAATTGACACAGGCAGTGACATGGTTAAAATCGCATATACCCTGCCTATGCGAAATCGCATGCGAAATCGCGGCAAAAAACGCATGCGGAATCACATCCGCATGCGATTTTGTCAGCGGTGATATGCGACCGTTTCCGCACCGCACTAGTGGAAACGGGCCCTACCACAGAGGCAGGCTTATCTGTATCTTGAGCAAAAAAACCTAATCCCCCCTCCTCCTCCCTCCTCCCCTCTACCTCTGAAATCTCTGGCTAGTAATACCTCCCCCTCCTCCTGCCCAGACTGAGCTCCCATGAGCCCTTGCTACTGTCTGAAAGTGCCTTGGCTCTCTGAAAACCTGTGGGCGTGGCTACTTTAGTTAATAGGGAATTAGAGTATTAAAACAAAAACAAAAAAGTATTTGGCTTGAGGAATGCCCTATAAACAATAGGAAAGGAACACAATTATGCAATGAGTAAAAGTTCATCTCGGATCCACTTTAAGGGACACAGACAATATGATACATACAAGGACAGACAGTATAGCTATTACAGGTCAAGGTCAGGACAGCATTTGAGTTAAATAGTAGCATACTGGGTGAGAGAAGCTTTCATTTTCCAATTCCATGCTGAAGTGCTATCAAGTTCTCGCAGTTTCAGCATTGCTGTTTCTGTTGAATCGATTATTTCGTGTGATTCGGCAATAAGCAGGGCATACTGCCTGAGGGAAGAAGCTGTTCATTTGCCTGGAAGTTTTTGTTTGCAACTGACCGGTATCTTACCCCTAAAGATCAGCTGGAAGATGGAGTGAGCAGGGTGACAGGGTCAGAGGCAATCTTTTTCACTCTCTCTTTACACCTACTAGCGTAAACATCCTGCAGGGAACTAATGGAAATAACAGGTAAAACGGATTGTAAGTGGTCGCTTCCCTCCTAAAGTAAAAAATCAGAGATAGCGGTCAATAATTAGTAAGCACACCAACAACAACCCATTTCGCAGGACGTCTCCCACCAGGTAACAGTGCTTTGCAGGCTAGATAAACATGTGTTAGTGCTTCTGTTAGTTACAGAGCACACTATTCATTAAGCTTGCATGGAACAGTTACCTGATGAAGTGGGAGTTGCCACACGAAACGCGTTGTGTGCTTAATTTTGACCCTTATCTCAGACCTTTTTTTCATGTATACACTTACACTCCTTTCTTTTATTATTACATTCAGTTTATTGGGTTTTTTGGGGGGATGCCTCCTGCCACTTCTATACTGCTTGTATTACTGCCTTCTCTTGTAGAGCGCAATATCCATTTTTTTGTGTTTCTTTTTTTTTGTTATCCATGATCAAAGTTGCAGTGTCATAAAGTATAAAGACCCACAGTAATCGCTACCCCAAAAAACATTTTGGCCTCTATTCTTTACTTTTTTCTTTCTTCTCTAAAAGCTTTTTAAAAGGACAATAATGATTTTTTTCCGGCTATAATGGCATTATTACACCATATTCTTGTACAATTATGATAGGCCATTGTGTGGCTATCCAACTATCAGCCAGCATTCTTTCAGCAGTAATAAATCGTATTGTGTACAAGAACATTCTAACTACTGACCTTTTGTATATTCAGAAGTCTGGCCCACCGGATTTCTGTCACCGATAGTAAATAATTAAATTCAATCATCGTGTGCTTGTTCTTCCATTGTAGCACAGCGTTACTGATTTTGCAAGTTCTATACTTGAAATCTCTGTTTTTATTCAGCCGCCCCAGTTCTATGCATACTGTTTCATCTTATTATATACACAATAATAGATGCTTTTGCAAACCATTATTGGAAATACTTTATTAATTAGTAGCAAAAAAAAGGATAAAGTCTTTAAGTGATGCGGATGAGTATGTGATGTCCTATACTAGGGCTTGTATAATGAGAAATCTTACTACTCGCGTATAAGCCTAATTTTACAGCATAAAAAATGTGCTCAAAAGTTACCCCCTCGGCTTATATGCGAGTCAGTGGAGCAGAGCGGATGGTGGAGCAGGTTTTGTACTGGCAGAGGAGCATAAGGATTATGCACTAGTGATCCTGCTCTTGCCAGCTTGTGCCCTGCTGTGTCCGTGCCCCCATCCCCTGCAACATGGTGTGCAGAGTGCGCTGCTCAAGACTACCTGTGTGCCCTGGCTTGTGGAGCAGAGTGTTCTTCCTGTGTGGTAATTGCTGTGTCTCATATCTATGAGGCCATCTAGTGGCATCTTGAGACAGAGCTGTATCACCCTTAGAGCACATCTGGCTATGGGGAGGGGGGCTGACTTGTGCTGGGGGCACATCAGGCTACTGTGGAGGGGACTATACTGGAGGGGGCTTATACATAAGTCAATCACTTCCTGGTTTACAGGGGTACCTCGGCTAATATGCAAGAATTTATGGTAATTTCTATGATTTCGTTGATGGGTCTGGAATAGTTGTCCACGAGAATACATCCAGCATATTCAGTTGGCCATTGAGTTTAAGCTTTGAAGCCATCAGTGCTCCCCTGACTCCGATAGCCCTGCACTATCTGACCGTCCCACGATATGTGATGAAGATGACAACCAGTCTGGCCACAGCTTTGGAGACAGAGAGAAGGAAGAGTAGGACGTACTGATGCTTATTGCAGCACATTCATCACCATCAAAGAATAGTAAGCAACAAAAGAATAGGTGAAAGAGGTGGAGCCGGCTCCTGGCCCGAAAATGCAGGGACTAGAAAAACAATGTTACCTCATCGCAAAAGAAGCGAAAGATCCTACAGGGTAACCTGGACATGCAGTCTTTGTCACCGGTAAGCATACAAAGGAAAGCTATAGTACCTTCTCCTGTAGGTATAGCACATGGATAAGGACAGGCATGCACTGTATGTAGACAATGCTTACATCAAGCCTACAGCAAGTTTCCAGCGTTGTCTACATACAGCGCATGTCTGTCCTTATCCATCCGCTATACCTACAGGAGAAGGTACTGTAGCTTTCCTTTGTATGCTTACCGGTGACAAAGACTGCATGTCCAGGTTAACCTGTAGGATCTCTCTTCTTTTGCGCTGAGGTAACATTGTTTTTCTAGTCCCACCATCAAAGAATGACTTTAAATGCTGTTTCACCAAGAACATTCTGGGCTCTTTCTTATTCCAAATGTCCTGAGTGAGTGATTGAAGGCCCCAGATCTCCTACCCACTTTTCTATAAAAACAGGCCATGGTTCACCTTTTTAACTCAAAAATTACACCCATTAAGCAGTCGGTGACACAAATAGTGACATGAACTATTAGAGGTGATAAAAATGGAGTTATAATTCTCCGAAACCACTTCATGGTGTAAGGACTGGAAGATCTCCCATTTTCCTTCAGCCCCGATCTGACACCAAGCTCTTCACCTAAAAAGCTCCCATGTGAATGGGTTACCTGACTACGGTAACCCCCAGGACTTCACCGTGCAAAGTATGGAGACTCAGGCCAGGAAGACTGGAGTACCACCAGAATTCATTGAGCTGTCAAACAGGCAAGGGCGTGCTCAAAAGCAGTCCAAAGTCATACAAATATATCAGTCAGAGGGATGAGTGATCTCATAGTTAGCAAGCCAAGGTCATACACATAAGACAATAACAGGTACAAGGGAAGAGACAAAGAGTTGTCAATAACTAGCAGATGGCAGTCCAGGCAGCAATCAGGGGGATAGTCAGGTCACAAGCAAGGTATTAGGCAAGATATACAGAGTTATAACACAATACAACAGCCAATCAGGGAGAGTCACTCAGCCAGCCAAAGGATTGCACAGTCTGCCTCCAGTGATTGACTCTTTGCAATAGTCAATCACTTCCTGGTTCAACTATGGCCCTGGAGAGAGTATGCCAAATGTCTAACACGCCTACGTCACCTAGCAACAACGGAGGAAGACAGTTCACGTGAGCCCGCTGGACTTTCGGAGATGCCATAGACAAGGGCCACTTTCCCACCTCCAGCGCCCTGTATAATTTGGTATTTATTAAAGTGTACCACAGCAAAATGTAATTTTACTGAGTTTAAAAACATTTTTTTGTGGGGTTTTAAAATTGCTTTTCTCAAAAAATACAAGGTCTTTTTGAAAAATATATTTTTGACTTGTTCCCACTATTCCCCCTAACCTGGTTTGTGGCGTTTTTTTTTTTTTTTGTTTGTTTTTTTCAATTTACGGAAAAAGTAGTTTACGTTCGTCATTTCACCTACCATGTGAAATATACAAATGGATTATGCGAAATCAATTCAAATTATAAACTATAATTACGTGTAATCGTAACTGCAAATTTTTGCACAAAATTTTGCCCAAGCGATATTACCGCATTACTATTGCCACTGTGGGGGCAAGCATCCTTCAGGCCCCTAAACTCTCTCCAGGCCCTAGGCAACTGCCTAGGTTTGCCTTGTGGATGATACAGCTCTGCACCAGAATACCCCATTTTGTTTTTTTTTTACCTTCTGTGGAAATGGGACAAATTCCTGATGGAGCTTAGTGCTGTGTACACCCAGATAGGCACCCAGTATAACAAGTTAGAACTCTTTACTGAAGAAAAACATGCAGATATATATCATACAACACCATCAAGAAGTGAAGCTTACTTAGAACATAGAGGAACATAGAGAATACAGGAAATAACAATCCCAAAAAGGCAACAATGATGTTAACAATTTCTCTGTAGAGGACCAAATTGTTTGCTGCAACCCCTGAATCTGTGAAGATGAAGTACATGATTGGATATCTCTGTTCTTCTCCATTTGTAGATAAGACATATCACCACCAATTAGAAATCAGCTTTGGAATGTGATGTCCACATCTGTCCCAGCTGATAGAGGAGTATTGTGAGAAAAGACAGGCAGCTGATTGTATAGCAAGGTACGACATCTGCTGGTGGGTGTTGCCATAGATGGAATATCAATATATACTGTTTCTCACCTGCTAGAACAAAATACAGAATTGTAAGTAAAAACGTATACATTTCCTTTTGAAACCTTTCACAAAAGTTAGCTTTGTAAATAGTGGGCGATTTGTTACCTCTTAGTTCTGTGGATCAGAGAGGACACACAGCAATGGCAATGACCTTCTACAGATTACTCATTACTTATTTGCATTACATTTCTATTATAGCTGTGCACGGTGTATTAATATCCCGCTGTCATGCTCTTCTGTGTTATTTAAACCAGCAGGCTCAGAGCGGGGTGGAAAATAACTCTCGCTTGGACTATGTCCTTTCCAAACAATCCAAAAGGGTCAGGACTAAAGTCAGGCGAGGTGCTGCCATTAAGGCAAATTGCTCAGGTCCCTGGATTTCCCAAGTCACCCCCCCCCCCCCCCCCCCGACTGCTTTCTGGGGCCCCTGCATAATTTGACAGGGTAGAGTAGGATGGCGGCTTGGGGTGGCACTGTACACGTGAAAGTCGTGGGCCTATAGCTCCCAACTGTGCCTCTTTTGGAGCCCTGTCCCTCTGTGCCTCTTTCCTCCTCATTCGTCCCTCTTTAAGGCCCTTGTACCTCTTTATATGTAAATATATATTTCTCTACTAAAAAATATGTTTGATTGACTCTAAACTTTATTCCCATCCTGTAAATTGATATATTAATAATTTTAATATGTTAAAATGAAGGAAAATGAATCAGGATAGAGAGGACCAGTCTGGTTTGAATTATAGAACAACATATTTTTCTTATGAAATCTTTATGGTATGCGTGACTAGGGGTGTGGCAGCCAGGCATGGTCAGGGGTGTGGCAGGGGAGTGGCTTAAGTGTCCCTCTTTCTCATTTCAAAAAGTTGGGAGGTATGTGGGCCTGTGATGGGGTGGAGTATGATGACAGCTGGGTGTGTCTGCCAGTTGCTCTGCACTATGTTGGTGTCTGTCTTGGCGTGGCGGGAGGAGCCCTGAGGCTTGCAAGATTCTGTGCAACTCAGACTGCCAGGGGCTTCGGCCTGCTGCTCCACTGTTTGGCCCGCTGGTCTCCACAGCAGGTCAGTGCAGGGCTGCCAAGAGGCTAGGGGCGGACTCAGGAGATCACATGACTTCACATTATAAATAGATGCTGATGTCATTACCAGCTACTGTGGCGTCAAGCCAGCTCGGGGCCTGACTTTGCTGTGAAAGGGGGGGATAGGGGGCGTGTATAAAAAAGGGCGCCTGGAAAAAAGGGCACGGGATATAGCCGAAATTATAGGTTGTAATGTAAAACAATAATTTTCATTTATAGCTTGTAAATGAAAATGCAGTGCTAAATCGGTTAACTAAACAGAAATTAAATGGCAAAATACTGTCTATAACAACAAACGAATTCTGAAATGAAACGTCAAATAGCGTCTATAACAAAAAAAGATATTTACACTTGTATTAAGCATACTAATACAATGGTAGATTTTACAGATATTTTACTGCAATTATACCTAACTGTAGGCTCACACAGATCTCTCCTTATCCCTATCCCTAACCCCTAGACCCCCTCTTTGTTTAAATATACATAATTTAATAAATTGTATATATTACATACAGTGGCTTGCAAAAGTATTCGGCCCCCTTGAAATTTTCCTAATTTTGTCACATTACTGCCACAAACATGAATCAATTGTATTGGAATTCCACGGGAAAGACCAATACAAAGTGGTGTACATGTGAGAAGTGGAACGAAAATCATACATGATTCCAAACATTTTTTTACAAATCAATAACTGCAAAGTGGGGTGTGCATAATTATTCGGCCCCCTGAGTCAATACTTTGTAGAACCACCTTTTGCTGCAATTACAGCTGCCAGTCTTTTAGGGTATGTCTCTACCAGCTTTGCACATCTCTAGACACTGAAATCCTTGCCCATTCTTCTTTGCAAAAAATAGCTCCAGCTTAGTCAGATTAGATGGACAGCGTTTGTGAACAGCAGTTTTCAGATCTTGCCACAGATTCTCGATTGGATTTAGATCTGGACTTTGACTGGGTCATTCTAACACATAGATATGTTTTGTTTAAAACCATTTCATTGTTGCCCTGGCCCTGGTTTAGGGTCGTTGTCCTGCTTGGAAGGTGAACCTCCGCTCCAGTCTCAAGTCTTTTGCAGTCTCCAAGAGGTTTTCTTCCAAGATTGCCCTGTATTTGGCTCCATCCATCTTCCCATCAACTCTGACCAGCTTCCCTGTCCCTGCTGAAGAGAAGCACCCCCAGAGCATGATGCTGCCACCACCATATTTGACAGTGGGGGTGGTGTGTTCAGAGTGATGTCAGTGTTAGTTTTCCGACACGCATAGCGTTTTGCATTTTGGCCAAAAAGTTCAATTTTGGTCTCATCTTACCAGAGCACCTTCCTCCACATGTTTGCTGTGTCCCCCACATGGCTTGTGGCAAACTGCAAATAGGACTTATTATGCTTTTCTGTTAATAATGCCATTATTCTTGCCACTCTTCCATAAAGGCCAACTTTGTACAGTGCATGACTAATAGTTGTCCTATGGACAGAGTCTACCACCTGAGCTGTAGATGTCTGCAGCTCGTCCAGAGTCACCATGGGCCTCTTGACTGCATTTGTGATCAGCGCTCTCCTTGTTCGGCCTGTGAGTTTAGGTGGATGGCCTTGTCTTGGTAGGTTTACCGTCGTGCCATACTCCTTCCATTTCTGAATGATCACTTGAACAGTGCTCCGTGGGATGTTCAAGGCTTTGGAAATCTTTTTGTAGCCTAAGCCTGCTTTAAATTTCTCAATAACTTTATCCCTGACCTGTCTGGTGTGTTCTTTGGACTTCATGGTGTTGTTGCTCCCAAGATTCTCTTAGACAACCTCTGAGGCCCTCACAGAGCAGCTGTATTTGTCTTGACATTAGATTACACACAGGTGCACTCTATTTAGTCATAAGCACTCATCAGGCAATGTCTATGGGTAACTGACTGCACTCAGACCAAAGGGGGCTGAATAATTACGCACACCCCACTTTGCAGTTATTGATTTGTAAAAAATGTTTGGAATGATGTATGATTTTCGTTCCACTTCTCATGTGTACACCACTTTTTATTGGTCTTTCACGTGGAATTCCAATGAAATTAATGCATGTTTGTGGCAGTAATGTGACCAAATGTGGAAACCTTCAAGGGGGCCGAATACTTTTGCAAGCCACTGTATATTGTGCTGTAACTATACCTAACCTTACTCTCACACAGAACCCTCCCTGTACCTATCCCTAACCCCTAGACCCCCCTGGTGCATTTCTCTATGTATTCCTTCTGTCCTGTGAAAGACTTCAGGTCCACTTTAAATACATCCTTTTTTTTTATAGAGATGGAACAAAATAGAACTACTGTCAGGTTTTTATTGTTAGTCCTCACCTCCTGCTTCTGGAAAAAAACAGCATTTGCATTCACAGGTAACTTTACTGAATATGAAGTAATGAATACAATTGTTTATTTTTTACAATGTTCATTTATAAATCATATAGTCAGTTTGACCATTGTAAAATCTCTCCACTGCCTGATTTACATTCTGAAATTCATCACAGGTGGCGACATTTGTATTGCTGGCTGGCGGGTGCATCACTGCAAATGATCACCTCTGGGAAGAAAATATTTTGTGACATTATAGCCTAGGCTAAGTATCACTGGGAGGCAGCGCTGGTTCTAGACTTTCTGCTGCCTGAGGCCGGCTTCACACTGTAAATTGGCACTGTGGTGATTAGTACGCCATATTCCCCATCTAGCATCCGCCGAAACAGGAAGTGATGCTGACTTCCTGTTTGGCAATCACATGAGCGACGCTGATAAATGCGGCAGGTTTTTTAAATGTACGCACATTGCCATAGACTTCAGTGTTCTCCCCAGGCTCTTTTAGCCAGGTGTTCCACCCGGCTAGTTTTGGTGAGAACCCGGCTGCCATCGGCTCACCTCCTCCTCTGCTGTAAGCAGAGTTGCGCACAAAAGATCCTGCCCTACATTCTCTCATCTCACCCCACCCAGCTACTTTTTCAGGCCACCCGGGTACTTTTTCATGTATCCAGCTGGAAAGATATTTCTGGGGAGAACACTGGACTTACATGACTTTTGGTCCAACGCAGATCACCGCAGGACGCGACAGGGGCCACGCAGTAACGTAGGTGTTGAAGCGTGTTAGTTGGGCACTTCTGGTGCAGCGTACCATAACGTGGGGAGTGTGAACTCCCCCATAGACTAACATTAGGCTGCAGTGGGATGCGGCAAATTTACCACACCGCGTCAGTGTGAAAGGGCGTTGAAATAAACTTTGGAGGATGCGCCGCCTTTCACCCCCCATCATATATACACCATCACCAGCGAGAGATACCCATGGCCAGCCAGAGAGGAAGCTTTGGCACATGACCAATCAGGCGGGGGTGCTGATACAAGACCGGTCAATCACAGACGCCCACTGCTCTTTTGCCAATTGGTGCCGATGGTCTTGTGGCGGGACCACAGCACCAATCTCTGGGCCAATCACTGCACTGGATCAGTAGTAGCAGTGACCTATCAGATTTCACTGCTACTGATCAAGTGCAGGGATTGGCCCTATGACGGTACTGCGATTCCGCCCACAAGACCATTGGAACCAATTAGCAACATCTCACCTGCTTATGGTATCATAGGGAAGTCTGGCAGGTGCCGCTGGTAAAATGAGGATGGGGATTTGTGGATACGTAGATCAGGAGGGTCATGTGTATGCCAGGAAGGAGGTGGGAGAGCAAAGAGGAGGCAGGCGCAAGGTGGCCCAAACTGTTTGTCCAATTGCAGGGTGCCAGTGCAGGGACTGGATCTTTCAACAAGACCACGACCCTAAACACTGCTCAAAATCCACTAAGGCATTCATGCAGAAGAACAAGTACAACATTCTGGAATGGCCATCTCAGTCCCCAGAGCCCAGACTTGAATATAATTGAAAATCTGTGGTGTGAGTTAAAGAGAGCTGCCCATGCTCGGAAGGCGCCAAACCTGAATGAACTAGAGATGCTTTGTAAAGAGGAATGATCCAAAATACCTTCAACCAGAATCCAGATGCTCACTGGAACCTACAGGAAGCGTTAAGAGGCTGTAATTTCTGCAAAAGGAGGATCATGATCTACTAAATATTGATTTCATTTATTTTTTGTGGTGCCCAAATGTATGCACCTGCCTACTTTTGTGTAAACATTTATTGCACACTTTCTATAAATCCAATAAACTTCATTTCACTTCTCAAATATCACTGTGTGTGTCTCCTATATGATATATTAATCTGACATTTTTTATCGTAACAACTAATGATTTATGCAAGAAAATAAGGACGATTAACAAGGTTGCCCAAACTTTGGCATCCCACTGTACAGGAAATGTTTCTGATGATGAAACCAGGATACCCGAACTGACATGTGACATGATGAGATAGACATGTGTATGTACAGTGCCTAGCACACAAATAACTATGCTGTGTTCCTTTTTTTTTCTTTCGCTGTCTGAAAGAGTTAAATATCAGGTATGTAAGTGGCTGACTCAGTCCTGACTCAGACAGGAAGTGACTACAGTGTGACCCTCACTGATTAAAAAAAAATCCTCTTTTTATCTCTTTCTTGCTCTCAGAAGCCATTTTCTGCTAGGAAAGTGTTTTATAGTTGGAATTTCTTATCAGTGAGGGTCACACTGTAGTCACTTCCTGTCTGAGTCAGGACTGAGTCAGCCACTTACATACCTGATATTTAACTCTTTCAGACAGCGAAAGAAAAAAAGGAACCCAGCATAGTTATTTGTGTGCTAAGCACTGTACATACACATGTCTATCTCATCATGTCACATGTCAGTTCGGGTATCCTTTAAAGTGAATCCGAGAAGAAAAACTAACTATAACAAGTAACTTCTTTATATCTATATATCTTATCTAGAGTTTAGATAGTTTACACAGCAAATCTAGCTGCCAACAGCTTCAAAAGTATATGATGATTTCTTCCTGTTATACGGACCTGAACTCAGAACTTCTCTCTGCCCTAAAAGATAAGAAACAGCATAATAACCTTTAAGGAAAAACATTTCTTTGTTACAGCAGATACAAATCCTGCAATAAATCTACAGTTTGTCTTTTTCCTGCTTTCATGGAAGCAGACATCTTGGTAACATTCTGTGTTCACAAATGAGATCTCTGCCATGGCAGTCAGCTGACACAGCTGAGGGATCAAATTACAACTTGTGATTAGTCACAGATGAGGGGGAATTAGACACGCTAAACTCTCTTAATACATACAGGGTGCATCTCTCTATGTTTTCCTTATGTCTTGTGCAAGAGTTCAGGTCCACTTTAACGTAGAAGCGTCCATACGCTATAGATGAAGTTGCAGCTATAGTGTGTGAGGCTATGAAAACCTTGATCCTGCGGGACTGGCTGCCGTATCTTCCAATTATCAGCCATGCTGAAGCAGGGTTTGGATTAATCTATAGGTAAGCTGTCAATCCCCTTTAATCACAGCACTCTCGTACCCCCGGTATGAAATGCCAGCGAAACGTCCTGCGATCATTATCGTCCCCTTTCATCATTCAGCGCGCACGCTGTAAGACCCGAGCCGTCGGAAATTAAAAAGAAATTAAATCTGGAAATTTCCCCTCCAGTCGTACAGGAATTAAGGTTGTCAGTCAGTTAATTGTGTCTCGTTTAATTTATGTATCAGCCGGTTACATCGCGCTCTTTCATTCCCAGGACTCAAATGTTACCGACTTACAGGATTGATTTCCCGCTCGTCTCCGCGAGCCGTCATCGAGCGGAAGAGACGGCGCTTCTGGCGGCAACAATCCCTCTTTTGTTTCTGAGGAACTGGGAAGTAATCGTTGTGTTTTGATCTCAGTCGCTGCCATGCAGGACCCAAATCATTTATATTGACTGCCTTAAAGAGGAACTTTAACCCAGGATTGAACTTCATCCCAATAAGTAGCTGATACCCCCTTTCCAACGAGAAGTCTTTACCTTATCTCAAACAGATCATCGGGGGGTCTGCATGATTAATATTGTGGTGAAACCCCTGCCACCAGGACCGTTTCTTGGGCTCCTCCCTTGACCGGCAAGTAGAAGAGGGGAGTAGGCAGAAGAACATAACCGCTAGGGAGCTGGTGACGCGCGGTGCAGCCAAATAGAACAAGAAAGCAGATTACCAGCGCAATCACCTTCCTTGACTCCTCCTGGGCTGCCTGCGTCCAACGTCAATTCATCATCACGTCACCACCGCGTGATGACACCTGATGTCCTGTAGCGTACTGCAGGCTGTCAGTGCGCGGTGCCCATGGAGGAATCGGCTTGCCGGGGCTCTCTTTGCCTGTGTGTTTTCCTGATCCCTGCTTCCTCCTGGATGAGCGGCTGGTCACTAAGTAAGTAGGCAGCTCTACTTGTGCCCTATGGCTGACCCTAAAGAGTAAGGGTTCGCGAGTCCATGGGAGGAGGGGGGGGGGACCATTTTTACACCCTCGCCCTGGGTGCAATTTAGCCTAGAAACTGCCTCCATAACCCTCTCACTTCAGGTTCCCATTAAAAGGACAACTGAAGTGAGAGGTATATGGAGGCTGCCATCTTTTTTTCCTTATAAGCAATACCAGTTGCCTGGCTACCCTGCAGATCCTCTGCCTCTAATACTTTTAGCCATAGACCCTGAACAAGCATATACAAATCAGGTTTTTCTGACATTATTGTCAGATGTGACAAGATTAGCTGCATGCTAGTTTCTGGTATTATTCAGATGCTACTGTAGCCTAATAGATCAGCGGGGTAGCCAGGCAACTGGTATTGTTTAAAAGAAAATAAATAAGGCAGCCTTTATATCGCTCTTGCTTCAGTTGTCCTTTTAAAGTGAACCAGAGACGAAGCACCATCATGTATTTTACCATATATATCGGTGGGAACATTAGAGAAAACACCTCCCCTGCTTTCTGTTTCATTCTGCACTGCACAGCCTGCTTGTTATAAACCCTGATAAAATCCCCGACTGAGCATTCAGTCTGGCTTTACTATAATGACTCAGCTATAATGATTCCTGAGCAGAGCCACAAGAGGGCAGGCTTGGGCTTGAAAAGACATGAGAGAAGACAGACTCAGCTATAATGATTCCTGAGCAAACCCAGACTGAATGCTCAGTCTGGGATTTTATCAGGGTTGATGTATATGCTAAAATACATGAAGGTGCTTGTCTCTGGTTCTCTATAAGGCCCCTTTTACACTTGCATTGAAAACCTGTGTGGTGTTGATTGCAGTGTAACGCAATGGCAATGCAATACAATGTGGCCGAGCACACTTAATGCATCGCGTCGCATTGAGCCGGAAGTGCCCGGAAGTAATGTAAGCCAATGAGCAACACATACCTCTTAAAAAGGTTGGCGGCGGCATTGCAGCAAGCATGCATGAAACAATAGAATACAACGGGGATCTCAGTGACATACTTCCTGTCCAGCAGGAAGTATGTCACTGGACGAGGGGCGTGCAGTGGGCCGGCGCTAGGCATATGACGCTGTTGGAACACTCTGGCGCAGGGCCATATGTACTCGATAGCCATTCAATTTAGCCAAAAGATAGATCCCTCTCTGATCAGAGAGGGATCTATTACTGCCGCACATGGCAAATAGATTTTTAATAGATTTCAGTATGAAAGCCATTAAAACTGTATAGGACCTCCACTACCCATTTTGTTTATCCCCCCCCCCCCCAGTTTCCCCAGAGCTGGTGACAGGCCCCCCAATTCTCCCTTCAGCTATAGCTGACATTTAGCTATGCAAGTAACAGTTTCTCTCCACTCCGGACCTAGTTGGACTATAGTGTAACCCTCATTGATAAGGAATTACAGCCATAAAACTCTTGCTTGGAAGAGAACAACCTCTGAGTGCAGGAGATAGATTAAAAAAAGGTCAATACTTTATAGATTTTAGCTCTGGGACGTGGAAAGACTGTGTCATTAAGCAGAGGCAATCATTTTGCAATGGTAAAAACAATAATGTGTTTAAAAATACTTTTTATTTTTTTAAATATAAAACAAAACTATGGAATAGCTAAAAAAAATATATTGTTAGGAGTAGGAGGATAGATAAAATTGTTTATCTCATCAGTTTTTTTTTTCTCCTCGGGTTCACTTTAAGTCCGCCTTTGGCTCTCTTGATTTCGTCTTTTTATCTTGGATTTTCCTCTGCAGAGTCTCTCAGCCTTTCATCAACTGGCGGCTGTTCATCTGTCATATCGGATGACATCTTATATGATCTGCAGTACTTATCCCCAGTATTATACGCACACCCGCCTCCCTCCATTCCCCCCCCCCCCCCCACCCCCATCTCAGCATCTTGTCAGCCTTACATGTCCTGCCAGGCCGAGCTCAGCAGGAAGAAAGCAGATGGCATCTCGGCGTGTCTGTTTGTTCAAAACCATCTCCTATTTATTGATCCCCTATCAAAATCAAAAGCTCCGGGTATCTGCAGACTCTGCGGCATCCGTCACTGAGAGCGATGGAACACCCACGTAATGTTCTCCTAGTTCCTTCGAGCAGCCAAATCCCTTGCTTGAGAGTCAAACATGAACTTTTTTTACGCGTTTCACATTCTGAATGTGAAACGCATTGGCCGATGCCATCCAAGAGCTTTGGCTTGTATTGCAGGATGCTAAATATTCGGTAGGGTGATTTTTATAGCTGTAGCTCAGGCTTGTCCGGAACACATTGTCTTTGGTAGTGCACAAATAATTTTTCCGCGTTATAAATTTTTTTTGTATTACCTGGCTGCTGGGGTCTGCAAAACTGTCTTCCTGTGCCAAATAGAGACGCTAACTGACAAAGAGAACAGCATTCTCCTCCAGCATAATCTCCCTATCCTATTTTCACCCATGTGAGGTAGGAGCTGGGACATAGTAGCATAGCCATAGGGGGTTCAGAAGTTGCGACCGCAATGGGGTCCTTGGGCCAGAGGGAAGATCCTTCATCCAATTGTAAGTTTTTATTGGTGCTGTGCTGATAGTGAACACCTCTATGTGTGCATTGAATAGTGGTAATCCTTAAAGGATACCCGAGGTGACATGAGACATGATGAGATGGACATGTGTATGTACAGTGCCCAGGACACAAATAACTATGCTGTGTTCCTTTTTTTCTTTCTATGTCTGAAAGGGTTAAACATCAGGTACGTACAGAGGCGTAGCTAGGGCTTTCAGCACCCGGGGACAAAGACTATTAATGCACCCTGTAAGGAGGGACCTGCCACGCCAAAAAGGGGCATGGCCACACAACAGAATGTGGGCGTGGTAATGGGTGGGGCCAAATATACGTGACCTTAGCAGTGGTGTAAAAGGTCTGCCAGGGAAGTTTGAGCTCTGCCATGGTGTTTCCCCCCAAAATACGTGTAATCTGACAGCATTTCACCAAATAGACATGTAATTTGGCAGAGTTTCCTCCAAAATACAGATAATTTGGCAATGGTTCCCCCAAAATAGACATAATCTGGCAGCAGTGGTTCCCCAACATATAATCTGGCAGCTGTTCCCCAAAATACACTTAATCTGGCAGCAGCGGTTCACCAAAAATACAAGTAATCTGGCAGCAGTTCCCCCAAAATAGATGCCCCCAGTATAGGTAACCAGGACTATAGGTGTTCCCAGTGGAAGTAACCAGGCCTATAGGTATCCACAGAATAGGTAGCCAGGTGTATATGTGTCCCCAGTAGAGGTAGCCAGGTGTATATGTGTCCCCAGTATAGGTAGCCAGGTGTATTTATGTCCCCAGTATAAGTAGCCAGGGGTATATGTGCCCAGTATAAGTAGCCAGGTGTATATATGTCCTCAGTATAAGTAGCCAGGTGTATATGTGTCCCCAGTATAAGTAGCTAGGTGTATATATGTCCCCAGTATAAGTAGCCAGGGGTATATGTGCCCAGTATAAGTAGTCAGGTGTATATATGTCCTCAGTATAAGTAGCCAGGTGTATATGTGTCCCCAGTATAAGTAGCTAGGTGTATATATGTCCCCAGTATAAGTAGCCAGGGGTATATGTGCCCGGTATAAGTAGCCAGGTGTAAATATGTCCCCAGTATACATAGCCAGGGGTATATGTGCCCAGTATATGTAGCCAGGAGTATATGTCCCCAGTATAAGTAGCCAAGTGTATATATGTGCCCAGTATAAGTAGCCAGGTGTATAAATGTCCTCAGTATAAGTAGCCAGGGGTATATGTGCCCAGTATAAGTAGCCAGGTGTATAAATGTCCCCAGTTTAGGTAGCCAGGTGTATAAATGTCCCCAGTATAAGTAGCCAGGGGTATATGTGCCCAGTATAAGTAGCCAGTAGCCAGGTGTATATATGTCCCCAGTATAAGTAGCCAGGGGTATATGTGCCCAGTATATGTAGCCAGGAGTATATGTCCCCAGTATAAGCAGCCAGGGGTATATGTGCCCAGTATTAGTAGCCAGGTGTATATATTTTCCCAGTATAAGTAGCCAGGGGTATATGTGCCCAGTATATGTAGACAGGGGTATATGTGCAGAGTATAAGCAGCCAGGGGTATATGTCCCCAGAATATGTAGCCAGGTGCCCCCCCCCCCCCCCCCAGCGGGAGCGCAGAGAAGAGGGAGAGCTGTGGACATAGCGGTGGGGAAGGGGGGAGATCTCCCCCCTTCCCTCACCTTAGGGCTCACCCTCTCTCTCGCTCCCCCTGCAGTTATGAGCGGCGGGCGGGTGGCAGAACACTTACACCATTCTCGCGGAGTAGACAGTTCTGTGCTCCGCTGCTCTGTTCTAGTCTAGACCAGATCAGCGGAGCACAGATCTTCCTACTCCGCGCGAATGGAGTAAGTGTTCTGCTGCCCGCCCACTGCTCATATCTGCAGGGGGAGCGAGAGAGAGGGTGAGCCCTAAGGTGAGGGAAGGGGGGGAGACCTCCCCCCTTCCCCACCGCTATGTCCACAGCTCTCCCTCTTTTCTGCACTCCCGCTGGGGGGGAAATAAATAAAAAAACACAGGTCACGGCTGGGCGCCCCTAGGGACCCAGCGCCCGGGGGCACGTGTCCTACCCCGCCCACCCCAAGCTACGCCTCTGGGTACGTAAGGGGCAGTTCCTGTCTGAGTCAGGACTGGGTCAGACTACAGTGTGACCCTCACTGATAAAAAATTACAACTATAAAACACTTTCCAAGCAGAAAATGGCTTCTGAGAGGGTCAATAGTTCATAGATTTTTAGCTCTGGCATACTTCAATGAATGTGTCATTGAGCAAAAACAATAAAACAGTAAAAACTTAAAAAGTAGATTTAAATATAAAATAAAACTTTGGAATATCTTAAAAAGTCATTTTTAGGAGGAGGAAGGTAGATGCAACTTCATTCATTTATTTTCACCTCGGGTGTCGCTATTTTCTTGCTCTGATTACACCTCTCTGACACTACAGCTCCTTGGTAGGTTTTGGGGCTCCATATCAATAGATTGCTTGGGGCTTCACGTAAAACTTGCACTGGGGCCCTAGGCTCCTTACTTATGCCACTGCTGAGAGGACACCTCAGCCAGTCATTGTGTATGAGCACAGGTCACCTGACCTCGCCCATTTTCTTTCTCAGACGGAGTAAGGGGGAGAAAGGAACACAACTTGTATGTACAGAATCAGCAGTAAGTAGTGCAGGAGAAGGACAACATGCTTTATTGTACACAAAATGTGTGGAGGCACCTCAAAAGGTTGTATGCAATTAATTCTGAGTGGATCATGAACCTTACCCCAGACTGAAGGTATAGACATCTATTTTATTTTGATTAACACCAGAAAGAATGACACGTTTCGTTTGACGTGTCCGCTTCTTCAGGTCTATAGTACAGTGTCTTAATGCAGCTGTATGCACAAGCATGGAGCCCTTCCCTACCCTTGGGGATCTTCACCCACATTTTATCCATCACATTTTCTTCATGATAAGGCCTGGATTTACATCGCTGGAGCACAGATGTCCTGGCACCCTAGACTTCACCCTCCATGAACCGCCAAACGACCGCCAAACCGCACCACAGGTATGCTAGCTGGCCCAGCTGTCTCTTCTCCCTTACTTCTCTTGCCCGTCATAGGTAGCTACATGTGCACCTTAGTATTAGGTAGCCTGAGCTATCCTCGGTATTAAGTATCTAGAGGTGCCCCCAAGTATTGGGTAGCTAGAGGTGCCCCCAACTGAAGGGAGATCTGGTCAGTGGAATGCTGAGACCCGGGTTAGTAACCTCTTATTTATACTCCGTTCGGGACTTTTCATAGGAAAGGGAGGAAGGGCGTGAGCTGCCTTTCCATCATCAGGCGCCTGTAGGCAAGTGCCTACAGCGCCTTAGGGTAAATCCAGCCCTGTTCATAATGCTTTACTATGCACTAAGTAGGGAAGAAACTGCTTCAGTGTTAATTACAATATGATTGGGGCACACCTGACTAACTAATGCTATCTGGGGGGAGGGGGGGGCACATCTGACTCTCAGAGGGCTCAAAGCAGTGCCTAAGACTGCTAATTGGGGGTAGGGAGGGGAGAGGGGTGACTTATTGGACTACCAAAGTACCATTACAGCTAATTGGGGGCCACATCTGGCTTCCTAATATTAATTAGTAGAGCCACATTTAGCTAGCTTTGTGAAGGCAAGCTGCTGCTGCTCCTTTTAAAGTTAAGCCATGTTACAAGATGTTGCGCAATACCGTGGAAAATGGTCGTTCGTTGCAAAACGTTGCTGGAAAAAATTGCATGGTGGGTACGGGCCTTTAGAGTTGCTAGACAAACAGATAAAAAACGACAGTAAGTGGTAGCAGGATCAAAGGGCTCCAGCTGAGGGTGGATGGAAAGGGCGCCGCCATAGACTCTAATGCAATTATCATTAATACGGCAAAAGAAGCAGAAAAAAGTGTGTTTCCGATAAATATCGTTAACAACATTCGAACATTATAGTTTTTGAAGTATGTTATCATATTAGAAGCTTGCAACGTTATAGTTTTTGTCATATTATTTTGTTTGTATGTACAGATTTTGTATTATCAAAGATGTTATCATTTCTATGTTTGTAAGGGTGTTTCTTCAGAGGGAGTGGTTAGGGTTAGGCCCCACCAGGGTGGTGGTTAGGGTTAGGCAACACCAGGGGGTGGTTAGGGTTAGGCACCACCTGGGGGGCGGTTAGGAATAGGCACCACCCAGGGGGCGGTTAGGATTAGGCGACACCAGGGGTGGTTAGGGTTAGGTAGCACAGGGTGGGTGGTTAGGGTTAGGCCCCACCAGGGTGGTGGTTAGGGTTAGGCAACACCAGGGGGGTGGTTAGGGTTAGGCACCACCCGGGGGGGGGGGCGGTTAGGATTAGGCACCGCCCGGAGCCGGTTAGGTTTAGGCAACACCAGGGGTGGTTAGGGTTAGGTAGCACAGGGTGGGTAGTTAGGGTTAGGCACCACCAGGGCAGGAGTGGTTAGGGTTAGGCACCGCTAGGGGAGTGGTTAGTTTTAGGCACCACCAGGGGATGGTTCTGTGTGAGAGTAGGGTTGGGTTAAGCTGTATTGTTGAATTATGTAATGATTTTTAACTTTAATATATTTTCGTTATCAACTCCCATTTGGTTTAAAACCTATTTATCGTTAACCAATTTCGTTAACAATGTTTATCGTTATTGAGATTTCGTTATCCACTGTCGTCAATTCATTATGGGCCCTTGTTTCCTGGAGCCCTTTTTTCATGCAAGCGCAGTGAGCTATTGTCTCTATGAAGGAAGAAAGCTTGACCTGACCTGACAGCCACTAGATGGCAGCACACAGTCAATGTTCTGTTGTGAGAAATTGGGATGATGTCAACCTGTGATGTTTGTTTTGTAGTGAAAGGTTACTTTGTCTGTCATTGTAGTTTCAGAGACACTTATGTTTTGTGTTTTTTTTTCTTTGTTTCTTTGTTTTTGTTTTTTATTGCCAGGGGCGTAGCAATAGGGGGTACAGAGGTAGCGACCGCATCGGGGCCCTTGGGCCAGAAGGGCCCTCCCTCAACTAAATTATTAGCTCTCTATTGGTCCTGTGCTCATAATAATCACTTCTATAGATACTTTGAATAGTGATAATCATTAACAAGCTGTTCCCCATCCCCTACTTGCACCTCTCTGACACTGTGGCTGTCCTTGGCAGGTTTTGGTGCGCCGTGTCAATTGTTATGTATAGAGTGCTTGGGGGGCCCCATTGCAAAACTTGCATCGTGGCCCACAGCTCCTTAGCTACGCCACTGTTTATTGCTCATGTGAATCTGCATTGACAAGGCTAGATTCTCCTGCACATGGCATGGCAAATCTAGGCACAGGCCTAGAGGTCACTGATATCCGAAGGTGGCTGGACCTGGCGTCATGTCTGTGGTTTTGTTTATATACGTCCCTGAGTGGGAAGGAGGGGTCTGAGTAGTTATGTAACAACAAATCATCACACACACACACACAACCCATATTCAGGGCCGATTCTCTCATGAAACAAGGTGAAACACTTGAATCAGGAGAAGAAATTACAGGGCAGCATGTTTGTACTGTCTGTGTTTACACTTACAGCACGTAGTCAGAGTAGGAGGAGACGTGAGAGGAGAGCAAGCGAGGTGAAGAGGTCAACATTGGGGAAAAGCAGCTTGTTGTGCTGTGTGAGGAGTCTGACAGTGAGTGAGGAGGCAGGAGGGAAGCAGTGTTTTATTAGACTTACACAGCAGAAGGGAGGAGGTGGCACTGCTGTCCTATGTGAGGAGGAATGGAGCGGCTGAGGGTGAGCAGTTTGTTTGTCACAGACTCACAGCCAGTGTGCTATTGTGTTGAGCTGCAGCATGTCAAGTAAGAACATTAAATGAAGGAGAGTAAATTGTCGGGTGGGTTGGGGTGGTGGAGGGGGGGTCATCCTCACAAGTTTGCCTCAGGCAGCAAAAAGTTTAGAACCGGCCCTGCCCATATCCAGAAGTAGCCTAGAAGTAGGGGGCAACTCCTGGCTACCTATACAGAGGGAGCTACTTCTGCCTTCCTATACTGGGTTAGTGACCAATACTGGGGGGCACTACTTCTAGATACCTATACTGGGGAGGCTCTCCGGCTAAGTATACTGGGGGGCCACATCTGGCTAGCTACAGTATATTTTGGGCTACAAATACTGAGGAGGCTGCTTCTGGCTACCTTTACTACTGGAGTTCCCCTCTAGCTACCTACACTAAAGGGTAATAACACTGACTACCTATCCTAGGGGTTTACGTATACTCAGAGACAGATCATCCACAACGGCAGTTGCCTAGGGCCTGGAGAGAGTCTAGGGGCCTGGTTGAAGCTAGCCCAGGCATGGGCAAACTTGGCCCTCCAGCTGTTAAGGAACTACAAGTCCCACAATGCATTGCAGGAGTCTTACAGCCACAGTCATGACTCATAAAGGCAAATGCATTGTGGGACTTGTAGTTCCTTAACAGCTGGAGGGCCCATGCCTGAGCTAGCCCCTACCAAATTTACTTAAAAAGCCAGATGACCATAAGCGGCAGGCAAAAACTGCTATCTTGCCTAGGGCTCCATTTCACCGTAATCCATTTCAGCCTATACTAGGGTCACATCTGACTGCCTATACTGGGGTTACTTTTGGTTACACAATACTTGGTGGTACCTCTAGTTACCTAAAAATGGGGGGGAAGCAACCAAAACTTTGCCCCTTGATTTCTAGCTCCGCCCCTGCCTGTAAGGCTGGGGGAAGTCACTAAAGAGGAACTGTCGTGAAAATCTTAAAATTTAAAACACATACAAATGAGAAGTACATTTCTCCCAGAGTAAAATGAGCCATAACTCACTTTTCTCCTATGTTGCTGTCAAAGATTTATACAAAGATGCTGGCTAATCTTCCTGCACACTATTTTGGCAGTTGGACTGAGCAACTGCCATTCACTAAGTGTTTTTAAAAATAAAAAAAACCCTGAGAAACCCCTATGAGAAGATGAGCTAGTCCAAAATCTGTCAGTAATGTCAGATTTCTACTTACTGTAAGTGACAGCAACATAGGAGGAAAGTAATTCATGGCTCATTTTACTCGGGGAGAAATGTACTTCTTATCTGTATGTGTTTCAAATTTTAAGATTTCCGTGACAGTTCCTTTTTACGAATATATCCAATGAGGTGGATCTAAGGGAGATTTGTAAACAGGCATATAGTCATGTGACCAGCATTTGGGGGGTCCGTGGGCAGTACTTACCTCTATGAATGTTAACTTTCTTACTTGCTCGGTTGATGGTGAGAAGATGCACACAGATCCGTGGAAACCGACCTCCATACACAGAACCATCTCAGGTACGGCGCTGGCGCACATTTCGGAGAGAAGCTGCCCCTGAAGCTGACATTTTCCGCAGCGTTGTCAGTGATTTATACCCCGACTTTTCTTCAATACAGAATTTTATTTCAGCTGTTTATTACCAAAATGTTAAACTTGCCGCTCGGCGGTGACCTTCACCGAGGCGCACACAACGCAGCGCCCGCCACACTGATGGAATTTTTATGAGATAAAAACAAATTTCATTCCAAGCTGAACAGTGTTTTTGATAGAAAATCCAATTCTCATTGTCTTTTTTCTACTTCTACATCCAGAACAAAAAAAAAAGACCATCTTATTCCAAGCGCATCGCTTTATGACAAATGATTATTTTTTTATGATTTGATATAAAATGAACAAGACACAAAGTTAGAAGATTGTCATTGTGGTGTCAGGAAAATTCATTTTTTTGGGTCACAGAAACTTTGGATTAAAAGAAAATATATTAAAAATATTAAAGACTACTGTAAATATATAAAAAAAAATGGCGTCCAACCTAAGAGTAACTAAAGTGAGGTACGCTTAGGTATTCTTTAGAAATAAAACAAACAATGGCAAATCAAATTGAATCGAACCGAATCCCGATCAGACATGTCGGATTTAATCAAATCGTAAATAGAATCGTAATCGAATCGTACAAAGAATTGTAACGTGTAGATGGGGCTTTACAAGTCAGCATATTAAATTGTTGGTAAATACAACTTACATGGTTAAATTCAATGAATTTACCATCTGGTGATGCCCCCTCCCCTCGACAACCCCCCTTCCCTTCACTCCCTCCTCCACTTTATACCCTCTCCCCTTCACCCCCTCCTCTCCCTCACTCCACCCTTGCTTTCACTCCCCCCTACCCTTCAATCCATCCTCCCCTTCACTCACCCATCCCCCTCACTCAACCCTTACTTTCACTCCCCTCCTCCTTTCAATCCACCCTTTCCTTCACATTCTCCTCTTCATCACGCCCCTGTCCCGTTCATTCTACCCTTCCCTTCATGCCCTCCTCTTCTTCACGCTCCCCTTCACTCACCCCTTCACTCCACCCTTACCTTCACTCCACACTCCCCTTCACCCCCCTTCCCCTCAGATTCACCACTCCTTTATCCCTTCTTCACACCCCCATCTTCTTCACTCCACACTCCCCTCCACGCCCCCTTCCCGGCCGAATTCCGTCAAATCCGTGATCGGGGGTATCCGTGCATCACTAAGAAGCAGCTGACAGAAGGTGAATTTGCATTCTTCAGTCGGTCATGGAAATGGGGCCTTAAGGCTGGGCGGTCGTTCTGCCGACAGGAGCACGTGAGTACAGGCTGTCGGGACTCGGCAGACTGATAAGACTGTTTTTGATGGATCCTTCAAAAACAGTCTGCCGACAGCCTGTGCTCACGTGCTACTGTCGGCAGAACGACTGCCCCGCAGGAGGGTCTGACGGTCCCGTCATTTGTAAAAATACGGCGTGTGTACGCGCCTTTACATATTCAGCTACAAAGCTGCCATTTCCACAGCGACACTCAAGAGAAGTTTTATCTGCCAGCACAGAAGTTTGATGAACTTTTAAACATCCATTTCAGTCTGATTATTATTACATCTCTGGATGCTGATGCCCTCTTTTGATATTCTCAGCGACGGCGCCTTCCCTTCCCCAGCATTATTATCCCAAATGGAGTCATTTGTCTCCAAAGCAAATTATTATTATCGCCATGACATTTCAGCGCGGCTGTGACTTTGAGGCGGCTGCCACATGCTCGTTAGTCACTTAGGAGGGCGACGCATTAAATCGCGGTGCTTGCCTTAAGGACGGCGCTTTACCCTGGGAGGCCGATGGGCTTTATCCCGCGCTTGCCTCTCTCTAATGACCCTCAGTCAGGACGGCTGGACATTAACTAAATGGAGACACATCAAGACCCATCAGCGCTCTGCCCGTAATGATGCCGCTCGGCGATGTCGCCCTCGTAACGCGCTCTTCTCCGGGATGCTAATATGGCAATGATGCCTCTCTCTCTCGCCCGTAATTCCCCCGCAATAAACGCTCGTTTTACTAAGCCGCAGCTGCCACGCTCTCATCGAGGTTTGTTATGTTAATCTATCTGTGGACCCGGCTTTGTTTTATTCTCTAATTATCGTGTCTGTCAATTAGCCTGTTATTTCCAAACACGAGGCGTAACGCAGCCGGAGCGTCTCGCAGTTTAGGCGCGCCTCGCGGAATGGATCCACTGCTCGCTATCGGGGACAGATTGCTTTTACTCATTACCAACTTTTAATTTGCAGATTTTATTCACTAACGCCCTCCGGGTAAAGCAGACCTGAACTTAGAACTTCCTCTCTGCTGTAAAAGATAAGCAATAGCTTAATAACCTTTACAGAAAAACTTTTCTTTGTTACAGCTGATACAAATCCTGCAATAAATCTGCAGTGTGTCTACTTCCTGCTTCCATGGGAGTTTTAATGCAAATTTTTGCATGTGAATTATCTGTACGAAAAAAAAAAATAGAGACAGCCTACATGTACGTTTTTTTTTCGGAACGGTCATGTGAATTGCATAGGAAATAATGCAAGTCAATGGAAATATGAAAATTCACATTCGAATGTAATGTTCATTACATACAAATGCATGCAAATTAACTCCATGAATATGCATGGGAAAATCAGAATGCAAAAAAAAAAAAAAAAAACATCCAAAAACTGATCTTAAAATCACACAGCTTTTTTTCCTTTCTTTGGGGAATAAAAAAAAAAGGAAACTGGACCATCCACAAGGCCACCTAGGCAAGTGCCTGACGGGTGTCCAGAGCTCTGGTTACCATCTACTTTAAGCCACTCCCTCCATCTCACCTTACCAAAGTGAGAAGGTGGAGCAAAAAGCAGACACCTTCCCCAGAGGGATAAAGAGGCGCCCAGGGTATGAAAAAAACATGTTAAAAACAAATAAAAATAAAAGATAATGTGGCCTTCCTCAATGAACACAATTTGTGTAAAGAACAACACATTTTATTATGCACTGGCAATGCGTTTCATGGGTCGTAAGGCTGAATAAAGTGTCAGAGCAGCGTTTAAAGGGAACCTAAACTGGGAAGGATATGGATTTTTCCTTTAAAAATAATATCAGTCGCCTGACTCTCCTGCTGATCCTGTGGTTTTGGTGGCCCCAAGCAGCCCATGACTTGAGGCTCCCCCAAAAAGCGAGGCTACACCACCAAATAAAGTGGGTGTGGCCTGGACATGATGTGGGTGGAGCCAAATACTAGCAAAAATAAGTAGCCAGGTACATGTGGTGCCCTCAGTATAGGTAGCAAGCTATAAGTGCTGCAGTATAGGTAGCCAGATACATGTGGTGCCCTCAGTATAGGTAGTGAGCTACAGGTGCTGCAGTATAAGTAGCCCGATACATGTGGTGCCCTTAGTATAGGTAGCGAGCTATAGGTGCTGCAGTATATAAGTAGCCAGGTACATGTGGTGCCCTCAGTATAGGTAGTGAGCTATAGGTGCTGCATATAGGTAGCCAGATACATGTGGTGCCCTCAGTATAGGTAGTGAGCTATAGGTGCTGCAGTATAAGTAGCCAGATACATGTGGTGCCCTCAGTATAGGTAGCAAGCTATAGGTGCTGGAGTATATAGGTAGCCAGGTACAGGTGGTGCCCTCAGTATAGGTAGTGAGCTATAGGTGCTGCAGTATATAGGTAGCCAGGTACAGGTGGGGCTCTCAGTATAGGTAGTGAGCTATAGGTGCTGCATATAGGTAGCCAGATACATGTGGTGCCCTCAGTATAGGTAGCGAGCTATAGGTGCTGGAGTATATAGGTAGCCAGGTACAGATGGTGCCTTCAGTATAGGTAGCGAGCTATAGGTGCTGCAGTATATAGGTAGCCAGGTACAGGTGGTGCCTTCAGTATAGGTAGTGAGCTATAGGTGCTGCATATAGGTAGCCAGATACATGTGGTGCCCTCAGTATAGGTAGTGAGCTATAGGTGCTGCATATAGGTAGCCAGGTACAGTTGGTGCCTTCAGTATAGGTAGTGAGCTATAGGTGCTGCATATAGGTAGCCAGGTACAGGTGGTGCCTTCAGTATAGGTAGTGAGCTATAGGTGCTGCATATAGGTAGCCAGATACATGTGGTGCCCTCAGTATAGGTAGCGAGCTATAGGTGCTGCAGTATATAGGTAGCCAGGTACAGGTGGGGCCCTCAGTATAGGTAGCGAGCTATAGGTGCTGCAGTATATAGGTAGCCAGGTACAGGTGGTGCCTTCAGTATAGGTAGTGAGCTACAGGTGCTGCATATAGTAGCCAGATAGAGGTGGTGCCCACTGCCCAGCCTAGGCAGAGTGACTTACTTCTAACCTCATTCCAACGTAGACTCCTCTGAGCGCACTCTCCAGCTCTCCCCGCACTCTCCTCCTGCATCTCGCCGTATCCTATGCCATAATTACTTCCGGCGGCACCACTGACGTCATTAGAGGCGCCGCTGGGTAACCATGGAAACAGGACGCCAGCGGCGGCGACAGGAGGAGAGAGCGAGGGTCCCACTGACTGGAGGAGAGCGCGGCGAGAGGAATGAGCACAGGAGTGAGGTTGCGTAAGTTTCACTGGGGACCCCTGGGGCCGCACAGAGCAGGTCGGCGGCCGCCAGCAACAGAGCAAGGCCCCCTGCCACAGTGAGACCCCCAAAGCAGGGGCTTGCCTCGCTTGTACACTGGCGGCGCCCCTGTCTAATACTTTTAGCCACAGCCCCTGAACAAGCATGCAGATCAGGTGCTCTGATTGAAGTCAGATTGGATTAGCTGCATGCTTGTTTCAGGTGTGTGATTCAGCCACTACTGCAGCCAAAGAGATCAGCAGGACAGCCAGGCAACTGGTATTGTTTTAAAGGAAACATCCACATCCCTCTGAGTTAAGGTTCCCTTTAAGCCACAATAACGCCACCTTTATTGCGGCTAAATCATTACACTGGCACTTTATTCGCGTTGCCAGTGCACAATAAACTCTGACAAATTGTCTTCATTGAGGTAAGCCGCCTCATCTTTACATTTTCATCCATGCACAGACTGTAGCGCAATACTGCATCTTCTGCATTAAAAAAAAAAAAAAGTACTTTTTTTTTTTGCAGCATTCAAGTGCCCTCTGCCAATTTTTGAAGGTCCTTTACAATTTTTTGCATATCGATCGTTAATCGTTAGTTTTTTGAAGATTTTTATCTGACTTGTGTGTGCAATTTTACAATTGGTTTTAAAGATCTGACAGATCGGACAGGCTTTGGTCTAGTCCATCTCATCATATTGTTTAGAAAATCATTTCCTGAAAAGGATCTATACAAAGATGCCGGCCTCCTTACTCACTCGCATGGTATTTTGGCCGTTGGGCTGAGTAACTGCTGCGCAGTAAGTGCTTTTGAAAATAAAGAAAACCCTCATAATCTCCCCACGAGATAGACTAGCCTTAACCTGCTTGATTTCCTCAACCTACTACTGAGAAGTGAAAGCAACATAACAAAATAATAATTTATAGTGCATTTTACTCTGCAAAAAAATGCACATTTTATACTCATGCATACACACTTATACAATAGCAATTTGATTTCTGCACAAATTGGTCATAAAATGTGATCTGATCTTCATCTAAGTCACAACAATAACAATCACAGTCTACTTAACCTCTTGACGACCAGCTAACGCCGATTGGCGTAAACTGGTCGTCTGCGGGTTACCATGGAAACGGCTGCTGCGGGTTACCATGTCAGTTCACGGAGGGTGTCTCCGTGAACAGCCGGAGAGCCTCCGTTCGCGGCTCGCCGGCAAAATGTAAACAGGCGGGGAAGAAATCCCTGCTGTTTACATCATACGGCGCTGCTGCGCAGCAGCGCCGTTAGGCAGATCGGCGATCCCCGGCCTCTGATTGGCCGGGGATCGCCGGCATATTATAGGCTGAAGCCTATCCTTCAATGCGCAGGACGGAAAACCGTCCTGCGCAGCTCACAGGGGGAGGGAGAGGGAGGGAGCGGCGAGATGGCGGAGAACGCTGCGGAGGGGGGCTTTGAAGAGCCCCCGCTAAGCAAATGCAGCCGGCGGCGATCAGCACTCCTGATCAGTGCTGCGGGCTGTAGAGCCCACGCAGCACCGATCATTGAAAAATCCCCTGGTCGGCAAGTGGAACCTAAACTGAGAAGGATATGGATTTTTCCTTTTAAAATAATACCAGTTGCCTGAATCTCCTGCTGATCCGGTGTCTCTAATACTTTTAGCCACAGCCCCTGAACAAGCATGCAGATCAGGTGCTCTGACTGAAGTCAGACTGGATTAGCTGCATGCTTGTTTCAGCCAGGGTGTGATTCAGACACTATTGCAGCCACAGAGATCAGCTGGACTGCCAGGCAACTGGTATTGTTTAACAGGAAACATTCATATCACTCTCAGTTAAGGTTCCCTTTAAACTAATACCACACAAAAAAATTCAAAGTTTCCATTTTTTTCTTGAACGCACCTAACCCTAACCACCCCCTTGGTGTTGCCTAAAACTAACTGCCGCCCAGGTGGTGACTAACCCTAACCTCTCCACCTGGTGGTGCCTAACTCTAACCACTCCCTCTGCAGAAACAATGTTTTACACATAGAAACAATAGAATCTTTGATAACGTAAAATCTGTACATACAAACTAAATAATATGACAAAAACTATAATGTTGCAAGCTAATAAAACGATAACCTACTGTTATGTACTGTACTGTGTTAACGATATTTATTGTGCACCCTTTTTTTCTGCTTTTTTCGCTGTATTAACGACAATTGCATTAGAGTCTATAGCGACTAGAGATGTCACGAACGGTTCCAGGCGAACTTTGGGGGTTCGCGTTCGCCTGCACCAGGCGAACTTTTGCGGAAGTTCGATTCGCCCATAATGCTCTATTGAGCAAAACTTTCACCCTCCATATCACTGTCAGCAGACATGTTATTGTCAAACACACTTCTCTCACTGCTGGAGGCCCTCCCCCTCCTCACAAGGTCCTTTATACCATTTGACTCAGTTGTCTGTCTACACTAATTAGTTATGGGACAGCTGCTTCACACTCTGCTAGGGAGATTTTAATTAGCCTCTTGTGGGCTCCCTCCTCCCTCCTTCCTCCTACTGGAGTGAGGAGGGTCTCTTCTGCCAGGGAATTATACTATTTTAAAAACCAGTATACATCATACCATAGCTGGGAATTGAACCCAAATCTTACTGTGTGGCGGGCAAGTCACCCTAACCACTGTACCACTACAGTAGTAAGTGAAGCTGGCCTAAAATTTACTATTTATGCTCAATGCAATAGAAACAGTAGGTTGCTTAAAGGAGAACTGTAGTGAGAGGTATATGGAGGCTGCCATATTGATTTCCTTTTAAGCTATACCAGTTGCCTGGCAGCCCTGCTGATCTATTTGGCTGCAGTAGTGTGAATCACACCAGAAACAAGCATGCAGCTAATCTTGTCAGTTCTTACAAAAATGTCAAACACTAGATCTGCTGCATGCTTGTTCAGGGTCTACGGCTCAAAGTATTGGAAGCAGAGAATCTGCAGGATAGCCAGGTAACTGGTATTGCTTAAAAGGAAATCAATATGGTAGCCTCCATATACCTTTCACTACAGTTCTCCTTTAAAGGGAACCTTAACTGAGAGTGATATGGATGTTTCCTGTAAACAATACCAGTTGCCTGGCAGTCCAGCTGATCTTGTCTAATTTTTTCTCTTGACAACTGTTGAACACAAAAGACAAGGCAATGTCTGGCTATATATCTGTAAGCAGTGGCTGCATGGTGTAATGGTCAAGGGCTCTGCCTCTGACACAGGAGACCAGAGTTCAAATCTCAGCTCTGTCTGATCAGTAAGCCATCACCTATTCAGAAAGAGACCTTAGGCAAGTCTTCCTAACACTGCTATATTGTCTAATTTTTCTCTTGACAACTGTTGAACACAAAAGACAAGGCCATGTCTGGCTACATGTCTGTAAGCAGTGGCTGCATGGTGTAATGGTCAAGGGCTCTGCCTCTGACACAGTAGACCAGAGTTCAAATCTCAGCTCTGTCTGTTCAGTAAGCCAGCACCTATTCAGAAGGAGACCTTAGGCAAGTCTTCCTAACACTGCTATCTTGTCTAATTTTTCTCTTGACAACTGTTGAACACAAAAGACAAGGCCATGTCTGGCTACATATCTGTAAACAGTGGCTACATGGTGTAATGGTCAAGGGCTCTGCCTATGACACAGGAGACCAGAGTTCAAATCTCAGCTCTGTCTGTTCAGTAAGCCAGCACCTATTCAGTAGGAGACCTTAGGCAAGTCTTCCTAACACTGCTACTGCCTATAGAGCATGCCCTAGTGGCTGCAGCTCTGGTGCTTTGAGTCTGCCAGGAGAAAAGTGTGATATAAATGTTATTTGTCTTGTCTACTTTTTCTCTTGTATTGAGCATAAATGGTAAATTTTAGGCCAGCTTCAGTTGGTACAGTGGTTAGGGTGCTTGCCCACCACACAGTGATACCCAGGTTCAAATCCCAGCCAATGTGAGTTGGCTTTTATGCTACAAATCATTAAAGGGAACCTAAACAGAGAAGGATATGGATTTTTCCTTTTAAAATAATACCAGTTGCCTGAATAGGAGGGAGGAGGGAATAGGTAGAAGGGGAGGAGGGAGGAGGGAGGAGGCTAATTAAAATCTCCCTAGCAGAGTGTGAAGCAGCTGTCCCATAACTAATTAGTGTAGGCAGACAACTGAGTCAAATGGTATAAAAGACCTTGCTTGGAGGAGAGAGGGTGGGCGGGTCCTCCAGCAGTGATGTGTATTTCACTCAATCAGGTGTGCCTCCAGGTATTAGAGCTTTTGAAACATGTTTTGTATCATTTTTCCAGCTGATAGAATTTTTAAAGTTCGCCTCCCCATTGAAGTCTATTGCGGTTCGCAAACTTTTTCGCGAACCGAACCTTTCGCGGAGGTTCGCGACAACTAGCCGCCGGCGCCCTTTTTGCTGCTTTTGAAAAGGGCACCTGGAAAAAAGGGTGCCTGGTGTAGCCCATATATGCCAAATTCGGCTACAAGGGGCGCCTGGTATAGCCGAAAAAGCTACTTTTCCTTTATAAAAAGGATGCTGTTATAGGCAAAAGTTGTTGGGCTATAAAAGGGCTTTAGATATAGCTGAGAAAAGTGATTTCTTTGACCTATCTTCTCCCTACTCTCACACAGAACCCTCCCCTAACCCCAACCTCACAGGTGGTGCCTATTCCTTTAGACCCCCCCAGGTGGTGCCTATATCTAAGACTCCCCTGGTGGTGACTAACCCTATGTCCCCCCTGGTGGTGCCTAACCCTAAGACCCCCCCGGTGGTGCCTAACCCTATGTCCCCCCCGGTGGTGCCTAACCCTAACCCCCCTTGGTGGTGCCTAACCCTAAGACCTCCCTGGTGGTGCCTGACCCTAACTTCCCTGCACCCCCAAACCAAAAATCTCAGCTATAAAAGGGTGCCCTTTTGTAGCAGCATCAAAAACCTTGTAGCCGAACGTAAAAATATGGGCTACAAAGGGGCGCCCTACTGTAGCCGAGTGTAGCCAAATAAAATATGGGCTACCAAGGGGCGCCCACTTGTAGCCGATATGAAAACTCGGGTGCCCTTTTCATCACCTTGTAGCCGATATTTGTAGAAATAACATTGATGTCTATGGAGGCGCCCTTTTCATGTAGGAAGCTCAGGTGCCCTTTTCAACTGATTCCCCAATGAAAGCCTATGAGAGCGGACACTGTGCATTCTCACTAGGCTAGTCGCTGCATCCTGAATCATTTACTACATTTTGTCTATATGTCACTACAAAGCCTCGAGACAATTTTGATAAGGATTTTTTTTTTTAAGAAAGTGGGGGATAGGCTGTTGACCTGCCGATCACTGTGCATGTAACTTCACAAATACTTTCAGAAATTGAATTGTTCAGTAGGTACAAAAATAGTCAGTCTATCCAACCAGCAGGCTGAGCGTGCTAGTTAGTTAGACCAACATGTTTTGTACCATATTTTTTTGACCCTATAATTTTTTTTATTTAATTAGCTTAAAGTGAGCCCGAGGTGAGAGTGATATGGAGGCCATATTTGTTTCCTTATGGAGACAGAAAGAAGAAAAAGCGCACATTGTGATACTAGTAGGTGAGGGCTCGAGGCCCTATAGGAAAGGTCTCCCCTGGTTGTCAAGGCTGGAGAAACCTATATTGGTTTGCCAGCTGTCACCCTTGTGTCCCTCTTGTGCCGGGACCTGGCTTGCAGGGATATACTCACAGTCTTGGATGGTGATACAATTGGGATTCCACTGTGGTTATTTGGACCACGCTGTGGTGGGCGTGCAAATGTTTATCTGCGCTGGGCCGGTACAAGCCTGATTCCCTGGCTATGAGTGTAGCAGGAGATAATAAAAACAGTTAGCAAAGCAAGGCGGTGTTAGCCTCAATAATATGCAAAGGCTGTGTTTGAAATCTTTATTGCAACACGTTTCCCAGGGGAGCACCCCTGCTTTATCAAGCATAGATCATAAAATATGATAAGAGTATACAAGTCAGGGAGGGAGGCAGACAAGGGATTTTGGCAGTTAGTTTCCTTTCTCTTTCTTGGTACAGCATGGTTAGTAGTGAGAAGAATATGGAGGCTGCCATATTTGTTTCCTTTTAAACAATACTAGTTGCCTGGCAGCCCTGCTGATCTATTTGGCTGCAGTAGTGTCTGAACCCCACCAGAAACAAGCATGCAACTAAGCTTGTCAGATCTGACAATAATGTCAGAAACACCTGATCTGCTGCATGCTCAGGGCCGGATTTTTACTCTTTACCGCCCAAGGCCACTGTCGCCAGATGCTCTCCTTCAGTATAGATAGCGAGTTGACCCCTCCCCCTTCCCTCCAGTGTAGCTAGCCAGATGAATGACCTCTCCCCCCTTACTTCTAGTATAAGTAGCCTGATGACCCCCCAGTATTGGTAGCCAGGTGACCACTCCCGCTTTCCCTCCAATATAGGGAGCCAGATGACTCCCTTAACCTCCCTGGCGGTAAGCCCGAGCTGAGCTCGGGCTATGCCGCGCATGAGGATTTCTCAGGCCCTGCTGGGCCGATTTACTTACTTTTTTTTTTTGCAACACGCAGCTAGCACTTTGCTAGCTGCGTGTGCATTCTGATCGCCGACGCTCCACGCTCGATCGCCGCTGTTCGCCTCGCCGCGCAGCCCCCCCCCCCAGACCGCGTGCGCTGCCTGGCCAATCAGTGCCAGGCAGCGCTGATAGTGGATAGTGTTGCGCTGCCCCCTGGCGGTTCCTAATAGACCGCCAGGGAGGTTAATCCCTCCCCATCAGTATAGGTAGCCATCTCATCTTCACACCGCAACATTCATCTGTGTCACTAATTTCTCCGCTCCTCTCCAGTGCAGAAGCTTCCTCTTCCTCTCTGTCTCCCAAGTAAATAGCCGCCGGCCACAATGCAAACGTGCACAGAGGGCAAGGTGGCAGCTGCGCAGGCGGCTATCTGCAGAGTACTGTGGTCAGGCGCTCGCCTGATTTCCCTGCATTGCAGTATTTGCAAGCTTGCAAATTCTGCACAAGTTTATCCAGCTGCTTTGGTGCCCTTGCTACTGTGGTGCCCTAGGCCATGGCCTAGGGGTCTTGGCCTAAATCCGGCCCTGTGCATGCTTGTTCAGGGTCTATGGATAAATGCATTAGAGGCAGAGGATCAGCAGGACTTCCAGGCAACTGGTATTGCTTAAAAGGAAGTAAATATGCCAGCCTCCATATAACTCTCACTTAGGGTTCACTTTAATAAAAATACAGCACAATGAATACAAATTACACAATCCATTTAAACTTATAACTTCTGTAAAGCATGAGAATAACATATTACGCAAAAAGCCATAACACGATGCAGAGTCAGCACAAATATTCACACAACAATGAAAGCCTGCAGGTCAGTGACACGTATAAATCGGGTCTGGCCTGTAAGACGAACTTCAGTGAAAAAAAAAATGGATTTCTCAAGGACTTGAGCTGACACCCACCACCTCCCGTGGTTCACACTACAAGCCTTCCGGGCTCAAACCGGCGCATTTCTCACCATCTCAATAATTTTGCATATCTCCACTTCCCCATACCAAAAAAAAAAAAAATTACCATTATCAAATGATCTGTGTATATTCTAGTTATGCTGACCACTGAGCATTATGCAGACATACCTGAGATTACCCCAGGGCCGGCGCTACCATAGAGGCAAAGGGGGCAATTGTCCCAGGGCCCCAGAGCTTGTAGGGGCCCCCAGTGACTACAAGAGGGGAAAAAATTTCAAATCGACCTTATAGTTTTTGAGAAAATCGATTTTAAAGTTTCACAGGAAAAAAAAATACACATTTAAAAACCTGCTGACTTTAATGGTTAATAGCAAATCCACCTTAAATGCTCGAAACCCTAAATTTGCAGGATATGTTAAGGAGATCATTGGGAATAAGAGGAAAAAACAATTTTTCAAAAATACCTTATAGTTTTTGAGAAAATCGATTTTAAAGTTTCGAAGTAAAAAGGTATACTTTTGAATGCGGTAAATGTCACTTTTAGTAGCAAACCCAACGGTAGTGTAATTTTACATGCATCAAAAGAAGGAGCAATACATTTCCTGACGTGGTTTCCTCCGGATCTATCCATAAGCAGCCGCAGCACTTTGGACAGGGATCTCTATACAGCCGCAATATTGCTGTATGAAGATCCCTGGCATTTTTTCCTATTTTCCCAATTTTTTTTTTTTTTATGTTTAGAGTGTGGGAATTTTTTTTTAAAAAAAATTATGTGGGGTCCCCCCTCCTGAAACGTTTTAACCCCTTGTCCCCCATGCAGGCTGGGGTAGCCAGAATGTGGAGATCCGACAGATTTGGGCTTCACACCCTGACTATACCAGCTGCAAAAAACCAAAGTCCTGAAAATGTACTGGATAAACTTTCAGGAGGCAAAGGAAAGGTTAAAGCATCTGTCTTTTCCTGTACAGCCAGCCCTGCCATCTCTGAGGCACTATGAGTCTTGCCTACTGATTACACACTTGTTACACTCAACTGTAGCTAAATAAAAAACACAGCTCAGTGCAGCTGATTTCTACAGCATTTCTGTGTGGAATGAACACTTTTCAGTCTGTTCTTTGCAAGAGCTTGTTTCCACTTTAAAGTAAATCTGAGATGGGGGAACAAGTTATGTTTTGCATTCCATGGGGCTTTTTCCAGCCCCTCATAACCTTAACGCTCCCTGGGTTTATTCCCAATCCACTGTGTCCCCCTGAAAGACCAGAGATTGTGTATGTGCAGCCTCGGCCATGTGCCTCCTCAATCGTGTTCATGTTGCCTCCCCCATAGCAGTATTGGGTAACCTTTGGTGCCCCCTTATAATGAGCGCGAATTTTGCATAATCGTTATTCGCAATTATAATGCAAAAGCATAATGCAACATTTCTGAAAAATCTTAATTCATTTTGCTTGTAACCATAATCAGGAAACCATGATTACGCAATCATGTGCAATTTTGTGCCAACTTAAGCTGTTAATAGCAAAAATCATCAGCAAACTTGTTATGTACGTTAAAGCGGACTCAAACCAAACATTTTTTTAATTAAAAATATTTAGTTGCACCACTCTGACACATACAAAGATAAATAAACACTCCTTCAAACCTATGAGCATTTCAGTGCATGCTTTTCACCCTTCTCTTTTCATAGCTAGGGTTATACTGGGGGCAGCCATTAGCAATTCCTCCTTTGCCAGACACCTCCTACTCCACGTCTGCCGGATTCTGTCCTGGTAATATGAAAGGAAAGGAGGGGTTCCTCCAATAAATGTAAAATATTTTATATTTGTCATCATGCAGCTGAAAAAAGGCTGCTATTTATTATTATAATTTAGGAAATAGATTTTATTTCTGAAATCTTGTATTTTTAATTTGGGTCCACTTTAAGGGGAATGGCGGACACAAGTAAAAAAAAAAAAAAATCAAAAATACCTTGAAGTTTTTGAGAAAATTTAAAGGAAAATGTTTTTTTTTTTTAAAAAAACGTTTTGCCGAGTTTAAAAGTGATTTTTCTTTTGAATTTGGTGATGATAGCATGTATGGCTTTGCTATTATCCACTAAAGCAGGGGTGTCAAACTCAAATACAAAGTGGGCCAAAATTGAACGCTGGGACCTAGTCACGGGCCAACCTCAATATCTACTGGCCACCCTCCTCCCTTTTAAAGTTCCCCTCCAACCCCTATACAGTTTCCTGGCGTCTAGTGGTCCTCCTCCCTCCCTTATACGATTCCCTGGTGTTCACTGTCCAGAGGTCCTCCTTCTCCTATACAGTTCGCTAGTGTTTAGTGCTTTCCCCCTACCTCCCCAAAATGGCTCCCATGGTGTTCTAGGGCTGCACCTCCAATATAGCTTCCTTGGTGATCTAGAGTGGGCCAAACATAATGCAAAATCAAGTGGTGCAACCCCTTGGGGGCCAAATTTAATAGCTTGGAGGGCCAAATTTGGCCACGGACCAGAGTTGACATGTATGTGCTAAAGTGAGCCCCAAATTATTACGTGACATTACAAATGGGTATGGATTGCATGAAATCAATTGAACTTCCAAATTGAAGTTTTTTTGTAGCCGTAATTGCAAAACCTGAGATGAAAACTATAATAGGATTTATGCTTACCTGGGGCTTCCTCCATCCCCCTCTAGTCGGTGGGCTCCTCCATTGTCTGGCCATCCCGTCTGTTACGGCACAGTCAGCCCTGGGAGTTGAAGACTACTGTAATTGAATCAGTGCCGGTCACAAGTAGGTATGTGATACAATTCCACCGAGCTTCACATCAGTGGACGTCTTCCATTGATGGATGACGCAAGTTTGCAAAACCGGTCTGGAAGGAGACGAGCGACCCTACCACTAGCCAGTATACACGTGCTATTTTAATTTGGGGTATCCATAACTTTGGGCCCCGTATGTGAGTACTCTTTTTATGTCTTTTATGATTTTATGGTTCATTTATCCTCAATTAGGGCTGGTTCACATTACAAAACGCGGACGGCCACGGATGCGGAACGCAACGCATGCGAACGCACGCCATCCGCGTTTGTATGCGTTGCGTGGCTGATCCCATAAGTGAATGGGACAGCCGCGGGTTTTTGCAAAATCTGCGTGCAGCATGCGTTCCCGGTCTGCACTGGTCTGGAACGCATGCAGTAGGAACATCAGACAGTGCACTCTATGCACTGTCTGATGTCGTGCGTGTCTGCCTCCTGCACGCGTTTCCAAAACACGGCTGGAAACGCGTGCAGTCTGAACGGGCCCTAAAGAGGTCTACACTTAGTACTGCTGTTTTTTTAATCATTTTATGATATATCATCGATCTTATACCAATGCGAACAGGAGGACGAATTTACACAGTTAAAGGGACGATTAGCAGTGCCCTAAATTAAAAGATTACACCTACCTGGGGCTTCCTCCAGCCCACCGTAGGCGGCGAGGTCCTCCTGGCTCCTCTCCGTGTGCCTCCTCCGGTCCCCGTTACCGGCGACACCCTGGACGAGTGTCGGGCCGGCTCTTCTTGGTTCCTGACGCATGGTGTCATTACGTCAGCCGCTTCGCGTCATCACGGCGGGCTGGCATGACAGGTCTGCGCATGCGCGGTTTTCTAATGCTAAACCGCACATGCGCAGACTTGTCACACCGGCCGCCGTGATAACGCGACGACCATGCGTCAGGAACCAGGAAGAGCCGGCCCAACACCTGGCCCAGGTGTCGCCGGTAACGGGGGCCAGCGGATGCACACAGAGAGGAGCCAGGAGGACGCCGGGGGACCTCGCCGCATACAGTGGGCTGGAGGAAGCCCCAGGTAAGTGTAATCTTTTAATTCAAAGGGACACTTAAGTCAAAAAAAAAATGAGTTTTACTCACCTGGGGCTTCCAATAGCCCCCTGCAGCTGCCCGGTGGCCTCGCCGTCTCCCTCCGATCCTCCTGGCCTCGCCGGCAGCCACTTCCTGTTTCGGTGACAGGAGCTGACAGGCTGGGGACGCGAGTGATTCTTCGCGATCCTGGCCACAATAGCGCCATCTATGCTGCTATAGCATATATCATATACCATATAGCAGCATAGAGGGTGCTAATGTGTCTGGGAACGCGAAGAATCACTCGCGTCCCCAGCCTGTCAGCTCCTGTCACCGAAACAGGAAGTGGCTGCCGGCGGGGCCAGGAGGATCGGAGGGAGACGGCGAGGGCACCGGACAGCTGCAGGGGGCTATTGGAAGCCCTAGGTGAGTAGAACTCATTTTTTTTGTTTGACTTAAGTGTCCCTTTAAGGCACTGCTCAGGGTCCCTTTAAATAGAGTGACCAGATTTTTGTGGGTCCAACCTGGGACGGGGAGGGGGGCGCGGGGGGCGCAGCGGCGAAAAGTGGGGAGGACTGAGGAGCGTGCAGCGACGTAGACTGGGGGGGGGGGGGGGAGGCAATGGGCGTGGTCATGACATTGTATGGGCGGAGCTAACATAATGATGTAACAGCGAGGCATAAGAAAGCAGTGTTTACGCCATGATGTGGACAAACGAGACTTCGGGTGTGCAGAAACTGTGTGATGCTAATAGTATACCGTAACCACAAAGCAGCAAACATAGCCATCTATTACCTTTAAATAATAAATGCAGTAACAGTTACCCCGGACACCAGAAAATAAACGCAATGCGGGCAACATGTCAGTATAAAATAAATGCAATGCGGGCAACATGTCAGTACAAAATAAACGCAAACATTTCACCAGAAAAGAAACGCAATGCGGGCAAACATTTCACCAGAAAAGAAACGCAATGCGGCCAAACATTTCACCAGAAAAGAAACGCAATGCGGCCAAACATTTCACCAAAAAAGAAACGCAATGCGGCCAAACATTTTACCAGAAAAGAAAAAGAATGCGGGCAAACATTTCACCAGAAAAGAAACGCCATGCGGGCAAACATTTCAGCAGAAAAGAAACGCAATGCGGGCAAACATTTCACCAGAAAAGAAACGCAATGCGGGCAAACATTTCACCGGAAAAGAAACGCAATGCGGGCAAACATTTCACTGGAAAAGAAACGCAATGCGGGCAAACATTTCACTAGAAAATTAACTCAATGCAGGCAAACATTTCACCTGGAAAAGAAACGCAATGCGGGCGAACATTTCACCAGAAAAGAAACGCAATGCGGGCAAACATTTCACCCGAAAATTAACGCAATGCGGGCAAACATTTCACCAGAACATAAATGCAATGCAGTCAAACATTTCACCTGGAAAAGAAAGCATTTACTCACCTGGCAGAAGTCTCCGGCCTCTGGCGCGCTGCTCCCGGGACCATCTTGCTCCTGATCTTCTCTCCCGCGCTGACAGGGCTACGGCAAGATGGCGCCCGAAGCCCTGTACTGGAGACACAAATAGTCTCCAGTACAGGGCTCCGGCAGCCATCTTGCCGTAGCCCTGCTCTCCTGCCGGTGTCGGAACACCGGAAAACAGTTAGGCTGGAGCGGGGCTGCGGGCAATGAACTGGCACAGCGTCTATAGACGCCGCTGCCAGTTCATGAGGATAGAGTGGCCAGAGTCCCGAGGCCGGGACGTCCCGCTGCTGAAAGTGGGACGTTTCCCGGGACCTCATGCTGCCTGGGACAGCGGACCCCGAATCCGGGATGCGTCCCGGGCAATCCGGGACATCTGGTCACTCTACTTTAAAGATTGGAACAGTTCTGTGACCACTGGGAGCCTCGTGCTATGTATACAACCTTATGACGTGAATTGTTATTGGCTGGTAAGCCTTTTTTCATTTGGGTGCTTGGACTCACTTTTGTTGGCCTGATACCTCAGATAAGAAGTACAGTGAAACTGTATCACATACCTACTTGTGACCTGCGCTGATTCAATTACATTATTGCTGTTCCTCTTTCTTTTTTTAGTCAAAGACTACTGCCCAAGTGTGGCCATGGCTCCCGTGGCCAGGAGCAAACTGTGTCTTCTCAGTTATTTAGGCTTCTGGCTACGGGAACGTGGCAAGCGGACAGAGCTGCACATGCGCAGTAGTCCCCAAATGGCTCAGTCAGGAACTTTACCAGGGCTGCCAGAGTCGGAACCAATGGGACGGACACCGAAGGAGCCCATGCACTTCAGAAGGCTGGAGGAAGCCCAGGTAAGTATACAACCTTGTGTAGTTTTCATCTCCTAGGTATTCCTTAACTCGGATCAGTGAATAATGGCGCACAGCGCCTATGCATAAAAATGGTGCCGCATTAAAAAGATACGCTTATCGCTATTTATCGTTAGTACTGCATAATAATGGCGCACAGGAAAAAAAAAAGAAAAACGCCACACACTAACATTATTTATCAATAGTGGCACACACTAACATTATTTATCAATAGTGCCGTTCATTTGCCAAACAGCAGACGTTATTTAACTGCAAAACGGTGAATGGATTTAATGTAACACTGTCAAGGTTAGGGTTAGGCACCACTGGGGGGGTCTTAGGGTTAGGCACCATCAGGGGGGTCTTAGGGTTAGGCACCACCAGGGGGGGTGGTTAGGGTTAGGCACCACCAGGGGGGTGGTGAGGATTAGGCACCACCAGGGGGGTCTTAGGGTTAGGCACCACCAGGGGGGTGGTTAGGGTTAGGCACCACCAGGGGGGTCTTAGGGTTAGGCACCACCTGGTGGGTGGCTAGGGTTAGGCACCACCAGGGGGGTGGTTAGGGTTAGGCACCAGCGGGGGGGGTTTAGGGGTTAGGGATAGGTACAGAGAGGGTTCTGTGTGTTAACGGTAAATAACAATAAGGCTTTAACGTTAAATAACAATAAGGCTTTAACGTTAAATAGCTATAAGCGGCAAATGGATTAGCGGCAACACCGTGCGCCATTATTCGCAGGCGCCATTTTCAGATGGATCCCCTTAACTGGCCTGGTGCACCATAAAATAATTAGGTGTCCTGGTGCCTCCATAACGGAACTAGGTAGCCTAGTGCTTTAATGAAAGATTAATGTGGCCTGGTGCCCCCCTATTGGAAAAATAAGTGTGGTGTCCCTATAGACCTATTAAAGAGACTCTGTAACAAAAAAAGTCCCCTGGGGCTACTCACTAGTGTTGGGCGAACAGTGTTCGCCACTGTTCGGGTTCTGCAGAACATCACCCTGTTCGGGTGATGTTCGAGTTCGGCCGAACACCTGACGGTGCTCGGCCAAACCGTTCGGCCATATGGCCGAACTAAGAGCGCATGGCCGAACGTTCCCCGAACGTTCGGCTAGCGCTGTGATTGGCCGAACGGGTCACGTGGTTCGGACCCGAACGCGCTCTGATTGGCCGAACTGTCACGTGGTTCGGGTAAATAAATACCCGAACCACGTCATATCTCCGCCATTTGTCTGTGGGTTTAGCTTTGGGTAGGCAGGCAGGGTAGTTCGCGCTCCAGCCACGCTAGCCAGGGTCCCCCCTGTCATTGTGTCACTGCTGGGAACAGTAGTACACCGCTTGCTCAGCCACACTATATAGCATTCTGTTTACTGCCACTCTGTGTACCTCGCTCAGCCACACTATATAGCATTCTGTTTACTGCCACTCTGTGTCTGCTGGGAATAGTAGTACACCGCTTGCTCAGCCACACTATATAGCATTCTGTTTACTGCCACTCTGTGTACCTCGCTCAGCCACACTATATAGCATTCTGTTTACTGCCACTCTGTGTCTGCTGGGAATAGTGGTACACCGCTCGCTCAGCCACACTATATAGCATTCTGTTCACTGTTCTGTGTCTGCTGGGAATAGTGGTACACCGCTCGCTCAGCCACACTATATAGCATTCTGTTTACTGTTCTGTGTCTGCTGGGAATAGTGGTACACCGCTCGCTCATCCACACTATATAGCATTCTGTTCACTGTTCTGTGTCTGCTGGGAATAGTGGTACACCGCTCGCTCAGCCACACTATATAGCATTCTGTTCACTGTTCTGTGTCTGCTGGGAATAGTGGTACACCGCTCGCTCAGCCACACTATATAGCATTCTGTTCACTGTTCTGTGTCTGCTGGGAATAGTGGTACACCGCTCGCTCAGCCACACTATATAGCATTCTGTTTACTGTTCTGTGTCTGCTGGGAATAGTGGTACACCGCTCGCTCAGCCACACTATATAGCATTCTGTTTACTGTTCTGTGTCTGCTGGGAATAGTGGTACACCGCTCGCTCAGCCACACTATATAGCATTCTGTTTACTGTTCTGTGTCTGCTGGGAACAGTAGTACACCGCTCGCTCAGCCAGAGTATATAGCATTGTGTTTACTGCCACTCTGTGTACACCGCTCAGCCAGACTATATACCATTGTTTACTGACACTCTGTGTACACCGCTCAGCCAGACTATATACCATTGTTTACTGACACTCTGTGTACACCGCTCAGCCAGACTATATACCATTGTTTACTGCCACTCTGATTCTGCTGGGAACAGTAGTACACCGCTCGCTCAGCCAGACTATATACCATTGTTTACTGACACTCTGTGTACACCGCTCAGCCAGACTATATACCATTGTTTACTGCCACTCTGATTCTGCTGGGAACAGTAGTACACCGCTCGCTCAGCCAGACTATATAGCATTGTGTTTACTGCCACTCTGTGTACACCGCTCAGCCACACTATATAGCATTGCGTACTCTGCCAGTCAGTGTGTATATTGCTGGGATCAGTAATACTCCACTCACCGTCAACCACTATATGAGCTCAACATGAGTTCCCCAGAGACCTCCGCTGTGAGCAGCACTCCCAACAACAGCAACAGCCAACGCCCCACGCAAGCTATAACATCCACCCCAGCAGCCAGTGGTCAGCAGCAGCCCTCCCCGGAGGAGAACGTTGTGTCCATCAGTCCGTCGCCAGAGCGATTAATGAGGGCTGCCATTGAGGAGATGATGGGGCCTGATGTGGAGGAGGAGGTCTGGCTCAGGCCAGCATCCCAAGTTAATGTTGAGGACGATGAGGGGTCTGTGTCTGGGGATGTTGGGGTGGCAGAGGTGGTGGGTGGGTCAGACTCAGGAGAAGAGTTGTATGATGAGGATGATGATCGGGACCATCTGTATGTGCCTCAGAGTCCGACCCCGGAAAACATGTTGTATCGTGTGTTTAGGTACTAAAATCTGCGTTCCCTCCCAGTAGTGTTGGGCGAACAGTGTTTGCCACTGTTCGGGTTCTGCAGAACATCACCCTGTTCGGGGTGACTATATAGCAGACTATATAGCATTGTGTTTAATGCCACTCTGTGTACACGGCTCAGCCACACTATATAGCATTGTGTTTACTTCCACTCTGTGTCTGCTGGGAACAGTAGTACACCGCTCACCCGCCACTGTATAGCATTGTGCTCTGTGTCACTGCTGACAATAGTGGTACACCGCTCACCCACCACTGTATAGCATTTCTGTACTGCCACTGTACTGCTGTCAGTCAGCGTGTACTTTAAGGATAAGTGAAATGAGGAAGAAATCCGGTGAAAGAGGGAGGGGCAAGGGAAGAGGTGTTTCCCCTGACGGTTCACGTACAGGCCACAGGGGAGCACCCAAGAAAACCCACTCAATACTGCCCATGTTGTCCAGGACAACAACCCTCACAGATCCAAAAGAACAGGACCAGATAATTACTTGGATGACCTCTCAAGCGTCCAGCAGTGGGTTAAGCAGCACCAGCACATCACGCACGAGGTCCGAGTCCTCAGCCAGTTAAAGTCTGGGCTTTCTTTGAAGACTGCACTGAGGATGTTACCATGGCGATTTGCAAGGTGTGCAAGACCCGCCTGAGCAGGGGGAAAAGTATTAACAACCTCTCCACCACCAGCATGAGCCGCCACATTCTATCCAAACATCCCACTCTGTGGGCAAACGCGGCAGGACAGGGTACCACCAGCAACACTGCCTCCCTTGGGTTCACCAGACTCACCACCAGACCCGCCTCAGCAGCAGCAGTAGCCCAGCCATTGCGTGGTTCACAACATTCACAAACATCAGACGATGCTGACACTGTCACTTTCCGGACTAGTGCTCTTGAGGTCTCCCAGTGTTCATCAAACACAACAACCAACAGCCCTTCGGTGTGCAGCGCTACGGTTGAGTTGTCTGTCTCTGAGATGTTTGAGCACAAGAGGAAATTGCCAGCAAATGACCCCCGGGCCGTGGCAGTAACAGCCAGCCAGCATAGCCAAGCTTCTGGCCTGCGAAATGCTGCCATATCGAGTGGTGGAGACAAACAGCTTCAAGGGCATGATGTCAGTGGCCATCCCACGTTACGTGGTTCCCAGCCGCTACCACTTTGCGCGCTCTGCAGTGCCTGAGTTGCATGAGCACGTGGTCAGCTAAATAACCCGAAGCTTGAAGAATGCCGTTGCCTGCAAGGTTCACCTCACCACTGACACCTGGACGAGTGCGTTCGGCCAGGGTCGATACATCTCCCTTACCGCGCACTGGGTGAACCTTGTGGAGCCTGGCAGCGATTCCTCACCTGCTACGGCGCGGGTGTTGCCCACGCCGCAAACAGCTGGATAACAACAGCAGCACCTACCTCTCTGACTCCTTCTCCTCCAACGCATCTCAAAGCTGTACCTCATCCGGAAATGCTAACCCAGCACCAGCAGCAGTAGGATCGTGGAAGCAGTGCAGCACAGCTGTTGGCATGCGTCAGCAAGCGTTGCTGAAGCTGATCTGCCTTGGGGATAAGCAGCACACAGGGGAGGAAATTTGGAGGGGAATAAAGGAACAGACGGATTTGTGGCTGGCACCGCTGGACCTGAAACCGGGCATGAAGCTAGACACCTGGCACGAACTGGCAATGTACGCAATAGAGGTGCTGGCTTGCCCGGCAGCCAGCGTTATGTCGGAACGCTGTTTCAGTGCTGCCGGAGGCATCATCACAGATCGGCGTATCCGCCTCTCCACAGAAAATGCAGACCGTCTGACTCAAATTAAAATGAATCAATCCTGGATTGGAAACGACTACGCAACACTCCTGGACCCCAACCAAGTAACATGACCGATGAACATCTGGGATGGTTTAGCGTTTCCGGTCCCTGTTTATTGAACCTCTCATCTGTATTACATTTATGACTGCATGGCGGCAAAAAGCATTGCTGCTATATCCGCACGCTTTTTGTCCTCATGCAAGGCCTGGGTTGTTGTGTCTCACAAAGCGTGGCCTTCTCCTCCTGCGCCTCCTCCTGTTCCATCACGTGTGCTGCTGCTGCTGCTGGGTTAGCGTTGCCGCGTGGTCCCTGTTTATTGAACCTCTTATCTTTATTACATTTATGACTACATGGCGGTACAAAGCATGCTATCCGCACGCTTTTTGTCCTCATGCAAGGCCTGGGTTGTTGTGTCTCACAAAGCGTGGCCTTCTCCTCCTGCGCCTCCTCCTGTTCCATCACGTGTGCTGCTGCTGCTGCTGCTGCTGGGTTAGCGTTGCCGCGTGGTCCCTGTTTATTGAACCTCTTATCTTTATTACATTTATGACTACATGGCGGTACAAAGCATGCTATCCGCACGCTTTTTGTCCTCATGCAAGGCCTGGGTTGTTGTGTCTCACAAAGCGTGGCCTTCTCCTCCTGCGCCTCCTCCTGTTCCATCACGTGTGCTGCTGCTGGGTTAGCGTTGCCGCGTGGTCCCTGTTTATTGAACCACTTATCTTTATTACATTTATGACTGCATGGTGGTACAAAGCATGCTATCCGCACGCTTCTTGTCCTCATGCAAGGCCTGGGTTGTTGTGTCTCAAAGCGTGGCCTTCTCCTCCTGCGCCACCCTCCTCCTGTTCCATCACGTGTGCTGCTGCTGGATTAGCATTACCGGTCCCTTTTCCTGGAACCTCTTATATGTATTACATTTATGACTGCATGCCGACAAAAAGCATGTTACCTGTGCAAAGAAAACAGACATTTCCCGCATTTAAAAGACAGTTTTCCCTTTGAAACTTTAAAATCGATTTTCTCAAAAACTATAAGCTCTTTTTGCTAAATTTTTTTTTCCTCTTGTACCCACTCCCAAGGTGCACATACCCTGTAAATTTGGGGTATGTAGCATGTAAGGAGGCTTTACAAACCACAAAAGTTCGGGTCCCCATTGACTTCCATTATGTTCGGAGTTCGGGTCGAACACCCGAACATCGCGGCCATGTTCGGCCTGTTCGGCCCGAACCCGAACATCTAGATGTTCGCCCAACACTACTACTCACCTCGCGAGGGGGAAGCCTCAGGGTCCCAATGAGGCTTCCCCCATCCCTGTAGCTGCAGGCAATCCAGCTCTGGCTCCCCCGAAGACTTGCGCCTGTGCAGTAGAGCGGCCCAACAGCGATCTGCTATTTCTGCCTATCTCTGAGCGGAGAGCCGATACTGCGCTTGAGCTGGAGCCGGGAATGTAAATATTTACACCCCCACTGTTCGTAGGGGCACAGCGAGACCTCCGTGGGACACAGGAGGATGGGGGAAGCCTTGACAGGATCCTGAGACTTCCCCCTACCGAGGTGAGTACCCCCAGGGGAACTTTTTTTTAGTTACAGGTTTTCTTTAAGTCGTTGCGTTTCCCGACATCGAACCCCTCCCCGTCCCCTCTACTCCAATCATGTACGCTCACACATCTTTTGATTGTCAGTGGTTTTTTAAATAAGTAGATGTGTTAGATGTGGTTTTTTTTTCTCTGCTAAGAGTTACACACTGAGAGCTCTGTGTGGCTGGAGGGGGGAACAGAACTCGTTTTGACTTGTCAGGATTGTCAATTTCTTTGAGATGAAAACAAAAAAACTCAGATCATTTGTAGGCTGAGTTGGCTTTTTCCCAGGTGCTGAACTGTACGCTAGACTGTAGGTGCCTCAGGGGTTCTAGCGGGGAGAGGCGCAGACAGCAGAGCTGCACAGAGAGGAGAGCATCATTCTGTTCCATTTCTCCAGAGCTGAGCAGGAGAGGTGAGTGTGCGACCTAAACATCTGACTTATAGTAGTTACTGCACTGGCATGATGTGTGTGTATGATGTGTATAGACAGCACAGGAACCTTCTTGTTACTAATAGGTGGCAGGCTGGCAGCGTATTGTTGATGCATCATTACTACTTCCTCTCCTTCCCAAAAAGAGGAACTGTAGTGAAAATATCGTAATGAATAAAATTGCTTTTTTTTTTTTTTTTTTTTTTTTTACAAAAGTATTTAGTCAGTGTTTGCCCATTGTAAAATGTTTCCTTTCTCTGATTTACATTCTGAAATTGATCACAGGTGGTGATGTCTTTACTGCTGTCAGGGGCATCTCTGCGGAATGTTTGTTTACTCTGTGTTCCGAAGCTAGTAGAAATGTTGCCTGGTCTCCCGGGATGATCTGAGAGGAGAATTTTGTGTAGCTAAACAGCCTAGGCTGTGACATCACTGGGAGGGAGGGGCTACATATATAAAAATAGAAATTTAATTTCTGGTGCTGAAACCAGGATAATAAATGCAATAAATACAGCGCTGCGTAATATGTTGGCGCTTTATAAATACAATAAATAAATAAATAAATATTTTGCTACACTGTACTATATATTGTTACAGCATCTCTTTAAAGCCAATGGTTACCAATTTAAAAATAAAAAAGTCAGATACTCACCTAAGGAGAGGGAAGGCTCGGTCCTAATGAGCCTTCCCTCTCCTCATCCGGTGCCCTCGGTGCTGCGCTGGCTCCCCCGTTCGCGTCCGCCGCAGCAGGGACTTCGGAGGTCTTCGGGAGCACTCGGGCTTCCAAAGACGGGCCACTCCATACTACGCATGCGCGAGTGCGTCATAGAGGGTGCTTGCGCATGTGTAGTATGGAGCGGCCCGTCTTCGGGAGCCCGAGTGCTCCCGAAGCCTTCCGAAAGCTCCCTTCGGCATGCGGAAGTGGCAGTATTTGACCGAACTGGTCGAATACTGCTACGGGGGATCCTGCGCGGGACCGGGCACCGGGAGAGGAGAGGGAAGGCTCATTAGGACCGAGCCTTCCCTCTCCTTAGGTGGGTATCTGACTTTTTTATTTTTAAATTGGTAAACATTCACTTTAAGGGATTCCTGTTCTCCCCCTCCTCCTCCTCCTCTTCTATCTTTTTATTTTCCTCTTCTCTCTCTCTCCCTCCTTTTCTCTCTTTCTTTCTCCCCTTCTTTCCCATCCTCTCTTCCTCTTTCTTTCTGTCTCTCCTTCTCTCTCTCACCACAACCTTCTCTCCCTTTTCTCTTTCTCTCTCTCCCGCCTCTTCCTCTGTCTCACCTTCTCTTTACTCCCTCTCCTCCTAATCTATCTCCGTTTCCCTACTCTTCTCACCCTGGCCCAGGCACGTGCATAGGGTGGGGGCCCTGGGTGCCCAAGCAAACCCTCCTTTTTAAAATACCTATAAAATGGCCCCTTTGGCTGCAAAAATAAGCCCTACCCCTGGCGGCGATAAGCTCTGTTCACAGCTTGCGGTCCGGGAAGCTCCTCCACATCTGGGACACTTTGGAGTAAAGAGGTCCCATACAGGATTCCTAGTGTAACTATCCCTGCAGCTGTGTTGGAGCAGGTAAGATGGTGTCTTCCTAATAGCAGTGATCTCTCCCCTCCCCCAGCATTCACAGTGACCTCTCCCTTCACCCTGCACCCACAGTGACCTCTCCTTTCACCTAGGACCCATACTGACCTCTCCCTCCCCAGCATCAGCACTGCAGTGATCCTGCCTCCCCCAATACCCACACTGACCTCTCCCTGCCCCAATGGCACCCTTCTTGTCTCCAGCAGCACCCATAGTGACCTCCCTCAGCACCTAAACTGATCTCTCCCTCCACCAGCACCCCCTATTACTTCCCCTTCCTGCAGCACCCACACTGACCTCTTCTTCTCCCAACATCCACCTACACCCCTTTCCCCCATAGTTGGCACCCAGTACTCACATGACACCAAGTACCTGCAGCCAGGCCTAACATTGTACCCGGTACTCACACCTGCATACAGCCTCCACATGACACCCACTATCTGCACCAAGCACCCAATTAACCAGTACCCGCACCCAAAGTACCTGCATTTAAAACCCACGTGACGTGACACCCAATGCCGACACACAGCCAGCACCTAGAACAGGCATGCCACCAAGTATTCGCACCCATGTCACACCCAGTACCCAGGACATCCAGTATATGCACCCAGATCTCACATGGCACTAAGTACCTGCAATCAACACCTGCATGACACTTGATACCCACCCATAGCCAGAACCCACATGACACTCTGTACCTGCACTCAGAACCCACATGGCACTCAGCATCTGCATTCAGCACCCACATGACAACCAATACCCCCCTAGCCAGAAATGAGGTGGGGGGAAAGTGCAGCCACCGGTGACAGGTCCAATGGACTCCACACCAGTAAAGGCAGACAGCGCTTCTGTCACTGAATGTATGTGTCAAGCGGAGGGGTTCAGACGTATGGTTTGGGACAGTTGGAAGCTGGGGGTGAAGGTCACATGACACTGCAGGTACTGCTGTGCATGAGCGAGTGACGCGGGGGGGGCGAGGCCCCTTTTTTAAATTTGAGCACCCCCCACTTAAGCACCCTCTCAAACTCGCGGCCCGCGGGCCATTTGCGGCCCTCGATACAATATTTTGTGGCCCTCGCCGGCAAAAGCTTCCTTATAGTTTGCTTCAGTGCTCCCAAGTAATCCGCCGCATCCCCGCCACTAAACGAGGGCTGCAGAGCCCCCAAATCGCCCAGGGGGGCAATCCGCTGGCATTTCCTGGAAGGGGCAGAGCTTTCGGCTTCAGCTCTGCCCCTCCTGACGTCAATCGCCGCACGGATCGCCGCCTCTCCCCGCCCCTCTCTGTGAAGGAACAGTGAGAGGGGCGGGCAGAGGCAGCGATGCGCCGCGATTGTGAAATTCCTTATGCGGCCCAGCCTCATCCTGACTTTGCCTCCTGCGGCCCCCAGGTAAATTGAGTTTGAGACCCCTGCTCTACACGGTCCATATGCAATTAATGTTTTCTCCTGAGTTTTCTACTAAGAGATCATTTTCAACTTCTTTTTAAAATTACTTTTTAGCACTCTGAAACCGACAAACTACAACAAGTACAGTAGGTTATAAAGCATCGTCAAAATTATTTGATGGGTTACAGAGGCTCAGGAGGGGGGACCCCACGTCATTTTTTTTTTTAAGATTTCCAACACTCAGAACATTTCCCAAAAATATATATATATATTTTTTTAAATATTGTTTCCCACTATCTTTTTAACACATCCTGCAAATTTGGTGTTGCTAGGATATAAGGGGCCTTTGCTATTAACTACTAGGAAATATTTCCCACGATCTGTCATTGACCGGCATTCAAATGTATCATTTTTTTCTATGAACTTTTAAAATCGATTTTCTCAAAAAGTATAAGGTCTTTTTGCAAAAAAGGTTTCCCTTGCTCCCACTTTTCTTCTTAACATAACCTGCAAATTTGGTGATTCTGGCATTTAAGAGGGCTTTGCAATTAACCCTTAAAGTCGGCGGGATTGAATCACGAATTCGTGAGCACGGCCAAATTTTCCCCTGACCCGGATACGAATCCACCCGAATCGAATTAGTCCATTCGATCTGGACGAATCCGAATTTGACTCGGACCCGAATTTGAATGTACTCGAATCGAATTCGGGTACATTCGATCATCCCTGGTAGGCATGTGCCTATAGGCGCCAAATGATGGAAAGGCGGCTAACTCTCCTCCCTAAGCTCCTCCCTCTCTTCTTCCCTATTCAGAACCCTGATGAGAGTGTAAATGAGAGGTTACTCACCTAGCTCTTGGCATTCCATGGCTAAGATCTCCCTTCAGTCAGGGACACCTGTAGCTACCTAATACTTGGGGTCACCTGTAGTTACTTAACCTCCCTGGCGGTAAGCCCGAGCTGAGCTCGGGCTATGCCGTGCAGGAGGATTTCTCAGGCTGTACTGGGGCGATTCGCCCCATTCAAAGTGCTGTGCGCGCAGCCAGCACTTTGCTAGCCGCGCTCACAGCTTGATCGCCGCCGCTCTGCGGCGATCGGCCGCACGCAGCGGCGAAAGAGGGCCCCCGCCAGAGCCCTGCGCTGCCCGGACCAATGAGTTCCGGGCAGCGCTATGGGCCGGATCAGATGCGCCTGACGTCAGGACGTCGGCTGACGTCCATGACGTCATCCCGATCGTCGCCATGGCGACAGGAGAAGCCAAACAGGGGAACGCGTTATATACGCGCTCCCCTGTTTGCTATTAGTGCCGGCGACGATCGCACTAGAGGGACACATGCGCCCTCTAGTGGTGTTTCATGTAGCTACCACTCTGGTAGCTTTACATGAAACAAAAAAAAAAAAAAAAAAAAAAAAAAAAGGATTTTTGCCCATGTGGCAAAAAAAATTAACCACCAGGGAGGTTAATATTGAGGGTTCTTCTGGCTACCTAATACTAAGGGGTACCTGTAGCTACTTATAATGGGCAAGGGAAGTAATTGAGAAGGGACAGCTGGGACATTATAAACACTTGCCGTGCAGTTTGGCGGGGTTTGTAGATTTATGGAGGCCGAAGTCTAAAGTTCCAGGACAACTGTGCCTATAGGCTCCTGTGAGGTATAATCCAGGTCTGGTCATCAGACATGTCTAAGGGGCTGATATTGTGGTGAAACTCCTTCCTTAAAGAACCAGCGACACCCATGCTAACCTAGAAATAAAAAACACATATATAAGTAGATAAATACTACTTCTACTTACATAACAGATTTATTGTGCTATCCACATAATGATTCCTGTGAATTTTACAAAGGAAAAGCAGAAAATCCTATTCTAGGCAGTGGCCATCTAATGCTGACATCATATCCTTCCTGACTCTTGTTTTCCCCCCTCCCTTGCTCATTATGTATTCATTAGCTGCCCTCCTCCCAGAGTCTTCAGACACTCCCACTGAGGTGTATACTAGGAACTGCTTTGTCTTATCCTCCAATTGCTGAGTCACCTCAGCCTTGCTTGTAAACACAAGTAATTAGAGGGTGTTTTTGATAATCAGCTAGGCAGGGAAATAAATGGAAGAGGAGGAATATATTATAGATAAAAAGAACTCCCAGCATTCAACTTTTTTGGCACTGTTTGGCACTAGGGCCAGTGCTCCTAAAGTATGTGATAACTCCAAACCATAACAGCAGAAAAAGTTTTGCAAGTTTTGAATGCAGGATTAGCATCTTTATCACTTAATACACTCAGACCAGTTGCTGTTGAAATTTGATTTTTATGGTGACAATTCCGCTTTAAGGTGATGCCATCATCATAATAGTTACCAATAGGTGTTAACCATATCGCATTGTGAAAAAAATGGTTGTTTCCATCTGAAGCAAGGTGTGTGTGTGTGTGTGTGTGTGTGTGTGTGTGTGTGTGTGTGTGTGTGTGTGTGTGTGTGTGTGTGTGTGTGTGTGTGTGTGTGTGTGTGTGTGTGTGTGTGTGTGTGTGTGTGTGTATATACAGTATATGTATGTACAGTGGGATGCGAAAGTTTGGGCAACCTTGTTAATTATCATGATTTTCCTGTATAAATCGTTGGTTGTTGCGATAAAAAATGTCAGTTAAATAAATCATATAGGGGGGACACACAGTTATATTTAAAAAGTGAAATTAAGTTTATTGGATTTACAGATAGTGTGCAATAATGGTTTCAACAAAATTAGGCAGTCGCAGGTGCATAAATTTGGGCACTGTTGTCATTTATTGATTTTAAAACCTTTATGTAATGATCGCTGCTGCAGCAGCTATTGCTGGAAGTAGTGCTGCAGCTCAGGCAGTTCTGATCTATTTCCATGCAAGTTGCATAGCTTTGTCTGTCTTTCCCTGCTGTCAGCTTGTGACTGATTATCATTCACCTGTGTGGGAGTAAAAAGTAAAAATGCACTAATGACCCCAAAGGTAAAAACTTCACAAAATAGATTCTTCATGCACTTTACATATTCGCCCATGTTTGATAAAATTAAAAAATCTATTATGAACAACTGGTGGATTTTACAGGAAGATAGACTGTTAGCAGAAAAATGCCGTCAGACTCCATGTATCTCCTACAAAAAAGTCCCTAATCTTAAAGACCAACTGTCACACAGTGAGTTTATTAGTGAAAATACGCAATGTTGGCTAGGCAGAAGCAGACCCCCTGGCAATTATAGATGTGGCTCATGCTCTTGCTGCAACTTTTTGATAACGGGTAAGGAATTCCACAGATTTGGAAAATCTGTGAAATTCAGGGAATTCATTAATTGTAAAACTAAGGGCATTGTATATGCGCTGGTTTGCCCGTGTCAATATATATATGTTGGTTTGTCCACTCGCATGATGCAGGACAGATACCAAGAACACTGTAGATCTTTGGGCAACCCACGGGCCAAGGGCTGCCCTAGGGTCATGGCGCATATGAACTCTGTACATGCAGGAGATGCTTCACAGCTTAGGTTCTTTGGCATAGAAATAGTGAAAAGGGATTCCAGGGGTGGTAATTGGATCAAAAAACTGCAGCGTAGGGAAAGTTATTGGATTTCTTTTTTTGAGGCGGTAGGTCCTTTGGGTCTAAATGAACGTAATGATTTATCAGTATTTTTGTAATTTGTGCCATTTTGCCTGTACGATGTTTACTTGAGTAATATTTATCTTTATTTGATGTTTTTATAATGATATTTCTCTGTTTTTCTCCTTTCTCTTTTTTCCTCCCTGCTACAGGTTGAATGTGAGGGGGAGGAGTTTGCCTGCAGCTTCATCTAACAGCGGAATCGTGCAGCTTGGTCAGGTAGTCTAGCCTTTTGGCTCTGTCAATTAGGGTTGGTACCACACACGTAAATACTTTTGCCTGTTTTACAATTGCTAGCCTTTGCCCGCATGTTACTAGGTGCGGGGAGACGTTGTTGACGTCTCTTTCACATCCGCATTTGTCCCTGGTCACGTGGGAGGGCTGTTGTCTTAGTATGTGTCAGGTTATTGGGGGGGTGGAGCTTCCCTAAATGGTTTAGATAATATGTGGCGACCAGCTAGAATTAGACGCTGCATACGCATGCGTTCTAGCATTCTGGCCCTGCAGATGACGACTTCCGGCCCGCTCCTTCCGGTATTTGGTACGCAGACGGCGTCCCGGAAGTACCCTATGCGGACACTGTGGATGCGCTGCATATGGCGTTCTCCTCCCTCCGTTAGCTGAATTGTGAGTATATAAGGGGGGTTACGAGGGGGGCTCATTGTCCTGATGAAGCACTCCGTGCTGAGTGCGAAACAGCTGTAGACGTTCTTTTCATGCTTGTCACTCTCTCTCCTGGCTGACTACTGCTTTGGTCCTTTGCACCGTTTTTAATTGGAATAACAATAAAGGCCTGTTTTTACTGGATGTGCCCAGTCGCTTTGTGCCTTCACCTGTGTGGGAATCTGCATGTCTGCTCCCATTGGATGACCTCAGTATAAAGATCTGCTTCCTGCAGGGTTTCCTTGGGTTTTCATAGCTTCAGCTTAAGCCTGCCTTGCTGTCGCTTTAGCCCCCGATCGTGTTTCTTGTTATAAAGATACTTTGCTGGTTTTGCATCATATATTGGTTCATTGCCAATATATATGCATACCAGCACGTTTATTATTTTCCTTGTATTTGTGTTACGTGATACATCAGTGTCGCTGATGTATACGTACACGAACTGTTTATATCCTGTGTTCAGTTAGTCAGTTTCCAGCACGTTTTGGTAGTTTGCGCGTACCGTGAACACCCGTGCTGAGCTAGTTATCCTGTTCCTGGTTCTGTTTGTGGATTGCGTTCATCTCTGCGAAGAGATAACGAATCCTTCTGAATCCTGTCCTGTTACCGTTTGTGGATTGCGTTCATCTCTGCGAAGAGATAACGAATCCTTCTGAATCCTGTTCTGTTACTGTTTGTGGATTGCGTTCATCCCTGCGAAGAGATAACGAATCCTTCTGAATCCTGTTCTGTTACCGTTTGTGGATTGCGTTCATCTCTGCGAAGAGATAGCGAATCCTTCTGAGTCCTGTTCCCTGTGTTACTCCATTCCTAGTCAGCGTTCCTGCTTATGTCATATATCGGTTCATTGCCGATATATACATATGTTAGTCAGACGTTACAAATAGTTTCATTGATAGCTGTAATTGTAATACGCTAGGAAAACATACTTATTGTATATTTATCTGTGTTACGTTTATCTATCTTAATCCTGCTATTTTCTGACTATCCTGTCCTGTCTTTGTGAGGCACGCCATCGCCGCAACGCATTGGCTGCCTCATTCCCGTCTGTCTTGTTTTGGACGCTTGCTGTCGCTAAGTAGCCGCTAGCTAGCAAGCGTTCATTCTGTCTACCTGTCCTGATCTCCTCAGTTCTGGTTTATGCGCTCAGCGCTACTTTGCGCTGAGACGTTATAACGAAAGCATTGTTTGTGGCTGTCAGATCTGCACCGGCTCTGTGCGCCACAATCTCCTATTGGAGTCAGTCCTCCCCTCCACTATACTAGGGATAGCCTGTTTCCTGGTGCTAGTGTGTGTACCTCCTCCACGCCAGCTCATGCGTTGCATGCTGACTGTGGAGAATACACCACCAAGCCTTACACTTTAGAACTAATTATTGGAACTCAAATTGGCTTGGTAAGCTCAGTGACCCCTGACGTACGTACACAGGTGAATCCAATTATGAGAAAGAGTATTTAAGGGGGTCAATTGCAAGGTTCCCTCCTCTTTTAATTTTCTCTGAAGTGTAGCAACATGGGGGTCTCAAAACAACTCTCAAATGACCTGAACACAAAGATTGTTCACCATCATGGTTTAGGGGAAGGATACAGAAAGCTGTCTCAGAGATTTCAGCTGTCTGTTTCCACAGTTAGGAACATAGTGAGAAAATGGAAGACCACAGGCTCAGTTAAAGTTAAGGCTCGAAGTGGCAGAATAAGAAAAATTTCATATAATCAGAAGCGATGAATGGTGAGAACAGTCAGAGTCAACCTACAGACCAGCACCAAAGACCTACAACATCATCTTGCTGCAAATGGAGTCACTGTGCGTGGTCCAACCATTCGGCGCACTTTACAGAAGGAGATGCTGTATGCGAGAGTGATGCAGAGGAAGCATTTTCTCCGCCCACAGCACAAACAGAGCCGCTTGAGGTATGCTAAAGCACATTTGGACAAGCCAGCTTCATTTTGGAATAAGGTGCTGTGGACTGATGAAACTAAAATTGAGTTATTTGGGCATAACAAGGGGCGTTATGCATGGAGGAAAAACAACACAGCATTCCAAGAAAAGCACCTGCTACCTACAGTAAAATATGGTGGTGGTTCCATCATGCTCTGGGGCTGTGTGGCCAGTACAGGGACTGGGAATCCTGTCACAGTTGAGGGACGCATGGATTCCACTCAGTATCATCAGATTCTGGAGACCAATGTCCAGGCATCAGTGACAAAGCTGATGCTGCGCCGGGGATGGATCCTTCAACAAGACAACTTCAAACACTGCTCAAAATCCACTAAGGCATTCATGCAGAGGAACAAGTACAACATTCTGGAATGGCCATCTCAGTCCCCGGACCTGAATATACCATATATTCCGGCGTATAAGACGACTGGGCGTATAAGACGACCCCCCAACTTTTCCAGTTAAAATATAGAGTTTGGGATATACTCGCCGTATAAGACTACCCCTCTTCCAACGCACACCAAATTAAGATAAAAATAAAAAAAAATCATGTACTGGTGCTGTATATGAACAGATACTGGTGCTCTACTGTATGTCTTACCCAGTATATAACAGTATATAGTCAATTGACTTGTTGCATTGGTCAACTCTCCTTAAGTAGACTGGTCAGCTCTCCTTGTCTACCTGTTTGTCAGAGCGGTATAGAAGAATAGATTGCGCTCCCTCAGCAGGGAGATCTGAGAGACGGTAACAGGATAGGGCGTATCACCTGGCATCAATGACACCCGGCGTATAAGACGATCCCAAACTTTTCAGAAGATTTTCAAGGGTTAAAAAGTAGTCTTATACGCAGGAATATACAGTAATTGAAAATCTGTGGTGTGAATTAAAGAGAGCTGCTATGCTCTCTCGCTTTGCTATGCTCGGAAGCCATCAAACGTGAATGAACTAGAGATGTTTTGTAAAGAGGAATGTTCTAAAATACATTCAACCAGAATCCAGACTCTCTTTGGAACCTACAGGAAGCGTTTAGAGGCTGTAATGTCTGCAGAAGGAGGATCTACTAAATATTGATTTAATTTCTTTTTTGTGGTGCCCAAATTTATGCACCTGCCTAATTTTGTTTAAACAATTATTGCACACTTTCTGTAAATCCAATCAACTTCATTTCATTTCTCAAATATCACTGTGTGTGTCTCCTATATGATATATTTAATTGACATTTTTTATCAGTGCAATTTCTAGGCTAAAATGCACCCAGGGCGAGGGTGTAAAAATTGCGCCCCCCCCTCCCCCGAGCAAGGTATGGGCGCCTGCAGTATAGGTTAGCCAGGTCTAGTTGCACTCAGTATAGGTCCCCCCAGTATAGGTAGCCAAGAATAGGTAATCCATTATAGGTATCCAGCTATAGGCCCCCAGTATAGGTAGCCAGGCATAGGTGAGCCAGTTGCCCCCGGTATAGGTTAGCCAGGTAGGTGCCTCCAGTATAGGTTGCCAGTATAGTTGCCCCAGTATAGTTTAGATAGGCAGGCACCCCCGATATAAGTTAGATAGGTAGGTGCCCCACTACAGGTTAGCTAGGTGGGTGCCTCTAATATAGGTAGCCAGAATAGTTGCCCCCAGCATAGGTTAGATAGGTAGATGCCCCCAGTATAGCATAGTTAGGTAGGTGCCTGCAATATAGGTAGCCAGTATAGTTGCCACCTGTATAGGCTAGCTAGGTAGGTAGGTGCCCCCAATACAGGTTAGATAAGTAAGTGCCCCCAGTATAGGTTTGATAGGTAGGTGCCCTACAGTATAGGTTAGATAGGTCACATTGTTAGTGGGTGTGATGATAGATAATGACAGTTTGTGCTGTGTCTGCCAGTAGTAAAGATGAAGACCTGCAGGCTCCCAGAGGATCAAACAACATGAAAGAATTACATGCTGCATATCAATTTGTTATTGATCGGTCTATTTTTTAACTTTTAATATTAAAATATATCTATTCATCTCTTAACCAACAAAAATGAGTAGAAAAAAAACAACAACCCAAAAAACAAATAAATATTTGAAAAATTGAACTTGAAAGCTGCATTACGAAACTTTTTTTTTGTTTTTTTTTGTTAGGCAATAAAAGCTATTATTGTTTTTCTACTCACATAAAAAGGTGTTAGAATCATCTTTTTTATTACAGTGTTATTACTGTATAGTAACATAGTTACAGCTTTACAAAACTTAAAACATGATTTAGCCTACAGTGATGTTAAAAATAATAGCGAAATAATGGAGCAGAAGTGATTATAAAGCAGAACTGAGTTATCACTGCCTTAGGCTTCTATCAAATATGTATAACAAGATAATAGGTGTCAATACCAGTGCCACACCCGGCTATAATTCACAACAAACGTGACAGTGAGGTTATATACATGATATATTCATATACAGAATTATGAATATTCAATAACTTCACAGAAGGCATCTTCTATCAGTCTGATGATAACACTTGTTTCGTGGCTAGTGTCACTTCCTCAGAGACACATCAGGATGTGATGTCCATAAGACTGCTGCAACTAGTGTTGGGCGAACAGTGTTCGCCACTGTTCGGGTTCTGCAGAACATCACCCTGTTCGGGTGATGTTCGAGTTCGGCCGAACACCTGACGGTGCTCGGCCAAACCGTTCGGCCATATGGCCGAACTAAGAGCGCATGGCCGAACGTTCCCCGAACGTTCGGCTAGCGCTGTGATTGGCCGAACGGGTCACGTGGTTCGGACCCGAACGCGCTCTGATTGGCCGAACTGTCACGTGGTTCGGGTAAATAAATACCCGAACCACGTCATATCTCCGCCATTTGTCTGTGGGTTTAGCTTTGGGTAGGCAGGCAGGGTAGTTCGCGCTCCAGCCACGCTAGCCAGGGTCCCCCCCAGTCATTGTGTGTCGCTGCTGGGAATAGTAGTACACCGCTCGCTCAGCATTCTGTTTACTGCCACTCTGTGTACCTCGCTCAGCCACACTATATAGCATTCTGTTTACTGCCACTCTGTGTCTGCTGGGAATAGTAGTACACCGCTTGCACAGCCACACTATATAGCATTCTGTTTACTGCCACTCTGTGTACCTCGCTCAGCCACACTATATAGCATTCTGTTTACTGCCACTCTGTGTCTGCTGGGAATAGTGGTACACCGCTCGCTCAGCCACACTATATAGCATTCTGTTCACTGTTCTGTGTCTGCTTGGAATAGTGGTACACCGCTCGTTCAGCCACACTATATAGCATTCTGTGTACTGTTCTGTGTCTGCTGGGAACAGTAGTACACCGCTCGTTCAGCCACACTATATAGCATTCTGTGTACTGTTCTGTGTCTGCTGGGAACAGTAGTACACCGCTCGCTCAGCCACACTATATAGCATTCTGTTCACTGTTCTGTGTCTGCTGGGAATAGTGGTACACCGCTCGCTCAGCCACACTATATAGCATTCTGTTCACTGTTCTGTGTCTGCTGGGAATAGTGGTACACCGCTCGCTCAGCCACACTATATAGCATTCTGTTTACTGTTCTGTGTCTGCTGGGAATAGTGGTACACCGCTCGCTCATCCACACTATATAGCATTCTGTTCACTGTTCTGTGTCTGCTGGGAATAGTGGTACACCGCTCGCTCAGCCACACTATATAGCATTCTGTTCACTGTTCTGTGTCTGCTGGGAATAGTGGTACACCGCTCGCTCAGCCACACTATATAGCATTCTGTTCACTGTTCTGTGTCTGCTGGGAATAGTGGTACACCGCTCGCTCAGCCACACTATATAGCATTCTGTTCACTGTTCTGTGTCTGCTGGGAATAGTGGTACACCGCTCGCTCAGCCACACTATATAGCATTCTGTTCACTGTTCTGTGTCTGCTGGGAATAGTGGTACACCGCTCGCTCAGCCACACTATATAGCATTCTGTTTACTGTTCTGTGTCTGCTGGGAATAGTGGTACACCGCTCGCTCATCCACACTATATAGCATTCTGTTCACTGTTCTGTGTCTGCTGGGAATAGTGGTACACCGCTCGCTCAGCCACACTATATAGCATTCTGTTCACTGTTCTGTGTCTGCTGGGAATAGTGGTACACCGCTCGCTCAGCCACACTATATAGCATTCTGTTCACTGTTCTGTGTCTGCTGGGAACAGTGGTACACCGCTCGTTCAGCCACACTATATAGCATTCTGTGTACTGTTCTGTGTCTGCTGGGAACAGTAGTACACCGCTCGTTCAGCCACACTATATAGCATTCTGTGTACTGTTCTGTGTCTGCTGGGAACAGTAGTACACCGCTCGTTCAGCCACACTATATAGCATTCTGTTCACTGTTCTGTGTCTGCTGGGAATAGTGGTACACCGCTCGCTCAGCCACACTATATAGCATTCTGTTCACTGTTCTGTGTCTGCTGGGAACAGTAGTACACCGCTCGTTCAGCCACACTATATAGCATTCTGTGTACTGTTCTGTGTCTGCTGGGAACAGTAGTACACCGCTCGTTCAGCCACACTATATAGCATTCTGTTCACTGTTCTGTGTCTGCTGGGAATAGTGGTACACCGCTCGCTCAGCCACACTATATAGCATTCTGTGTACTGTTCTGTGTCTGCTGGGAACAGTAGTACACCGCTCGTTCAGCCACACTATATAGCATTCTGTTCACTGTTCTGTGTCTGCTGGGAATAGTGGTACACCGCTCGCTCAGCCACACTATATAGCATTCTGTTCACTGTTCTGTGTCTGCTGGGAATAGTGGTACACCGCTCACCCGTCACTGTATAGCATTGTGCTCTGTGTCGCTGCTGGGAATAGTGGTACTGTATAGCATTTCTGTACTGCCACTGTACTGCTGCCAGTCAGCGTGTACTGTAAGGATAAGTGAAATGAGGAAGAAATCCGGTGAAAGAGGGAGGGGCAAGGGAAGAGGTGTTTCCCCTGACGGTTCACGTACAGGCCACAGGGGAGCACCCAAGAAAACCCACTCAATACCACCCATGTTGTCCAGGACAACAACCCTCACAAATCCAAAAGAACAGGACCAGATAATTACTTGGATGACCTCTCAAGCGTCCAGCAGTGGGTTAAGCAGCACCAGCACATCACGCACGAGGTCCGAGTCCTCAGCCAGTTACAAGGAGCCAGTGGGCACAAAGCTGACACAACCGGCAGCGACACCACGCACACAACTGCCAGATAACCAGTCCGATGAATTACCTCAGGACACAATGGGGTATTCGCAGGAGCTATTCCCAGCCCAACAAACTTCCACCTTTCAAAGGTCAATGGAGGAACAGCCAGAAATGTTGTGCCTGGATTCACAACCGTTAACTGTGGGAAATGTACCGCGCACTGAAATACGAGGCGAGTCCGAAGAGGACTCGGAAACCCAAATCCCAGAGCAATTTGGGCAGGAGGGGTTGCAATTGCAGGAGGTCGGCCGACAAGATCTGGAAGACGACGTTGGAGTGTGCTGCGCAGAGGTTGTTGTGGGGAGCTCTACTCCACGGCGGTGGCCCACAATGACATATGACGAGTTTGAGGAGATGGAAGAGGAGGGTATGGACAATGTGGACAGAGACCCAGATTTTGTTTGTGAACGAGAACATCGCCGTCGTAGCAGCAGCACAGATGAGTCTGTTGAAGAACACACTGCTGCACGAGTTCGCCTTGTGCCACAAGGTAGGCGGCGCGCAATTTCAGGCACCACAAGCGTGGAAGTTCAAGTGAGAGGCAAAAGAGGAGCAAACAGAAATCGCCAGCAAGGAGGCAGGTGCTCCAAAGTCTGGGCTTTCTTTGAAGACTGCACTGAGGATGTTACCATGGCGATTTGCAAGGTGTGCAAGACCCGCCTGAGCAGGGGGAAAAATATTAACAACCTCTCCACCACCAGCATGAGCCGTCACATGCTATCCAAACATCCCACTCTTTGGGCAAACGCGTCAGGACAGGGTACCAGAAACAACACTGCCTCCCTTGGGTTCACCAGACCCGCCTCAGCAGCAGCAGTAGCCCAGCCATTGCGTGGTTCACAACATTCACAAACATCAGACGACGCTGACACTGTCACTTTCCGGAGTAGTGCTCTTGAGGTCTCCCAGTGTTCATCAAACACAACAACCAACAGCCCTTCCGTGTGCAGCGCTACGGTTCAGTTGTCTGTGTCGGAGATGTTTGAGCGCAAGAGGAAATTGCCAGCAAATGACCCCCGGGCCGTGGCAGTAACAGCCAGCATAGCCAAGCTTCTGGCCTGCGAAATGCTGCCATATCGATTGGTGGAGACAAACAGCTTCAAGGGCATGATGTCAGTGGCCATCCCACGTTACGTGGTTCCCAGCCGCTACCACTTTGCACGCTCTGCAGTGCCTGAGTTGCATGAGCACGTGGTCAGCAAAATAACCCGAAGCTTGAAGAATGCCGTTGCCTGCAAGGTTCACCTCACCACTGACACCTGGACGAGTGCGTTCGGCCAGGGTAGATACATCTCCCTTACCGCGCACTGGGTGAACCTTGTGGAGCCTGGCAGCGATTCCTCACCTGCTACGGCACGGGTGTTGCCCACGCCACAAACAGCTGCACCGCCGTCCCTCCCACTGGATAACAGCAGCACCTACCTCTCTGACTCCTTCTCCTCCAACGCATCTCAAAGCTGTACCTCATCCGGAAACGCTAACCCAGCAGCAGTAGGATCGTGGAAGCAGTGCAGCACAGCTGTTGGCATGCGTCAGCAAGCGTTGCTGAAGCTAATCTGCCTTGGGGATAAGCAGCACACAGGGGAGGAAATTTGGAGGGGAATAAAGGAACAGACGGATTTGTGGCTGGCACCGCTGGACCTGAAACCGGGCATGGTTGTGTGTGATAATGGGAGTAATCTCATTCGCGCTTTAAGGTTGGCTAAGCTGACACACATCCCTTGCCTGGCGCACGTGATGAACCTAGTAGTTCAGCGGTTCCTGAGGACATACCCAGGCGTGCCCGATCTGCTGTTGAAGGTGCGTCGAGTGTCCAAACATTGTAGAAATTCCAGTACTGCTTCGGGGGCACTCGCCAAGATGCAGGAGCGCTTCAATCTCCCCCACCATCGCTTGCTGTGTGATGTCCCTACGCGCTGGAATTCTACGCTGCACATGCTAGCCCGCTTTTGCGAGCAGAAGAGTGCAGTGGTCCAGTACATGACGGCGCAGTACCGAGGCGCATCCGGCCAGCTGCCAAGCTTCTGTGGATCCGATTGGGCCAACATGTTGGACCTCTGCCAAGTCCTCCAAAATTTTGAGCAATCCACGTTGCTTGTGAGCAGTGACAACTCTTCAGTCAGCATTACCATACCACTGCTGTGTTTACTGAAGAGGTCGATGTTAAAAATCAAGGAAACAGCTGTCATGATGCAACTGGGGGAATCTGAAGGAGAAAACGATCAGCGTGATGGTACCAACATCAGGCCATCCGCCTCAGGGAACGCTGGCCCCAGCAGCTATGACGAAGAAGAGGAGGAGGAACAGCTGGAGTTGGAGCAGGAATTTCATGCCACCACTGACGAGGGCCAGAGCGGTGCACGTTGGACTTCCACAATTCAACGCGAATGGTCAGCAGAAGCAGACCAGGAGGAAGGTGACGACTATGATGCATCACAACAACTATCACAACGCTCACAAGAGGATGATGAGGATTCTGGTAGGACTCTGGCACACATGGCTCAATTCATGCTAGACTGCATTGAACGTGACCCACGCATTGTGCGCATTCTGGACAACACCAATTACTGGGTTTATACCCTTCTGGATCCACGGTACAAACACAATGTTCCAAAACTGCTTGAAGAAAGAGTCAGACAGGTCAAAATGGAAGAATACCAGCAGGCCCTTGTGGAGACTTTAGAGAGGAGATTGACATCCTCCCCCTCCTCTAGCCAGTTGTACGCAGACAGACTGACTTCCGCAAACCCAGGACGACCAGGAGGGCAGCAAACAACGCAAGCCGCAGCTAGTACCCAAAAGGGAATGGTATCGGCAGTGTCCTTGGAGTGGGAAAATTTTCTGACACCCATGCAGCCGCAGCCCACTGAACAGCAAGCGTGCAGATCCACCTCCAACACCGATCGCCTGGAGAAGATGGTCAAGGACTACATGTCAGATGGCGTAGCTGTGTCGAACCATCCATCTGCACCCTTCAACTATTGGGTATCGAAGCTAGACACCTGGCACGAACTGGCAATGTACGCAATAGAGGTGCTGGCTTGCCCGGCAGCCAGCGTTATGTCGGAACGCTGTTTCAGTGCTGCCGGAGGCATCGTCACAGATCGGCGTATCCGCCTCTCTACAGACAATGCAGACCGTCTGACTCAAATTAAAATGAATCAATCCTGGATTGGAAATGACTACGCAACACTCCAGGACCCCAACCAAGTAACATGACCAATGAACATCTGGGATGGTGTTGCGTTTCCGGGCCCTGTTTATTGAACCTCTCATCTGTATTACATTTATGACTGCATGGCGGCAAAAAGCATTGCTGCTATATCCGCACGCTTTTTGTCCACATGCAAGGCCTGGGTTGTTGTGTCTCACAAAGCGTGGCCTTCTCCTCCTGCGCCTGCTCCTGTTCCATCACGTCTGCTGCTGCTGGGTTAGCGTTGCCGCGTGGTCCCTGTTTATTGAACCACTTATCTTTATTACATTTATGACTGCATGGCGGTACAAAGCATGCTATCCGCACGCTTCTTGCCCTCATGCAAGGCCTGGGTTGTTGTGTCTCACAAAGCGTGGCCTTCTCCTCCTGCGCCTCCTCCTGTTCCATCACGTCTGCTGCTGCTGGGTTAGCGTTGCCGCGTGGTCCCTGTTTATTGAACCACTTATCTTTATTACATTTATGACTGCATGGCCGTACAAAGCCTGCTATCCGCACGCTTCTTGCCCTCATGCAAGGCCTGGGTTGTTGTGTCTCACAAAGCGTGGCCTTCTCCTCCTGCGCCTGCTCCTGTTCCATCACGTCTGCTGCTGCTGGGTTAGCGTTGCCGCGTGGTCCCTGTTTATTGAACCACTTATCTTTATTACATTTATGACTGCATGGCGGTACAAAGCCTGCTATCCGCACGCTTCTTGCCCTCATGCAAGGCCGGGGTTGTTGTGTCTCACAAAGCGTGGCCTTCTTCTCCTCCTGCGCCACCCTCCTCCTGTTCCATCACGTGTGCTGCTGCTGGGTTAGCGTTACCGGTCCCTTTTCCTGGAACCTCTTATATGTATTACATTTATGACTGCATGCCGACAAAAAACATGTTACCTGTGCAAAGAAAACAGACATTTCCCGCATTTAAAAGACAGTTTTCCCTTTGAAACTTTAAAATCGATTTTCTCAAAAACTATAAGCTCTTTTTGCTAATTTTTTTTTCCTCTTGTACCCACTCCCAAGGTGCACATACCCTGCAAATTTGGGGTATGTAGCATGTAAGGAGGCTTTACAAACCACAAAAGTTCGGGTCCCCATTGACTTCCATTATGTTCGGAGTTCGGGTCGAACACCCGAACATCGCGGCCATGTTCGGCCTGTTCGGCCCGAACCCGAACATCTAGATGTTCGCCCAACTGCAACCTCTATATAGGAAGCTGGTAAATGGAGAGCGTTGATGCATAATACAGGGAGTCCCTGGGATACAAACAACCCACCGATCCTGTCGTCATTTCATTGTACACTCCCTTCCTGCACTACCCCAGCTTAGTGTGCAAAGGCAGAGTATATCACAGCAGAAGCTGTGCTCTCACCTCTCTGCTGGAGTCCAGTGCTGTGCCTTCTACTGTCCGCTCACCACTTGCCCTAGTGCCCAGCATCTCCCACCGCAAGTAGTGCGATTACACGTGACATGAAGAGGGCCAGCACTAGAGGGAGCAGGAAACAGACAGGATGGTAGCACAGGCACAGCACTGGACTCCAGAAAGGAGGTTAGAGCAGAGCACAGCTTCTGCTGTACTATACTCTGCCTTTACACACTGGGCTGGGGGAGCATAGGAGGGGGACGGGAACAGACAGTGGGACAAGGGGACAGAGGGAGGTACAAAGGGGGCAGTAGGAGACGCAGTGGGACAGAGAGCGGCACAGAGGGATGCACACAGAATTGGATCATCCACAAGGCAACTTAGAGAGGTGCCTTGGGCCTGGAGAGAGTCTAGGGGCCCGGTTTATGCTAGCCCCCCAAAAATCTTGGCAAAAAAGCTAGGTGACCATCAAGGGTGGGCCCAAAGTCGTGGCTTCGTTTGGGGAGTGGTGTAGTCTGTAATGGGCGGGCCTTGTTCGGGGACAGGGCTTAATCATGGGCATAGAGCCTCCCAGGACCAATGACACCCCAGGTAGTGGCCTGGAAAGCCTATGCCATAAAAAAGCCACTGACACGGACACATACACAGGACAGCAGTGAGGGCACAAGCAGAGACCTGACAGTTGTTTCATGGAAAGGTTCCACTTCCTCAGAGGCCCTGTGGAGAGTCACTCTGCATAGGGCCTCTGATGAAGCAGAATCTTACAGGTATGCAAGCTTTATGACATCTAGTGCTAGCCTCTTGTCTCTTCTACTTTCCATAAAGGAAACAGTTGAATCCATAATATTCCAGTCTGGTTAGCGCCAGTTCATGTCTGCTTGATGCTCCCTGCCAACCACGGAGCTTGTCTTTAAAGGACTACTATCGCGAAAAAAGTAGGCAGTTAAAAAATGTGACAGATGACAGGTTTTGGGCCAGTCTTTTTAAGGGGGATTCTCAGGGCTTTCTTTGTTTTCAACAGCATTTCTTGAACAACAGTTGCAAAATCTAACTGACATAATAGTGTGCAAGTGATTAGGGAGGCCGGCTGGTATCTTGCTATTTTGGCAGTTAAACTGCTGTTCAGGAAATGCTGTTGAAAACAAAGAAAGCCCTGAGAATCCCAGTTAAAAAGATGGACTGGCCCAAAACCTGTCACCTGTCACATTTTTTAACTGCCTACTTTTTTTTGCGATAGTGGTCCTTTAAAGTGCTGCCCATTCAAGCGGTTTCCAGCCATTTACCAACGTTTGCATTCCGATCCCTGTTTTTTCCATTGTTTCCGATGTCCCTGGAAGCAACATTTAACATCTTTTAGCGGCTTTCGGCGGTTTGCACCTCCGCAGGGAGACACAGAGACATGGCGGTGAATGGCCGTGGAAGCAGCTTCCAGGGCCGTTCACCGCCATGTCTCTGTGTCTCCCTGCGGAGGTGCAAACTGCCGAAAGCCGCTAAAAGATGCCACCCGCCCGATTCTAAGACCCCCCAGCCAGGTGTGGAACTGGCCGTAGCATCTAACAGACGCCGGGCCAGTTCATTCCCCTCAGGCGCAGTCTGTCTCCCGGGAGGCAGAGCAGGGCTACGGCAAGATGGCCGCCGAAGCCCTGCTCTGGAGACTGTGTCTCCAGTACAGGGCTTCAGGAGCCATCTTGCCGTAGCCCTGCACTCTGCCTGTCAGTAGAGATGGGAAGTTCGGATCTTTTTAATGATCCGGATGATTTGAATCGGATCCTTGAAAAGATCCGGATCTTTGATCCGAATCTCATATCATTTTACAATGGAAGCATTCAGGGGTGAAATGACTAGCAGGACAGGAGAAGGGGAGGGGGGTGGACACACAGAGAAGGGGAGAAGATGGACAGAGGGCAGGGAGTGGACAGAGAAGGGAGGAGGGACGAGCAGAGAGCAGAAATGTTTGCACACAATACCCACATGCTGCAATCATATGCTTTACATATATTTCACCTATATATTCATCTGTATACTGTGAATGCAAACGTCGCACAGTGAAAGTAAGCATTCCCCAAAGCATTCCCAGAAGTGAAGTGCAGCTGTTTAGAGCAGTGCAGGAGGATCATATTGCGCTGCAATCACAGTGCCTGCAAAGTTACTGAGCTGTGCTGAGCTGAGCCAAAAGCTTCCAATGTGATCACTGTGCACAACTACGGAACAGACAGCCTGTAATGAGCACCACGTTATAGCCAGTATGTGTGCTGTACACATATCTGGCAGTGGCACGCATGTCCCCTCTCTCTCATCTACCTGTCTCCCTGCAAGGCTGCCTCTCATCCAACAGAGCTCAGATCCAAATCACTCATTTTGATGATTCGGATGATTCGACTCACAAAAGAGATTCGGATCAAAGATCCGAATCGTTCATGATCCGGACAACACTACCTGTCAGCACGGGAGATGTGCAGGAGGATCATCGGGGGATCTGAGGCCAGGAGAGGAGACTTCTGCCAGGTGAGTGAATTGTTTTTTTGTTTTTTTTTTACAGGTGCTGCCCACTGAACTATTTTCTGTTGACTGCTGCCCACATTGCGATTTTCTGGTGTCTGCTGCCCACATTGCGATTTTCTGGTGTCTGCTGCCCACATTGTGATTTTCTGGTGTCTAGTGCCCACATTGCGATTTTCTGGTGCCTGCTGCCCACATTGGGATTTTGTGGTGTCTGCTGCCCACATTGCGATTTTCTGGTGCCTGCTGCCCACATTGCGATTTTCTGGTGCCTGCTGCCCACATTGCGATTTTCTGGTGCCTGCTGCCCACATTGCGATTTTCTGGTGCCTGCTGCCCACATTGCGATTTTCTGGTGCCTGCTGCCCACATTGCGATTTTCTGGTGCCTGCTGCCCACATTGCGATTTTCTGGTGCCTGCTGCCCACATTGCGATTTTCTGGTGACTGCTACCCACATTGCGATTTTTCTGGTGACTGCTGCCCACTGTACGATTTTCTGGTGACTGCTGCCCACATTGTGATTTTCTGGTGACTGCTGCCCACATTGTGATTTTCTGGTGACTGCTGCCCACTGTACAATTTTCTGGTGACTGCTGCCCACTGTACGATTTTCTGGTGACTGCTGCCCACTGTACAATTTTTATGGTGAACGCTGCCCACTGTCCGATTTTCTGGTAAACACAGCCCTCATTGCGATTTTCTGGTGACTGCTGCCCACTGTATGATGTTCTAGTGAATGCTGGCCATTGTATGATGTTCTAGTGAATGCTGCCCACATTGCGATTTTGTGGTGACTGCTGCCCACTTAACGATTATTTTATGGTAAAATGCTGCCCACTTTACTATTATTTTATGGTGAAATGCTGCCCACTTTACAATTAGTTTATGGTGAAATGCTGCCCACTTTGCGATTAGTTTATGGTGAAATGCTGCCCACTTTACTTTCTGGTGCATTACAATTATTTTATGGTGAAACACTACCCCATTACAATTATTTTATAGTGAAACGCTGCCCCATTACAATTGTTTGGTACTTATGGGGGGGGGGCTATCCAAATTTTCGCAGGGGGGCCCAGTGATTTCTAGTTACGCCCCTGACTAGCAGCAGCACTTTGCTCATTGTCGGCAATCAGCAAAGTGCTGAAAAATGCTCAAGTGTGAACCAGACCTGAACCAAAGCTTGAAAAGCCCCCCCCCCCCCCCCCCCCCCCCCTCTGCTAATGCATGGCTACAATAACTTATTTATAGTTTTTTGTTGTCAGCTCATACTTGCTGCTGTTCCGGTTTGACCAGTATTGAAGCAGAGAGAGTCACAAAGTAACATGCCCTCAGGGGAAGCCTTTGTGTCTGTAGAAAACCTCTGCCGTGCAGAAGAGATTATACCCGGACACCATCCATGTACATTGAGGCAGAAGTGCTGCATAGAAGTGATGAAACACTGCATGGGTACATAGGGATAGGATACAGGAGACTTGGCAATAAGATTAGAGTATAAAGTCAGGGAGGGAGGCAGACAAGGGATTTTGGCAGTTTCCCTTCTCTTTCTAGGTACAGAATGGTTAGTACAGCTGTAGTGAGAAGAATATGGAGGCTGCCATATTTATTTACTTTTAAACAATACCAGTTGCCAGGCAGCCCTGCTAGTCTATTTGGCTGCAGCAGTATCGGAATCACACCAGAAACAAGCATGCAGCTAATCTTGTCAGATCTGACAATATTGTCAGAAACACCTGATCTGCTGCATGCTTGTTCATAATCTATGGCTAAAAGTATTAGAGGCAGAGGGACAGCAGGATAGCCAGGCAACTGGTATTGCTTAAAGGGAAATAAATATGGCAGCCTTCATATCCCACCCACTTCAGTTGTCCTGTTACCTCCCTGGCGGTAGCCGCTGGGAGCTCATTGCAGAATATAGCGTGCAGCGGACATTTTTAGTCACCTCCCGGGGATCCAGGCGCAGGAAGCCGTTCTCCTTCCCGTCCAGCTCTGAATCACTCTGGTGAGATTGCCGTCAGTGATCTTATTACAGAGTCACAGCGCCACCCGGAGGTCGGAGGGAAAATTGCAGCGCTGGAGCCCAGGGAGGCGAGTGAGTGCTGGGGCTGCTGCAGGCATTCTGGCAGCATGATTTTTTCCTAATTTTACAGTATTTTCTTAAACTGAATGCTGAAAAGACCTTAAAATCCAGAAATAATCATACCGCCAGGGAGGATAAAGTGAACTTGAGCACCTTTAATAATATTTTTTAATAGACCTTGCTCACGCTATTTGCAGCTGCAGTTTGCATGGTGAGCAGCCCCACCGTTATAGTTTGTATGGGTGCCTGTGGTGGCTCCAGATATTTTGCTTTTAGGTCAATTTGTTGATATTCTACTACTACCCGATATTCCGGCGCCAGAGCTGGGACAAGGTCCTCCAGCACCCAAGGCTGAGACACCAAAGTGCGCCCCTCCATCCCTGCCACTCCAGCCGTCACACACTGATTGCTAGTAGACTAAGAAGCGCCACAGGGCCCACAACCTCCCCAACACCTTAATCTCTAGTTATCTGGCTTGCAGTCACTGCCATGTATCCCCTTTTCTTATTTCTTTCTGCTTCATACACAATTAGGAATGACAGCTGAATGAATTGTGCGCCGCCTCCTACACTGCGCCCTGAGGCTGGAGCCTCTCTAGCCTATGCCTCGGCCGGGCGCCAAAATTTCCAGGTGCCCTCTTTGCATATATGCATAGCGACCACCGTACGGAGGAGGAGCAACGCAGGGATGCTCCCCATCCATATTGTGGTCGCTATGCATGTATGCAAACACGCAAATAGGTGAGTATTGTAATGCTTCTCGCCCCAACTCCCCCGCCTACCCAACGGCACACTATTACCAACATCCCTGATTGGGAGGTTCATTTAAAAAATCGAACTGCTAAGTTAATTTCAATAATAGATACTGGTAAATAACAAGTTAACTTTAATATAATTTACAATAATTAACAGAATCTATATGGACTGACTTATAAGAAGTTGGTGATCTGCTGTCAGGGGATCATTTCTTTGTTGTTAAAGGGAATCATTCTGAAGTGAAATAAAACTTATAAGATAATGAACTGTATGTGAAGTACAACTAAGAAATAGAACATTAGCAAAGAGAGGAGTCTCATATTGTTTCCAGTACAGAAAGAGCTAAGCTACGTACACACATGCGACAACGATCGTTCGTTGTGAACGACGAACAAACTTTTAATTGACGAAAGAACAACCTAAGTAAAGTTAGCTTTTAAATGTGTGTAACGAGCTGATCGTTAGAACGAACGTTACATCACGTAAAGCAACTATTGCGCTTGCGCATAAAAATGAAAAGTTCCACGGAGAAATAGTGAAATGCACATGTCAAGCCTAGTACGAACGACCGTTTCCAACGATGTACTACTTTTGCAAACGATCGTCGTTGGAAAAAATCCGCCAAGCTAGATCGTTCGTTTTTAACGTTGTAGCTCGTCCGTCGTTAGACTTAATGGTCGTTGGCTGCTTTTTTTTAAACGATCGTCATTTGAAATGATCGGGGAACGATCGTTTCAAACGACTATAGTCGCATGCGTGTACGCACCTTAAGACTTGGTGCACACATAACATAGCGTGAAAGGCTGAGTTTTATGTCATGTTTTATGTCAATAGAGAAAACACTGGAGCACCTGGCGCTCAAACTAGGTATGTGTGATAATACACAGGCAGATCAATGCGATCAAAACCCTCAGTCCAATAGAACTAACTACTCCAGAGGTATGTGCACTGAAGATACTCCTGGGTAAGGATTTCCAGAAGGACAGTTCGTATAAATGAAACAGTACCTTTGGGGAGTGTAGCAATACCTCTCTGCATGTGTAGAATGTCTTCTGTGTTATGCGTACGATTGTACGAGGTCCGCATAGATGGCAAGGCAGTATGCGCTCGGATGGTGGCAAGGAGATGTGACCGCCGTCTCCTTCCTCCTCCACCGGTAGTGACGTCACCGCCTGCACTCCAAGTGCGTTCCAGGACTCTGCCGGCCGGTTCCTGGTTATGGAGATGCAGAGGGGACAAACACCATAGTGCAGACTGCGCCCAAAGTTAACAGACCCACATAAAGTTACACTTACAGACGGTGTCTTGTATTTATTGCATATCTAAAATATTATTACATACCTACCAACTTTTTGAGATGAGAAAAAGGGACACTTAAGTCACACCCCTTGCCACGCCCCCACCACGCCCTATTCACGCATACCAGAAAGATTTCATAAGAAAAATATGTTGTTTTATAATTCAAACCAAACTGGTACTTTCTATCTTGGTTAATTTTCCTTCATAATAACATTTTAAAATTAGTAATATATCAATTTAAAGGATGGAAATAAAGTTTAGAGTCAATTAAACACATGTTTAGCATATTAATATACATATTTATATAGAAAGAGGGACAAAGTCCTGAAAGAGGGACAAATGAGGGTGAAAAAGGGACAGAGGGACAGGGCTCCCAAAGAGGGACTGTCCCTCCGAAAAAGGGACAGTTGGGATCTATGTTATTAGATATGCAATAAATACAAGAGACCGTCTGTAAGTGTAACTTTAGGGCTTGAGGACTGGCCCTGAGTTCACCTTGGCTGCTGATTGTCCACGATTGGGCTTGTGCTTTGTTTTATTGTATGTTTTATGTTAATGTTGTGTGTATTTTTGTGTGTTTTACCTGCGTTTTTACTGCGTTTTTGGTGCGTTTGCTTTCAAGGTTTTTAACGCAGATGCGTTTTTAAGCGTTTTGCATGCGTTTTAATGCATTTGCGGGTCGCATATACAAAACACAAATGGAAAACTAGGACTAGACTAGGAAGACAACAGGAAGTGGAAATACATCATACATTTTTTTTCAAGAACGCATGGAAAACCCATGAAAAACGCATACCATTGCCTTTCCGTTGACTTTTATTATGTGCGTTTTTGATGCGTTCATGAATATTATGCAACAAAACCAGCGTTTTTATATGCGTTTTTTCCTGCGGCCATAGACTTCCATTAGCGGCAAAAACACAGCGTTTTCCACAACGCTAGCGTTTCTGCTATGTGTGCACCTAGCCCCAAGAAACGTCAGTTTTTTATCTATGAAAAAGAGCTTATATGAGCTCTCTGACTAATTTAGTTGGCTACAGTGCTATTTTCTGAAGCACTTATACACCAAAGACGCAGTGAAAGAGGACTTCAGATAAGATTTTACTGCAGGGAAGTTCAAAGGGTCACTAGCTCTGCTCTGTTTCATAGTTTAAAATGCGTGTAGTTTATAATTGCAAATATTAGAGAATGGTGTAATGTAAAAACAAAAAAAGCTATATAACTGAAAAAAAAAATGTGAGACTCTTTTCTTTGCTACTAATGTTCTATTAATTATCCATACTACACATACAATGCAGTATATTGCTTCAGTGTCACTTTACAGAGGAACTATAGTGAAAATAATGTAATGAATAAATTGTTGTTGTTTTTTTTTACAATATTAATGTATAAAATATTTAGTAAGTGTCTGTCCATTGTAAAATCTTTTCTCACCATGATTTACAGGTTGCAACATTTTTAGTTCTGCCAGGTGGACCTCTGCGGAATGTTTGTTTACTGAGAGTTCTGAAGCCAGTGAAAATGATACAAGGTTTCCCAGAATGCTCTTGGAGGAGAATTCCATATTGCTAAATAGCCTACGCTAAGCATCGCTGGGAGAGAGGGGGCCGCATACCAATATACAGCAATATACAGTGGCTTGCAAAAGTGTTCGGCCCCCTTGAAGTTTTCCACATTTTGTCACATTACTGCCACAAACATGCATCAATTTTATTGGAATTCCACGTGAAAGACCAACACAAAGTGGTGTACATGTGAGAAGTGGAACGGAAGTCATACATGTTTCTAAATTTTTTTACAAATAAATAACTGCAAAGTGGGGTGTGCATAATTATTCAGCCCCCTGAGTCAATACTTTGTAGAACCACCTTTTGCTGCAATTACAGCTGCCAGTCTTTTAGGGTATGTCTCTACCAGCTTTGCACATCTAGAGACTGAAATCCTTGCCCATTCTTCTTAGCAAAACAGCTCCAGCTCAGTCAGATAAGATGGACAGCGTTTGCGAACAGCAGTTTTCAGATCTTGCCACAGATTCTCGATTGGATTTAGATCTGTACTTTGACTGGGCCATTCTAACACATAGATATGTTTTGTTTTAAACCATTCCATTGATGCCCTGGCTTTATGTTTAGGGTCATTGTCATGCTGGAAGGTGAACCTCCGCCCCAATCTCAAGTCTTTTGCAGACTCCAAGAGGTTTTCTTCCAAGATTGCCCTGTATGTATTTGGCTTCATCCATCTTCCCATTAACTCTGACCAGCTTCCCTGTCCCTGCTGAAGAGATGCACCCCCGAGCATGATGCTGCCACAACCATATTTGACAGTGGGGATGGTGTGTTCAGAGTGATGTGCAGTGTTAGTTTTGTGCCACACATAGCGTTTTGCATTTTGGCCAAAAAGTTTAATTTTGGTCTCATCCGACCGGAGCACCTTCTTCCACATGGTTGCTGTGTCCCCCACATGGCTTGTGGCAAACTGCAAATAGGACTTATGCTTTTCTGTTAACAATGGCTTTCTTCTTGCCACTCTTCCATAAGAGCCAACTTTGTGCAGTGCACGACTAATAGTTGTCCTATGGACAGATTTCCCCCACCTAAGCTGTAGATCTCTGCAGCTCGTCCAGAGTCACTACGGGCTTCTTGACTGCATTTCTGATCAGGATCAGCGGCCTCCTTGTTCGGCCTGTGAGTTTAGGTGGGCGGCCTTGTCTTGGTAGGGTTACAGTTTTGCCATACTCCTTCCATTTCTGAATGATCGCTTGAACAGTGCTCCGTGGGATGTTCAAGGCTTTGGAAATCTTTTTGTAGCCTAAGACTGCTTTAAATGTCTCAATAACTTTATCCCTGACCTGTTTGGTGTGTTCTTTGGATTTCATGGTGTTGTTGCTCCCAAGATTCTCTTAGACAACCTCTGGTGCCCTCACAGAGCAGCTTTATTTGTACTGACATTAGATTACACACAGGTGCACTCTATTTAGTCATTAGCACTCATCAGGCAATGTCTATAGGCAACTGACTGCACTTAGATCAAAGGGGGCCAAATAATTATGCACACACCACTTTGCAGTTATTTATTTGTAAAAAAATGTTTGGAAATTGGAATCATGTATGATTTTCGTTCCACTTCTCATGTGTACACCACTTTGTATTGGTCTTTCATGTGGAATTCGAATAAAATTGATTCATGTTTGTGGCAGTAATATGACAAAATGTGAATACTTTTGCAACCCACTGTATGTACAATGCAGTGAAAATGACTCCCACACAAAGATGGATTAAGATTAAATGGGGCCCTAGCAAGGTAGTTGTTGTGACTCCTCTTTAAGGTCGTTTTGGTAATCTGAGGTAGGAGAGTGGTCAAAGAAAATGGTTTTTGGGTCCCTGTCACCCACTAGGCCCCAGGCACCTGTCTAGGTTGCCTTGTGGATGATCCTGCTCTGGTCCCACACCTATTACATGATTCCAGCCTTCATCCTAATTGCCTAAAACTGTGCCAGTGGACAGCAAGGGCGATTGATTGGTCCAATTCCAATATGCATACAATTTGCATACAAGGCATCTGCTTATTATTGCTGATTTTTTTCTAGTGCCGCTATGAATGTTTCTGGGCCCAACCCGCACTCCAGGCCTCCGGGCTACGCAAGGCATGGCGAGCTGAAAAATCCACGCAAGCTCCTCTACCAAGACTTTGATTCGCTGAGAGAAGCCCACCTGCAGAAAGGGACTCTGTTCATCGATGAAGCCTTTCCCCCGGATATCAACAGCATCGGCTCCAAGCTGGTCACAGAGCTCAGCATACAGAAGATAACATGGAGGCGGCCGCAGGTGAGTCACATGACTGTTCCGTCAATTTTTAATGAAGCATTTTATATTTTGTGTTAAAAACAGATAAAATAGTAGTGGTGAGATGGCTTACCACAATGACAACAAGGTCAGAAAATGACAAAGAACTTTATTATGCACTTGGCAACACGTTTCGTTGGTCTCAGTCCACGTCCTCAGGCCGCGAAACGCGTTGCCAAGTGCATATTAACCACTTCACCACTGAGGGGTTTTACCCCTGAAACACCAGAGCAATTTTTACCTTTCTGCGCTCCGTCCATTCATTCGTCTATAACGTTAATATTACTTATCGCAATGAAATTAACTATATCTTGTTTTTTTTTGCCACCAATTAGGCTTTCTTTAGGTGGGACATTATGCCAAGAATTATTTTATTCTAAATGTGTTTTAATGGGAAAATAGGAAAAAATGTGGGAAAAAAATCATTATTTTTCAGTTTTCGGCCATTATAGTTTTTAAATAATGCATGCTACTTTAATTAAAACCCATGAAATGTATTTGCTCATTTGTCCAGGTTATAAAATTGTTTAAATTATGTCCCTATCACAATGTTTGGTGCCAATATTTTATTTGCAAATAAAGGTGCATTTTTGTCTGTTTTGCATCCATCCCTAATTACAAGCCCATAGTTTATAAAGTAGCAGTGTTATACCCTCTTGACATAAATATTTTAAAAGTTCAGCCCCTAAGGTAACTATTTATGTTTTGTTTTTTTTTGTAATTTTTTTTTTTATTACAAAAAAAAACAAATAAATTGGGAAGTGTGGGAGGTAATGAGTTAATTTATTGTGTAAAACGAATGTATGTGTATATGAAAAATGCTTTAGGGTGTAGTTTTACTACAGTGATTTTTTGTTCATGCGACCTGTAAGCGTCCGGAAGTACGCTTACAGGAAGCACAATGAGGCTGGGAAAATCACAATGATCGTGCTGCTTCTCATAGAAGCAGCCGATCATTGCGGGGGCTTAGATCAACGAACGGGAACGGTTTTCCCCGTTCATTGATCTCCATGCAAGCGGGCAGCGGTGTGCATGAGTGGCGGGAGCACGCGCACGAGCGAGCGGGAGCGCGGACAGCGGCGGTAGCTGCAGATATCTCCGTCCCTGGGAGTGAAAGGAGTGAAAAGGGACGGAGATATCCGCACCAGTGTGGGGTAAAGTGGTTAAAGTTCTTTGTCATTTTCTGACCTTGTCGTCATTGAGGTAAGCCACCTCACCCTTTCTATTTTAACTGTTTTATCATCATCTGGGTGCCTTTTATGCCTCTTTGTGTCACACATCCTCCCGCGAGAGGGGTAGTCTTTTTGGTTAGAACCTTCCACTCCTACAACCATCGAGAGTTATTTTGTACCAAGAGAGCGACCATGTCCATTCCTAACATATTCAAACTAAAAAAAAATGAGCAAGCAAAGAATTTTCCGATCTGTAGTCTGCTACCCCATATTTGGGAATATGGCGAAGCACTAAAAAAGGGAGCATGCGGCAAGTGGAATAATTTGGTAGTTAGTGTGTGTGTGTGTGTGTGTGTGTGTGTGGGGGGGGGGGTTAAGGGTTAGGCATTATGTAGGTAGTTTGAACTGGCGGGGTCAGGGATGGATTTGTACATCTTACCTCCCAAGGCCCCCTGTCACCAACCCCACCAGCCAGCCGCCCCGTTCCTGTGCTTACCTGGTGCTGTGCTGTTCTCGCTCTGTCCTGTGCTGTTCTTCCCCGTCCTGTAATGTCCATCACTGCCGCGGACCGCTGCCATTTACATCTTTGGCAATGTAACTGCCTGAGTGTGCCAGCAGCTGCCCGCCCCTTGATTCCAGGTGCCCTAGGCCATGGGCGGGGTTAGGGGTTAAGCGTTAGGTAGCTAGATTGTGCAGTGGGGGTGTTTAATGGTTAGGCGTCAGGGAGAGAGGCATTCTCTGTGAGAGTGAGGTTAGGTTTGGCCATAGTAAAATATTGGTATTTAATTTACAGTACCGTGCGCCCAAATTTCCAGGCGCCTTAATTAGAAGGAAACAGACTTAAAACCAAAGCAAAGAATGCCAGGATGGAGTAATGGAGGTAATTAGTAACAGCCAAGGAACTTACCCAAGTGATGAGAGTGTAGTGGAACCCGGGCAGTCATGCTGTTACTACTGCAGCTCAATTATGTGCCCATCGGGAAAAAGCGTTATGCACAAGTGCTATTCTCGAAAAACACTAAAACGCACAGTTGCCCACAACTTCAACCGAAGCCACGCAACTAACGGAGTCGCCAGTGGGACCATGGAGGGGACCCAGAGAACGCCGGGGGACCTCGGGGGCTACAAGGGGCTGGAGGAATCCCCAGGTAAGTTCAGAATTCCATTTTATTCCTCTGCTTAGGGTCCCTTTAAAGGAACACTATCAAACCAAGTGTTCAAAATGACAATCTACAAATAATGTCTAAGAAGTAGCTGTGTAAACATTTTCCTACATTTCATGTTAAATATCAGAAGCAAAAGCTATAATGCATTGTGTGTAGATTTTAGTTCAGTGTGTCTCATTTGCAAAGGTGAATCTCTGCAATCTGACATGCTAAGAACAGTATAATATAAAAGCAGAGTTAGATGAAATGCCTCTGATATCAGGTTTAACACACTATTACAAATGTATATGTTGCACATAAGGATACATTTCCTCTGCTTTCTGCAGACAGCTCAGTCAGAGATAGGCAGCTGCCAGTGAGAGCTTTCTCAAACACACAGGGTTAATGGATGTAGTGTGAGGGAATCCTCCTCCCTTCATGATTTAGTACATCAGATTTTGGCATCAATGAAACGTAAAAGGAATTTGATGACAGTAAACAAAGAGATAAGCATTGAAATGCATACACCCATACTTAACAGCACTTCCCAAACTATCCCTAACTCAATTGAAAAAACATGTTAATCAATAGTGTTCCTTTAATACATCTTTTAGGCCAGGGTCACACTTAGCAAAATTGCATCAGTTTTCCAATATGTTCTCTGGGGAAAACTCATGCGATTCTGCTAAGTGTGACTCTGGCCTTATAGTTAGCAGTGCATTCGATTTTCTAATTATTTATTTTTTATTACCTGGCTGGATGGGTTTGTAGTGGTGACTTCCTGTTTGAGTATCAGTTGCTGCTTGGTTGTACTGAACAGCAGTCTGTGATCTGTCCAGACTCCTCTCCCTATCCCATCATCATGTACTTGAGGTTGTCCGGTAGGATCAGGGAGGAGCGCCAGCCAGTGTATAACTGTGAGCTTTTCCAACAGGAAGACTCAAGAGGTCATATCGCTTCATGCTCAGTTCCACTTGCATCTCTTCCTTTTTCTAAAAAGTTGGAACTGTTCAAAATGTAGTTTTCCCCGATCGCAAACACTGATGATAAAGCTTATCCTCACATTTACACTAATAGTTTGCCTGTATTTTTTGATCTTTATTATTTTATCTAGTAATCATTTTTATATTCAGTTACCAGTGAAAACTGAAAAATCGGTATTAAAGGGGATCCGAGATAAACTTTTACTCATTGTGTTCCTTACATATAGTTTATAGGGCATTTCTCAAGCCAAATACTTGTTTTGTTTGTTTTAATACTTTAATTCCCTATAAACTAAACAAGCCTCGCCCACAGCTTTTCAGAGAGCCTTAACACTCTAAGGCCTCTTTCACAGTGCAACGTTAAAGTCGCACGTCAAAACAACAGTTAACGCAGAATAACTCACTGCAATGAAAAATCAATGCCTCATTCACAGTGCACACATTGCGTTGGTGACTAACGCTGCACGTTAAGTTAAAGTACCACATGCAGTGCGTTATACACGTTATTAGCTGCGTTGGAGTGTTTGCATATGCTCAGTAATTACTTGGAACATACTTTTCATTGCCTGTATGCTCTACTGCAATGGTCCTCAAACTAAGGCCCGCGGGCCGAATGCGGCCCACTGAGACTTTTTTACTGGCCCCCCACACAGAAAATGAATTACTTATAGATGCGGTCAGCTACATCTTTAGATATTGGTGGTCCACATATAGAATAGCAGTGCTGGCACCACCCATCCACATGGAAGACAGAAAGCAGTAATTTGCTGGCTTCCAATCAAATTCCGCATCAGGTGACACTGCTGTCCAATTGGACTTCAGGTTGTCACCTGGGTATGCTTCACTGTCTGGCCCGCAAAGACATCGTTTTATGTACACTCTGGCCCCCTAGCAGTCTGAAGTATGTTGACCCGGCCCTCGACCCAAAACATTTGGGGACCCCTGCTCTACTGTATGTAACCGTAACGGGGCATTAAGTTGCGTTGCGACTTGTTCGGGGGATTGCGTTGTAATTTGCATTGCGACTTTAATGTCGCATCAAACCGCAACGTCCTACTGTGAAAGGGGCCTAAGTCTTAGTAGCAAGGGCTTATGGGAGCTCGGTCTGGGCAGGAGGAGGAGGAGGCGGTTACTAGCCAGAGATTTCAGAGGAAGAGGGGAGGAGGAGAGGGTAGTGAAGTTTTCACAGGGTGAGGGCTGGAGATGCAGTGCAGCTTACCTGTGTGTAATGTGACAAACAGAACATGGCCGCTTTCATTGTATCACAGGAATAAATAATCATAAACTGTTGAACTGTTTGCAGCTAGATTTGCTGTGTAATCTATCTAAACTTTAGATAAGATATATAGACAAGTTGCTTGTGATAGTTAGTTTTTCATCTTGGATCTGACTTAACTGAAAAATAACATCTTTTTCCCCCCTCATGCAGGAAATCTGCAAAAGGCCGCAGCTTATCGTGAATGGAACCAGTATATTTGACATTGTGCAAAAAAATCTGGGTAAGGACCATAGCTTCCAACTGTCCATTTTTCCAAGGGGCATTCCTTCTTTGGGAACCTAGTTCCTCTGTCCCTCTTTCTCACTCATGTGTCCCTCTTTCTAGGCTGATGTAGAGATCTATGTAAATATATGATTTTTTTTTAAACTCTAAAATGTATTTCCATCCTTTAGGCCTCTTGCACACTGCATGCATTTCAGATTCCGATTCCGCTTTTTAATCTGTTTTTACATCCGATTCCGATTCAGATTTTTAATCTTAACTGCATGCTGCGTTTTTTGATCCGTTTTTCTGTTGAATGTATTCAAGGAAAATCGGAAACGGAATCGGAATCGGAAACGGAATCGGAATCGGAATCGGAAAACGGATTTGCAGTGTGCAGGGAGCCTTAAATTGATCTGTTTCTTAATGAGAAGGCAAATGAACAAGGATAGAAAGGACCAGTATGGTTTGAATTATAAAACATAGTTATGAAATGTTTATGGTATGTGTGACTAGGGTTGTGTCAGCAGCATTATTAAGGGTGTGGTGGAGGTGTGATTAGGGGTGTGGCAGGGGTGTGGCTTTAGTGTCCCTTTTTCTTATCTCAAGAAGTTGGGCGGTATGATAAGGACTAACACTGCTGGAATTATACAGGATGTTAACCACTTGCTGAAATTCTGATGCTATATCTACTGTCAGCGGGTGGACTGTTCCTGTTCCAGAGGCGTAGATATACGTACCTCGCTGCGTTGCCATTGTTGCCTCACGCATGTTCTTGTCACCGCCCATTAGTACACAGATCAGTGAATGGGAACACAGTTTCCATTCACCGATCTAAGTGCCTGTGATCAATGATCACTAGCATCACTGAGATGCTGGTGATCATTGACAAAAGTGAAAGTGAAGCAGACACACGTTACTTCCTGAAACACATGTATGCAGTAAACAGTACACACTAGGAATAAAGTGTGTGGGGAAGGGGGGGGGTGCATCTTGTGGTCTAATAGTAAAATGACTATAAGAAGGGAGTTGCCAGGGAGCCACAGAGTTATCGTGCAATCGCTTTTTATCACTCATTTGAACCGTGAACTGGTGCAGCCAGTATCATATACACAATAGAAGGAGCAGCATAAATTGGCCATAAACACACATAGACTCCATGCACACAAGCCTAGAGTGATTATCTGGGGTATGCGGGATGGCTCCTTGGTTTTAATTCTTACTGGGTTCTGTGCAGAAACAGTTTTTAAATACTATCTGTGTTTTGGTTCCTTAAAGGTGTACACCTGTGATTTGGTGGAGATTGTGCAATAAAGATTTATATTGAACTAGGATGATATGGTGTTTATGGCCAATTTATGTTGCTCCTTCTATTGTGTAAGAGTAAAATGACACCTACATACATCCCACTAAATAAAAATACATATAATACACCATCAGTTAACCCTTTACCTTCCCTCCCATAATTATCAAAATAAAACACCTTTATTAAAAAAAGTGACATTTAAAAAAACAAATAAAATATTGTATCCATAGGGACATAATTTAAATGGTGTGATAACCGGAGTAAATGGGCAAATAAAATACGAGGGTTTTAATTACAGTAACATGCATTATTTTATATCTATAATGGCTGAAAACTGAGAAATTATGGGTTTCTTACTATTCTTGTTAAAATGGATTTAGAATAAAATAATTCTTAGCAAAATGTACCACCCAAAGAAAGCCTAACTGGTGGTGAAAAAAGTCATAGATCATTTTGTTATAAGTAGTGATAAAGGTATTGATGAATGAAAGGGAGGAGCGCTGAAATGTGAAAATTGCTCTGGTCCATAAGGGGAAACACCCCTTAGGCCCGGTTCACATTAGCGGTTGTTTGCCAAACGGACCGGATGACCTGACCGGATCCGGACCGGATCGGAACCGTACGGTTCTGATCCGGATCCGATCCGGATCCGGTCAGGTTGCATCAGGTAGTAATCAGGATGCGATCCGGATCCGTTTGGCAAAGTTAACGTAAAAAAAAAAAAAATGTTGGGGTCTGGGAGGTCAGCAGAAGGGGGACCTGTGGAATCAGGCCCTCTGCTGTTAGCACTCACCTCCACCTCCGACATGCTGCCAACATCCTGCCAACACCTCCAGCTCGTGCTGCTCCACTCCAAAATGCTTGCCCATGTGTCCCCAGCCAATATCGCCGCAAAAATCCGCATAGGAAGTGGGGTAGAACATCCGGATTTCTCAGCCAGTGTGTTGTGCGGCCTCCGGTTCCCATTTGTTTGTATTGGCCGGATGGTGCAGTCCGGCTCCGCCCCGGATACGGCTGCCGGAGGGGCCGGATGAAAAAATAGCGCATGTTGGAACGGAGGCCGGAGTCCGGATCCGGCCCGGATCCGGTCCGGCTCCGGTTCTGCAGAACGGACCCATGTGAACGGACGCATAGGCTTTAATTGCTATGCCGTGCGTCCGTTCCGTCCGTTCTGCAGGCGGTGCGGCTCCGGCACGGCGATTCCGGAGGGCCACCGCAAGTGTGAACCGGGCCTTAGTGGTGAACTGGTTAAAACCCTTGTTCAGTTAAAACACAACTTAAAAGAAAACTATAGCAAGAAATTTTAAAATGTAAAATAAATGTCTAGGTATACATAAAAGATGTATTTTTTCCAGGTAGAATGCACTCTAAATGACTCATTGCGCTGTTACTTACAGTAGGTAGTAAAAATGTGACGACCCGACTGGTTTTGAACTAGTCCTACACCTTTTTATGAAAATAAAAAAATCTGCAAATTAAGGTAACACCTGGAAAGAGTAAGGGCATATTTGCACTGCGGGCTGCAGGCGTTTCCGATTTGGCCGTGGTTTCCTTTCTGCTGCAGAGCCAGAGCCCAGAATGCTAAGACATGCCATACATGGCTTAGAGATTCGGCTAAATGCTGCAAAATTTGCAGCATGCCGTCCGGATTCACACCGAAGTGCGATCTGGATGTAGGGCCGGGTTTGTACTTTTTACCCCCCAAGGCCCAATATCACCAGCTGCCCTCAGACCAACAGCATCCTGAACTCCGCCCCCTATTTGGCAGGGATTAGATTGTAGGCACCTCTGAGGACAGTTAGTGAAGTGATGGCAGGGCTTAGACTAAAGGCTCCTTTGAGGACAGTTAGTGACATGATGGCAGGTATTAGATTAGCTCCTGGGCAAGCGACACATTCGGTGAGTGACAGGCAGCTCAGAGATCACTTTTTGCTGCTCCTTCATCCCCCGAGTGCAAGATCTGGTTGTCGGTATCCGCCCAGGCGCGCAGCTCTATATGCAAACTCTGTGTAGCAGGACGAATGTTCGGCAGGCTAACTGCTAGTGCCATCCTGCTGCCCACAGCCCACACCTTGCTTTCCCTAGGCCATGGCCTTTGTGGCCTTGCCAGAGATCCAGCTCAGGTGTAAACTGAGCCTAACTGCTATTAGAGGGTTTCTTGCAAACCCAGGACCGGTTCTCTCATGAAGCAAGGAGAACCATTTCCATCAGGCGCAGAGATTACAGGGGCAGCATGCAGTCAGAATAGGAGGAGAAGCAAGAGGAGAGCCAGTTGAAGAGGTCATCATTGGAAAAGCAGCTTGTTGTGCTGTGTAAGGAGTCTGACAGTGAGTGAGGAGGGGGGAGGCAGGAGAGCAGCAGTGTTTCATTTGAATTGCACAGCAGAAGGGAGGAGGTGGCACTGCTGTCCTGACTGAGGGGGAATGGAGGATGGCCGACTGGCTGAGGGTGAGCAGTTTGTTTGTCACAGACTCGCAGTCAGCTAGCCAGTGTCTTACTGTGTTGAACTGTAGCATGTTATGTGAGAACATTAAGTGAAGCAGAGTAAATTTTCGAGTGCTGTGAGATCATTCCAAATCGGGAAGGGGGGAGGCATCCTCACAAGTTTGCCTCAGGCAGCAAAAAGTCTAAAACCGGCCCTGTGCAAACCCTCCAGTTTTCTTTGTTAGACATGAATGTACCTGACGGAGAAGCCTTGTGGGTTTCGAAAGCTTTTATAAAAACTCTTGTCTGCAATCAGTCACTAAAAGTATTATCTAAACTAGAGCAACTCTTATCATTGTGACAAAATGCATGTTTCTAAATCTATCCCATGACTAACAGGAAGCCACACCTCATTTACTTACTGTAATCACTTGAGGATTAACTGCTCCGTTCAAATAGAATTTGTTGTCATGCATAAATTCATACATGTTCAAAATTTCTACCTGCGGCTTTGGATAGAGGGTGGAGGGGTACTCACTGCTGTTTGTGTCCGTGTGTTTTATCTCCTAACTTCCTGTCCCTGGAATGCAAAAAACATGCTTCAAAGTAACATCAAAGTCGGAGAGGAGGTTCTACATTGCGAGCTGTCACTGGAACTAGATATTTATCCCAGTAACTCTTGCTCAGGCATCCATCCTCCTGCTTCAACAGGTGGGAATGGTATTTGTGGTTTGGTCTTTGGTACATGGCCAGGAGCTTAAAACGAGTCGTTACTCATGATTAAAAACCTGTCTACTTTAACGGTTAATAGCAAAGCCCCCTTACATGCTTCAAAAGACCTTATAGTTTTAGAGAAAATCGATTTTACATTTTCAGAGGAAAAAAGTATACATTTTTAGATGTGGTCAATGACAGTTCATGTATTTACCGCATTTAAATGTATACTTTTTTCCTTTAAAATTGATTTTCTCAAAAACTATAAGGTCTTCTTAACATATCTGGCAAATTTGGTGTTTCTAGTATGTAAGGGGGCTTTGCTATTAACCGCTAAAGTCAGCAGGTTTTTAATCATGAATACCGACTAGTGAGCAGCAGTCGGGTAACGAGTGCAATCACGGGTGCATTCGTGATCGGCGTTCGTGATCGAGAACTGTTCACTAATGCCGATTACGACCTCGGGATCGCAAAAGACGGCTCCTGATCAAGTGTTTTTGTGGTTACAAATTATGGGTAACAAGATCATGATGGCCCCACTTGTTTTATGACCCTTGTGAGATGGACCCCTAGGCACCAAGGAGAGGCAAGGAAAGGGGTATGAACATTGGGGGGGGGGGGAGACATCAATGTTTTGCTGGGGGACCCCATGAATTGTAGTTACCCCACTGTACATGGCTACACTACCACCATCAGCTGTGCGGCGGTGACTAGAGTGCTCAAAGTTTGCCAGTGAATGGGAATGGGAGTCGGTGCTGGGACTACTGCTGATATGAGTATTGGTTAGGGTTAAAGGGACTCCGAGCAGTGCAGAAACTATGGAAAGATGCATACCATTTTGAAGCTCTATTTCTCCTCTTTCCAACCATATATAAACCGCTACCCTACGCCTTTTAGTTTTCCCTATTTTCGCAATCGAAGTTGCAGCAAATTCAATTTCGATCACGAAAATAACAAAAACTAAAATGCATAGGGCAGCGGTTTAGGTGCCGTTGGAAAGAGGAGAAAGAGAGCTTCAAAATGGTATGCATCTTTCCATAGTTACTTGTATTACACAGGATGACTTTTCCCCAAAGTCGGCAGCTGAATGGAGCTGCTGACACTGGGGAAAGTGTCGTCCTGTGTAAGTCGGCAGCTAAAACTAAAAGGGCGTAGGGCGGCGGTTTATATATCGTTGCAAAGAGAAGAAAGAGAGCTTCAAAATGGTATGCAACTTTCCATAGTTTCTGCACTGCTCGGAGTCCCTTTAAGTCTTGGAAGGGAGGGTCATGGTGAGGATGAGGAGGCTAGGATGCGGCAGATTAGTTAGGTCTGTTAGGAGATTTTTATTTTATTTTTTTTGCCAAGGGTGAAATGGAGGACAAATGGCAAAACCAACATAAAAACAGCTGACTGAGCTGTGTAGCCAAAACATGGCACCCAAACCATAGGTGCCATAACCACAGGTATATCTTATCATGGCTGCCATCAGAATTTTCTGGGCCCCATACTGGGCAAACCTACTGGGTTCCCCTTACTCCCCTGTGTTTCCACATGCCAAATTACAATCTGATAGGTAGCTTGTAGTAGCAGCTAGGCAGTGATAGGTGTATTGTAGTGGCCACCAGGTGTGGGGAGCGGGGCCACTTAATGTAGCAGGCCTCCTCCAAATGCCATTTTAGAGTCACAAGGGGGCAGGGCCGCTTGCAGGGGTGGGGCCACAGCATGACAAGGCAGAGTGGCAATGCATTGTAGTCCTCCCCCCTGCATTGCCGTGTGTCCTCCAGTCACACGGCAGGGCGATAGGGGACATAAAGCAGCTGGCATCAATGACATTTCCCCTCACAGCTCATGTGGCTGAAAGGGGCTATGCCATGGGAGTGATTGACAGCTGGGACCCATGTGGTACTGTCACTGTTTGGGCCCCAGTGCAGCTACCCCATACAGCAGTACCTCATGTACAGCCCTGAAGGCGACCCTGTGTCTTATCGCTTGCTTCTTCATCCTGGACCAGCACTTGAGTTGGGAGAGCTCTGTTTGAAGTCAGTGGTGCAGCACCCCTTAACCTTTCAGCAGTGCCTTATGGTACATAAGCCCAGGACTGCCAGACCATCTAATCTTTTATAGAGACAGCATAGGCTGGACTGCCATTATTAGCGCAGAGTCTAAAGGTGCCCACTAATGATGCCATATTTTTTTTCCAATCCTACCATTTCTCTGTAATATGAGGGACTACCTGATGTGTCATTTGAAGTCTATTCACACAGTTTACCCTTCTACTACATAGATTTGGTAATATTGGGCAAAAAAAAAAAAGATTGAAACATTGATGGGCACCATTACACTTAAGCAGGGTTAGGGTAGGTAGAGAAAAGGACGGGAAGAGAGCCGGGAGCCCAATCTGGTGTAGTATTGTGAGTTAAAGTTGGAATTCAATAAAGTAGTTCATAAGTTATTATACTCACAAAATTGGGTTGCAAGCCAGGCAACCATGTAGTGCGCATGCGGGGAAGTACCGTCCCCGCTCGGCCTTGTCTGCCAGTGTGGTCGCTACTCCTTCGAAATATCTACTTGCCAGAAGTGGTAACCCCAGGCTTGGGGTGATTCGTCAGTAGGGTGGGAGAGGAGGCGCCCGAAGTGTCCGTATCTCATATGACTAGTTATACGGTATAGTATTTTGATTAGAAAGTATTGGATGGTCCTACCTTACAAAAGTAGTCCATTCACTCGGTATTAGAAAAACAAAGAAATACTTTATTTGGCACTTTTAAATGACAACGCGTTTCGAATGCTGTGCCGCTCGGCAGAATTCAGCAATACAGGCGCCTAGGATTGCTGAATTCTGCCGAGCGGTACAGCATTCGACCTGAGGAAGCGGTGTTTCCGTGAAGCGCGTTGTCATTTAAAAGTGCCAAATAAAGTATTTCTTTCTTTTTCTAATACCGAGTGAATGGACTACTTTTGTAAGGTAGGACCATCCAATACTTTCTAATCAAAATATTATACCGTATAACTAGTCATATCAGATACTCACACTTCGGGTGCCTCCTCTCCCACCCTACCATTACACTTAAGGATTTTGAGGATTGGAGAGTGACGGATGTGTTTTGAAAGATAATTCCAGGGGAGTAGAGAGGCTTGTGAGAAATCCTGTATATGTGAATGTAAGGAGGTGATTCTAGTGCAGGTTAGAAGAAGGTTGTGTGCAGAGCAAAAGCTGGGGTTGAAGTGATAACTGGAGACAAGTGAGGAGATGTATAGAGGAGAAAAAATGTTGGCTATATGGGAAACACTGGATTTGGGATTTAAGTGAATTAGAGGCCAGAAGAAAGTGTCTGCTCTACCTCTAACTACCTTCTGAAGATGTCTGGGGGGGTGCTTTTTTGTCATTCAAATAAAGAAAGGTTCCCAATCTTCACTTCAGTCTATGAAAAAAATTGCATTTGTTCCTCATCATGAAACTGTAGCAGCCAGCACAGCTAACTAGTTAACATTGTCCACTTACCACTACCAGGTAACTGCTGGTTCCTCTGTGCGATGGGATCTCTGACTCTCCAGCCACAATTACTGAACAACAATATGCCAGGAAATCAAGACTTCGGTGACAAATATGCTGGAATCTTCCACTTCAGGGTAGGACATTTTCAGTATTGTATAGATCTCATTTTTAAAATGCCTAATTTCTTGATTTCTTTGTGTAACGATCGGTGTCAGCACGCAGAGAGAATCTGATTATTGGTGATCTGCAGTATCACCAAGAATACAGATCTATGCCTGATTATGGATGATCTGCAGAATCACCAATAATACAGATATAGTGCTAACCTCTTGACACCTCTAGATATATATGGTGAGTGTTTGGTGTAACAGTATGACTTTGAGCAACCCACCTGATGAACAGGTGACCCTGAAGAAGATACTGAAGATACTGCTATGGAGGGTACAGAAACCTTCCAGCAGCCTGAGACTCTCCAAGGGGTGGAGTCAGGCTGAAGGTAGGAAGGACCAGAGAGTGAGTGACATCTGAAGGTGGATGTCACTGACTGATCTTGGAGACTATCTCTTAAGTGGAGAGAGATAGCTCTCGAGGTCGGGCAAGCCAGGTCGGCAACACACGGACAGACAAAGTATAAAGACAGAAGGCTGATTCGGTATCCAAGTCAGGCAGGGTTTGGCAACGTGATATCAGATATGTGTGGTACCGAATCAGAAAGCAGAGGGATAGTCAGGCAAGCAACAGGTCACAACAAATATCAAACAATGCCTAGTCTTGGGTGTGAGGTCCGTGGCTCTAAACCCTGGAACTAGTCTGATGTATAACAGAATGATAACACAAGTTCCCTAGTCTTGGGTGTGAGGTCCGTGGTCTCTACACCCTGGAACTAGTGTGATGTATAACAGAGTGATAACACAAGTTCCCTAGTCTTGGGTGTGAGGTCCGTGGTTTCTACACCCTGGAACTAGTCTGATGTATAACAGAATGATAACACAAGTAATCTGGCTCAGTGTGAATTCCCAGGTCCTCCTGGTTCAAACACACTGCTGGATCTGACTAAGGTCTGAGTGCTTCCACGTAGTGATCGCAACGGCAGACAATTTGAGAGTGGCCAGCAGTAACCATATATAGAGCAGTGCTCTCTGGCGCCACCCTCAATTGATCAACCAATGGTTACCACTTACCAGCTCTGAGGTCAGCTGACCGGCCTGGTCAGCTGATCCTCCCTTGACCATCATAAAAGTTCTGCCTTTCAGCGCGGGCGCGCGTATTCCTAAACCTGTGTGAACTAACAGGCTCAGCCACCCCAGCTGCACGCTGCTGCGTGCAAACTGCCACGCTGGACGCGGAACCAGCCGCCTTGCTGCTAGTACATGAGTCGGCTTTTCCACGTTCTGCCATGTCACTAGATACACACTTCCGCGTGCAGACCGTCGCGTTGGACGCGGAATCAGCCGCCTTGCTGTCAGTACACGCGGCGGCTTTTCCGCGTTCTCTCACACTTTGCTTGTAATCTGCTTTGGATGACTGCTAAAAGCAGTGTGAAATTGGACAGCCCCTAAGTGGGCTTGCTTTACCTCTCTCAGTTGTGCATACAATGGCCTCAACTCACTAAGCTTTATCAAACACTTTATCAAACGTTTGATAATTTACCTCATGGGTAAAATCTAATTTTGAATTCACTAAGGTGTTATTTATTTATTGAATGTTTTATCAATTAAACGTTCAATAAATCTATAACACTTTAGTGAATTTAAAATTAGATTCGACCCATGAGGTAAATTATCAAACGTTTGATAAAGTGTTTGATAAAGCTTAGTGAATTGAGGCCATTGAGTCCAAATAGATAATAGTTCGACGGTTTCGACCATATCTGGAGAATAAGATGGGTGTGCTAACAATTCAAAGGTGCATTCAGGATTTGTGGCCATTGCAACAGGCTCTTTTTCATCCAATCTCACCATTAGTCAGACCAGCCAAGTGTCACAATTTCTCCTGGGCACTATTTGCCGCCTCTATGCCTCTATCACCTAATCACCACGGGGCACTGGTCAAATGTCCCGACCTGTCCGAGCAGGACAGTTTGCAGTTAACTGTTTCACTGCCCAGAGTCTTTGCAGAGAACGCTAAAATACATGCACCACATCACACTCTGCAGCTTTGCCTCACACTAAACTTCATCAGCAGCAAAAGAACATAAAACTCCAAGCTTAGCAGAAATGTCTTTGAAGTTGAAAGAGAGTGAGACAGGAATCTCTACCCTGGCTATCTGGTTACAGAGCAATAGTGAGGAGGTGGATATCTTATCTTTCATGCTTGTGAAGTGTTAGAAATCCTATCTGTATCATTCATATTGGTTGCATTTCTCTGTGCTATTGCTCTTAATTATAGCCCATATTGTGGCACAAGATCCTTAATTAGGGTTAGTTGTGTGATTTTATGCATTTACAGTCCTGGGACTTGAGTTATGCACTTGTAGGCACTGTGTTAACTTTTCTAATATGTGAAGTTTTTTTGCCAGAAATAAAGAATTTAATATTTTGCACATTTCAGTTTTTATTTTCTTATTTAAATATTCATAACTCTTCATGTAGAGCTGTTTACTCTAATTTCTATTCTTTAATACATATGTGTGCTGTGATTATTCTTTACATAGCTTGCCTACCATCGCTCCATGCGCCAATCTCTGCATAGCATGTAGGGGGAACTGTATAGGGGAGGGGAGGGGTGTGCTTTTGAGAATATGTGGGCGTGGTTCAAGGTGTGGCAGGGGCATGTCTTAGTGTCCCTTTTTCCTGGCTCCAAAACTTGGGAGGTATGCCATTTGTATGTAATATAAGGGACTGCCTAAATCATCCATTTAATATATACACAATTTACCCTTATATTACATAGATTTGATAAAATTGGATGAAAATGATTGAATCATTAGTGGCCACCCAAAGGGCTGTGCTGCTACACCAAAACATCTCCCACTCACCTTTCGCATAACTTTCATTGATTTTTTTTTTCCTTTCTACATCCCTTATCTCTGTAGTTGTGGCATCTTGGCGAGTGGGTTGACATTGTGATCGACGATATGTTACCATTTGTGAACGGAGATTTCCTGTCCGTTAAGCCAAACTGCGAGAATGAATTCTGGCCCTGCCTCCTGGAAAAAGCCTACGCAAAGTAACTCACCTCCTTGTCTTATTGAACATTTTTAGACAAAATGGAACGTCTCTGTTTTGGGCAAAATGGAAATGATATCATTATCACTTAAATAGGAACTGCAGCCTAAACAAACATACTGTCATTAAGTTACATTAGTTATGTTAATTAAAAAGGATATGCAATATAATCACGTATCCACCCTGTTTTAAAAGAACAGGCAAATGTTTGATTTCATGAGGGTATCCATCTTTTTGGTTAAAAGGAGGTGACAGGGAGCATGAGACACAGTTCAAACTGTCCTGTGTCCTGATCTCCCCTCCCAGTTGCTAGGCAAAGAGAACAACAACATCAGAAATCCCATCTGTGCAAAGGCACAGCATCAGGGAAAAAATGCACAGGAAGTTTTCTTTGATGGGGAGGAGCTTAGCTTCTGTGCAGCCAAAAATGAGAAGTTCTGATGCTGTGAAACTGTTAAAGAAACGCCAAGCCTTTTCAGTGCTGCTGAGTAGATTTTTAGTCTGGGGGTTCACTTTAAGGTGGTTACTAACGATCCAATCTTTTTTTATCCAATCTTACCATTTTTATGTAATTTAAGGGACTGCCTCAAGTATCCATTTAATGTATTTAATCAGTTTACCTTTACGCACCACAGATTTGGTAAAATTGGATGACAAAGATTGGATCATAAGTGGCCATCATTAAGGTGGCCAATAACGATGCAATTCTATGGATGATCGATCAATCAAATGATCATTCGGGCCCACTAACTGTACTGTAATCACTGCAATATTAATCATTATTTCTACCAGTAGCGTGAGATATGCTATTAGTTACCGTTACTTACAACCATTACCGTAAGTAATGCTGATTACCTTAGTAACAGTCATAACTCGTGGTACTTACTGGTGGAAGTAAGTCTGCGCACAGCAATATTACCGCTGTTATGTGTATCAAGTCCCGAGGCCCTTATTCAACTCTCTTTTTCTCCTAAATTTTTCCTAGGTCGTATCTTCTTACCTTATCAATAAAATGCATTTTAAGCCACCAGAGAGCAAGAAAATACTCAAAATAATTTTGACAGTACCTTTTCACCTACTTCTTGGTACTTTTTCAATTACAGGGTGCAAAAAGTTATATGAAACAGAAGATGAAAATGTATCTCTTAGGAGAAAACTTAGGAGGAAAAGTGAATTGAATAAGGGCCCATAAGGTTGATTCACAAAGCTTACTTATTTTTTACCTTAACCATCTTAGCGGTATGGACGAGCTCAGCTCGTCCATCACCGCCGATGGCTGCCGCTCAGGCCCTGCGGGGCCGATTTTGCTCAAATAAAGAGCAGCACACGCAGCCGGCACTTTGCCAGCCGCGTGTGCTGCCCGATCGCCGCCGCTCTGCGGCGATCCGCCGCGAGCAGCGGCGAAAGAGGGTCCCCCCAGCCGCCTGAGCTCTGCGCAGCCGGAACAAATAGTTCCGGCCAGCGCTAAGGGCTGGATCGGAGGCGTCTGACGTCAGGACGTCGGCTGACGTCCATGACATCACTCCGCTCGTCGCCATGGCGACAGGAGAAGCCAAACACGGAAGGCTGCTCATTGCGGCCTTCCGTGTTACTTCTGGCTGCCGGAGGCGATCGGAAGAACGCCTCCGTAGCGCCATCTAGTGGGCTTTCATGCAGCCAACTTTCAGTTGGCTGCATGAAATAGTTTTTTTTTTATTTAAAAAAAACCCTCCCGCAGCCGCCCTGGCGATCTTAATAGAACGCCAGGGTGGTTAAAGGATACCCGAAGTGACATGTGACATGATGAGATAGACATGGGTATGTACAGTGCCTAGCACACAAATAACTATGCTGGGTTCCTTTTTTTCTTTCTCTGCCTGAAAGAGTTAAATATCAGGTATGTAAGTGGCTGACTCAGACCTGACTGAAACAGGAAGTGACTACAGTGTGACCCTCACTGATAAGAAATTACAACTATAAAACACTTTCCTAGCAGAAAATGGCTTCTGAAAGCAGGAAAGAGATAAAAAGGGTCAGTAGTTCATACATTTTAGCTCTGGTGTTCTTCAATGAATGTGTCATTGAGCAAAAACAATAAAACAGTAAAAAACATAAACTAAAACTGTGGAATATCTTAAAAAGTCATTTTTAGGAGAGGGAAGATAGATACAATTGTTTATTTTATTTGTTTATGTTCACCTCGGGTGTCCTTTAACTGTAAGAAGAGATAAAGCATGGGATAAACAAATAAGGACCCAAGTGCAATTACGGTAACTTTTTTTCCTGAGCTATCTCCAAGGAGATAATTTTCGTCTTCTCTTTAACCACTTCAGCCTACAGCTTCGAAAATCTTATGCATCCGAGCAATGTTCACCTCCCATTCATTCGCTAATAACTTTATCGCTACTTATCAAAATTAATTGATCTATATCTCGTTTTTTCCGCCACTAATAAGGCTTTCTTTAGGTAGTACATTTTGCTAAGAGCCACTTTACTGTAAATACATTTTAACAGGAAGATTAAGATAGAAATGGAAAAAAATCATTATTTCTCAGTTTTTGGCCATTATAGTTTCAAATTAATACATGCTACAGTAATTAAAACCCATGCATTTTATGTGCCCATTTGTCCCGCTTATTACACCATTTAAATTACGTCCCTATCACAATTTATTGCACCGATATTTTATTTAGAAATAAAGGTGCATGTTTTCAATTTGCGTCCATCACTATTTACAAGCTTATAATTTTAAAAAATGTAATAAGATACTCTCTTGACATATATATTTAAAAAGTTCAGACCCTTAGGTAACTATTTATGTAGTTTTTTTTTTTTTAATTGTAATTTTTTTTTTATTATTTTTTTAATACAAAAATGTATTTGGGTAATTTTAGTTTGGGAGGTAAATAGCCAATTTTAGATGTAATATAATGAATTTTTTATTCAATACAGGTATGTGGGTGCAGTTTACTATTTGGCCACAAGATGGCCACATTCAAAAAATTTCTAGATGCGAACGATGTCGCATCTAGGAACTAAAATGAAGAGAAGTTGTTTCCTGGGGGCAGAAATACCACGCTCTCTGATGAGAAAGCGTCGGTATTTCTGCCGGGGACTTGGATCGGTGAATGGGAATTATATTCCCATTCACTGATCGGGGGGGGGGGGGGGGGGGTAGGGGGGGGGTTAGCGGGAGGCAGCGGGGGCGCCCGATCGCGCGCACCACACGGCTGCAGCACCACTGCCTATCTGGACGGATATATGCGTCCAGATATGGCGAAGTGGTTAAATAAACTTTTCAGCATTTGACAATTGAAAAAGTACCCAAAAGTTGGTGAAAAACTACTATCAAAGTTTTGAGTATTATCTTGCTTGCTGGGGCCAATATGCAATTCATTTTTTTCACCTGAATTTTCTCCAAAGAAATACTTTTTCATCTTTGATTTCAAATTTCAATTTCAAATAACTTTCCAGCACTTTTCAATTAACAAAAAAGTACCAAAAAGAAGGAGAAAAAAAGTACTGTCAAAATTATTTTGAGTATTTTCTTGCTTTCTGGTGGCTTAAAAGACATTTTATTGGAAAGTTTAAAAATATCACCAAGGAGAAAACTCAGGAGAAAATGTGAATTGCATATGGGCCCTGGAGAGAGATAATTCATGAGCTAAGTCGAATAAGGAAAGATAAACCAAGTAAATTAGGGAGAGATAAACCATGAGTTAAGTCAGTACTGTATAATATGTTGGCGCTTTATAAATACTATAAATACATAAAAAAAATAAGTTAAGGAGTAGTAAATTATGAGTTAAGTTAGATAAGGAGAAATACATTATGAGTTGTCATTTAAGGAGAAAATCATGAGTTGCTATTTAAAAGCATGTCATTTAAAAACCACGAGGGGGGATTACCTCACAGTGCATCTGTTAACCCTGTGTGTGTGAGGGGAAAGTCCTGTGTCCTGTGTCTCTGACTGAAGTGACCGAAGAGTGGAGAGGAAATGTAACTGGCTGTGATACCACACAGCTTTTCATGTTTTTTTTTTTCAGTCAGAGAAAAATACTCTGTAGTCTGATATGCAAAAAAACAACACTGGATGTGCATTGAAGCAGACACCCCTTTTGAGAATGATTTGTTCTAATAGAGCTAAATCCTACACACAATGGATTAAAGCTTTTGCCTCTTACATGTAACATGAACAGTAGGAAAATGTTCACACAGCTGCTTAGACATTATTTGTGCATTGTCATTTTAAAACGCTTGGTTTGATAGTGTTCCTTTAAACAAGTAAGTTTTGTGAATCAGCCCCAGTGAGACGTGACGTCCATGGAATGATGACACATGGTGGGTTTGATTGAGCTGGCTGAACTAGAGGTCTGCCATCATAAAGCATGATCTATGTTATTGCTTCCATGTTTCAGGCTTTTGGGATGCTACTACAATTTGCACTGGGGGATTCCTGCAGAGGCCTTTGTGAACCTGACCGGACAGCTGGCCATGTCATTTGACCTGAAGAGCAGCCGTCTCCATGTGAACGATCTCTGGAACATGATCAGCACTGCGAGCCGAGACGCCCTGATGGCCTGCATCTCTGCCAAGCAGGTACCGCTAGAGCAGCTTCTGCCAGATGTTGAGGCCAGCCTTGCTGGTGAATCTCCATTAGAGATGGTCAATAAGATGATGTTAATTCAAACTTTCATGCAAATTGCATGAAGCTTGGAAGTGCATTGGGTTGGCCCAGTTGCAAGCTGCATACAATGTTCATTAAATATTTATGCAAGGAAATAAATAGCATTTCATTGACCATCTCTAGACTCAATAACATTTCCATCACGGTCCAGGAAACTAGTTTAGGTGTGATTTGAGTGACCTTTCTTCCCTCTTTGCTCTGGAGTGAGGGTGACTGGACCAGATTTTTTTTATCAAAGTCCTCTTATCAGCGTGCTGTGCTGCCATGTCTCCTCCCTCCAGCCTGCACCTATCAGTGTTCTGTGCTGCCATGCCTCCTCCCTCCAGCCTGCACCTATCAGTGTTCTGTGCTGCCATGCCTCCTCCTTCCAGCCTGCACCTATCAGTGTCCTGTGCTGCCATGCCTCCTCCCTCCAGCCTGCACCTAGCAGTGTCCTGTGCTGCCATGCCTCCTCCTTCCAGCCTGCACCAATCAGTGTCCTGTGCTGCCATGCCTCCTCCCTCCAGCCTGCACCTATTAGTGTCCTGTGCTGCCATGCCTCCTCCTTCCAGCCTGCACCTATCAGTGTCCTGTGCTGCCATGCCTCCTCCCTTTCAGCCTACACCTAGCAGTGTCCTGTGCTGCCATGCCTCCTCCTTCCAGCCTGCACCTATCAGTGTCCTGTGCTGCCATGCCTCCTCCCTTTCAGCCTACACCTAGCAGTGTCATGTGCTGCCATGCCTCCTCCTTCCAGCCTGCACCTATCAGTGTCCTGTGCTGCCATGCCTCCTCCTTCCAGCCTGCACCTATCAGTGTCCTGTACTGCCATGCCTCCTCCTTCCAGCCTGTACCTATCAGTATCCCTGGGCTGCCATGCCTCCTCCTTCCAGCCTGCACCTATCAGTGTCCTGTGCTGCCATACCTCCTCCTTCCAGCCTGCACCTATCAGTATCCCTGAGCTGCCATGCCTCCTCCTTCCAGCCTGCACCTATCAGTGTCCTGTGCTGCCATGTCTACTCTTTCAGCCTGCACCTATCAGTGCTCCTGTACTGCCAAGCCTCCTCCTTCCAGCCTTCACCTATCAGTATCCCGGGCTGCCATAACTCCTCCTTCCAGCCTGCACCTATCAGTGTCCCTGGGCTACCATAACTCCTCTTTCCAGCCTATACCTATCAGTGTCCTGTGCTGCCATGCCTCATGCCTCCAGCCTGCACCTATCAGTGTCCTGTGCTACCATGTCTCCTCCTTCCAGCCTGCACCTATCAGTGTCCTGTGCTGCCATGCCTCCTCCTTCCAGCCTGCACCTATCAGTGTCCTGTGCTGCCATGCCTCCTCCTTCCAGCCTGCACCTATCAGTATCCTGTCCTGCCATGCCTCCTCCTTCCAGCCTGTACCTATCAGTGTCCTGTGCTGCCATGCCTCCTCCTTCCAGTCTGCACCTATCAGTATCCTGTCCTGCCATGCCTCCTCTTTCCAGCCTGTACCTATCAGTGTCCTGTGCTGCCATGCCTCCTCCTTCCAGCCTGCACCTATCAGTATCCTGTCCTGCCATGCCGCCTCCTTCCAGCCTGTACCTATCAGTGTCCTGTCCTGCCATGCCTCCTCCTTCCAGCCTGCACCTATCAGTGTCCTGTCCTGCCATGCCTCCTCCTTCCAGCCTGTACCTATCAGTGTCCTGTGCTGCCATGCCTCCTCCTTCCAGCCTGTACCTATCAGTGTCCTGTGCTGCCATGCCTCCTCCTTCCAGTCTGCACCTATCAGTATCCTGTGCTGCCATGCCTCCTCCTTCCAGCCTGCACCTATCAGTGTCCTGTGCTGCCATGCCTCCTCCTTCCAGCCTGCACCTATCAGTATCCTGTCCTGCCATGCCTCCTCCCTCCAGCCTGTACCTATCAGTGTCCTGTGCTGCCATGCCTCCTCCTTCCAGCCTGCACCTATCAGTGTCCTGTGCTGCCATGCCTCCTCCTTCCAGCCTGCACCTATCAGTGTCCTGTGCTGACATGCCTCCTCCTTCCAGCCTGCACCTATCAGTGTCCTGTACTGCCATGCCTCCTCCTTCCAGCCTGTACCTATCAGTATCCCTGGGCTGCCATGCCTCCTCCTTCCAGCCTGCACCTATCAGTGTCCTGTGCTGCCATACCTCCTCCTTCCAGCCTGCACCTATCAGTGTCCTGTGCTGCCATGCCTCCTCCCTCCAGCCTGTACCTATCAGTGTCCTGTGCTGCCATGCCTCCTCCTTCCAGCCTGCACCTATCAGTGTCCTGTGCTGCCATGCCTCATGCCTCCAGCCTGCACCTATCAGTGTCCTGTGCTGCCATGCCTCCTCCTTCCAGTCTGCACCTATCAGTATCCTGTCCTGCCATGCCTCCTCCTTCCAGCCTGCACCTATCAGTGTCCTGTGCTGCCATGCCTCCTCCTTCCAACCATCACCACTCACAGTGTTGCCATACTGCCAACGCGTGCCCCCTGCAATAAAGGTGTATTGATGGAGAAGAGAGGAATCATAGAAATTGAACCAAAATTGACATGAAATTAGAAATGATCAGAAAATTTGGACTAGTTTCCATGGTAACTGTGGCCACCGTTCCTCTCTCCCTCCTCCACCCCCACCTTTGGATCTATTTTAGTTTTAGTCAGGGGCGTAGTAATAGGGGGTGCAGAGGTTGCGACCACATCGGGGGCTCTTGGGCCAGAGGGGCCCCGGGGGGCCCACTCTCAACCACAGTATTAGCTCTTTATTGGTCCTGTGCTGATAATAATCACTTCTATATATGCTTTGAATAGTCGTAATCATTAACACACTGTTTCCTATCTCCGTTTTGCACCTCTGACACTGTAGTTGCCATTGGCAGGTTTTGGTTCGCCGCATCAATTGTTATGTATGCAGTGCTTGGGGGGGGGGGGGGGGGGGGGGGGGGGGCAATGTAAAACTTGCACGGGGGCCCCACAGCTTCATAGCTACGCCACTAACTTTAGTCATGAATTCAGCTCTACATTTTTGCATAAACAAAGAGGCTGAAATTCCTCCTGCTCTTGAACTGCAGACTTTGAAGAGTGTTGCCTTTGGGCATTGAGCGGTAAATCAGAGGAATTGTTTCAAGTGTAATAATAAGGACAAAACTATTAAGGGATGTGTCAAAATTCTCACCTGGATCTTCTAAATTCACAGGAGAAAACACCCAGGAGCCGGAGTTACAGCGTACCAAGTGAGGTGAGTCTGGATTACCATAAAAGGGAACTCTGTAAAGTGGCATTGGATTGCGCACTGAATAATCGAGTGATGCAGCATGCTGGAAAGATCTCGTTCGAAAGGGCTCAGTCAGGTGTGCGGCTGCAGTAGTGTTTGATTTTTCCCATGACCAGTGGACCCCTGTCCGGTCTTCCCCCATGTAATGTTTACCCCTGACTGTGTTGCAGGCTCACCTGTCCTCTGACGCGCCTCCTCCTGTGTTCTGCATCTTCTCATTATCGCTGCCTGGTGGCTGTACCGTCTGATGGTCACATGGTTTAATTTCCCTCCTCATCAATGCAGAAAAATGTGGCACAGAGGAGGAGGCGTGTCAGGCGAGCTTGCCACACAGTACACATTATATGGGAAGAAGCCTGGGGGCCTGGCAGACGGCTGTGGTGGGCAGTAGTGTTGGGCGAACATCTAGATGTTCGGGTTCGGGCAGGGCCGGATTTACAGCTCAGGAGCCTATAGGCACAGAAGTTCTGGCGCCCTAAGCCCCGCCTATCAGCACAGGCCACACCCACAAATCACGCCTACCTTTTCTTACGAAAACGAATGTAGATATTACCAAAGGCAATTAGAGAACACTAACAATATGCAGATATTGCCAATGACATGCAGAATTTACCAAATATATGATATTACCAACAACAAGAAGATAATACAAATCACAAGGCATTAATACAGATAACACATAGTTTCTCATTACAGGCAGGTACTAATGAGTAAATTTTAGTGATGGGTAGATTCTATTGATAGGAAGGTTTAGGTAGGCAATATGGATGGTCTGTGAGTTGATCCAAATTTGGTTGAAATTAGTCTGCTTGTGGGAAGCAGCTGTGTCCTGCCTCTCCACATGGAAACAGCACACTGTTTGGGTATACCCAAGTGATGTCACACTAAGGACTGAGCTCAATCCTTACAGGTGACACTTATTATAATAGGCACCTCATCAGTCCTCAAAGGATACCTTAATCCTAAACATATCATCAAATTGACGCCCCGTGTGTGTGTGGGGGGGGGGTTGTGCATGTGCTTACTGTGTTTCCCGTGTCCAAGCATCTGCGTCCGTTTGCCCGTTTTCCTCCCGTTCAGAGTCCTGGTCGGCACCCTGTGACCCTCACATACTATGCTGTGCACGCGCAGTTTGTCCGACGGGTACGTCTTGGTGCGAGAGTGCGCACGTAAAGCACTTGGAGGTTCCCAGCAAGTGCGGTCACAAGGCGCCCAAGTGGACATACTGCGCATGCACAGTGTAGTATGTCTGGGCTTGAGAGCGCCAACAGGACCCTTAGAATGGGGAGGAAAATAAGCAAACGGAGGCAGACACCGGCCCACGGGAGGTGCATTAAGCATATGTACAACTCCCCTCACACACAGACAATTTGAGGATATGTTTGGGACTAAGATATCCTTTAAAAGAAATATCAGGCATTCGCGAAAATGTGGAAAATGCAATCTATTTACCTGTTGCTTCCTCCAGCCCCGGAAAGCTATGTGTCCCTTGCTACAGTTCTGCTCCCAGCTGGTCTCCAAAGGTCCCCTTTGTTGCAGATGCCAACCTGGCAAGGTCGTTATTTTCTGTGCCAGTGTGTGGCTGCTCACGATCACGTAGCCGGGAGATGTGTGCAAATGCAGCACTTCTGCGCCTGCACAGAACACTCCCGGCTACATAAGCGTGATCCCGCAGGTGCAGAAGATACCAACCTCGCTGGGTTGGCATCTGCAACCGAGGGGACCTTTGGAGACCGCCTGGGAACGGAGCTGCGGCAAGGGACACATAGCTTTCCAGGGCTGGAGGAAGGAACAGGTAAGTAGATTGCATTTTCTTTAAAATTCATACTTCAACCCTCACTGATCTCTAGCTGAGAGACTACATTACTTCCTCCTTCTAAACGTGTCCCCTGCTGAGGCAATCCTATGCTTCCCCTTACTCTTTCAAGTGGTTCCCCTCCCCATTTGACACCTAGACCTGGCCTCCAGCAGTGTTTTCACAGAGTGACACCTCAGCACTGACCAGCTATCACCTGATCTGATCAGAGCAGCAAATACATCTGATCAGTTCAGGTGATATCTGGACAGAGCTGCCTGTCACCCTATGAAAACTTTACAGGATTGTCTCAGCAGGGGATACTGTTCAGGAGGGGAGGGGGGAGCTTTATAGTCTCAGCTAGGAAAAGGAGGGGAGGGGGAGGTAGGATCAAAGGTCCCAAGCCTCTCTGCATAAACGATCAGACACTAAAGGTCCGTACACACGCCGGACTTTAGGCAACGACGGGTCCGTCGTTGCCTCCCGCTGGGTGGGCGTGCCAGCGACAGTCCGGCGTGTGTACGCTCTGTCGTCAGACTGATACGGCTGTTTCTGAGCGATCCGCCGGGCGGATCGCTCAGAAACAGCCGTATCAGTCTGACGACAGAGCGTACACACGCCGGACTGTCGCTGGCACGCCCACCCAGCGGGAGGCAACGACGGACCCGTCGTTGCCTAAAGTCCGGCGTGTGTACGGACCTTTACTGTCCCTGTAACTGGCTGCAGATTTCCTTGCTGCAATGCAGGTAGTCTGTGTAAATGAACGCTGGTCCTGTAACTGTGATGTCATGGAGCAGAAAGGAATGGCATCTTCAAAAGTCCCAGGCACAGGCAGAACCAATAGACACGGGGAGGGGGGGATGGGGGCAGAGCTGTAGCCCACACGCTGTGCAGCAATCACAGCATTCCCTGCTGTTCTCCCCACCACTCACCTGTCACTTTACTGACCCTTTGCCAGCACGTGTGAAATGGAGGGAGGACAGAGCTGTGTGTACTTAGCCTGGCTCTGCTTTCTCCTCCTCCCTCCTCCTCTACAGACTTTGTAGTGACTTCAGTAACTTTCACCCCTTATAACCCCCGGCGGCTACAGAGTGAACAAATAAAGCCAGCTGGAGGACAGTGTATGCTGCTCTCATCTCCCTGACACCCCGGTCCATGGCACTGCTGTCTGTCACACTGTCTACATCTCACTGTCCCCCAATAGAATACACATTACACACGGGGCGGGGGGCGGAGTTGTAATGTAAACAGTGCAGCCGGGGCGGGCAATGGTTCCTAAACTCCCAGCCAGCAGCAGACGGACAATCTCGCCACCCCCCGCCGCCTATGCACGCAGCTGTTGTTCACACAAGTTATAGCGCTGCGTGCAGGCATGGAAACGGTGGCCGGTGGGCGGGGAGAGCGGGGTAATGAATGCGTGTGTGCATGTGTGTTGTCACTAGCCACCCGCAGCCCGCCCCTCTCTGTAGTTGCAGCCGCGGCCACACCATTATCATGTAAATGAGGGCGCGAGCGGCCGCTATTGCACTTTCACTCATTTAAATTTAAAGGGGACATGACACAAACCCGCCCTTAGACCAATCAGGCGCCTGTAGGCACGTGCCTAGTGTGCCTTATGGTAAATCCGGCCCTGGGTTCGGGCCGAACAGGCCGAACATGGCCGCGATGTTCGGGTGTTCGACCCGAACTCCGAACATAATGGAAGTCAATGGGGACCTGAACTTTTGTGCTTTGTAGGGCCTCCTTACATGCTACATACCCCAAATTTACAGGGTATGTGCACCTTGGGAGTGGGTACAAGAGGAAAAAAAATTTAGCTTATAGAGCTTATAGTTTTTGAGAAAATCGATTTTAAAGTTTCAAAGGGAAAACTGTCTTTTAAATGCGGGAAATGTCTGTTTTCTTTGCACAGGTAACATGCTTTTTGTCGGCATGCAGTCATAAATGTAATACATATAAGAGGTTCCAGGAAAAGGGACCGGTAATGCTAACCCAGCAGCAGCACACGTGATGGAACAGGAGGAGGGTGGTGCAGGAGGAGAAGGCCACGCTTTGAGACACAACAACCCAGGCCTTGCATGAGGACAAGAAGCGTGCGGATAGCATGCTTTGTACCACCATGCAGTCATAAATGTAATAAAGATAAGAGGTTCCATAAACAGGGACCGGCAACGCTAACCCAGCAGCAGCAGCAGCACACGTGATGGAACAGGAGGAGGCGCAGGAGGAGAAGGCCACGCTTTGTGAGACACAACAACCCAGGCCTTGCATGAGGACAAAAAGCGTGCGGATAGCATGCTTTGTACCGCCATGCAGTCATAAATGTAATAAAGATAAGAGGTTCCATAAACAGGGACCGGCAACGGTAACCCAGCAGCAGCAGCAGCACACGTGATGGAACAGGAGGAGGCGCAGGAGGAGAAGGCCACGCTTTGTGAGACACAACAACTTAGGCCTTGCATGAGGACAAAAATCGTGCGGATAGCATGCTTTGTACCGCCATGCAGTCATAAATGTAATAAAGATAAGAGGTTTCTATAAACAGGGACCGGCAACGGTAACCCAGCAGCAGCAGCAGCACACGTGATGGAACAGGAGGAGGCGCAGGAGGAGAAGGCCACGCTTTGTGAGACACAACAACCCAGGCCTTGCATGAGGACAAAAAGCATGCGGATAGCATGCTTTGTACCGCCATGCAGTCATAAATGTAATAAAGATAAGAAGTTCCATAAACAGGGACCGGCAACGGTAACCCAGCAGCAGCAGCAGCAGCACACGTGATGGAACAGGAGGAGGCGCAGGAGGAGAAGGCCACGCTTTGTGAGACACAACAACCCAGGCCTTGCATGAGGACAAAAAGCGTGCGGATAGCATGCTTTGTACCGCCATGCAGTCATAAATGTAATAAAGATAAGAGGTTCCATAAACAGGGACCGGCAACGCTAACCCAGCAGCAGCAGCAGCACACGTGATGGAACAGGAGGAGGCATAGGAGGAGAAGGCCACGCTTTGTGAGACACAACAACCCAGGCCTTGCATGAGGACAAAAAGCGTGCGGATATAGCAGCAATGCTTTTTGCCGCCATGCAGTCATAAATGTAATACAGATGAGAGGTTCAATAAACAGGGACCGGAAACGCTAAACCATCCCAGATGTTCATCGGTCATGTTACTTGGTTGGGGTCCTGGAGTGTTGCGTAGTCGTTTCCAATCCAGGATTGATTCATTTTAATTTGAGTCAGACGGTCTGCATTTTCTGTGGAGAGGCGGATACGCCGATCTGTGACGATGCCTCCGGCAGCACTGAAACAGCGTTCTGACATAACGCTGGCTGCCGGGCAAGCCAGCACCTTTATTGCGTACATTGCCAGTTCGTGCCAGGTGTCTAGCTTCATGCCCGGTTTCAGGTCCAGCGGTGCCAGCCACAAATCCGTCTGTTCCTTTATTCCCCTCCAAATTTCCTCCCCTGTGTGCTGCTTATCCCCAAGGCAGATCAGCTTCAGCAACGCTTGCTGACGCATGCCAACAGCTGTGCTGCACTGCTTCCACGATCCTACTGCTGCTGGTGCTGGGTTAGCATTTCCGGATGAGGTACAGCTTTGAGATGCGTTGGAGGAGAAGGAGTCAGAGAGGTAGGTGCTGCTGTTGTTATCCAGTGGGAGGGACGGCGGTGCAGCTGTTTGCGGCGTGGGCAACACCCGCGCCGTAGCAGGTGAGGAATCGCTGCCAGGCTCCACAAGGTTCACCCAGTGCGCGGTAAGGGAGATGTATCGACCCTGGGCGAACGCACTCGTCCAGGTGTCAGTGGTGAGGTGAACCTTGCAGGCAACGGCATTCTTCAAGCTACGGGTTATTTAGCTGACCACGTGCTCATGCAACTCAGGCACTGCAGAGCGCGCAAAGTGGTAGCGGCTGGGAACCACGTAACGTGGGATGGCCACTGACATCATGCCCTTGAAGCTGTTTGTCTCCACCACTCGATATGGCAGCATTTCGCAGGCCAGAAGCTTGGCTATGCTGGCTGGCTGTTACTGCCACGGCCCGGGGGTCATTTGCTGGCAATTTCCTCTTGCGCTCAAACATCTCAGAGACAGACAACTCAACCGTAGGGCTGCACACCGAAGGGCTGTTGGTTGTTGTGTTTGATGAACACTGGGAGACCTCAAGAGCACTAGTCCGGAAAGTGACAGTGTCAGCATCGTCTGATGTTTGTGAATGTTGTGAACCACGCAATGGCTGGGCTACTGCTGCTGCTGAGGCGGGTCTGGTGGTGAGTCTGGTGAACCCAAGGGAGGCAGTGTTGCTGGTGGTACCCTGTCCTGCCGCGTTTGCCCACAGAGTGGGATGTTTGGATAGAATGTGGCGGCTCATGCTGGTGGTGGAGAGGTTGTTAATACTTTTCCCCCTGCTCAGGCGGGTCTTGCACACCTTGCAAATCACCATGGTAACATCCTCAGTGCAGTCTTCAAAGAAAGCCCAGACTTTAACTGGCTGAGGACTCGGACCTCGTGCGTGATGTGCTGGTGCTGCTTAACCCACTGCTGGACGCTTGAGAGGTCATCCAAGTAATTAACTGGTCCTGTTCTTTTGGATCTGTGAGGGTTGTTGTCCTGGACAACATGGGCGGTATTGAGTGGGTTTTCTTGGGTGCTCCCCTGTGGCCTGTACGTGAACCGTCAGGGGAAACACCTCTTCACTTGCCCCTCCCTCTTTCACCGGATTTCTTCCTCATTTCACTTATCCTTAAAGTACACGCTGACTGGCAGCAGTACAGTGGCAGTACAGAAATGCTATACAGTGGTGGGTGAGCGGTGTACCACTATTGTCAGCAGCGACACAGAGCACAATGCTATACAGTGGCGGGTGAGCGGTGTACTACTGTTCCCAGCAGACACAGAGTGGAAGTAAACACAATGCTATATAGTGTGGCTGAGCCGTGTACACAGAGTGGCATTAAACACAATGCTATATAGTCTGCTATATAGTCACCCCGAACAGGGTGATGTTCTGCAGAACCCGAACAGTGGCAAACACTGTTCGCCCAACACTACTGGGAGGGAACGCAGATTTTAGTACCTAAACACACGATACAACATGTTTTCCGGGGTCGGACTCTGAGGCACATACAGATGGTCCCGATCATCATCCTCATCATACAACTCTTCTCCTGAGTCTGACCCACCCACCACCTCTGCCACCCCAACATCCCCAGACACAGACCCCTCATCGTCCTCAACATTAACTTGGGATGCTGGCCTGAGCCAGACCTCCTCCTCCACATCAGGCCCCATCATCTCCTCAATGGCAGCCCTCATTAATCGCTCTGGCGACGGACCAATGGACACAACGTTCTCCTCCGGGGAGGGCTGCTGCTGACCACTGGCTGCTGGGGTGGATGTTATAGCTTGCGTGGGGCGTTGGCTGTTGCTGTTGTTGGGAGTGCTGCTCACAGCGGAGGTCTCTGGGGAACTCATGTTGAGCTCATATAGTGGTTGACGGTGAGTGGAGTATTACTGATCCCAGCAATATACACACTGACTGGCAGAGTACGCAATGCTATATAGTGTGGCTGAGCGGTGTACACAGAGTGGCAGTAAACACAATGCTATATAGTCTGGCTGAGCGAGCGGTGTACTACTGTTCCCAGCAGAATCAGAGTGGCAGTAAACAATGGTATATAGTCTGGCTGAGCAGTGTACACAGAGTGTCAGTAAACAATGCTATATAGTCTGGCTGAGCCGTGTACACAGAGTGTCAGTAAACAATGCAATATAGTCTGGCTGAGCGGTGTACACAGAGTGTCAGTAATCAATGGTATATAGTCTGGCTGAGCGGTGTACACAGAGTGTCAGTAAACAATGGTATATAGTCTGGCTGAGCGGTGTACACAGAGTGTCAGTAAACAATGGTATATAGTCTGGCTGAGCGGTGTACACAGAGTGTCAGTAATCAATGGTATATAGTCTGGCTGAGCGGTGTACACAGAGTGTCAGTAAACAATGGTATATAGTCTGGCTGAGCGGTGTACACAGAGTGTCAGTAATCAATGGTATATAGTCTGGCTGAGCGGTGTACACAGAGTGTCAGTAAACAATGGTATATAGTCTGGCTGAGCGGTGTACACAGAGTGTCAGTAAACAATGGTATATAGTCTGGCTGAGCGGTGTACACAGAGTGTCAGTAAACAATGGTATATAGTCTGGCTGAGCGGTGTACACAGAGTGTCAGTAAACAATGGTATATAGTCTGGCTGAGCGGTGTACACAGAGTGGCAGTAAACACAATGCTATATAGTCTGGCTGAGCGAGCGGTGTACTACTGTTCCCAGCAGAATCAGAGTGGCAGTAAACAATGGTATATAGTCTGGCTGAGCGGTGTACACAGAGTGTCAGTAAACAATGGTATATAGTCTGGCTGAGCGGTGTACACAGAGTGGCAGTAAACAATGGTATATAGTCTGGCTGAGCGGTGTACACAGAGTGTCAGTAATCAATGGTATATAGTCTGGCTGAGCGGTGTACACAGAGTGGCAGTAAACACAATGCTATATATAGCGTGGCTGAGCGAGGTGCACAGTGGCAGTACACACAATGCTATATAGTCAGGCTAAGCCGTGTACACAGAGTGGCAGTAAACACAATGCTATATATAGCGTGGCTGAGCGAGGTGCACAGTGGCAGTACACACAATGCTATATAGTCAGGCTAAGCCGTGTACACAGAGTGTCAGAAAACACAATGCTATATATAGCGTGGCTGAGCGAGGTGCACAGTGGCAGTACACACAATGCTATATAGTCAGGCTAAGCCGTGTACACAGAGTGTCAGAAAACACAATGCTATATATAGCGTGGCTGAGCGAGGTGCACAGTGGCAGTACACACAATGCTATATAGTCAGGCTAAGCCGTGTACACAGAGTGTCAGAAAACACAATGCTATATATAGCGTGGCTGAGCGAGGTACACAGTGGCAGTACACACAATGCTATATAGTCTGGCTGAGCCGTGTACACAGAGTGGCAGTAAACACAATGCTATATATAGCGTGGCTGAGCGAGGTGCACAGTGGCAGTACACACAATGCTATATAGTCAGGCTAAGCCGTGTACACAGAGTGTCAGAAAACACAATGCTATATATAGCGTGGCTGAGCGAGGTACACAGTGGCAGTACACACAATGCTATATAGTCTGGCTAAGCCGTGTACACAGAGTGTCAGAAAACACAATGCTATATATAGCGTGGCTGAGCGAGGTACACAGTGGCAGTACACACAATGCTATATAGTCTGGCTGAGCCGTGTACACAGAGTGGCAGTAAACACAATGCTATATATAGCGTGGCTGAGCGAGGTGCACAGTGGCAGTACAAACAATGCTATATAGTCAGGCTAAGCCGTGTACACAGAGTGTCAGAAAACACAATGCTATATATAGCGTGGCTGAGCGAGGTACACAGTGGCAGTACACACAATGCTATATAGTCTGGCTGAGCCGTGTACACAGAGTGGCAGTAAACACAATGCTATATATAGCGTGGCTGAGCGAGGTGCACAGTGGCAGTACACACAATGCTATATAGTCAGGCTAAGCCGTGTACACAGAGTGTCAGAAAACACAATGCTATATATAGCGTGGCTGAGCGAGGTGCACAGTGGCAGTACACACAATGCTATATAGCCAGGCTAAGCCGTGTACACAGAGTGTCAGAAAACACAATGCTATATATAGCGTGGCTGAGCGAGGTACACAGTGGCAGTAAACAATGCTATATATATAGTGTGGCTGAGCGAGCGGTGTACTACTATTCCCAGCAGCGACACACAATGACTGGGGGGGACCCTGGCTAGCGTGGCTGGAGAGCGAACTACCCTGCCTGCCTACCCAAAGCTAAACCCACAGACAAATGGCGGAAATATGACGTGGTTCGGGTATTTATTTACCCGAACCACGTGACCGTTCGGCCAATCAGAGCGCGTTCGGGCCCGAACCACGTGACCCGTTCGGCCAATCACAGCGCTAGCCGAACGTTCGGGGAACGTTCGGCCATGCGCTCTTAGTTCGGCCATGTGGCCGAACGGTTTGGCCGAGCACCGTCAGGTGTTCGGCCGAACTCGAACATCACCCGAACAGGGTGATGTTCTGCAGAACCCGAACAGTGGCGAACACTGTTCGCCCAACACTAGTGGGCAGTAGTATTGTAGATTTACAATAGATTTCACGCTGAAATATATTGGATAGCTGTGGGCAGGCAATATATCCCTTTTGGAACAGATTCGTTCCCAGAGGGATCTATCTGCTGGTCGATCTCGTAGCCATCAGGTAATGTATGGCCACCTTAACGATAACATTTGTAACCCATACATTTCAAGAGTTTAGTGTTTGGTTTTGAGTCGTGATGCATTGATTTTGTATCTTGCACTTGCTAAGAGTTAATCGATAGCAGTACTCTCAAACACGGGCGTCCGCACATATGGGCAAAATGGGGCGGCCGCCCCTCCCCCCTCGGCCGTCCCTGCTGCCTAATTGCCAGCAGCCAGCCCAGCGTCAGACCACCGATCAGCCGGCAACCAGAGAGTGCAGGTGCTAGGACCTTGCGGACACTGCACTGATATGTGGAAATGACATCACTATGTCCATGGGGGTACTGTGTTCCCGCTCTCACTGGTTGCCGGCTGATTCTGAGGTCTGACGCTTGGCTGGCTGCTGGGATGACAGTGAGTGGGGGTCCCTGTCACTAAACATGGGGGGAACCTGTCACTACATACACTGGGGGGCACCTGTCACTACCTAATCTTGGGGGGCACATGTCACTACCTAATTTTGGGGGGCACATGTCACTACCTATACTAGGGGGCATCTGTCACTACCTAAACTGGAGGGCACCACCTAAACTAGGGGGGGTCCCTGTCACTACCTAAAACTGAACTGGGGATACCTGTAATCACCTAAGCTAGGGGGGTTGCCTGTCACTAAACAGGGGGCTGTCACATGGGGGGCACCTGTCTGACACCAATCTAATTCCTACTATAGTCCTAGTCAAATGTCCCACCATTGCTAAGTTTGACTCCACCCATGAGCACACCCACATCCTGGTCCATGGCCATGCCCATTTTTTGGCACGGCGCTCCGTTACCCCCATTTTTTGGTGCAACGCTGCATGCGCCACACAACTCCTCCCCCCCCTATTTCGGCACGGTGCACTACACCGCATGGCTCCACCCCCCCCCCCCCCTTCCTTTTTAGTCCCCCTGGAAAATTTTCTTTTGACGCTAGAGTCGAGGTACACTAGTATTCTGATTCTAAAGCCCCATACACACATTTGATTTTGGCCACCCACTCTTTTCCCTGACGATGCGAAAAGGGCGAAACCAGTCGGGTTTAAAAAAAGGACAACGTCTTTATACAATTTCTGATTGTAGCAAGATGCATTCTGACATGAAATGAAAGTTAATTTATTTCAAACAGCTTCATTATTATAACATGTACACCTTTGTGAAAGGCAATGTTTTCCAAAATCATCTCATCAAGTACTGCTTAACTCACACATAAATATGTAAAAATAAATGAATGCATTTTATAAGCCAATATACTTATCCAGGTTTGTTTCTGTACGTATTATTTATGTCTATTTTTTATTTCCTTTTATGATGACTGTGATGTTTCTTTCTAAGCATGAAACCATCGATGTCCGGAGGAACAGTGTACCAGCCAATGAAGCTGCCGACATCCAGAGAAGTAACATTTCCATCAATGTAAGCATCATAGTCATTCAGTCATACAGAAATTTGGGTAATTAAGACAATAAATCCACCCAACAGCTGATTTGCATAATGGTTTATATGTTTGCATAGCAAGAGAAGGTTGAGGCACAGTTGCTGCTATGGTATACCTTTAACCACTTCGCATCCAGACCTTGTTTTCCCCTTATTGACCAGAGCAGTTTTGACGCTTTAGCGGTGTCCCTATTTAATCACCAATAGCTTAATCTGTACTCGTGCCACATAAATGATCTATATATCTTTTTTTTCAAGACAAACTAAGCTTTCATTGGGGGGTATTTGGTCCCAAGTAAAATGTTCCTCTCTATGCATGTTAATGGGAAAAAGGGGGGAAAAATAAAAAAAATTCACTATTTCTCAATTTTGACCAATTTCTGTTTAAAAATTAAAAGTGCGATTGACATAAAAACTGTGCCACCAGTTAAAGTCGCCCCAGTATAGATATCCAGATGTGTCCCCAGTATCACCCCAGTATAGCCAGATGTGTCCCCAATATCAGCCCCCCAGCATAGCCAGATGAGTGCCCTGTGTTTGCCAGAGTTGGGCCGAACGGTTCGCCTGCGAACGGTTCCATGCGAACTTCAGTGGTTCGCGTTCGCGTCCCGCAGGCGAACCTTTGCGGAAGTTCGGTTCGCCCCATAATGCACATGGAGGGTCAACTTTGACCCTCTACATCACAGTCAGCAGGCCCAGTGTAGCCAATTAGGCTACACTAGCCCCTGGAGCCCCACCCCCCCTTATATAAGGCAGGCAGCGGCGGCCATTAAGGCCACTCGTGTGCCTGCATTAGTCAGAGTAGGGCGAGCTGCTGCAGACTGTCTCTTAGGGAAAGATTAGTTAGGCTTAGCTTGTTCCTGTCTGGCTGCATACCTGTTCTGTGAACCCACCACTGCATACCTGTGCTGTGAACCCACCACTGCATACCTGTGCTGTGAACCCACCACTGCATACCTGTTCTGTTCAGTGGACCCGCCACTGTATACCTGTTCATTGAACCCACCACTGCATACCTGTGCTGTGAACCCACCACTGCATACCTGTGCTGTGAACCCACCACTGCATACCTGTGCTGTGAACCCACCACTGCATACCTGTTCTGTTCAGTGGACCCGCCACTGTATACCTGTTCTGTTTAGTGAACCCGCCACTGCATACCTGTTCTGTTCAGTGAACCCACCGCATCAGTGCGCATACCTGTTCTGTTCAGTGGACCCGCCACTGCATACCTGTTCTGTTTAGTGAACCGCCACTGTATACCTGTTCTGTTTAGTGAACCGCCACTGTATACCTGTTCTGTTTAGTGAACCCGCCACTGCATACCTGTTCTGTTCAGTGAACCCACCGCATCAGTGCGCATACCTGTTCTGTTCAGTGGACCCGCCACTGTATACCTGTTCTGTTTAGTGAACCCGCCACTGCATACCTGTTCTGTTCAGTGGACCCACCGCATCAGTGCGCATACCTGTGCAGTTAAGTGAACCCGCCACTGCATACCTGTTCTGTTCAGTGAACCCACCGCATCAGTGCGCATACCTGTGCAGTTAAGTGAACCCGCCACTGCATACCTGTTCTGTTCAGTGGACCCGCCACTGCATACCTGTTCTGTTTAGTGAACCGCCACTGTATACCTGTTCTGTTTAGTGAACCCGCCACTGCATACCTGTTCTGTTTAGTGAACCCGCCACTGCATACCTGTTCTGTTCAGTGGACCCGCCACTGCTTACCTGTTCTGTTTAGTGAACCGCCACTGTATACCTGTTCTGTTTAGTGAACCCGCCACTGCATACCTGTTCTGTTCAGTGGACCCACCGCATCAGTGCGCATACCTGTGCAGTTAAGTGAACCCGCCACTGCATACCTGTTCTGTTCAGTGAACCCACCGCATCAGTGCGCATACCTGTGCAGTTAAGTGAACCCGCCACTGCATACCTGTTCTGTTCAGTGGACCCGCCACTGCATACCTGTTCTGTTTAGTGAACCGCCACTGTATACCTGTTCTGTTTAGTGAACCCGCCACTGCATACCTGTTCTGTTTAGTGAACCCGCCACTGCATACCTGTTCTGTTCAGTGGACCCGCCACTGCTTACCTGTTCTGTTTAGTGAACCGCCACTGTATACCTGTTCTGTTTAGTGAACCGCCACTGTATACCTGTTCTGTTTAGTGAACCCGCCACTGCATACCTGTTCTGTTCAGTGGACCCGCCACTGCATACCTGTTCTGTTTAGTGAACCCGCCACTGCATACCTGTTCTGTTCAGTGGACCCGCCACTGTATACCTGTTCTGTTTAGTGAACCCGCCACTGCATACCTGTTCTGTTCAGTGAACCCACCGCATCAGTGCGCATACCTGTTCTGTTCAGTGGACCCGCCACTGCATACCTGTTCTGTTTAGTGAACCGCCACTGTATACCTGTTCTGTTTAGTGAACCGCCACTGTATACCTGTTCTGTTTAGTGAACCCGCCACTGCATACCTGTTCTGTTCAGTGGACCCGCCACTGCATACCTGTTCTGTTTAGTGAACCCGCCACTGCATACCTGTTCTGTTCAGTGGACCCGCCACTGTATACCTGTTCTGTTTAGTGAACCCGCCACTGCATACCTGTTCTGTTCAGTGGACCCACCGCATCAGTGCGCATACCTGTGCAGTTAAGTGAACCCGCCACTGCATACCTGTTCTGTTCAGTGAACCCGCCACTGCATACCTGTTCTGTGAACCCGCCACTGTATACCTGTTCTGTTCAGTGAACCCACCGCATCAGTGCGCATACCTGTGCAGTTAAGTGAACCCACCTACCTACGTGAGTGCACGCAGTGTGATATACCACTCCGTGCATACCCGATATGGACAAAACAGGTAGAGGAAGAGGTAGTGGCAGAGCCAGAGGAAGGCCACCCGGCAGGTCTGCGCGAGGTCGTGTAAATGTAATTTCGTGTGGACCTGGCCCACAGTACAGTGCTCGGAAGAAGGCACGTCCCATCACCTCCCAAGATTGTCAGGACGTGGTTGAGTATTTAGCGACACAGAACACCTCATCTTGCTCAGCCACCAGTGCTACTACTAGCACCACTTCCGCTGCATTTGACACTTCGCAAGAATTATTTAGTGGTGAAATCACTGATGCACAGCCATTGTTGTTACAGCCAGATGAATTTTCACCAGCTCATATGTCTGAGTTACGCGGCAACATTATGGATGTAACGTGTAAGGAGGATGAAGGACCTACTGATGTTGGTGCATGTTTGGATTTGTCTGAGGCAAGCGAAGCTGGGCAGGATGATTACGATGATGACGATGATAGGGATCCACTGTATGTACCCAATAGAGGAGATGAAGAGGGGGACAGTTCAGAGGGGGAGTCAGAGAGTAGGAGGAGGAGAGAAGTTGCTGAAAGAAGCTGGGGCAGCTCTTCGTCAGAAACAGCTGGTGGCAGTGTCCGGCACCATGTATTGCCACCTATGTACAGCCAGCCAACTTGCCCTTCAGCATCAGCTGCTGAGGTCCCCATAGTGCCCACATCCCAGGGTGGCTCAGCGGTGTGGAAATTTTTTAATGTGTGTGCCTCAGATCGGACCAAAGCCATCTGCTCACTCTGCCAACAAAAATTGAGCCGTGGAAAGGCCAACACTCACGTAGGGACAAGTGCCTTACGAAGGCACCTGGAGAAAAGGCACAAACAGCAATGGGATGGCCACCTGAGCAAAAGCAGCAGCAGCACACAAAAGCAAAGCCACCCTCCTTCTCCTCTTCCTCCTCCATCAGGTGCATTATCTGCTTCTGCCGCTTTCTCCCTTCCACCTTCACAGGCACCCTCCTCCACTCCGCCTCTGCCCTTGAGCGCTTCCTGCTCCTCTGCCCACAGCAGCAGTCAGGTGTCCGTGAAGGAAATGTTTGAGCGGAAGAAGCCAATTTCGGCCAGTCACCCCCTTGCCCGCCGTCTGACAGCTGGCGTGGCGGAACTGTTAGCTCGGCAGCTGTTACCATACCGGCTGGTGGACTCTGAGGCCTTCCGTAAATTTGTGGCCATCGGAACACCGCAGTGGAAGATGCCAGGCCGCACTTATTTTTCGAGAAAGGCCATACCCCAACTGCACCGTGAAGTTGAGAGGCAAGTGGTGTCATCTCTTGCGAAGAGCGTTGGGTCAAGGGTACACCTGACCACGGATGCCTGGTCTGCCAAGCACGGGCAGGGCCGCTACATTACCTACACAGCCCATTGGGTGAACCTGGTGGTGAACGATGGCAAGCAGGGCGCAGCGGACCAAATTATGACACCTCCACGGCTTGCAGGCAGGCCTCCTGCCACCTCCTCTCCTCCTGCTACATGCTCTTCGCTGTCCTCCTCCTCCTTGGCTGAGTGGCAGTTCTCCTCTCCAGCTACACAGCCCCAGCTCCGCAGGGCCTATGCTGCATGCCAGGTACGACGGTGTCACGCCATCTTAGACATGGCTTGTCTCAAAGCGGAGAGTCACACTGGAGCAGCTCTCCTGGCTGCTCTTAAGAAACAGGTGGATGAGTGGCTGACCCCGCACCACCTGGAGATAGGCAACGTGGTGTGCGACAACGGCAGCAATCTGCTTGCCGCTTTTCATATGGGGAAGCTGACCTACATACCCTGCATGGCACATGTCATGAATCTAGTGGTTCAAAGATTTGTGGCAAAGTACCCTGGCTTAGCGAATGTCCTGAAGCAGGCCAGGAAGTTCTGTGGGCATTTGAGGCGGTCTTACACAGCCATGGCACGCTTTGCGGAAATTCAGCGCAAAAACAACATGCCGGTGAGACGCCTCATTTGCGATAGCCCGACTCGCTGGAACTCGACCCTGCTCATGTTCTCCCGCCTGCTAGAACAGAAGAAAGCCGTGACCCACTACCTCTACAACTGGAGTAGAATGAAACAGTCTGGGAAGATGGGGATGTTCTGGCCCGACAACTGGACACTGATGGAGAATGCATGCAGGCTCATGCGGCCGTTTGAGGAGGTGACCAACCTGGTGAGCCGCAGTGAGGGCACCATCAGCGACTTAATTCCCTACGCTTACTTCTTGGAGCGTGCTGTGCGTAGAGTGGCGGATGAAGCTGCGAATGAGCGTGACCAGGAACCGTTACGGCAGGAACAGGCATGGGACCAATTTTCATCAGACCCAGCTGTTTCCTCAACACCTGCGGCAGCACAGAGGGGGGAGGAGGAGGAAGAAGAGAAGTCGTGTGCAGAAGACGAATCAGACTCAGAGGATGATGAGCAAGGTGTTTCTTTGGGGGAGGAGGAGGAGGAGGAGGGGACAGCGGCAGGAGAACAACCTCAGCAGGCATCGCAAGGGGCTTGTGCTGCTCAACCTTCCCGTGGTATTGTTCGCGGCTGGGGGGAGGAGGTTGACTTACCTGACGTCACTGAGGAAGAGCAAGAGGAGATGGAGGGTACTGGATCCGACTTTGTGCAGATGTCGTCTTTTATGCTGTCCTGCCTGTTGAGGGACCCCCGTATAAAAAACCTCAAGGGGAATGAGCTGTACTGGGTGGCCACACTACTAGACCCTCGGTACAGGCACAAAGTGGCGGACCTGTTACCAACTCACCGGAAGGTGGAAAGGATGCAGCACATGCAGAACCAGCTGTCAACTATGCTTTACAATGCCTTTAAGGGTGATGTGACGGCACAACGCCAGCAAGGTACCACTGCCACTAATCCTCCTCCCGTGTCCACGCAGTCAAAGACAGGACGCTCCAGCGATCTCATGGTGATGTCGGACATGCGGACGTTCTTTAGTCCAACGCCTCGCCGTAGCCCTTCCGGATCCACCCTCCACCAACGCCTGGAACGGCAGGTAGCCGACTACCTGGCCTTAAGTGTGGATGTAGACACTGCTGTGAACAGCGATGAGGAACCCTTGAACTACTGGGTGCGCAGGCTTGACCTGTGGCCAGAGCTGTCCCAATTTGCCATCCAACTTCTCTCCTGCCCTGCCGCAAGCGTCCTCTCAGAAAGGACCTTCAGCGCAGCTGGAGGCATTGTCACAGAGAAGAGAAGTCGCCTAAGTCACAAAAGTGTTAAGTACCTCACCTTTATCAAAATGAATGAGGCATGGATCCCGGAGGGCTGCTGCCCGCCCCAAGACTAAGTCAGTCCCCGCACATACAGCATCTCTGCCTGCACGCCGTGTGACTGGCTGCCTGGCCTGCCCCAAGAAGACTAAGTCGCTCCCAGTCCCTCCACACAGCATGTCTGCCTGCAGGCCGCTTGACTACCTTCTCCGCCACCACCAACAGGGTCCGGGACTCCAGGCGGATTGCTGAATTTTTTAGGCCGCTGCTAGCAGCGGCCGCTGTAATAATTTTTCGGGTGCGTGTACATGACTGCCTAATTTTTCTGGCTGCACTGCGGGCAGCTGCAACAACAAAAGAAAAGGCATGTACATGCGCCCATTCCCCTTCGTGATCATTACCTTGCCGTGGTGAAGGGGCTTGCGTATCACAATGGAGCAATGACCGGCGCCTAGATGAGTGTCTCGGGGGGCACACCCACGATAATAAGGTCGTTGCCTCATTGTGGTCAGACCAAATTTGATCAGCTGGACAGTCACTGTTCTGTCATTCAGCTACATCAGCCAGATGACCATATGGGCTGTAAAGCCACCAAAACCTGCACTCTCGCCATGGTGCGCACCAGTAAAGCACGGCCGTCACTACACAAACAGCTGTTTGCGGTGCGTTACACGATGAGTTTGGTGTGTCAGTGTGAAGCAGTACCTTAATTACACTACCTGATTGATGTATACACATGCAAGATGTTTGAAAGCACTTTAGGCCTGTCATTTAGCATTCAATGTGATTTCTGCCCTTAAAACGCTGCTTTGCGTCAAATCCAGATTTTTCCCGGGGACTTTTGGCATGTATCCCACTCCGCCATCCCCCCCTCCAGGTGTTAGACCCCTTGAAACATCTTTTCCATCACTTTTGTGGCCAGCATAATTATTTTTTTTTTCCAAAGTTCGCATCCCCATTGAAGTCTATTGCGGTTCGCGAACTTTAACGCGAACCGAACCTTTCGCGAAAGTTCGCGAACCCGGTTCGCGAACCGAAAATCGGAGGTTCGGCCCAACTCTAGTGTTTGCCACCCCCAGAATAGATTGCCAGATGCACCCCCAGGAATAGTGCCCCTCTTTATAGCCAGATGTGTCCCCAGATCAGGATTACCCCCATTATGGCCAGATGTACCCCCAGGATTAGCGCTGCCCCCCCATTATAGCCAAATGTGCCCCCAGTATTAAGGTATGCCCCCCCCAGGTGCCCAGATGCGCAAAATTTGTAAACCCCCCCTCCCCTTGGTTACTCATATGTCCCCCAGTAAACATGTATGCCCCCCTTTGCATATCCCTCTCCCCCCAAGAATCTATAGCCAGATGCCCCCCCCCCCCCCCCCATCAGGCCGCCCCCTCCATGCAGAGATAGTTTTAAAAAAATGCACAAGCAAGCAGCTACACTTACCTACCTCGGTCCTGCAACTATCCTGAATGATGACGTCATCAAGCCGGGACCCGGATAACCGGCAATATGCGGCTGACTTCAGCGCGGTGATCGGAGGATCAGGCTTCAGGATCGCCGCAGGACCGAGGTAGGTGAGTGTGGCTGCTTGCTTGTGCATTTTTATTAACTATTTGTGCGCCGAGGGGGACAGATGAAGGATCGCTGCAGTTCACTACTGCAGCGATCATTCATGGGAGGGGGGTGGACTAATTGGCCAAAAGGGAACATGTTCCCTTCCACCAATTAGTATTGCAGCTGACAGTGCCGGAGGGTGCACTCTAAAGAGCACCCGACCGTGCACAGCAGGACTGCAGCCTGGTCAGTATATCTACGTCGCTGTGGCTTGGAGGGTGCCACAGCTGACGTAGATATACTGTAGTGGAGGGGAAAGTGGTTAATCACCAGCACATACAGCAGTGGGGGTTAGCAAGCCTGACAGCCATTTCGCGTAGAAAACGCTTCCTCAGAGGCTATACATTTTAACCATGTTTATATGTTTGGCAGATCCATGTCCAGGCAATTTAGAATGCAACCTTATTATGATATTCGCACTCTATGTCCCGTCATATTTGTGTGCATAGTACTTTTTTTTTAAACAGAACAGGATATTTTTTTTTCACACTATATAGGGACTCAAATGACATTAAATAGGAAGCGGGAACGCCAATGCAAAAGCATACAGACATGGCAAAAAGTACTGTATACCAGAAGAGCACCAACATTTATGTAAATTATGTGATGGAGCAGAGTGTTCTGTACACACAGATAGGCACCCAGAATAACAAGTTAGAACTCTTTACTGAAGAAAAACATACAGAGATAAATCATACACACACACCATCAGGAAATGCAGCTTACTTAGAACAGAGAGGAACACAGAGAGAATACTGGAAATAACAATACCATAGAGATCCTTGCAGCACTTTACATTTTACAGTGACATCTTGTGGTCGCTTTACTGTACTGCAGTTTAGGTAGTTCTGTTGATACTGCCAACAATATGGATGTTTATTCCTTAGCTAGTGTGAAAGGGGCCTAAGCCCACCTCTGTGAGAGAGTGAGCTAATTCTCTTTAGTTTTATGAACAGGAAGTGAACAAATATTGTCTTTACCCAGACCCTTCACTTATTCAATAATATTACAACTTTATTTAAAAACCAAAAAAAAACCCTTACATCTGAATATCTTAATTCAACGCCGAGCACATGTTTAGTCCAATAAAATTACAGAGGAATTCCAAAATTTTCAATTGGTTGCAATCTGGGTGTTTCAGTTGTAGGTTGATTTCTTAACAGATGCTTCTTATTTCCTCAGCGACCTCCAGAAAACATATTTACCAATAAAGGACTGGTGGAACGCCATGCTTACTGTATAACGAACGCGAGACAGGTAAAGACTGCAGGGGATATTCACTGTACTGTACACAGATCCTTAACTGGGTCACATGATGCAAAATGAGTTCATTTCGGAGAGATGCCTGCAGAGTTAACGTTGATTTATCGTCTCAGCTTTCTGTATCCAGCAGCAGTTAGCTGTTACGCTTCATTATCTTAGTTACATTATTACGTTGTTCTAGTGAGTGGCTTTGTAGGCACTTTTTAATGCTATGTTCTCTGACACCAAACTGCAGCTTGCATAGCGTCTGAAAGAGCAGGTCACCGATGATAAATACTACTCACCTCTAAATCTATCGCCCTCTAGAGCCAGGGCCGGGCTGAGGCAGAGGCGAGAGAGGCTCCAGCCTAAGGGCGCAGTGTACGAGGGAGCGCAGAACTCACTCAGTTATCATTCACCTATTGTGTTTGAAGCAGAGAGAAATAAAAAAGGGAATACATGGCAGTGACTGCAAGTCAGATAACTAGAGATGAAGGTGTTGGGGGCCCTGGGGCACTTCTTAGTCTAATAACAATCAGTGTGTGACAACTGGGGTGGGAGGGATGGGGGGCGCACTTTGGTCTCTCAGCCTTGGGTGTTGCAGGACCTTGTCCCGGCTCTGTCTAGAGCTAACTACTATTAACCCCTAAACGTCACACCTTCTAGTGAAAACTACCCCTGAAACTAGCTCCCTCTAGTGTTAACATCTAGTGAAATCTACCCCTAAAACTAGTTCCCTCTAGTGTTAACTACTATCCACCTTGAAACCTCACTCTCTATAGTGCGTATTTGCCCTCCAAACCTAACTCCCTCTAGTGTACAAATAAAAAAGTGTGTGTGCGTGTGTGTGTGTGTGTGTGGGGGGGGGGGGGGGGGGGGGGGGTTGGAAATGGTACAAAAGTTGGAAATGGTACAAAAGTAGGGATAACACGATAGGCAGGGTTGGGGAGAGAGAGGCAGCTGGGGGGATGGGACATCAAAGAAGCATATTTTTATATTTCTATCCATATTTGTTTACAGGTCCAGCTGAAAAATGGACAATTACATAGATTAATTCGGCTTTGGAATCCTTGGGGTCAAGGAGAATGGGCGGGAGCCTGGAACGACAGGTAAACCTGACCTCCATGCGTGTCCTGGGCCTACAGAACACATAGGCAATCTTGTAAACCTGGTCTGGAATGATTATGCTAATACTAATAGCTGGCAGAATTTGGCAATCCTTGGCTGGGTCATATCAAGGCAGAAGGAGGACTGCTGGCAGAGCATAAATTAGCAGTGATGGCAGTTACATGTGCACATCTGCAGTTAAAATTTAAAGCACACCTGAACTGGAAATAAACTTATTGCATGTGTGGTACTAATGGTAAATAAATTGTAGATAAAACATATAAGACTCCAGGAAAGTTCTAAGTGCCCATTAACGTTGTCATTTTTATTTCCCATAATTGAATTCAGATCGAATGAAACAATCATATTTAACCACTTCACCTCCAAGAGGTTTTCCCCTTAAAAGCCAGAGCAATTTTCACCTTTCAGTGCTTCTTCCATTCATTCCCCAATAGCTTTATTACTACTTATCACAACAAAACAGTTTATATCTTGTTTTTTTTCGCCACCAATTAAGATTTCTTTAGATTGTACTTTTTGCTAAGATTTTTTTTTATTCTAACTGCATTTTAATGGGAATACTAAGAAAATGTGGAAAAAAAATTATTATTTCTCAGTTTTCAGCCATTACAGTTTTAAAGAGAACCCGAGGTGTGTTTAAAGAATGTTATCTGCATACAGAGGCTGGATCTGCCTATACAGCCCAGCCTCTGTTGCTATCCCAAACCCCACTAAGGTCCCTCTGCACTCTGCAATCCCTCATACATCACAGCCATGCTGTGAGGCTGTGTTTACATCTGTAGTGTCAGTCTCAGCTGCTCCCCCGCCTCCTGCATAGCTCCGGTCCGTGACCCCGTCCCTTCCCTCCAATCAGCAGGGAGGGAAGGGATGCAGGCGGGGACTGGAGTTCTGCAGGAGGCGGGGAGAGCAGCAGACTGACACTATAGAGATAAACACAGCCAGCTCTGACAAGCTGTTTGTCAGCAGAGTGGCTGTGATTTATGAGGGATTGCAGAGTGCAGGGGGACCTTAGGGGGGTTTGAGTTAGCAACAGAGGCTGGGCTGTATAGGCAGATCCAGCCTCTGTATGCAGATAATATTCAGCAAACCCACCTCGGGTTCTCTTTAAAAGAAAACATTCTACAATGGATAAAACCCACATATTTAATTTGCCCATTTGTCCCGGTTATTGCAACATTTAAAATATTTCCCTAGTACAATGTATGGCGCCAATATTTTATTGGAAATAAAGGTGCATTTTTTTTCAGTTTTGCGTTCATCACCAATTACAAGCCCATAATTTAAAAAATAATAGTAATATAATACCTTCTTGACATACATATTAACTAGTTAAGGACCTTATGGATTAAAATCTACATCCTGTTTTGATGGCTACCTGGCTGCCAGGGCGCAGATTTCAATCCATCGCCGCCGCACGTTTCTGCTGCTTTAGTCGCTCCCGACGATCTCACCGCTGTCTCCCCGCCGCAGCTCACTCGCTCTGCCGTCTCTATAACAGCAGAGCCCTGTGAACAGGTCAGGAGCCGATTTCATTTGCTCCTGACACTGTCTATAAACATAAGCCGCTCCCATTGGCTTACACTGATAAGCAGGGTCAGGAGCCAATGAAAGCGGCTCCTGACCAGCTCACAGGAATGTGCGGGTATGTGCGGCGATTCGTTGGTATTTGCTGCTATTCCTCCGTTTCTGGTACCAGCGGTCTCTGGTCCTTAAGGGGGCAGTGGCCGTTGGTACTTAAGTGGTTAAAAAAGTTCAGTCTCTAAGGTAACTGTTTATGTTTTTTTGTTTATACATACATTTATTTGGGTACTATGGGAGATTGTGGGAGGAAAGGAATTAATTGTAAATGTGGGTCATTTTATTAAAATAAATGTATGTAGGTGTAATTTTACTATTTGGCCACAAGATGTCCTCGTGCATTATTACCTATTAGCATACTATAAGTACGTGAATAGGAAGTAATGCGTGGCTGTGTTACTTCGGAAGTTACTATGAACGCAGCCATCTCATTGATGCCGGCGATCAATGACGCGGGGACTTAGATTAACCTCCTTAGCGGTAACCCCGTGTGTGACACGGGGTAAGCCGCCGGAGGGTGCCGCTCAGGCCCTGCTGGGCCGATTTTAATAATTTTTTTTTTGCTGGACGCAGCTAGCACTTTGCTAGCTGCGCCAGCACTCTGATCGCCGCCGGCCCCTTTGCGATCGCCGCTATCTGCTGCGGCGCGGGCCCCCCCCCCCCTCCAGACCCCAGCGCTGCCTGGCCAATCAGTGCCAGGCAGCGCCGAGGGGTGGCCCGGGACTCCCAATGACGTCCCGACGTCAGTGACGTCGGTGACGTCATCCCGCCCCGTCGCCATGGCGACGGGGGAAGCCCTCCAGGAAATCCCGTTCTTTGAACGGGATTTCCTGATCGCCTATCGCCGGAGGCGATCGGCGGGGCTGGGGGGATGCCGCTGAGCAGCGGCTATCATGTAGCGAGCCCTCGGCTCGCTACATGATAAAAAAAAAAAAAAAAATAAAAAAAACTGTTGCGCTTCCCCCTGGCGGTATTTTTCATACCGCCAAGGGGGTTAAAGGATACATCCAAGCACTTTAAAAATAAAAAAAATCCACTTACTTAGGGCTTCCTCCAGCCCCTGCCAGCCGTCCTGTTCCCTCGCCGCCGCTACGCTCACCGCCGATGGCCCAGGGTCCCCTCCAGCGCAGAATGTCCACTGTGCCTGCGCAAACGGCTCTCAGAGTCGCACTGACATCATCATAACTGTACTGTGCAGGCGTAATAGTTCTGCGCCTGCACTGTACAGTCCCTATGACGTCAGGGCGACCAGTGAGCCGCATGCTGGAGGGCAGAAGAAGCCGACCTGGCAAGGGGACCGGGAGCCACCGGAGCTGCGGCGAGGGCACAGGATGGATGCAGGGGGCTGGAGGAAGCCCCAGGTGTTTTTTTTTTATTTTTAAATTGCTCAAACCTTCTTTTTAATGAATGGGAACGATCTGTGTGGTGAGAACAAGCACAGGAGCAAGCGGGATGTGGGGCGACAAGGGAAGAGTATCTACGTCCTTGCGAGGTAAAGTGGCGTTTTGCACGGACGTAGATACGAGAGGAAGTGGTTAACCTATCCACAGCATTAAAGAATTCATTCAATGCACCAGTTCCAATCGTATCTATGAGAAATCCACCACGCCGATTGAAAACTTTTTTAAAGTGAACCCAAGGTGAAAATAAACTGATTGTATCTATCTTCCCACTCCTAAAAATGGCTTTTTTTTACATCTCACAGTTTAATTTTATGTTTAAAAAAACGTAAAAAGTAGAATTCGTGTTGTATTGCCTCTTCTCAATGACACAGTCTTTCTGTGTGTCTGAGCTAAAATATATGAACTATTGACCTTTTTTATCTATCCCCTGCAGTCAGAAGCTATTATGGCTGTAATTTCTTATCAGTGAGGATTACACTATAGTCTGACTGAGTCCCACCTACTGAGAAACTATCACTTGCATACCTGACTTTTTGAGGGCTCGTTTCCACTATTGCGGTGCAGAATCGCCTGGATTCCACCGCTGATGAAATTGCATGCGGATGCGATTCCCCATGCGTTTTTTGCCGCGAATTCGCATAGGTGAGAGTATATGCGATTTTAACCATGTCACTGCCTGTGTGAATTTACATTCGTACCTATGCGAATTCGCAGCAAAAAACGCATGACAAAGCCGCATGCAATTTCCCTATTAAATACATTGCATGCGATTCGCATGCATTCCACTCGCAGGCAAATTCTGCGGCTCTTTTGTGCGTTTTTCACCGCTGAAAAAACATACCTCAACAGCGCTACAGTGGAAACAGGCCCATCCACTTGCATTACATGTGCGAATCCGCATGCGTTGGACGCATGCGGATTCGCGATAGTGGAAACGAGCCCTGACACTTTCTGTCCTGTTAGAAGCAATGTTTCTTCAGCCAAATAAAGGTGTTTTGGCCTCTGCTTTCTTTTCAGAAGAGCTGGTTTCATTACTGCTGGACTGCCTCATTTGCACTGATATAAACTGTCTATTTTTAACCCCTGCCATGAAGAAAATAAAACGTCAGAGTTATTCGTAGGACTATCACTTTGTGTTCCCGTGTTTATCTCATCTTGGGCCTGATGCACAAAATTGTGGTAATACTGCAGTGCACAGACAGGGCACGACAATATTACCTTACTTTAGGCAACAATTACCGCAAATGTTGCTGTAAGCGTGAGCCGCAGTATCTAATATCGAAACTGTTGGTAAGGTAACGAGCGTTACTAACACTAACGCTCGTTAGTAATATGCGTTACAGTAGCAATGGACCCGCTACTAGAGCACCATGTGTGGCGCTAATAGCTAGGCTTGCGGTGCTTGCTGTCAGAAGTAAGGGCAAAATTGCCGTTCCCTGTCTGTGCATGTCATTAGTGCTGCAAAATTTGTGTCAGTTCAGAAAAGGAGAACACACTGGAAGAGAACACACTAAGTTTATAATATATTTTTAATTTTTATTATTTTCAGAAGCCCATTCTGGAATCTGCTGATAGACGAGGACAGAAAGCTGCTCCAGACAGTCAGGGAAGATGGGGAATTCTGGTATGTAAGTCAGAAAAAAAAAATTGATACTTACATTAGTAAGGGTGAAGCCTCTGGGTCACATGTGTCGAACTCCAGGCCTGGAGGGGCAGATCCATGCCAGTGTTTGGGATGAACTGAGACAGAGAGGAATGTGTTCTACCTGATGGACCACACCTTTCCTGATTCAGACCCATCAATTCATTTGAGCTGTGTCAAAAATGTGTGGGGATCTTGGCCCTCAAAGGACCGGTTTTACATCCCTGCTCTGGGTGGTCCAAAGGCTTTCACCGATCTTTTCTATGCCCCTCTGTTCCTGCTAGTGTTGAGCCGAAATTTTTGAAATTTCGCGTTACTATAATTACGCATGCGAAATTTGCTATTACGATGCGAAATTATGGTAGCGTAATTGCCATTAAAATCGTAATTGAAAATACCGTAAGCGTAATTTTCAACGTATAATTTCGCGTTTCGTTCGTAACGTAATTTCGCGTTAAACCATAACGTAATTTCGCATTTCTTCGTAGTTTCACGAATTTCGTAATTACTTGTTAGCAGGGTTGCTCGCGAATTTTCGCCAAAGGCATTTTCGTCTGCATGGCGAATTTTGATGCGAAATATCACTACATGGCGAATTTTATATGCGAAATAGCATTCCGTAACGCGAAAACGACGCAAAAATTAACGCTTACAGTAATATGAACTATCGCGAAATTACGTTATGTAACTACGCTTACAAACGGTTGCATGCAAGGCAAACGTAATTTCGCGATACCCACAGTAATGCGGAAATTAGGCGAAAATTACGCTTACGCGGAATTTCGCGAAATCCTTCTTCATTACGATTATGTACTTACGGCCATAATCGTAATTACACTAATTACGCGAAATTTCGCGAAATCGTAATTAAGTCATTACGCTCATCTCTAGTTCCTGCACTGGGACCCTTTTTTTGTACAATATTTTACATGAACGTTGAATAATGCTTGTGGCCGGGCTCTCCTTCGGGTTTGAGCATGGCCAGACTGTGCAGGCGCAAGGTACGACCTGCACCGTCACAGTTGCACATGGCCACTCGTGAACGGCTTTCACCTCCATGTACAAGGCGTGAACCCTACTGGTGCCTGCACAGTACTGCTGTACTCATACACAAAGGGGAGTCCCCAAGTGCTCCAATTATTCACTCCCTTTTATGCTGCCCAGTATTTCCTCCCACCCCTTTCCTTGTTAAAGAGGAACTGTAACATAAAAATATCCCCTGGGGGGTACTCACCTCGGGTGGGGGAAGCCTCCGGATCCTAATGAGGCTTCCCACGCCGTCCTCCATCCGTCAGGGGTCTCGCTGCAGCCCTCCGTGGAGTCCGGGCAGCGGTGACGTCATTATTTACCTTCCTGGCTCCTGCGCAGGCGCTCTGACGGCTGTCGGCTCCGAACTACACGGAAATACCCGATCGCCGTCGGGTCCGCTCTACTGCGCAGGCGCAAGTTTCCTGCGCCTGCGCAGTAGAGCGGACCCGAATGAGATCGGGTATTTCCGTGTAGTTCGGAATGGAAAGCCGCCACAGCGCCCCCGCTGGAGCCAGCAAAGGTAAATATTGAAATGACAGTCGGCACAGTCGCCGGCTGTTCGGAGGGCTGCGGAGAGACCCCCGTGGGACAGAGGACGGCGTGGGAAGCCTCATTAGGATCCGGAGGCTTCCCCCACCCGAGGTGAGTACCCCCCAGGGGATGTTTTGAATGTTACAGAGTCTCTTTAATTGTTGTGGTCAGGACTTTCAGACCTGTGTTTTCTTCGCATTTTCTTTCCTCAAAGTATCACTTACCACAGGGTAAATTGCTGCAAATGGGAATGTCACTATTAGTACACACATTACTCAGTGTGCTCAGTGTTGCCCGTGACTTGTATATAAGTCGACACCTGTACTTTTATGAAGTGAATCCAACCTAAATTTGTTGACTAATACTCGAGTATATACAGTAGTTATTTGGGTTGAAAAAAGACATACGTCCATCAAGTTCAACCAGAAAATAAAGTACACCAGCCTGCTCCCTCACATATCCTTGTTGATCCAAAGGAAGGCGAAAAACCCTTACAAGGTATGGTCCAATTAGCACAAAAAGGGAAAAAATTCCTTCCCGACTCCAGATGGCAATCAGAAAAAATCCCTGGATCAAAACCACTGGGAAATGCCTAGTAATTATAGCCATGGATGTTTTTCAATGCAGGGAAAGCATCTAAGCCCCCTGTAAATGCAGATATAGTATTTGCCATAACTACTTCCTGTGGCAATGCATTGCACATCTTAATCTCTCTTACTCTAAAGAACCCTTTCCTAAATAAATGGCTAAAACGTTTTTCCTCCATGCGCAGATCATGTCCTCTAGTCCTTTGTGAAGGCCTAGAGACAAAAAGCTCATCCGCCAAGCTATTATATTGCCTTCTAACGTATTTATACATGTTAATTAGGTTCCCTCTAAGGCGTCTTTTCTCCAGACTAAACAAACCCAGTTTATCTAACCTTTCTTGGTAAGTGAGACCTTCCAAAACGGCAATATCTTTCCTGTAATGTGGTGCCCAGAAGTTGAATTCCAAATTACTAGAGAGTTAAACGGGCAATATTATGCTAGCATCTTGAGTTTTTATTTCCCTTAAAATGCATCCCAAAATTTGATTAGCTTTAGCTGCAGCGGCTTGGCATTGAATAAGATTATTTAACTTGTTGTCGATAAGTACTCCTAAGTCCTTCTCCAAGTTTGATGTCCTGATCTGTATCCCGTTTATTTTGTATGATGCTAGACCATTGGTATGACCAAAATGCTTGACTTTACATTTTTCAACGTTGAATTTCATCTGCCATTTATGTGCCAATATAGCCATCCTATCCAGATCCTGTTGCAATATGTCACTATCTTCCTGAGAGTTGATGATTTTGCACAATTTTGTGTCATCTGCAAAAATAGCATCATTGCTTTCTACTGCATCTACTACAGTAGGTCATTAATAAATAAATTGAAGAGCACTGGACCCAGTACTGGCCTCTGTGGACCCCACTGCTAATAGTCACCCATTTTGAAAAAGATCCATTGAACACCACAACTCTTTTTTTACTGTCCATGAAGTAGCAAATGTACTTGTGAGAGAAGTATAAGACTTAAGTTTTTGTTTACATAATCTAGCACACTTCTGTGTATATGTTGATAACTTGGCATACTGTGAAACAGGGTGGTGCAAACAAGTAAGTAAAATACTATACATTACATTCATGCATCTCCAGGATGCCTTGGGAAGATTTTGCTCAGGATTTCAGCACAGTTATTCTCTGCAATCACATCCCGGACTTCCTAGACTTGGGAGATCAGCACAGAAAATGGTATCGAAAGCCCTTCTGGAAACGCTGGAGAAATGTTGGCTCTACAGGCAAATTCAATGACGAAGGTAGAACCATATTTTGAAGGGAAAAAAAAAAGAAAGAAAGTAGGAAAGGTGTAGAGAGTGATATGAAATGGAAAGGGGGGGGGGGGGCATTATAGAGCTTGAGAGGGGATGGAAACCAAAGTCAAGAGAGGTGAAGGAAAGGTGGGTTAGAAAGGGAAGACCAGGTAGGAGGAGGAAAATAACAAGAACCCAACAAAGCTGTAAATTATGGGGTCAAATATGGGCCCCAAAATGGATAGAAAGGTAAAGAGAAGGGAGTGGAAGGGAAAGAAAAAAAAGGAAAAAGAGAGAGATGGAAAGAGATGAAAGTCGAATGAGAAAAGCAGGAGGGGAAGAAAAGGAAGAGGGAAAAGAAAAACCTGGAAAGCTAAAGGACCCATAAATCAGGAGGAGAAGGGATGAGCAATGGATGAGAAGGAGGAGGCAGGAGTAGGAAGGAACATAGAGAATAAGAAGAAGTAGAAAAAAGGCAAAAGAGAAGGAGTGGAGAGTTAGTAGCAGTAGAAGAGCGGGAAAAGGAAAGGGAGGAGCAGAAGAAGGAGTGGAGGGGTGGGAGCAGTAGATGAGCGGGAAAACGAAAGGGAGGAGCAGAAGAAGGAGTGGAGGGGTGGTAACAGTAGAAAAGCAGGACAAGGAAAGGGAGGAGCAGAAAAAAGCGGAAGAGATGGAGGAGCAGTAGAAATGTAGGACAGGGAAAGGCAGGAGAAGAGGAGGAGAGTAAAGGGAAGGAGCATTAGAGGATCACGACAAGGAGAGCAGGAGGCCAGGACAGAGAGGAACAGGAGAAAAAGAAGTTAGGAGGGGATTACTGTAGATTATAAAAGGTGTGTTTTGTATAATATAGTATCTTACATGTTTTAATTTCAGAGCTCTTCCTCCAGAACCCGCAGTACATAATCTCAGTGACCTCATCTGACGAGGTGAAGAGGGGATTCAATATAGTCATAACTCTCATGCAGAGCAGCCGGAACCAGCAGAAATTTGGAAGCTGGCTGTCCATGGGTTTTGCGCTCTTCAAGGTACGCAGGAAGCAGGAGGCCCAATGTGGCATCATTATTTATCTAAGGGAGGCTGTTCACTGTTGGACTGAATTATGATCTTAGGTCTCTTTATCAAGCAGACCCGTCACTTCAGTATAAAAGTCATCACACTATGTAGACATGTCCCTTTAAAGACTCCTACACACGCTTGACTAAAGTCGGCTGAGGCTCAGCCAATAATCAGGTGTGTGTATGGCAGCCCCCGACCCCCAAGCAATCCGCCCGAATAATCAACTCACCCGAGTGATGGCCGATTGCTTTGATCATGCTGCTACCCCGCCCACAACAAGCATGACGCCATGCATGCGCCACTCCGCCGTCCCTCCGCCCCTTGCATAGCAACAGAATGTGTTGTCAGTTACCCAGCTGACTTCGTGTCTGTACAGCCAGGAACAGCAATGTGGCTCAAGGTGATTGCTTACCTATCCCCATTGGGCGACATCTATCAAGGTGCATATACACCTTAATAGTATACATTAATGGCCACTTGGGGAGCTTCTCAGGTTCTAGGTAAACCTGGGAACACCTCCAATGTCTCAACCATCCCAGCACTAAGCTCCACCCCCAACAAAAATCACCAGTCCATTGCCTGAACCTTTATTACTTATTCCATTTTGCTACAGGTTTACCATAATCATGACGTTTTGCTCCTGAGCTACATCATGGCATAATGGATAACATTCCAAATCATGGCCAGGGTACTATCTGCATAGTGTAGTGCAGCTTGTATGTTTTCCCTGTGTTTATGTCGATTTCCTCCTGGCATGCTGATTTCCTCTTTCATTGCAAAAACGTACTCATAAGTTAATTGGTTCCACCCAATATTGGTCTTTAGTAGGGATGAGACTATAAGCTCTTCACAAGGACAGTCAGTGACATGACTATGTATTCTGTAAAGTGCTGCAGAAGATGGCAGAGCTATATAAATACATACTATAATAATAATATTGTAGGAAATTAGATTATGACTGGTAGGATTAGATAGTGAGCTCCTCTGAGGACAGACAGTGACATGACTATGTGCTCTGTAAAGTGCTGCAGAAGATGTCAGTCCTATATAAATACACATTAACAATATGGTAGGACATTAGACTATGAATATGGCTGTGAGCTCCTCTGAGGACAGCCAGTGACATGACTATGTACTCTGTAAAGTGCTGCAGAAGATGTCACTGCTCTATAAGTACATAATAATAATATGATTATGGTAGGATTACCGTAGATTGTTGGCTCCTCTGAGGACAATTAGTGACATGACTATGTATGCTGTAAAGTACAGCAGCAGATGTAAGTGTATTATAAATACATAATAATACAGTAGGACATTACACTGGAGCTGGGAAAAAAGGGCGCAGGCAGCTAGTGGACAAAAAGGGCGCCGCCATTCACTCCCATAATAAATAACGTTTAATGGGCGCCGAGCAGGAAAAAAGGGCGCCGGAGCTAAATAAAGTTTACAAACGGCGCCCGGAGCTAAATAAAGTTTACAAACGGCGCCCGGAGATGTTTAATGATTTATAACAGAGCTTGTGGTGATTTACGTTTATAAAATGCACCCGTGCCGAATAACGTTTATGAAAATACTAAACATATTTATCTTATTTAAATAATTAAAACATTATTTAAAGTTTTATCCCTTACTGTTTGTAAAACATTATTATTCACAAAATAAAGCGATCAGTACGTAATGTAAATTGCAAAATATTTTTTGCATCCACAATTAGTAAAACATTATTATCCACATAATAAAGGGGGGTCTTAGGTTTAGGCACCACCAGGGGGGTCTTAGGTTTAGGCACCAACGGGGGGTCTTAGGTTTAGGCACCAACAGGGGGTCTTAGGTTTAGGCACCAACAGGGGGGTCTTAGGTTAGGCACCAACAGGGGGGTCTTAGGTTTAGGCACCAACAGGGGGGTCTTAGGTTTAGGCACCAACAGGGGGGTCTTAGGTTTAGGCACCAACAGGGGGGTCTTAGGTTTAGGCACCAACAGGGGGGTCTAGGGGTTAGGGGTAGGTACAGGGAGGGTTACTTAGGCACCAACAGGGGGGGTCTTAGGTTTAGGCACCAACAGGGGGGTCTTAGGTTTAGACACCAACAGGGGGGGTCTTAGGTTTAGGCACCAACAGGGGGGTCTTAGGTTTAGGCACCAACAGGGGGGTCTTAGGTTTAGGCACCAACAGGGGGGTCTTAGGTTTAGGCACCAACAGGGGGGTCTTAGGTTTAGGCACCAACAGGGGGGTCTTAGGTTTAGGCACCAACAGGGGGGTCTTAGGTTTAGGCACCAACAGGGAGGTCTTAGGTTTAGGCACCAACAGGGAGGTCTTAGGTTTAGGCATCAACAGGGGGTCTTAGGTTTAGGCACCAACAGGGGGGTCTTAGGTTTAGGCACCAACAGGGGGGTCTTAGGTTTAGGCACCAACAGGGGGGTCTTAGGTTTAGGCACCAACAGGGGGGTCTTAGGTTTAGGCACCAACAGGGGGGTCTTAGGTTTAGGCACCAACAGGGGGGTCTTAGGTTTAGGCACCAACAGGGGGGTCTAGGGGTTAGGGGTAGGTACAGGGAGGGTTACTTAGGCACCAACAGGGGGTGTCTTAGGTTTAGGCACCAACAGGGGGGTCTTAGGTTTAGACACCAACAGGGGGGGGTCTTAGGTTTAGGCACCAACAGGGGGGTCTTAGGTTTAGGCACCAACAGGGGGGTCTTAGGTTTAGGCACCAACAGGGGGGTCTTAGGTTTAGGCACCAACAGGGGGGTCTTAGGTTTAGGCACCAACAGGGGGGGTCTTAGGTTTAGGCACCAACAGGGGGGTCTTAGGTTTAGGCACCAACAGGGGGGTCTTAGGTTTAGGCACCAACAGGGGGGTCTTAGGTTTAGGCATCAACAGAGGGGTCTTAGGTTTAGGCACCAACAGGGGAATCTTAGGTTTAGGCACCAACAGGGGGGTCTTAGGTTTAGGCACCAACAGGGGGTCTAGGGGTTAGGGATAGGTACAGGGAGGGTTCTGTGTAAGAGTAGGCTTAGGTATAGTTTTACTAAAATTTTAGTAACAATTACTAATGTTTTACAACACTTATTACGAACGTAGTTATATTTATATCATCGTTATAAAGAATATTTTCAGATTTTATTATAAGAACAAACCATAAATGAAGGTTATTCACAATAATATACAATTATAACAATTAAACATATATTATTGTTTTTTTAATAAACGTAATTATAAGTTTAACTTTTGAAACAGGGAAGATTAACGTTTTCACAATTTCCGATTTCATAAACATTATTTAATGATTTATAATTTTGTTAAACATTATTTGTAAACGAAATATAGCACACTATTTTTATAAACTCTATTAATGATTAATTATTATTTAGAGTTTACACCCCGCGCCCTTTTGTCCGGGCGCCCTTTTTGTACGTACGCCATTACACTATGCCCATGGCAGGAACTTGATTGTGAGCTCCTCTGAGGACAGTCAGTGACATGACTATGTACTCTGTAAAGTGCTGTGGAACGTGTCAGTGCCACCTCTCCTCCAAATTCAGAGCCTAGGTTTCCTTTAAACAGATCTCCAGGTAGCGAGATTGCAGACAAATGAATTTACTCCGTTCTAATGGAAATACTGGACAGCTGTGACAGCAGATACATAACGCTGATTAAACAATCTGCTGGCGGACGGGGCGATCAGCCAAGAAATACAATATATTCTCGTGTTTTGGCTAAATGCTGAATTGATTATATCGACTGCTCTCATTGCTCACAGCTCTTAAATTTATGGCAGAGAGTCCGGGTGTGATTTGTTTCCCGCCGCTGCTAATGTGTTTACTGAGTCAAGCGTCGGAGCGAGCATCGAATCCAAATTACCATCAGCCCTCAACCCTCATCAACAGAGATCCGTGTCTAAAATCATCCTGAGGGGGAGGGGGGAGGGGCATTTACTCTCAGGCAGGGAACACACTTACAAGGGCGTTTTTTTCTCGCAATTCCCAGGTTCCCATCATAGTGCATTCATGTTTGAGATCGTGTTTCCTGCATCCAATCATGTTGCGCTCATTCCACAATTGTGGACATGCCCATCGTGCGTAAAAAAGCAGAAAGCTGTGCGATTTAAATTAGTAGAAGGTAGACACGTAGGGTGGCACTAAATGCCCTGGTGGGCAGACCCAAGGGGGTAGCAGGAGTTAGAAGCTGTGCCTCCGGATCAAACAGCATACAATGTGGTAACAGGAGAAACAAATTAGAAGTCCGGGCACCAGCCAGCAGGATATGCTGCACACAACACCTTTAATACATCCCCAAGATTCCTGACAGATTATTGCAAAAGCCTAACAGCCGTTTCACAGATAAAACTGCTTCTTCATTGTTGCCTCTGAAGAAGCAGTTGTATCTGTGAAACGGCTGTTAGGCTTTTGCAATAATCTGTCAGGAATCTTGGGGATGTATTAAAGGTGTTGTGTGCAGCATATCCTGCTGGCTGGTGCCCAGACTTCTAATTTGTTTCTCCTGTTACCGCGATTTAAATTAGTGGGGAAAACGCAAAGGCAAAATGCCAACGAACGCTAACCATGTGCTTTTCCTGAGCGTGGACTGAGAAAGAAAGGAATGTGTTCTACCTGATGGGCCACACCTTTCCTGATTCACCTGATGGGCCACGCCTTTCCTGATTCAGACCTATCAATTCATTTCAGCTGTATCAAAAATATGTGAGGATCTCGGCCCTCGTAGGACCGGTTTGACATCCCTGCTGTAGGGTCAAAAAGAATGGGAATAATGGGGACCCCAACAATACATTTGGGGACATATGATAGACACCTAATGATATTGTGTGACTGGGGTGGGATGGAGTCTGGCAGTTGGCTCGGGGCCCCTGGGTGATAGATTTACTGGGGGGGAGGACTGTGCTAGGTGAGCCCCCAAGTTACTTTTGTCCCAGGCCCTCATTGGAGGCAGAACCAGCCCTGGCGATACGCGAGATCGGGCAGAACTAAGGACAACTGCACCTCAAGTCACTGACCACCAGTTTTAACACCTCCATGTAGTATGAGAACTCATCCTCACAATCTGTTCATAGTGTGCAAAATCGTTTGACCCTCATACTATATAGAGGTGGAAAAATTGGTCAGTGATTAGCCAATCAAAATTGAAAGTATGCACCAGGCTTAAAGAGGAACTCCAGTTAAAATAATTTAATAAAAAAGTGCTTCATTTTTACAATGATTATGTATAAATGATTTAGTCAGTGTTTTCCCATTGTAAAATCTTTCCTCTCCCTGATTTACATTCTGACATTTATCACATGGTAACATTTTTACTGCTGGCAGGTGACGTTATGTCAGTGAAAGTAGATGCTGCTTGCTTTTTTGACAGTTGGAAATAGCTGAAAACAGCTGTTATTTCCCACAATGCAACAAGGCTCCCACAGTGTGATGTCAGAATCATGGTCCCGACATCACACTGTGGGAGGGGCTTCACCACCATATCAGCCATACAGAGCCCCCTGATCCTTTGTGAAAAGGAAAAGATTTCTCATGTAAAAGGGGGTATCAGCTGTTGATTGGGATGAAGTTCAATTCTTGGTTACGTTTTTCCTTTAAATGTACTCTAAATAGAGTTACTACAAACGCTTGGGCCTGTCTTCATGATTATCTGCACCATCTGCACTCTGCAAGCGGAAGTCTGCATCATCAGACATTCAGTCTCTGCTGTGCTTTCATTATAATACTATGAGCTGGATTACAGGAGGGAAAAGCAGAATGGTGACTCATCATTGTGCTGCTACTTGGCATCATCCAATCAGCTGGCTAAAGGAGGGGCTCTGCCCAGCCTGTGTTGCTCGGCTGCAGAGTTGAGCAGGGTGAGTGTGCAGAGCTGATTATGCTGTGTGACTGTGCTGTCTGACTCACAAGGCTGGTTGGTCAGAATGACAGATCTTTGGCAGGTGTGGATGTTTTGCACATCCTGTATTTGCCACATGTGTTACGTTTTACATTTGGAGTTTAACTTTTAAACTGGTCAGTGAATGATTTGTATGAATTACCAGTTCACTATGCTTTGCTACTCTCCTAGGGTTCCAAACCTTACATGTCGGTACTTTATGTTTTATGTACAGTATATGTATCCAATGGAGTGTTATCATTCAATATACCATATAATAAAGTCTGCATCTTTTTTCGTCTCTCTTGACAGGTGGATCCCAAGGTACGAGGCTTACGCTAAAACACCTTTTAAATCAAGTTCAAGCTCTCAGTAAATTACAGAACGGAAATGGATTTGGCAACCTGAGACCGCTATACATGATATTTGTGTTGGCTTTTCCCATTGTGAACCCCCCAGGCTAGCACCTCAGTCTGAAATCTCCAATGAGCTGTAGTAGAGCCTAGCACCTCAGTCTGAAATCTCCAATGAGCCATAGCAGAGCCTAGCACCTCAGTCTGAAATCTCCAATGAGCTGTAGTAGAGCCTAGCATCTCAGTCTGAAATCTCCAATGAGCCATTGTAGCAGAGCTTAGCACCTCAGGCTGAAATCTCCAATGAGCCGTAGTAGAGCCAAGCACCTCAGTCTGAAATCTCCAATGAGCCGTAGTAGAGCCAAGCACCTCAGTCTGAAATCTCCAATGAGCCGTAGTAGAGCCTAGCACCTTAGTCAGAAATCTCCAATGAGCCGTAGTAGAGCCTAGCACCTCAGTCGGAAATCTCCAATGAGCTGTAGTAGAGCCTAGCACCTCAGTCAGAAATCTCCAATGAGCCGTAGTAGAGCCAAGCAACTCAGTCGGAAATCTCCAATGAGCTGTAGTAGAGCCAAGCACCTCAGTCTGAAATCTCCAATGAGCCGTAGTAGAGCCAAGCACCTCAGTCTGAAATCTCCAATGAGCTGTAGTAGAGCCTAGCACCTCAGTCAGAAATCTCCAATGAGCCGTAGTAGAGCCAAGCAACTCAGTCGGAAATCTCCAATGAGCTGTAGTAGAGCCAAGCACCTCAGTCTGAAATCTCCAATGAGCCGTAGTAGAGCCAAGCAACTCAGTCGGAAATCTCCAATGAGCCGTAGTAGAGCCTAGCACCTCAGTCTGAAATCTCCAATGAGCCGTAGTAGAGCCAAGCACCTCAGTCTAAAATCTCAAATGAGCCGTAGTAGAGCCTAGCACCTCAGTCTGAAATCTCCAGTGAGCAATAGTAGAGCCTAGCAACTCAGTCAGGGGCGTAACTAGAAATCACTGGGCCCCCCTGCGAATATTTGGATGGAGCCCCCCCAATAGGTGCCAAATAATCGTAATGGGGCAGCGTTTCACTGTAAATTAATTGTAAAGTGGGCAGCATTTCACCAGAAAATCGTAATGTGGGCCAGAAAATCATAATGTGGGCAGAGTTCACCAGAAAATTGTAAGGTGGACAGCAGTCACCAGAGAATTGTAACGTGGGTAGCAGTCACCAGAAAACTGTAACGTGGGCAGTAGTCACCATAAAATTGTAACGTGGGCAGCAGTCACCAGAGAATTGTAACGTGGGCAGCAGTCACCAGAAAATTGTAATGTGGACAGCATTCACCAGACAATCGTAATGTGGGCAGCGTTCACCAGAAAATCGTAATGTGGGCCAGAAAATCATAATGTGGGCAGAGTTCACCAGAAAATTGTAAGGTGGACAGCAGTCACCAGAGAATTGTAACGTGGGTAGCAGTCACCAGAAAACTGTAACGTGGGCAGTAGTCACCATAAAATTGTAACGTGGGCAGCAGTCACCAGAGAATCGTAATGTGGACAGCATTCACCAGAAAATCTTAATGTGGACAGCGTTCACCAGAAAATCGTAATGTGGACAGCGTTCACCAGAAAATCGTAACGTGGGCAGTGTTCACCAGAAAATCGTAATGTGGGCCAGAAAATCGTAATGTGGGCAGAGTTCACCAGAAAATCGTAATGTGGGCAGCAGTCACCAGAAAATCGTAAGGTGAGCAGCAGTCACCAGAAAATTGTAACGTGGACAGCATTCACCAGAATATCGTAATGTGGGCCAGAAAATCGTAATGTGGGCAGAGTTCACCAGAAAATCGTAATGTGGGCAGCGTTCACCAGAAAATCGTAATGTGGGCAGCGTTCACCAGAAAATCGTAATGTGGGCAGCGTTCACCAGAAAATCGTAAAGTGGACAGCATTCACCAGCCAATCGGAACGTGGGCAGCAGTCACCAGAAAATCCTAATGTGGGCAGCAGGCACTAAAAAATCGTAATGTGGGCAGCAGGCACTAGAAAATCGCAATGTGGGCAGCAGTCACCAGAAAATCTTAATGTGGACAGCGTTCACCAGAAAATCGTAATGTGGACAGCGTTCACCAGAAAATCGTAACGTGGGCAGTGTTCACCAGAAAATCGTAATGTGGGCCAGAAAATCGTAATGTGGGCAGAGTTCACCAGAAAATCGTAATGTGGGCAGCAGTCACCAGAAAATCGTAAGGTGAGCAGCAGTCACCAGAAAATTGTAACGTGGACAGCATTCACCAGAATATCGTAATGTGGGCCAGAAAATCGTAATGTGGGCAGAGTTCACCAGAAAATCGTAATGTGGGCAGCGTTCACCAGAAAATCGTAATGTGGGCAGCGTTCACCAGAAAATCGTAAAGTGGACAGCATTCACCAGCCAATCGGAACGTGGGCAGCAGTCACCAGAAAATCCTAATGTGGGCAGCAGGCACTAAAAAATCGTAATGTGGGCAGCAGGCACTAGAAAATCGCAATGTGGGCAGCAGTCACCAGAAAATCGCAATATGGGCAGCAGTTACCAGAAAATCGCAATGTGGGCAGCAGTCACCAGAAAATCCTAGTGTGGGCAGTCTCTGACTCCTGACTGTGTAGGGGATCCTAGACTGAACATAGGACTACCACCCCCCAAATACACTGTCACACTATACACGGCAATCTCGCCCCTTGGACTGCTGCCAGTCCTGTGCATTGTGTGAACGCTTGGTACGAGCTGGAAGAAGAAAAAAAAATACCTTTTGACCAATCCGCAGACGCAAAAACCGCACAAACTGCCCAGCCTTGACTTCTGTCAAACTCTGGCTTTGTCCCGGACAAAAAACGAAAAACGCTTACCGCTCTGTAACGTTCCGACAGACGGCTTGATTGGTCAACCCTTTTTCTGTATTATTTTCTTTTTTTTCCATTGCTCTGTACCCTTTTATCCCCCTGACCTCTATCGGGGAACTCATGCTACAGTGAATAAAATCACTACCGGCACCCCCCTGATATGCTCTAAGTTAAATGAATGCATACCCAGGGAGCCGCTTCCTATGTCACCAGTAGCCATCTGACAGCTACTGTGCTTCCCTTGTCTGATGTTCTTCCACTCAAATTGTGGCCACACTCCGTGGAGTTATATCCCAGCTTCACTTGCTCGTCAGGGTGCTTCTGTATTAGCCCAGCACTCAGCATAGGAAACAGCAAACACCTATGGGTGGTACCATTCCCACAGGCCCTACTGAATTTCCTACGCTCTCCTCCTCCACTCCTACCTCCCTCACTGGGGGCGGGGGTGAGGGTTCGTCCCTGGGCTCAGAAGACTCTCCCATTAGAACGTCATGACTGCCTGGGATCCTCCCCCCTGAAGCCTGGGACACCATTTTGAGTCATGGAACATCAGACAAGATGGCCGCTATTAGAGTGACCAGACGTCCCGGATTGCCCGGGACACGTCCCGGATTCGGGGTCCGCTGTCCCAGGCTTAATGAGGTCCCGGGAAACGTCCCGCTTTCAGCAGCGGGACGTCCCGGCCTCGGGACTCTGGCCACTCTCTCCTCAATGAACTGGCAGCGGCGTCTATAGACGCCGTGCCAGTTCATTGCCCGCAGCCCCGCTCCAGCCTCCTCTTCCGGTGTCTGTTTCCGACACCGGCAGGCGAGCAGGGCTACGGCAAGATGGCTGCCGAAGCCCTGTACTGGAGACCTATTTGTGTCACTAGTACAGGGCTTCGGGCGCCATCTTGCCGTAGCCCTGTCAGCGCGGGAGAGAAGAGCAGGAGGAGGAAGACGGTCCCGGGACGGAGCAGCGCGCCAGAGGCCGGACACTTCTGCCAGGTGAGTAAATGCTTTCTTTTCCAGGTGAAATGTTTGCCCGCATTGTTTCTTTTCCAGGTGAAATGTTTGCCCGCATTGTTTCTTTTCCAGGTGAAATGTTTGCCCGCATTGTTTCTTTTCCAGGTGAAATGTTTGCCCGCATTGTTTCTTTTCCAGGTGAAATGTTTGCCCGCATTGTTTCTTTTCCAGGTGAAATGTTTGCCCGCATTGTTTCTTTTCCAGGTGAAATGTTTGCCCGCATTGTTTCTTTTCTGGTGAAATGTTTGCCCGCATTGTTTCTTTTCTGGTGAAATGTTTGCCCGCATTGTTTCTTTTCTAGTGAAATGTTATTGTTTGCCCGCAGTGCGTTTCTTTTCTGGCGAAATGTTTGCCCGCAGTGCGTTTCTTTTCTGGCGAAATGTTTGCCGCATTGCGTTTCTTTTCTGGTGAAATGTTTGGCCGCAGTGCGTTTCTTTTCTGGTGAAATGTTTGCCCGCAGTGCGTTTATTTTGTACTGACATGTTGCCCGCATTGCGTTTATTTTGTACTGACATGTTTGCCCGCATTGCATTTATTTTATACTGACATGTTGCCTATTGCGTTTATTTTCTGGTGTCCGGGGTAACTGTTACTGCATTTATTATTTAATGGTCATAGATGGCTATGTTTGCTGCTTTGTGGTTACGGTATACTATTAGCATCACACAGTTTCTGCACACCCATGGTACAAAGTCTCGTTTGTCCACATCATGGCGTAAACACTGCTTTCTTATGCCTCGCTGTTACATCATTACGTTAGCTCCGCCCATACAATGTCATGGCCACGCCCATTTTGTCGGCGCGGCGCGCTGCGCGCGCCGCAGCCCCCCTCCCCCAGTCTTCGCCGCTGCGTGCTCCTCACTCCTTCCCACTTTTCGCCGCGGCGCACTGCGCGCGCCGCCCCCCCCTTCCCCTCCCGTCCCAGGTTGGACCCACAAAAATATGGTCACTCTACCGCTATGCAATCTCCCATAGCAAACTCTATGCATGTATGGAAAGAATAAAACAGTTAGAAAAAACATTGCATGCACACTTTAGCATATCACATTGCAACAATACAACTGAATGTAACACACAGCTGAGGAAAAAACTCTGAACCAGCGCACGCAGCAAGTACGCTCTGGAATGTTACACACCTCGAACATTAATCACCCCTCCCACACGAGAGGGCATAACTCATAACCGTACGAACGGAACTAATAGCGAAAGCGCAGCTTCATATCCCTCTCTCAGGAATGTGAAACGAAAAACCTCACTAAACAGATAACTCATGGACAAGAAAACATTTTCGCTGTTATGCACGCCTTACTAAGCTCGAAAAAAACACGTAAAAAATGACATGCAGTATTGCAGCTTCACAGAAAGGCAATGGGTAAAAAAACAGCATCTCTCTGTCTCTCTCTCTCCCAAACTCCGAGGAATATAACCCATAGAACATGAGAGAGAGAGACACACACACAGACACACAGCCCCCCCGCCTCTGCTGCAGGGGGGGGCGCCGCACTGACAAGTAAAAGAAAACATGTATAACACCATACTCGCCTTATCAAAACCTCTTGCGGTGTGTGGCCTCTGTACCAGAAACGAGCTCTGAGTCTCCCAGCAATCTTGGCCCAAGTTTTCTTTACAGGCGTCGGATGCGCTGAAGGTCCTAATGGGATCTGGCCAAACCCATTCTCTTGGACTGCCTTCCCCTATGTGTGGCGTACGTCCACTCCAATTAGGGTGCCCACATCGACCCTGCCGCTGGGATTTTCCCGACTCACTCCGCACAGAGCTTATCTCTGCTTGATAAGCTTTGCACTTCTCGTCTCTGGCCTCCGTAGTCCGCTCTTAACTCTTCCAGCTCAGCTCGCTCTGAGCTTCTCCTGTTCTCTTGTGCTTGCCTCACAGAGATCTAAGTCGCTGCTTCGAGAAGTCTCAATTAGACTGACTCTTGTGCCCACCTGGATCACTAATCAACGACCTGGGATTGGCCTAGGGTTTTCACGGCACCAACTGTAATAAATCACCTTTAGCTCCGGCACCAGCAACTCATCAGAGCTGCAACTCACAGCGACAGCATACAGGAGATAGAGCGGAGACAGCCTTCTTCACCTTTCAAAGGGGTTTATTAAGCATCTTGTGTTACAGTTTGATTTCTTCAAAGTATAAATAGTCTTTCCTATGTCCTATGTACATCACATATATTTACATCATACATACAGGAAGCTAGTATTCTAACTAGGAAGCATAGAGAGCCGGATAGCTGGAAAGTAGAGTGCAGACCCTTTTCCCTCCGTGCTCCCTCTTTATATGAACCAGAAAAAGTTAAATGTGACCTCATCTGAGCCATCTATGATTGGTTCAGATCCCTTGTGATGTCAGGACACACACCTACTCGATTAATATTCAATAAGATATTATGCCCTAGTTGCAAGAATGTTATGTTTTATAAGTATGGCCCATTGTGAGGAAACGCGGAAAAGCCGCCATCTCTCGAGGTGAGGCGGCTGTTTCCGCGTCCAGCATGGCGTCACAACGCGGAAAAAACGCCGCATGCCGCATGGGCAGTGCGGCTGAATCCGCATTGGTAACGGCGGAATCCACATCAGAGGCGACCCCCGCATTAGATACATTGCAAAACAGTACTGGTGTGGCTGGGACTGATAGTCCACCAAGATTCAGACTTACACGCGCGCGAGCACTGAGGCAGAATTTAAATAGCAGTTAGAAGGGTGTCGGCTGACCAGCTGGGTCAGCTGACAAATTCCACTGCTCCCATTGGACCAGCAATTAGGGAGGTCCTGGAAAGGTCCTAGAGTATATATACTGCTGGTTGTTCACTTGCTCCTTGTCTGGCGTTGCGTTCACATATGTGGGAGCACCCAGATCCGTAGTTAGATCCGTTAGTGTGCCGGGACCAGCTGGAGCTGTAATCCTACACTAAGCTAGATTCTGTTGATAGCTAAAGTACTAGTTTGATTGTGATTATCTGTTGTGACTTTTGCCTGCCTTGACTATCCTCCTGAACTCTGATCTTGCACCTCGATAATTCTGATACTCTGTTGCCGAACCCCGGCTCGTACTTTGACTCTGCTTCTGCCTCCTGATTTTGTACCCCGATATTTCTGATACCCCGTTGCCGAACCCTGCCTGTACTTTGACTCTGCCTTAGCCTCCTGATCCTGTACTTTATCTGTCCGTGTGTGTACGACCTGGCTTGTCCGACCTCGAGAACCGACCTTACCGTTAGAGGCGGTTCCTCGCTCTGTTAGCGATCCTTCCTCCTGAGGGTCACTTTCAGATATCCCTTCCTACTGTCAGTCTGACTCCTCCCGTCTTGGAGAGCTCAGGTCTGCGGAAGGAATCTGTGCAGTACTCCTTACTGCATTGAGGCCTTGTCCTCTTAGTGCTACAGTTACACCAAACACTACACTCTATTCAGGTGATCAGAGGTTAGTTTGTATATCGGATTATCGGTGAGACTGCAGTTCACTTATAATCTGGTATATATCTGTATTTCCGGTGATACTGCAGATCACCGGTAATCAGATACTCTCTGCGCCCACCGATCGTTACACCCATGTTGATTGTTCCCGTAGTCCATTTGTCTGGGGCAGTGTAGGCCTAAGACCTTGGACTAGGAACATCTTCTCAGTATCTGCTTGTATCATTTGCTTCAAGCAGACACTGAGATGCTTCTGCCTGCATCACAAGAAACTCTATTTAAAGGTATATTCTGCGAACAAGCCTTTTACCTAAAACTCAGTCTCAATAACTGAGGCCTACTTAAATTATAACAGACACCAGAAAAAAAATGCCCTTGTAAAAAAAACAACAACAATTCCTTATCTGTCAGGAGTCTCTCCCCGACGATCCTCCTGTGCACTGCAGCACATCTCCCGCGCTGACAGGCAGAGTGCAGGGCTACGGCAAGATGGTGCCCGAAGCCCTGGACTGGAGACACAAATAGTCTCCAGTCCAGGGCTTTGGCAGCCATCTTGCCGTAGCCCTGCTCTGCTTGCCGGAGGAATATGCAGGCTGCTGGAGCGGGGCTGCGGGGAATAAACTGGTGCAGCGTCTATTAGACGCTGCGGCCAGTTGAGCACCTTGCTGGGGGGTCCAGAATCGGGCGGGCGGCCCCACGCGCACAGTGAGCGGGCCCCAGAGCGGCCCCGGGTTCCCCTGCGGCTGATGGGGTCGCATCCCTGGTAGGTACGCCAGTGACCTCAGTCTGAAATCTCCAATGAGCTGTAGTAGACCCTAGCACCTCAGTCTGAAATTTTCAATGAACTATAGTAGAGCCTCAGCCTAGAAGCTCTGACTGAAATCTCTAATGAGCTGTAGTAGAGCCTAGCACCTAAGTCTGAAATATCCAATGAGCTATAGTAGAAACTCAGCCTAGAAGCTCAGGCTAAAATCTCCAATGAGCCATAGCAGAGCCTAGCACCTCAGTCTGAAACCTCCAATGAGCCGTAGTAGAGCCTAGTACCTCAGTCTGAAATCTCCAGTGAGCAATAGTAGAGCTTAGCACCTCAGTCTGAAATCTCCAGTGAGCAATAGTAGAGCCTAGCACCTCACTCTGAAATCTCAAATGAGCTGTAGAAGAGCTTAGCACCTCAGTGTGAACTCTACAATGAGCCAGAGTAGAGCCAAGCACCTCAGTCTGAAATCTCCCATGAGTCATAGCAGAGTCTAGCACCCCAGTCTGAAATCTCCAATAAGCTGTAGTAAAGCCTAGCACCTCAGTCTGAAATCTCCAATAAGCTGTAGTAGATCCTCAGCCTAGAAGCTGAGTCTGAAATCTCTAATGAGCTGTACTAGAGCTTAGCACCTCAGTCTGAAATCTCCAATGGGCCATAGCAGAGCCTAGCACCTCAGTCTGAAATCTCCAATCAGCCATAGCAGTCAGCAGAGCCTAGCAACTCAGTCTGAAATCTCCAATGTACTGTAATAGAGCTTAGTACCTCAGTGTGAACTCTCCAATAAGCCATAGAAGAGCAATGCACCTCAGTCTGAAATCTCCAATGAGCCATTGTAGCAGAGCTTAGCACCTCAGTCTGAAATCTCCAATTAGCCGTAGTAGAGTCTAGCATCTCAGTCTGAAATCTCCAGTGAGCTGTAGTAGAGCCTAGCACCTCAGTCTGAAATCTCCAGTGAGCTGTAGTAGAGCCTAGCACCTCAGTCTGAAACCTCCAGTGAGCTGTAGTAGAGCCTAGCACCTCAGTCTGAAATCTCTAATGAGCCATAGTAGAGCCTCAGCCTAGAAGCTCAGTCTGAAATCTCCAATGAGTGTAGTAGAGCCTAGCAACTTAATCTAAAATATCCAATGAGTCGTAGTAGAGCCTAGTACCTCAATCTGAAACCTCCAATAAGTCGTGGTAGAGCCTAGCACCTCAGTCTAAAATCTCCAATGAGCCGTAGTAGAGCCTAGTACCTCAGTCTAAGATCTCCAATGAGCTGTAGTAGAGCCTAGCACCTCACTCTGAAATCTCCAATGAGCCGTAGTAGAGCCTAGCATCTCAGTCTAAGATCTCCAATGAGCTGTAGTAGAGCTTGACAAGTTCCTTCTCTAGTGTCTCGCTATTAGTGTTGTTGATAATGTACATATTTTTTCCATTTATTATTCAGTTCCAGAGCAGCAATAAGAAGCTCCCGGCTTCGTTTTTTACCTCGGAGAAGCTGGCTGATTTACAGGCCTTCCGAATGCGAGATCTGACTTCAGAATTCAACCTGTCCGCAGGGACGTACATTATCATTCCATACATAAGAGAGACAGAGAAGGAGGCCTCACTCCTGCTGCAGATATTCCTGAAGAGCAGAGACTCCGTCCGGTAAATAGATAAGTATTTGTGGGGCAGGAGAGGGAATTAGTTTGGATTAGTTTTACTCTATTGATCCCCTACAGTTTTTTTTTTAAACCTTATTTAAAGAGAACCTGAGGCGGGTATTTGAAATCTTAAGAGATCACAGAGGCAAATCCTGTTCATAATGACATGCCTCCGTTTCTCGCTATTGCCACCTCTAGTCCCCCCCCCCCCCCCACCCGGTTCTCCTGTGCCCCCCTGTAAAAATCGCCCGGCTAGCAACAGTCTCCTAGAGGTGGCAATAGCGAGACCCAGAGGCATGTCATTATGCACAGGACACGCCTCTGTGGTCTCTAAAGATTTCAAATACCCGCCTCGTGTTCCCTTTAAAGAGACAGATATAGTCGAATGCAATACATTATTCAGGATCCCCACTTTTACATTGATTATCCTGGTTTCGGCATCAAACACACTTCCTATATCTATATATTGCTGTATATTGGTATGTAACACTGGTCTCACAGTGATGTTTAGCCTAGGCTATTTTGTAATGTAGCCTTCTCCTCCCAGTGCATTCTGGGAGACCAGATGCAGTTTGTAATCACGTTGTAACACACAACAAACAAACATTCCTCAGTAATGCACCTACCATCAGTAAAGGTGACGCCACCTGTGATAAATTGTAAATGTAAATTTAAGAATGTAAGTATGTAAAAAAAATGTAAATGGGAAAGATTTCCCCCTCCCTCTGTAATCGCCCAGGTGGAACGCTGTAAAAACAGCGCAGGAAATTTGGGCGCAGCTGGCGCCACCATAGAAGACCCAGACTGGGCCTGACTGAGCCAGTTACCGGGGCACATTATTTACATTGACCCGAGGAAGCAGAAAAACCCCATGAAATGTGTTGTACCCATTCTGTGCAATAAAATAGAACATTTCCACCATATGTTGACAAAAGAGGTAAGCTAGCAATACCTCTCTTTTTAAACTTTTTTTTTAGCTTATTTTATATTTTTAGGTTCCTCCACCCATTAATTTCCCCTTTAAATATATTAATGAGATGCTACTGTTACTACTTCCTGCAAATGTCTGTATTTTTTTGTTTTAATATTCTTTTTCTCTTGTTAATTTTCACATTTCAGTGAGCTGGGCCTGGCAGAGAACTCAAAGGTAACAGAGCTAATTATTATGTCATTATTGTACCCCACTGGTATCTACTAATTACATTTTGTGTGAAATTCTGCAAAAAAGATAAATATTTCACTGTCTGCAGCATGAAGTGAGGCGACAGACGGGAGGAAGGAGACGGGAGGAAATGCCTGGAGATGGAGCTCTGACAAGCACTAAGCTAACTAGAGTTCGTGACTAGAGTTGGGCCGAACCTCCGATTTTCGGTTCGGTTAAAAAATTAATTATGCTGGCCACAAAAGTGATGGAAAAGATGTTTCAAGGGGTCTAACACCTGGAGGGGGGGATGGCGGAGTGGGATACATGCCAAAAGTCCCCGGGAAAAATCTGGATTTGACGCAAAGCAGCGTTTTAAGGGCAGAAATCACATTGAATGTTAAATGACAGGCCTAAAGTGCTTTCAAACATCTTGCATGTGTATACATCAATCAGGTAGTGTAATTAAGGTACTGCTTCACACTGACGCACCAAACTCATCGTGTAACGCACCGCAAACAGCTGTTTGTGTAGTGACGGCCGTGCTGGACTGGTGCGCACCATGGCGAGAGTGCAGGTTTTGGTGGCTTTACAGCCCATATGGTCAGTCACCTGGCTGATGTAGCTGAATGACAGAACAGTGACTGTCCAGCTGATCAAATTTGGTCTGACCACAATGAGGCAACGACCTTATTATCGTGGGTGTGCCCCCCGAGACACTCATCTAGGCGCCGGTCATTGCTCCATTGTGATACGCAAGCCCCTTCACCACGGCAAGGTAATGATCACGAAGGGGAATGGGCGCATGTTCATGCCTTTTTTTTTGTTGTTGCAGCTGCCCGCAGTGCAGCCAGAAAAATTAGGCAGTCATGTACACGCACCCGAAAAATTATTACAGCGGCCGCTGCTAGCAGCGGCCTAAAAAATTCAGCAATCCGCCTGGAGTCCCGGACCCTGTTGGTGGTGGCGGAGAAGGTAGTGAAGCGGCCTGCAGGCAGACATGCTGTGTGGAGGGACTGGGAGCGACTTAGTCTTCTTGGGGCAGGCCAGGCAGCCAGTCACACGGCGTGCAGGCAGAGATGCTGTATGTGCGGGGACTGACTTAGTCTTGGGGCGGGCAGCAGCCCTCCGGGATCCATGCCTCATTCATTTTTATAAAGGTGAGGTACTTAACACTTTTGTGACTTAGGCGACTTCTCTTCTCTGTGACAATGCCTCCAGCTGCGCTGAAGGTCCTTTCTGAGAGGACGCTTGCGGCAGGGCAGGAGAGAAGTTGGATGGCAAATTGGGACAGCTCTGGCCACAGGTCAAGCCTGCGCACCCAGTAGTTCAAGGGTTCCTCATCGCTGTTCACAGCAGTGTCTACATCCACACTTAAGGCCAGGTAGTCGGCTACCTGCCGTTCCAGGCGTTGGTGGAGGGTGGATCCGGAAGGGCTACGGCGAGGCGTTGGACTAAAGAACGTCCGCATGTCCGACATCACCATGAGATCGCTGGAGCGTCCTGTCTTTGACTGCGTGGACACGGGAGGAGGATTAGTGGCAGTGGTACCTTGCTGGCGTTGTGCCGTCACATCACCCTTAAAGGCATTGTAAAGCATAGTTGACAGCTGGTTCTGCATGTGCTGCATCCTTTCCACCTTCCGGTGAGTTGGTAACAGGTCCGCCACTTTGTGCCTGTACCGAGGGTCTAGTAGTGTGGCCACCCAGTACAGCTCATTCCCCTTGAGGTTTTTTATACGGGGGTCCCTCAACAGGCAGGACAGCATAAAAGACGACATCTGCACAAAGTCGGATCCAGTACCCTCCATCTCCTCTTGCTCTTCCTCAGTGACGTCAGGTAAGTCAACCTCCTCCCCCCAGCCGCGAACAATACCACGGGAAGGTTGCGCAGCACAAGCCCCCTGCGACGCCTGCTGCGGTTGTTCTCCTGCCGCTGTCCCCTCCTCCTCCTCCTCCTCCCCCAAAGAAACACCTTGCTCATCATCCTCTGAGTCTGACTCATCTTCTGCACATGACCTCTCTTCTTCCTCCTCCTCCCCCCTCTGTGCTGCCGCAGGTGTTGAGGAAACAGCTGGGTCTGATGAAAATTGGTCCCATGCCTGTTCCTGCCGTAACGGTTCCTGGTCACGCTCATTCGCAGCTTCATCCGCCACTCTACGCACAGCACGCTCCAAGAAGTACGCGTAGGGAATTAAGTCGCTGATGGTGCCCTCACTGCGGCTCACCAGGTTGGTCACCTCCTCAAACGGCCGCATGAGCCTGCATGCATTTTTCATCATTGTCCAGTTGTCGGGCCAGAACATCCCCATCTTCCCAGACTGTTTCGTTCTACTCCAGTTGTAGAGGTACTGGGTGACGGCTTTCTTCTGTTCTAGCAGGCGGGAGAACATGAGGAGGGTCGAGTTCCAGCGAGTGGGGCTATCGCAAATGAGGCGTCTCACCGGCATGTTGTTTTTACGCTGAATTTCTGCAAATCGTGCCATGGCTGTGTAAGAGCGCCTCAAATGCCCACAGAACTTCCTGGCCTGCTTCAGGACATCCGCTAAGCCAGGGTACTTTGCCACAAATCTTTGAACCACCAGATTCATGACATGTGCCATGCAGGGTATGTGTGTCAGCTTCCCCATATGCAAAGCGGCAAGCAGATTGCTGCCGTTGTCGCACACCACGTTGCCTATCTCCAGGTGGTGCGGGGTCAGCCACTCATCCACCTGTTTCTTAAGAGCAGCCAGGAGAGCTGCTCCAGTGTGACTCTCCGCTTTGAGACAAGCCATGTCTAAGATGGCGTGACACCGTCGTACCTGGCATGCAGCATAGGCCCTGCGGAGCTGGGGCTGTGTAGCTGGAGAGGAGAACTGCCACTCAGCCAAGGAGGAGGAGGAGGACAGCGAAGAGCATGTAGCAGGAGGAGAGGAGGTGGCAGGAGGCCTGCCTGCAAGCCGTGGAGGTGTCACAATTTGGTCCGCCGCTTTCTGCTTGCCATCGTTCACCACCAGGTTCACCCAATGGGCTGTGTAGGTAATGTAGCGGCCCTGCCCGTGCTTGGCAGACCAGGCATCCGTGGTCAGGTGTACCCTTGACCCAACGCTCTTCGCAAGAGATGACACCACTTGCCTCTCAACTTCACGGTGCAGTTGGGGTATGGCCTTTCTGGAAAAATAAGTGCGGCCTGGCATCTTCCACTGCGGTGTTCCGATGGCCACAAATTTACGGAAGGCCTCAGAGTCCACCAGCCGGTATGGTAACAGCTGGCGAGCTAACAGTTCCGCCACGCCAGCTGTCAGACGCCGGGCAAGGGGGTGACTGGCCAAAAGTGGCTTCTTCCGCTCAAACATTTCCTTCACGGACACCTGACTGCTGCTGTGGGCAGAGGAGCAGGAACCGCTCAAGGGCAGAGGCGGAGTGGAGGAGGGTGCCTGTGAAGGTGCAAGGGAGAGAGCGGCATAAGCAGATGATGCACCTGAAGGAGGAAGAGGAGAAGGAGGGTGACTTTGCTTTTGTGTGCTGCTGCTGCTTTTGCTCAGGTGGCCATCCCATTGCTGTTTGTGCCTTTTCTGCAGGTGCCTTCGTAAGGCACTTGTCCCTACGTGAGTGTTGGCCTTTCCACGGCTCAATTTTTGTTGGCAGAGCGAACAGATGGCTTTGGTCCGATCTGAGGCACACACATTAAAAAATTTCCACACCGCTGAGCCACCCTGGGATGTAGGGATGCTCATTCGGATTCCACGGAAATGTAATTTCCGAAATTCCGATCGGAAATTGCATTTCCGCATCGGAATGCGGAAATCGGTAATGCAAGTGTGTTAGGCGGATTTCCGCCGGAAATCGCGGAAATTTCCGCCGGAAATCGCGGAAATTCCACCCGACTTTAACATCGATTTTCTCAAAAACTATAAGGTCTTTTTGAAAACTTTTTTTTGCATCTTGTTCAGGAGATTCTGCTTAATAAACCCTGAAAATTTGGTGTTTCTAGGACTTACGGGGGATTTGCTATTAACTGCTAAAGTCGGCGGATTTTTACTGTAATGTAAAATGCAGAAAATCCGCATCTGCCTATTTTCTGCATTTACATTACAGTAAAAATCCGCCGACTTTAGCGGTTAATAGCAAAGCCCCCGTAAGTCCTAGAAACACCAAATTTTCAGGGTTTATTAAGCAGGATCTCCTGAACAAGATGCAAAAAAAAGTTTTCAAAAAGACCTTATAGTTTTTGAGAAAATCGATGTTAAAGTCGGGCGGAATTTCCGCGATTTCCGGCGGAAATTCCGCATTGGAATGCGGAAATTGGTAGCGGAAAGCGGAATCGGTATTTGGCAATGTCGGAATGCGGATTTACCGCGGAATCGGAAATTGGCATTTCCGACCATCCCTACTGGGATGTGGGCACCTCAGCAGCTGATGCTGAAGGGCAAGTTGGCTGGCTGTACATAGGTGGCGAATCTGGCGATACATGGTGCCGGACTCTGCCACCAGCTGTTTCTGACGAAGAGCTGCCCCAGCTTCTTTCAGCAACTTCTATCCTCCTACTACTCTCTGACTCCCCCTCTGAACTGTCCCCCTCTTCATCTCCTCTATTGGGAACATACAGAGGATCCCTATCATCGTCATCATCGTAATCATCCTGCCCAGCTTCGCTTGCCTCAGAAAAATCCAAATGTGTAGGTCCTTCATCCTCCTTACACGTTACATCCATAGTGTTGTCGCGTAACGCAGACATATGAGCTGGTGAAAATTCATCTGGCTGTAACAATGGCTGTGCATCAGTGATTTCACCACCACTAAATAATTCTTGCGAAGTGTCAAATGCAGCGGAAGTGGTGCTAGTAGTAGCGCTGGTGGCTGAGCAAGATGAGGTGTTCTGTGTCGCTAAATACTCAACCACGTCCTGACAATCTTGGGAGGTGATGGGACGTGCCTTCTTCCGAGCACTGTACTGTGGGCCAGGTCCACACGAAATTACATTTACACGACCTCGCGCAGACCTGCCGGGTGGCCTTCCTCTGCCTCTGCCACTACCTCTTCCTCTTCCTCTACCTGTTTTGTCCATATCGGGTATGCACGGAGTGGTATATCACACTGCGTGCACTCACGTAGGTAGGTGGGTTCACTTAACTGCACAGGTATGCGCACTGATGCGGTGGGTTCACTGAACAGTACAGGTATACAGTGGCGGGTTCACTGAACACAACAGGTATGCAGTGGCGTGTTCACTAAACAGGTATACAGTGGCAGGTCCACTGAACAGAACAGGTATACAGTGGCAGGTCCACTGAACAGAACAGGTATACAGTGGCGGGTCCACTGAACAGAACAGGTATACAGTGGCGGGTTCACAGAACAGGTATGCAGTGGCAGGTTCACTGAACACAACAGGTATGCAGTGGCGTGTTCACTAAACAGGTATACAGTGGCAGGTCCACTGAACAGAACAGGTATACAGTGGCGGGTTCACAGAACAGGTATACAGTGGCGGGTCCACTGAACAGAACAGGTATACAGTGGCGGGTTCACAGAACAGGTATACAGTGGCGGGTCCACTGAACAGAACAGGTATACAGTGGCGGGTTCACAGAACAGGTATACAGTGGCGGGTCCACTGAACAGAACAGGTATACAGTGGCGGGTTCACAGAACAGGTATACAGTGGCAGGATCACTGAACAGGTATGCAGTGGCAGGATCACAGTACAGGTATGCAGTGGGCTGAGGGCTCACTGAACAGAACAGGTATGCTGTGGCAGGATCACTGAACAGCTATGCAGTGGCAGGATCACAGTACAGGTATGCAGTGGGCTGAGGGCTCACTGAACAGAACAGGTATGCTGTGGCAGGATCACTGAACAGGTATGCAGTGGCAGTATCACAGTACAGGTATGCAGTGGGCTGAGGGCTCACTGAACAGAACAGGTATGCTGTGGCAGGATCACTGAACAGGTATGCAGTGGCAGGATCACAGTACAGGTATGCAGTGGGCTGAGGGCTCACTGAACAGAACAGGTATGCTGTGGCAGGATCACTGAACAGGTATGCAGTGGCAGTATCACAGTACAGGTATGCAGTGGGCTGAGGGCTCACTGAACAGAACAGGTATGCTGTGGCAGGATCACTGAACAGGTATGCAGTGGCAGGATCACAGTACAGGTATGCAGTGGGCTGAGGGCTCACTGAACAGAACAGGTATGCTGTGGCAGGATCACTGAACAGCTATGCAGTGGCAGGATCACAGTACAGGTATGCAGTGGGCTGAGGGCTCACTGAACAGAACAGGTATGCTGTGGCAGGATCACTGAACAGGTATGCAGTGGCAGGATCACAGTACAGGTATGCAGTGGGCTGGGGGCTCACTGAACAGAACAGGTATGCTGTGGCAGGATCACTGAACAGCTATGCAGTGGCAGGATCACAGTACAGGTATGCAGTGGGCTGAGGGCTCACTGAACAGAACAGGTATGCTGTGGCAGGATCACTGAACAGGTATGCAGTGGCAGGATCACAGTACAGGTATGCAGTGGGCTGAGGGCTCACTGAACAGAACAGGTATGCTGTGGCAGGATCACTGAACAGCTATGCAGTGGCAGGATCACAGTACAGGTATGCAGTGGGCTGAGGGCTCACTGAACAGAACAGGTATGCTGTGGCAGGATCACTGAACAGGTATGCAGTGGCAGTATCACAGTACAGGTATGCAGTGGGCTGAGGGCTCACTGAACAGAACAGGTATGCTGTGGCAGGATCACTGAACAGGTATGCAGTGGCAGGATCACAGTACAGGTATGCAGTGGGCTGAGGGCTCACTGAACAGAACAGGTATGCTGTGGCAGGATCACTGAACAGCTATGCAGTGGCAGGATCACAGTACAGGTATGCAGTGGGCTGAGGGCTCACTGAACAGAACAGGTATGCTGTGGCAGGATCACTGAACAGGTATGCAGTGGCAGGATCACAGTACAGGTATGCAGTGGGCTGAGGGCTCACTGAACAGAACAGGTATGCTGTGGCAGGATCACTGAACAGGTATGCAGTGGCAGGATCACAGTACAGGTATGCAGTGGGCTGGGGGCTCACTGAACAGAACAGGTATGCTGTGGCAGGATCACTGAACAGCTATGCAGTGGCAGGATCACAGTACAGGTATGCAGTGGGCTGAGGGCTCACTGAACAGAACAGGTATGCTGTGGCAGGATCACTGAACAGGTATGCAGTGGCAGGATCACAGTACAGGTATGCAGTGGGCTGAGGGCTCACTGAACAGAACAGGTATGCTGTGGCAGGATCACTGAACAGCTATGCAGTGGCAGGATCACAGTACAGGTATGCAGTGGGCTGAGGGCTCACTGAACAGAACAGGTATGCTGTGGCAGGATCACTGAACAGCTATGCAGTGGCAGGATCACAGTACAGGTATGCAGTGGGCTGAGGGCTCACTGAACAGAACAGGTATGCAGCCAGGAAGAAGTTAAGCCTAACTAATCTTTCCCTGAGAGACAGTCTGCAGCAGCTCGCCCTACTCTGACTAATGCAGGCACACGAGTGGCCGTAATGGCCGCCGCTGCCTGCCTTATATAAGGGGGGGTGGGGCTCCAGGGGCTAGTGTAGCCTAATTGGCTACACTGGGCCTGCTGACTGTGATGTAGAGGGTCAAAGTTGACCCTCAGGTGCATTATGGGGCGAACCGAACTTCTTCCGCAAAAGGTTCGCGTGCGGTACCCGCACGCGAACCACCTAAGTTCGCGCGAACCCCGTTCGCCGGCGAACCGTTCGGCCCAACTCTATTCGTGACGGGGATATTGCAGGCAGCCGAAACAGGCTGAGGTTTTACTTGAAATCAGTTCCACAACAAAACTGCAATTTGGAAGTTTAATATTTTTATATTTAGTCAGAGGTTTTTTTGTTTTTCAAAAATGTAGCAAAACATTTGAAATGTAGTGATAATTGTAATCTAATTACGATTACACAAAATTTCACGTAATTATGTTTTGGACATTAAATTGATTTTGAATGATCCATTCGTAATTTCCCGTAATTTCCGTGTAATTTTGTGCCAAATTTAGCTGTTAATAGAAAAGCCCCCTTACATGCTATCGTCACAAAAATTGCTATGTATGTGAAAAAAAGACTTTGTCGTTTTTGAAAAATTCGATTTTACAAATGGTTTTTACACTAGGAAAAAAACAACAGTTTAAAAACCATTTTTCTTATTATTATTTTCAAAAACGACAAGGTCTTTTTTGAGAAATTATTTGAGAAAATCCCGTACTGCGCATGCACAGGACGCTCCCTGTGACGGGACCGTGAGCAGGTCGCGTGCAACCAGGGCCGTGCAGGTGCAGTGGCCAGCGTCTGGCTCTGTCGCCTAAATTGAAACTTAGTCACTGCATGGGACCGGAGGATCGTTTCGTAATGGCGTGGGCACGGCGCCGCTGCAGGGGGCTGGTAGAAACACAAGGTAAGTGAAAGTCTTTTTTTTATGTTCACAATAGGTTCCCTTTAACATACCTAGCAATTTGGTGATGGTAATTATTATTATTATTATTATTTTTTATTTATATAGCGCCAGCATCTTCCGTAGCGCTGTACATAATACAAACAAATAATGGGGAACAAATATATATAAGAAATACAAGAAATACAAGACACTGTACAGTCATGACATTGAATAGAATAAATATAGATACATACATAGTTGATATGTAGTTGGTACATGTACATATGTTAAAATAACATCAGTATGAGAAAACACTAGGAGGAGGTCCCTGCCCTTGCGGGCTTACAATCAAGAGGGTAGTGGGGAGGAAACAAAAGGGAAGGAAACACAACGATTAGTGGGTGAGCCAGTGTGCCTTCAGTGCTGCCTATAGCAAATTATAGGCTTGTCTGAACAAGTGTGTTTTCAGATGGTAATGATAGCTTTATAGCTTTGCTATTAAAGTGAACCAGAGATGAAGCACCCTCATGTATTTTACCATATAGGTCAGTGGGAACATTAAAGAAAACACCTACCATGCTTTCTGTTTCATTCTGCACTGCACAGCTTGTTTCGTTTCTTATCAGCCCTGATAAAATCCCTGACTGAGCATTTAGTCTGGCTTTGCTATAATGACTCAGCTATAATGATTTCTGAGCAGAGCCAGCAGTGGGCAGGCTTGGACTTGAAACGACATGAGAGAATACAGACTGAGCTATAAATATTCCTGAACAAAGCCAGACTGAATGCTCAGTCGGGGATTTTATCAGGGCTAATTAGAAGCAAGCTGTGCAGTGCAGAATGAAACAGAAAGCAAGGTAGGTGTTTTCTCTAATTTTCCCACTGATATATATGGTAAAATACATGAGGGTGCTTCGTCTCTGGTTCCCTTTAACTGCTTAAAGAGACCCTGAACTGAAAATACAAAGTCAAAATAACCATATACAGGTCATACTTACTTCCCATGTAGTCTACTCCTCAATCTCTTTCTCCTCTCCTCCATCCCATTTGTCCACTGTGATCAATGGATTTCTCCGTCCTCCATTTTAAAAATGGCCACTACCTCTTAACAGCTTCCTTGTCAGCACACTATTTAACAGTAATATCGCCCACTTGAGCAATAGGGAAACATGGACATTACCTTGCCAATCAGTTGTAACTGACAGCAGCTGATATATAACTGACAGCAACTGGTATATTTCAGTTCTGACAAAATATTGTCAGAACTGGAAGGGATCACTGTAAGAAGAAAATGGTGAGCTTCTGAGAGGAACTGACGGTGAGGTTAGTATGTAATATTCATTTGCAGCTACGTCATGTGTTTATTTTAAATAATTTTACTCACTTCAGCTTCCCGTTAAGTTGGCACGAAATTATGCAAAATTGCGAAATTACGATTCCGGATTATGTTTACATGCAAAATTAATTACGATTTTCCCCGAAATTGTGAATTACGGTTTTGCATCAGAATTGCAAATTACAATGCAAAATTACCATTATGCAAAATTTGTGTCCATCACTATTGAAATTAATTATGCAAAATAAAAAAGAAAAAAAAAATTTGTTCAAACATCAGGTTTTTTTTTTTGCAACATAGCATGAGCAATGCAAAGCGGGAATGCTATCCACTACTCCATTGTGCATTCAAAACAACATTTCATTAAACGCAGAAATAAAACTGCACCTGAACTGAGGCATATTTGCATGTGGCACTGCAGCAGTGTTGAAGCAGATGTAACAAATAAAGCTACAAAATCTGTATCTAAAAAAAAAATTAAAAAAATTAAAATACCATGGTGTAAGTCCAGGCCATCCCTGACCTATTTGGTGTCCCAAACATCCCCCCTGCCATTCTCACATATACAGGCTACAGAGAGGAGGATGAGGAGAACAAGTAGGGTAGCATCAGCCAAGGATTATACTATAGAGGACACAGGAAAGCTGCAAGACAACACAGGGGTGCTGGGAAACCATGAATATACTGTGCTGTGCACTGTTAACTGCCTGAAACAGAATGTTATCAATACAGAGGGTGTAGTACTACACCCTGTACACTAGAGGTCACGTGCCTTTCAAGGCCTTTGCCTGGAAGGCCAGTGCCCAGAAATGGTCTTGCTGGAGGATGTCATATGGTGACAGTATCAAAACCTCTTCAGCGCTACAAGGCATTAACCTCCCTGGCGTTAACCTAGCTTTGCCCCGAATGATTATAGCTGAGTCACCCTTCTGTGATGTCTTTTCAAGCCCAAACCCGCCCCCTCCTGGCTCTGATTTCCTGCTACAAGGATACATAGCAGGAAATCAAAACCACAAGGGGGCAGGCTTGGGCTTGAAAATACATCACAGAAGACTGACTCAGCTATAACCATCCCAGGCAAAGCTAGACTGAATGTTCATTCGGAGATTCTTATCAGAGCTGATAACAGGATGTCTAAGCAGTGAATAATGAAACAAAGAGCAGAGTAGGTGTTTACTGTCATGCTCCCATTGATATATATGGGAAAATACATAAGGGTGCTTCATCTCTGGTTCTCTTTAAGCCTGATACACACATCCAATTTTGAGTGGTCAGTGTTTGGCCAATTATACCACCAATTTTATCACCTCCATGCAATATGGTGGCCAACAGATTTTTAATACTATGAGTAGATAGTGTAGGTATGCTCTCTTACTATATGGAAGTGGCGAAACTGGCCAATCATTGTCCATTCAAAATTGTATTGGGCCAATCGAATCCTGATGAGGTAAAATTTGATTGGTCCAAAGCTGCATCTTTCCATTATTTGCATTTCATTGACCGGCACGGCAGACAGGCACAGAAAACATGATCGATGAAATGCAACTAATTACTTGTATTTAATTTTCATGCAACTTATGGTGTGTGTACATACTTGAAAGATAAATGAAAGATATCAGACCAATTTTACCCCCTTCCATGTAGTATGAGAGCCATACCTACACAGTCTATTCTATTGAGCTGCACTCCCCATCAGAAAGAAATCTTTGCAAGATGCTGCACAAAAAGATGCTGTAGACATTCAAAAGATCAGTATCTGCAAAAGATCTGTTCCTGCAAAAGATCCGTTCCTGCAAAATGCATTCATAGTCTATGAGATCTGCAGATCCTCATACACACCTTGTTTAACAGACATTCATCTGCAGATCAGATCCACCAGGGTGGATTTTCAGATCTGCAGCAGATGATTGTCTGATCTGCAGATGAATGTCTGTTAAACAAGGTGTGTATGATGATCTGCAGATCTCATAGACTATGAATGCATTTTGCAGTAACGGATATTTTGCAGGAACAGATCATTTGCAGATACTGATCTTTTGAATGTCTACAGCATCTTTGTGTGCAGCATCTTGCAAAGATTTCTGTCTGATGTGGAGTTCAGCTCCATAGAAAAGACTGTGTAGAGTATGGCTCTCATACTACATGGAAGGGGGTAAAATTGGTCTGTGATCTTTCATTTCCAAAGACTATAGTCTGATGTGCGTATGCACCTTTAAAATTGGACAAATTGGATCAGAATTGACACGTAGCTTGAAAAATATTCACATGTCATACATAAGTCATCTAACCAGCACTGTTTTGATTTTCAGCCAAGTGAAGAACAAACGAATGACCATGTTTTCAAGCGCTATGCCACTAAGGTAATGCTCTGTGACTGTCGTTATATAAATATATCCATTACTGTTGATTGACTAGCCCTGAAAATCGCTACTTTGGACTGCCTAGACAGCGCAGTTGGTCCGTGAGATGCAAGTAATACCTCTTGCCTGCAGATTTCATGTAAGGGCTCTTTTCGGCCTCTTTTCCACGGAGTGTTGATAGGCAGTGAAATGCCTCTCAAACTCTCACAGCTGCTCACTGCTGCCTGGTAACTGATTGTTGCAGCCTGGCAACTGCTTGCTGCTGCCTGGTAACTGCTCACTGCTGCTTGGCAACTGCTTGCTGAGCACACAGTTCAACAGTCCGTGAAAAAGAGGCCTAATTGTTAGGAAGCTTAAAAGTAAGGGCCCTTTCACATGAGGCAGTGAAAAGCCTGTCAAACTCTCTCAACTGCTCACTGCTGCCTGGCAACTGCTTGCTGGGCACACAGTTCAACTGCCCATGTGAAAGGCCCCCTAGGCCTCTTTTCCACAGGCAGTTGAACAGTGTTCTCAGCGACAGCAAGGGAGCAGTGAGCAGTTACCAGGCAGCAACAGGCAGTTGTGAGCGTTTGAGAGACATTTTACTGTCTATCAAATGCCCATGGAAAAGAGGCCTAAAGGTAGCCACTAATGGTCCAATTTCTAGCGAAAAATCGTTTGAGCGATCAGAGATTCTGATCGGAAGTGAAATAATGTAATAAATCGTTCACTACAACAAACCAATCTTTACTTCCTATCTATCACAACTAATAAGAAAATCCAAATTTTGGTTAGACGAAAATTCATTCAGGCAACATTTTTTTCACTCGTTCATAATCGATTGTATCCACCAATGGATATTATTTACAACCAATCCGATCAGAATTTCTGATCGCTCGAACGATTTTTCGCTAGAAATTGGACGTTAGTGGCCACCTTAAAGAGAACCAGAGATGAAGCACCCTCATGTATTTTATTACATTTATCAGTGGGAACATGACAGTAAACACCTACCCTGCTTTTAGTTTCATTGTTATCTGCTTAATTAGTCTATTAGCAACTGTGATAAGAATCCACCGACTATTCAGTCGAGGTTTGACCTGGAATCATTATAGCTGAGTCACTCTTCTGTGGAGTCCTTTCAAGCCCAAGCCTTTCCCCTCCTGGCTTAGATCTTCTGCTTTGCATACTGAGAGCTGTTATGACTGGGAGGGGCTGCTGCTCCTGAGAGAGAAGCTCTGTGGCTGTAATATGATCCCTGTGTGCTCTGTGTGCACTAGATTCTCATAGGAATGAAACTGCAGTTATTATCAGTGACACTTCCTACAGGCAGATCATACCAAAATGAAAGCACATAGATGAAAGGCTGCATTTAGCCTAGATAGCAGCATAGTCTCATATAGCCTAGACAGCACATCCAGAACAACTCATATAACCCGGAAGGAGAAGGGATATGAGCCGGCAGCCATATTTGATTTTTCCTGGAGCAATAATGGATAAAAAACACTAAAAAAAGCACACCAGAGCGGCAAAATTATCAGGTAGAGCATTTATTCTTTACAAGCTATCAACTGATATGTTTATTTTGTGTGAAACGTTCATCTCTGGTTCCCTTTAAGGCCTGCATGCGCAGACCATCAGGAATCCTAGTGACATACTTCCTGGGGGCGGGCCTAAGGATACGGCTATATGAAGCTTAATTTCTGTGGTGCAGTGCGCAATGCAAACCTCAGGTTTGAAACCATCTTCAATATATCACAATGCAGGTCAGTTGTAATAACGCTGCCATGCAACAAAACTGATCAGTTATTGATCTGGATAAAAAAAAAGACAGAGGTTGGAGGATGGGGCAGACATAGGAACAGAGGTATGAAAACGTAAGAGCGAGAGAAAAACGAAGAGAGAAGACGAATATAAGTAGAGAAAGACAGCAAACTGCAGTAAAAAATACTATCTTAGTTTTGGACGGAGTAGTAACAGGAGAAAATATCTGTTCTATCTGTGTCCCCAGTTCATATTGCTGTTGGGGAGAATTTAAAAGGTCACTATGGTGAAAAACTGTAACATGTAAAACACACGCACACATATTTGTTCAAGAGCAAGGTTTGGAACCCCCCCCCCCCTAGTAATCACTTTAAAATCACTGCAGCTTTGTGTACAGCGATTCCTAAGGTGATCACGCGCGCGATTACTTAAAACTGTACATCGCTTCTGATTTGTCATTCGCTGGGGGGGGGGGGGGGGGGGGGGTTGTGTAAAACTTTATTATACTTATCTGGTGTCCTTCCATCTGCTCCTAAAGGAAGCTGGGCTATGGACAGAAGAAGGAAATCAGAGACCCGGTAAGCATAGTAAAGTTTATTAACCTCCTTAGCAGTGATCACGAGTCTAGCTTGGAGTGGAAAAACAAGCCAGGAGCGGTAACCCCCGAGCTGGACTCATGGTAGCTGCCGGGAGGTAAATGCAGAGCAATGCGCGCAGCAGGCGTTTTTACTCACCTCCTGGAGGATCCCGACATCGGCCGCCATTCTTGTTCCTCTCCACGGAGGCTCTGCCTCTCCCTGGAGAGATGTTATGATGACAGACGGTGATCTCATTACAGGGTTACAGTGCCACCCGGAGGACGGAGGGAGAACTGTAGAGCTGAATCCCAGGGAGGTGAGTTAGTGCTGGGCTGCTGTAGATCTCCCTAGCAGCATGATTTTTTCCCCAGGTTTAGGGTCTAAAAGCATGAAAAAAATTGCACTGCTTTCAGACCCTAAAATCCGGAAAGAATCATAACGTCAAGGGGGTTAAAAGGCTAATCCGTGGCTCCCCAAAGCGTTGCAAAATTGCTTTATAAGTGGTTTATACAGCGCTTATATACTTTGCATTGAGTAAAAACACGCTCAAAATGCTGCATGTCCTGCAATTGGGATTACTCCTAATCACAATCACACTAGTTGGTTCCCCCCACTCACTTTCACTGGCAAAGCCTTTTTGGGAATTGTTGTCGATCCCAAATCACTGCCCAAAACGCCGTAGTGGGTTCCTAGTCTAAAAGCACACCAAATGTTTTTCTTCCTGTGTAGCTGTCACCTAAGGTCATGCAAAACACACGATACAATAAGGTGATACAAATTTAAGACCATTCTGATCTACAAATTATTTGTTCAAGAAATCTGATCAAGTTTCCCCTTTTTCCCCTGAGGGCCCGTTTCCACTAGCAGGGAAACTGGGCCGAATCCACAGTTTCCCCGCAGGCAAATCGCACGGGGAAACTCTGCCATAGGGAAGAATAGCGCCGCCGGCCGAATCGCTTGTGCTAGCGATTCGGCCGGCATCTCCATCCGAAATGGTGCGGGAGGCTGCGAATCCCATAGCCGTGCATGGTGCGGCTGATGGGATTCGTCTGCGTCTCCGCAGACCCGGAAGTGCCGCCGCACGTCTTGCAGACACGTGCAGCACAAGTGGAAACGAAGATGGGTGGCTACGTACTGCGTATGCCAATACAGGAAATGGTTTGTCATTTTCTTTGTTTACAATAAGATTGCTTTTTTAAAATGTTAATTAAAATTATCTTTAGAAGAAAAAATACTCGGCACTCACATTTTGTGTTGTCACACAGGGCAATGTCATGCACTGCTGGGAACTACAGAGGTGGCTGAATGAAGAATTCACCAAAGGTGAGGCCGTCAGAGGGAGAGGAGCTGGGGCTATGTGATTTTCTTGCAAATGATCTTTTTATTTTGCTTATGACAATAATGCAATCACATTGTGAAAACAAAAAATATTAATAGAATTTTTATACTCCCCCCAACCCCTTCCACCCCCAAAATTAAGAATTGAGAATACATTGTGCATGCATGTGATTACCTTATTAAAATGCTATGGAAAACAAAAGTTTGCTTTCTTTAAAAATAAAGTATTTGCGATAATTCAGTTTGGAGTGAGCTCCGAGATGTCTCCCAGGGCATCACTGCTGAATATATGCAAATCAACCATCCAACCTGAATTATCACAAATACTTTCTGTTTTAGGTCGCATTCACAGTGGGACGTTATGGTCGCACGTTATAAAGTCTTATAACACAGCTTACCGCACTGCAATGCTAATCCTATGGGCCATTCACAGTGCAACGTTAAAGTCACGTTAAAAATCTTGTGTTGTGGTAACGCACTGTTTGCAGTGCGTTACCTCATAGCGCAAACACTTTAACGTCGCATTAAAACACCATGTCCCACTGTGAACATAGCCTCAAGTAAGCAAGCTTTTGTTTTCCATAGCATTTTAGTAAAGGGGCTTTTTGGACCATTGTAGCCCCTCACACACTCCAACGAGTTCTGGGTCACCATGAGCTTGCTGGTTAGTCTGTACCTCTCGGTGTTTTAAGTCCTACTCCATAGAGCCAAATTAATCCATGCCATGCACTAATGAGGATCAAACAATCTGAAACAGTCTGTATGCATGTTGGATTATTATGGCTCTGTACAAATTAACAAGCTGACACATCATTGCATTCCAGCGGATCTGGAGGTGTGTTTAGCTTCTAAGGACAATAATGGATCATTTGCATATATTCAGCAGTGATGCACTGGGAGAGATCTCAAGCTCACTCCAACCTGAATTATCGCAAATACTTTCTGTTTTAAAGAGACACTGAAGTCTCCTATAAATCGTGTTTTTATTTTAAAAATGTGTTTACTATCCTACCTAAACCGCCGCATCCCCGCCGCTGTGCACTAACTAAATCCCCCCTCCCTCTCTCCCACAAAATCCACGACTTTCTTGGTCGTGGATTTTGCTGCCCTCTACTCTTCCGCGTGAGGCAGAGCTATGAGCTGCAGCCCTGCCTCACACGTGTCTGTCAGCGGTGGATCTCCGCCTTTCCCCTGCCCCTCTCAGCGAAGGAAGACTAAGAGGGGAGGGGGAGAAGCAGCGATCCGGGCTGACAGACGCGCTGAGAGGCACAGCTACAGCTCATAGCTCTGCCTCTCACTGAAGGTGGGGCCTAGGACTAGAGAGAGAGATCTTCTGCTAATACGGCCACTCAGCCAGCGGTCCATAAAAAGGGAGGGAGAGGTAGCCCAGTTGGTAATCTTCCGCCATCCCCCCGGCCCAGTCCGCGCCTGAACGAGAGAGAGATGTATAGATTTTGAAGGAATTTTTATTTCTGTGAACCTCGTTCTTTTCTCTTTCAGAATCTCCATATCAAAACCGAATAAACTTCACATTAGACGGCAGCCGTGAAATGCTGACCTCAGTGGATGTATCCTTTTTGGGTCATTACTACGGGAGACGGGTGTGAGAATGGTTAATGTTATGCTAACGATAACGAGGGGTTGCAAATGTTCGTTAATTTAATACAAATTTAGAAAGGCAGGTAAATGGAATTTCAATGGTCCATTTTAACAGTTGTGTCGGTCGCTAGCTTCCTTATGGCAACATTATTATTATTATTTATTGTATTTATAAAGCGGCAACACATTATGCAGCGCTGGACAATAAATAGGGATACATACAATATAAACAAGGGGTGACAGACAGAGAGGTAGCACAGGGTTATACACACAAACAGAGCATAACGTACCTCTCAACTTTTTGAGATGAGAAAGAGGGACACTTAAGCCAGGCCCCTGCCACACCCTTGATCACCCCCCCTGGCACACCCCTAGTCACGCATACCATAAAGATTTCATAAGAAAGATATGTTTTATAATTCAAACCACACTGGTCCTTTCTATTCTGGTTCATTTTCCATCATTTTAACATTTTAAAATTAGTAATATATCAATTTAAAGGGTGGGAATAAAGTTTAGAGTCAATCAAACACATTTTTTGAGGGCTTGCTTGAAGATGTTGAAAGAAGGAGCGAGTCGGGGTGGGGGTGGGGGTGGAAGGGAGTTCTATAGGGTGGGGGCAGCTCTTCAAGTCTTGTAGGCATGCAAGGGGGTGAGAAAATGCATGGGAAGGTCAGGCGGAGATCATTGGAGGAATAATGGAGGGGGCGGGCAGGTATATATCTGTGAACGAGCTCAGAAATATAGGCTGGGCAGGTCTTGTGCACAGATTTGTAGGTAAGGCACAGAATCTTAAAACTGATCCTAAAGCAGATAGGGAGCCAGTGTAGGGCTTTGCAGAGGGGAGAAGTGGAAGCAGAGCGGTGGGCAGAATGGATGAGTCTAGCTACTGCATTCATGACTGATTGGAGGGGTGCAATGAGTCTCAAGGGGAAGCCAGACTGTAGGGCATTTCAGTAGGCATTGCAGTTGTGTAGCTGCTGTAGGGACAGGAACCACCCCTCTCACCAATGCAATTTTTGTGTGCAGTTTGAAAATGGACCAATCAATTTAAACCCAGGTTTAAATTGATTAGTCCATTTTGAAGCTGCATATATTTGCATATAAATTTGCATAAACTCAGAAGATTTTGCATTTCATTGATCATCCCTACTGCACACCCAATCGAGCATGTTTGCCTGAGATTTCCCAGGATGTCCGAACCTTAAAGGCAACCAATTTCAGCCCAATATTGATCGAATTGTTGATCATGCATGCTCTTGGCGGCACTGATATTCATCAGATTCGATAATGATAATCAAATCGTATGGTCTATTGGCCACCAAGTCTACTGACGTTTGGTCACCTTAAGTTTTGGTGCTAGAAGTTGTGCATGGTAGGAACTATGTGCTAATCAGTGTTCACTAGGGATGGCAATGGCTAGGAGAACTCATGGAGAAGCATGTGATCAGTTCGATCAGGTAATAGATTTGTAAGGTTCTGATTTGCTGGTCCTGATCATGTGTTAAACCAGGAAGTCATCACAGCAAATCAGGACCTTACAAATCTATCAGCTGATCGAACTGATCACATGCTTCTCCATGAGTTCTCCTAATCAGGGCCATCTCTAGGCCTGAATGCAGATTAAAGGGTCCCACTCTGATGAATGCTGGTCCTGTAGAAGAATGTCATTCTGGAGACCCATCACATAGGCTTAAACTGTATTTACTTAACTCGGTGCTCAGTATTCCGGCAGAGGCAAGCTGGAGTCAGAGGACTTCAACCGCTTGTGGAGATATCTTACCAGATTCACGGTAAATATTATGCTCAAAAAAGCACACTAAACGGGAAGAATATGGAGACTGCCATATTTATTTTCTTTCAAACAATACGACCGGGAATCCATAAGCAGCGCTATTCCAAACACTAGTGATATAAAAAAGCTCTAGTTAATGCAATGCTATGGGAGATTTTTAACAAAAAATCACATCCCTCATGTGGCATCACACCCAATAGCATTACATAAGCAAGAGCTTTTCAAATCACAAAGCGCTCAGAAAAGGCTTAAAGGAAATGTTCAAGGTAAAAAAAACAAAAACAAAGATCCACCTGTCCCTCGCCGCAGCTCCGGAGGCTCCCGGTCTTCTCCCCTGGCGCAGCCGACCTCGCCAGGTCGGCTTTCGGGTCGGCCTCTTCTGCGCTCCACCGCGCGGGTCAAGTGGTCCAGGCTGACGTCATCAGGGCGGTACTGCGTAGGCCCAGAACTATTGCGCCTGCGCAGTACCGTCCTGATGACGTCAGCTGGACCACGTAACCCGCGCCATGGAGTGCAGAAGAGGCCGACTCGGAACGAAGGTCGGCTGCGCCAGGGGAGAAGACCGAGAGCCTCCGGAGCTGTGGTGAGGGCACAGAACGACTGCCACCGGCTGGAGGAAGCCCCACGTAAGTGGATCTTTGTTTTCTTTTTACCTTGGACACTCAATTTAAGGCCCCGTTGACATCTGAGCGTTTTGCCGGCAAAACGCTCAAGCGCTTTTTAAAGCGCTAGTACAATAGAAACCTGTGGGCCCGTTCTCACTTGGGCGATTGGCGATTAACGCCAATCGCCCCCCCCCCCCCCCCCCAAAAAAAATTGTATCCTTCACCATTTTCAGGCGATTTCCCGGTGATTGCGTTTAGTGCTATAGAAGCGCTAATCGCGATCGTGGAAAATTGCCCCAAGTGTGAATGGGATTTTATTGCGTTAATTGCTCAAAATCTCCAGAGCAAGACGCTAGCAAAAGCGCTAGCATTTTGGGTTGAGTACGTGTGAACGGGCCATCAAGGAAACCAGAGATCATTCATACTTATGCTTTTATACATACCTGAGGTTTCCTCCAGCCCCATTGGCACAGATCACTCCCAGGCCGCCGTCCTCCGCTGCCTCCAGCTTCGGTACCAGGTCCCGTAACTTCCTCCAGTCGCGGCCAGTCTGCACAAGAGAAGTGCGCTCTCTGCATATCTCTCCAGCAGCCACCGGAGAGGTATGCAGAGGGCACACTTCTCTTACGCAGACTGGCTGCGATTGGCCGGTACCGGAGCTGAAGGCAGCGGAGGACGGTGGCGTGGGAACGATCTGTGCCAATGAGGCTGGAGGAAGCCCCAGCTATGTATAAAAGCATAAGCCATAAGCCTAAGCTCTTAGGCCCCTTTCACACTTGAGTATTTTGCCAGTGATTTCAGCAAAACGCTCAAACGATAGCGCTTTTGAAAGTGCTAGTGTAATAAAACCCTATGGACCCGTTCTTACTTGGGTGATTTGCACTAATCGCCGCAAATCGCCCAAAATCGCAAAAAACGCAAATGCGTAGCCTTCTCCATTTTCAGGCGATTTCCCAGCGATCGCGTTTCAGTGCTATAGAGGCGCTAAACGCGATCGCGGAGAAATGGCTGCACTGTCCAGTGATTTTTCCACGTGAAATTGCGGAAAAATCACTCCCACAAAACGCCGGCAAAAATCTCATGTGTTTTGCGCTTCTGAGTGTAAATGGGGCCTTATATTACATGGAGGTGGTAAAATTGGTCAGTGATTGGCCAATCATAATTGAAAGTGTGTACCAGGCTTTAGAAAAGCGTTGCTAGTGGGTTCCAGAGTCGGGTCAGGTGTGCTATTAAATTAAATCAATTCACTTAAGTTGAGAAAAAACTATACCTGCAGTTCAGCTCTCTACATTGCCCAATAAACCCTTTTTCAGTCCTGTGTCAGACTCTGTCTAATATCAGCTTATTCCAGTATAGGCCCAATGTCAGGCATAGTTTTAGATAGGGAAAATAGCTGCTGCCGCTAGGGATGGTCGGAAATGCCAATTTCCGTGTTCGCCGAAAATCCGCATTCCGCCATTGCCAATTTCCGCTACTGATTCCGTTTTCCACTAACGATTTCCGCATTCCGATGCGGATTTTCGGGGGAATTTCCGCCAAATTTAACATTGATTTTCCGTATGGTCTATTGGCCACCAAGTCTACTGACGTTTGGTCACCTTAAGTTTTGGTGCTAGAAGTTGTGCATGGTAGGAACTATGTGCTAATCAGTGTTCACTAGGGATGGCAATGGCTAGGAGAACTCATGGAGAAGCATGTGATCAGTTCGATCAGGTAATAGATTTGTAAGGTTCTGATTTGCTGGTCCTGATCATGTGTTAAACCAGGAAGTCATCACAGCAAATCAGGACCTTACAAATCTATCAGCTGATCGAACTGATCACATGCTTCTCCATGAGTTCTCCTAATCAGGGCCATCTCTAGGCCTGAATGCAGATTAAAGGGTCCCACTCTGATGAATGCTGGTCCTGTAGAAGAATGTCATTCTGGAGACCCATCACATAGGCTTAAACTGTATTTACTTAACTCGGTGCTCAGTATTCCGGCAGAGGCAAGCTGGAGTCAGAGGACTTCAACCGCTTGTGGAGATATCTTACCAGATTCACGGTAAATATTATGCTCAAAAAAGCACACTAAACGGGAAGAATATGGAGACTGCCATATTTATTTTCTTTCAAACAATACGACCGGGAATCCATAAGCAGCGCTATTCCAAACACTAGTGATATAAAAAAGCTCTAGTTAATGCAATGCTATGGGAGATTTTTAACAAAAAATCACATCCCTCATGTGGCATCACACCCAATAGCATTACATAAGCAAGAGCTTTTCAAATCACAAAGCGCTCAGAAAAGGCTTAAAGGAAATGTTCAAGGTAAAAAAAACAAAAACAAAGATCCACCTGTCCCTCGCCGCAGCTCCGGAGGCTCCCGGTCTTCTCCCCTGGCGCAGCCGACCTCGCCAGGTCGGCTTTCGGGTCGGCCTCTTCTGCGCTCCACCGCGCGGGTCAAGTGGTCCAGGCTGACGTCATCAGGGCGGTACTGCGTAGGCCCAGAACTATTGCGCCTGCGCAGTACCGTCCTGATGACGTCAGCTGGACCACGTAACCCGCGCCATGGAGTGCAGAAGAGGCCGACTCGGAACGAAGGTCGGCTGCGCCAGGGGAGAAGACCGAGAGCCTCCGGAGCTGTGGTGAGGGCACAGAACGACTGCCACCGGCTGGAGGAAGCCCCACGTAAGTGGATCTTTGTTTTCTTTTTACCTTGGACACTCAATTTAAGGCCCCGTTGACATCTGAGCGTTTTGCCGGCAAAACGCTCAAGCGCTTTTTAAAGCGCTAGTACAATAGAAACCTGTGGGCCCGTTCTCACTTGGGCGATTGGCGATTAACGCCAATCGCCCCCCCCCCCCCCCCCAAAAAAAAATTGTATCCTTCACCATTTTCAGGCGATTTCCCGGTGATTGCGTTTAGTGCTATAGAAGCGCTAATCGCGATCGTGGAAAATTGCCCCAAGTGTGAATGGGATTTTATTGCGTTAATTGCTCAAAATCTCCAGAGCAAGACGCTAGCAAAAGCGCTAGCATTTTGGGTTGAGTACGTGTGAACGGGCCATCAAGGAAACCAGAGATCATTCATACTTATGCTTTTATACATACCTGAGGTTTCCTCCAGCCCCATTGGCACAGATCACTCCCAGGCCGCCGTCCTCCGCTGCCTCCAGCTTCGGTACCAGGTCCCGTAACTTCCTCCAGTCGCGGCCAGTCTGCACAAGAGAAGTGCGCTCTCTGCATATCTCTCCAGCAGCCACCGGAGAGGTATGCAGAGGGCACACTTCTCTTACGCAGACTGGCTGCGATTGGCCGGTACCGGAGCTGAAGGCAGCGGAGGACGGTGGCGTGGGAACGATCTGTGCCAATGAGGCTGGAGGAAGCCCCAGCTATGTATAAAAGCATAAGCCATAAGCCTAAGCTCTTAGGCCCCTTTCACACTTGAGTATTTTGCCAGTGATTTCAGCAAAACGCTCAAACGATAGCGCTTTTGAAAGTGCTAGTGTAATAAAACCCTATGGACCCGTTCTTACTTGGGTGATTTGCACTAATCGCCGCAAATCGCCCAAAATCGCAAAAAACGCAAATGCGTAGCCTTCTCCATTTTCAGGCGATTTCCCAGCGATCGCGTTTCAGTGCTATAGAGGCGCTAAACGCGATCGCGGAGAAATGGCTGCACTGTCCAGTGATTTTTCCACGTGAAATTGCGGAAAAATCACTCCCACAAAACGCCGGCAAAAATCTCATGTGTTTTGCGCTTCTGAGTGTAAATGGGGCCTTATATTACATGGAGGTGGTAAAATTGGTCAGTGATTGGCCAATCATAATTGAAAGTGTGTACCAGGCTTTAGAAAAGCGTTGCTAGTGGGTTCCAGAGTCGGGTCAGGTGTGCTATTAAATTAAATCAATTCACTTAAGTTGAGAAAAAACTATACCTGCAGTTCAGCTCTCTACATTGCCCAATAAACCCTTTTTCAGTCCTGTGTCAGACTCTGTCTAATATCAGCTTATTCCAGTATAGGCCCAATGTCAGGCATAGTTTTAGATAGGGAAAATAGCTGCTGCCGCTAGGGATGGTCGGAAATGCCAATTTCCGTGTTCGCCGAAAATCCGCATTCCGCCATTGCCAATTTCCGCTACTGATTCCGTTTTCCACTAACGATTTCCGCATTCCGATGCGGATTTTCGGGGGAATTTCCGCCAAATTTAACATTGATTTTCTCAAACACTACAAGGTCTTTTTGAAATATTTTTTCCTCCTTTTTCCCACTTGTCTGCTTAACATTCCCTGAAAATTTGGTGTTTCTAGCACCTATGGAGGCTTTGTTATTAACCTCTAAAGTCGATGACACCGCATTGCGGTTCCAACAGGGCCGGAGCTACCATTAAGACAAAGGAGGCAGCTGCCCCAGGGCCCCAGAGCTTGTAGGGGCCCCCAGTGGCTACAAGAGAAAAAAAAATTCAAATCGGCCTTATAGTTTCTGAGAAAATCGATTTTAAAGTTTCAAAGGAAAAAAAAAATACACATTTAAAAACCTGCCAACTTTAATGGTTAATAGAAAATCCCCCTTAAATGCTACAAACCCTAAATTTGCAGGATATGTTAAGGAGATCATTAGGAATAAGAGGAAAAAACAATTTTTCAAAAAGACCTTATAGTTTTTGAGAAAATCGATTTTAAAGTTTAGAAGGAAAAATGTATACTTTTAAATGCGGTAAATGTCACTTTTAGTAGCAAACCTAACGGTAGTGTAATTTTACATGCATCAAATTAAAGCGCAATAAATTTCCTGACGGGGTTTCCAGGGGGTCTATACTCAGCCGCAGCACTTTGGCCAGGAATCGCTATACAGCCGCAATATGGCTGCATGAAGATCCCTGGCATTTTTTCCTATTTTCCCAATTTTTTTTTTATGTTTAGAGTGTGGGAATTTTTTTTTTTTTAAATTATGTGGGGTCCTCCCTCCTGAAACTTTTTAACCCCTTGTCCCCCATGCAGGCTGGGATAGCCAGAATGTGGAGCTCCGACCGATTGGGACTTCACACCCTGACTATACCAGCTGCAAAAAAGGTCCCCTAATGCCGATTTTTGTTCCGGGGTATATGTTGGGGGGGGGGGGGGGGGCCCAGGTTTACTTTGCCCTGGGGCCCCATTGTTGCTTAAACCGGCCCTGGGTTCCAATGCGGATTTTTGCGGTAATTTCTGCCGACTTTAACATCGATTTTCTCAAAAACTACAAAGTCTTTTTGAAATATTTTTCTCCTATTGTTTCTATTTGTCTGCTTAACATTCCCTGAAAATTTGGTGTTTCTAGCTCCTATGAGGGCTTTGCTATTAACCTCTAAAGTCGACTCAGCATAATACCGCATATCGGTAATACGAATTTTCTGCATTTTACATTAGTCAATAGCGGCCAACTTTGGCGGTTAATAGCAAAGCCCCCGTAGGTTCTACAAACACTAAATTTTCAGGTTATGTTAAGCAGAAAAGTAGAAACGAGAGGAAAAAAATATTTCAAAAAAACCTTGTAGTTTTTGAGAAAATTGATGTTAAAATCGGCAGAAATTACAGCTAAAATCCGCATTGAAACCGCTATGCGGTATGATGCCGACTTTAGAGGTTAATAGCAAATCCCCCATAAGTGCTAGAAACACCAAATTTGCGGGGAATGTTAAGCAGAACAGTAGGAATAAGAGGAAAAAAATATTTCAAAAAGACCTTGTAGTTTTTGAGAAAATTGATGTTAAAGTTGGCTGGAAATTTCAGCGAAATCCGCCTACCGCACTTCCATTACCGATTTCCGAATTTCGATGCGGAAATGCAATTTCCAATCGGAAATTTGGAAATTGCATTTCCCCAGAATCCGAACGAGCATCCCTAGCTGCTGCTAGGTGGCACTTTTGCCAGGTAATAATCAGCACAGCGTCAGCCTTTTTAGATTAAAGTGTTGAACTAGGTCCGACCGTTTCATCGCTGCTGGCTCCATCCTGCAGAGCCACATAATGCAAACATTATATGGGCACATTTGGGCTTGTTCCTGCAGCCGGATCTGGTCTGGCACTTCGCCACAATATGTGGATCAAAGTGTCAACAAAGTCCAGAATCCTCCAGCACAACGCAGCGCCACTTAATAACAAAAGTACTCAGGCGCTTGTTCAAGAGGGTGGGGCTGCAGAGCACTCTTCCCCTGATGGCAGGTCACCTCCCCCTTCTCTATTGCGAGAAAGAACACACCCACTGATTACTAGGAAAAGTCAATGAGAGGCTAACAATAACAAGAAGTTTCTAATGTTATGCAAATTTTACACAGTTGCTTATTGGAAAGTTCCATTTCCAAATTGCAAAAATATGCATAAAATTTGCATCGACTCAGTTATTAGCATCTGATTGAGTATCCCTAATGACAGCATGGAGGGGATCCTTGGACATGTGACGCGTGACTCCCATTAGATCTGTGGTCATTATACTCAGTTTTCCAGACTGGAGAAGAAATACCGTGGGGCACTGCTCATTTAAAAACCCTTTATTCCAGTTGGGTATACAGCCACTACAGAGCAAGTGCCTGACAGCTGTTTCGTGGGTTACACCTGCTTCTTCAGAAGCAAAAACATGTACATGAAGAAGCAGGTGCAACCTGCGAAACAGCTGTCAGGAACTTGATACCCCAATTGCTCTGTACTTGTTGTATGCCCTACTGGAATACAGGGTTTTTAAAGGAACAGTTCCCCACTGCATTTCTTCTCCAGTCTACATTACAAGGCGATAGATGATCATTCTCCTGGCACTTTATCTTTTTTTTTTTTTTTTTGCACAATATTCAGTTTTCTCTTTCTGTCTTTCAGGGCGTTTTTGCAGATATTGATAGAAATGGCAGCGGATTCTTGGACCCGGTTGAATTTTGCAAAGCGGTGAAACTAGCAGGTAATGAGCAAGATTGTTTTACATCAAGACAGTATTACAAATTAAGAACTGGGGCAAGAGGCCCTGTCACCTTCCACAATATATACACAGTAGAGTTCCAGTAATATGCACCCTCTGTAGGCTCTTGATGTGTGTCATGTGACACACATTGGGTCATGTGATGCATCACCGTACAGAGGATGAAGCAGAACAGCCTCCAGCTGTAAAGAGAGAAGAAGACCCAGAGCTCTGGCCTGTATTTTCTGCTCTGCATTAGTGAGATAGAGGATTCTGTTGGGGGCAACAGAGGTGGGTGGGTGGAAACAGGTGTCACAGTGAGGCCCTAACTCAGGGGTAGGGAACCTTGGCTCTCCAGCTGTTAAGGAACTACAAGTCCCACAATGCATTGCAGGAGTCTGACAGCCACAGTCATGATTAATAAAGGCAAATGCATGCTGGGATTTCGTTTTATCACAGCTGGAGAGCCAAGGTTCCCTACCCCTGCCCTAACTCCTTGAAACTCTCAAGCAACTGGAAAAACTACCAATCTGGTACCAAGCACCCTGTGGCAGAAAACTCTACTGTCTCCCTTTTTATTTTTATTTTTTTAAGTTATAGTGAATATCTGTTCACTGCGCAGATCTGCGCAGCACGCATCTGAGTCCCCATAGCCGCCAACGGGAAACCGCAAGACGCCGCATCCGGTTGTCCGGAAGACAACCGGAAGTACCTGAGGAGGGATGCGAGACGATGCGGCGATTGCCTCGCATCCTTATCGCTAATGGAAACCGGCCCTAAAATCTAAGTAACCTATTTCATTCCAAAACATTACTTATGAATATTTTAGATCATCACGTCACCAGTAGGTGGCACTGAAAACTCTTTTATTAATGTACTGTATAGAAATTACAGTAAATGGATTGTGAGCCCGCAGATTCGGGTGCTTGATGTAGTGGTGCAGGCTAAAACCACATAGAATCTATACCAGCAAATAGGGGGGAAAGTTCATATTTAACCCTTCCAGATCAAGCTCCACACTTTCGAAATAGGATGTACAAATAAAAAGTGTAACAACTCTTAAAGGACAATTGTAGTAAGAGGGATATGGAAGCTGCCATGTTTATTTCCTTTTAACTACCTAACGACCTCGTCACGCCGATGGGTGTGACCGTGGCGGAAGCCCCATGTCACGAGGTCCTAGTGACGGAGAACGTTGTGCTGAGTGTAGCGACCCTTGCAGCTCGACACCCGGTATTCCTGGAGTTGTGACAGGAGGACCAAGGTATACAAGAGGCAGGAGTGCTCGCTGGAACCGGAGATCAGGTAAGCAGGCTGGAACCACGGCACTCCTCACTGGCTGAGTCTGGTAGTGCAAGGACTCAGAGACCAGTGTAGTAAACAGCAAGGCAGATCCCAGGATAAGCAGAAGTCGGCACCAGAGCGGGTAGTCATACAAGCAGGGTTCGGCAACAGAGCGGGTAGTCAGGCAGGCAGAGGTCATCAACAAAGCGGGAAGTCGTACAGGCCGGGTTCAGTAACAGAGTTGGTAATCAGGCAAGCCGAGGTCAGGATCCAGGATTTAGGCAACAGGCAGACACTAAGTCACGACACGGGAACACAACACTAGCTGCAATACTACAGCACTGAGCTGTTGCATTCTCCAGACTTAAATAGGCGTTTTGGCGCGCAACGCACAGCGCGCGCATGCGCAAAGACACGCGTGCGATGCACGCAACGCGCAGCGCGCGCAAGCGCAAACGCGATCGCGCACGCGCGCATGCGCAATCACACACGCGCGCACGCACACGCGCAGACGCATTGTCAGAACAAACATGCATAACAACCATCCCTGTGCACGCGCGAAACACAACGCCTACGTCAACGCCTTCCGCGCCAACGCCTGCGCCGCGCAACGCAACGCACACTGGAGAGCACCGACAGGCCACCCCGCCGAGACCCTCCAGGATGACTGCCAGCATCCGTACGTGCCGACCACCTCGCCTGGACAGGTAACTGACCGTGACAATGCCCCCCCCCCCCCCAAGGGGCAGCCTCCGGATGCCCCCAGGGGCCGGCTTCTCAGGGAACTCCCTGTGGAATCTGTTGATTAATCGAGAGGCATGGATGTTGGCTGCCGATACCCATGAACTTTCTTCTATGCCATAACCCTTCCATTTAATGAGGTACTGGATCTGATTGTATCTCCTCCTGGAGTCCAGGATTGTTTCCACCTCATATTCTTCTTCTCCCTCCACCAGGACTGGTGGTGGAGGAGTCGTTCTTCGGCCCGGGAAGGGATCTTGACCAGTGGGTTTCAGTAATGATACATGGAAGACCGGATGAATCTTCAGACTGTCCGGAAGGTCCAATTCGTACGCCACTTGTCCTATCTTCCTTTTGATAGCAAATGGCCCAATTGATTTAGGACCCAGTTTCTTGGACGGACATGCCAATTTTAGATTTACTGTGGATAGCCAGACAGTATCCCCTTCTTTAAGATCAGGGTTACCTCTCCTGTGTAGATCAGCTTTCCTCTTGTAACTCTCCTGAGCCCGGGCCATAGTTTGTTGTAGTATTTGATTGTTATCCTGTAAATTTTTGATTAGGTTATCTGCAGCAGGAACTGAGGATTCCGGAAGAAGATTCGGCAGAAATGATGGATGAAAGCCATAGTTGGCGAAAAACGGGGTTTGTTGCGTACAGGCATGGATCGAGTTGTTGTAAGCGAATTCAGCTAATGGTAATAGCTGAACCCAATTGTCTTGAGAGGACGACAAGAAACATCTCAGGTACTGCTCCAGAGTTTGGTTGGTACGCTCAGTTTGGCCGTTGGACTGGGGATGATAAGCTGACGACAAGTTCAATTTGATATTTAGAGACTCACACAAGGCCTTCCAAAAGCGAGACGTAAACTGTGAGCCCCTGTCAGAGATGATATCGGCTGGGACTCCATGCAACCGTACGATTTCTCTTATAAACGTATTGGCTGTTGTCTGTGCTGAAGGTATGCCCTCCATAGGTAGAAAGTGAGCCATTTTAGACAATCGGTCCACCACTACAAATATAGTACTACAATCTTCAGATCTTGGGAGCTCCACGATAAAATCCATTGAGATGGAGTGCCAAGGTCTAGGTGGGACTGGTAGTGGATTTAATAGACCCCATGGTTTAAATTTTGAACCTTTAAACCGACAGCACGTGGGACAGGCGTTAACATACAACTTGCAGTCCTTTCTAAAGTTTGGCCACCAGAAGGAGCGATGCACCAGATCCTGGGTCTTGGTTACTCCAAAGTGCCCTGCCAGTCTGTGGTCATGACAAGTTTCAAGCACTACTGAACGAAACTCTTCTGGAACAAATAATTTATCATTCCACCACCACAGTCCCTCTTTTTTCTTCATTGATTCCTTGAACTTTTCCGGTGGTTCGGTTGAACCCTGGCGAAACTGGTCGGCTAAGGTTGGCTGAATAATCAGAAAATTCTGGTCGGACAAGATTGTATCATGTGTTCCTGCTCCTTCATCCTCAGGAAACATGCGGGACAAAGCATCTGGTTTAATATTCTTTTCTCCTGGTCTGTACGTGATGTGAAATATGAATCTTGAAAAGAAGAGTGCCCACCTGGCCTGTCTCGGGTTCAATCTTTTTGCGGTCTTTAGATATTCAAGGTTCCGGTGATCCGTGAAAATGAGTATGGGCTGGGATGCACCTTCCAGAAGGTATCTCCTCCACTCCTCCAATGCTACTTTGATAGCCAGCAGTTCTCTGTCCCCCACATCATAGTTTCTTTCCGCATCCGAGAGCTTCCTTGAGTAGAATGCCACTGGGTGCAGTAATGCTTTTATTCCTTGTCTTTGAGATAGCACTGCCCCTACCGCTGAGTTGGATGCGTCTACTTCCAATACAAATGCCAATGCCGGGTCCGGATGTTTAAGAACAGGAGCGGATGTAAAATGTTGTTTCAATCTATCAAATGCCACCTGAGCCTCCTTATTCCAAGAAAAGTGTGTATTCTGGCGCGTGAGTTGGGTAATGGGAAGAATTATAGCAGAAAAGTTTCTTATGAAGCGTCGATAAAAATTGGCGAAGCCCACGAACCTCTGAACTGCCTTCTTGTTGGTGGGGGCTGGCCAATCCAAAATTGCCTGAACCTTCTGAGGATCCATTACAAATCCCTCATCTGATATAATTAGTCCCAGAAACTGCACTGATCTCTTTTCGAATTCGCATTTTTCAGCCTTGACAATGAGTTGATGTTGCCTGAGACGAGCAAGTACCTGGCACACCTGATGACGATGGGTTTCCAGAGTTGACCAAAATACCAGGATGTCATCTAGATATACGATTATGAATTGGTCAATAAAGTCTTTCAGCACATCATTGATAAAATATTGGAATGTTGCTGGAGCGTTGCAGAGACCGAACGGCATTACCAGGTACTCGAAGTGTCCAAAACGAGATCTGAATGCGGTTTTCCATTCGTCCCCCGCTCTTATTCTCACCAGGTTGTACGCTCCTCTTAAGTCCAGTTTTGAAAAAATCTTTGCTTCACGGAGTTTTTGAAAAAGTTCTGGCACCAAGGGCAATGGATAACGGTTTTTGATGGTTACCTTATTTAATTCCCGATAGTCGATGCAGGGTCGAAGTGTCTTATCCTTCTTTTGCACGAAGAAAATCCCCGCACCAGCAGGAGAAATGGATGGGCGGATAAAACCTTTTCTCAGGTTCTCTTCAATATACTGTCTGAGAGTTTCTTGTTCAGGGTCAGAAAGCGGAAACATTCGCCCGAACGGAAACTTGGAGCCGGGAACTAGATCAATAGGGCAATCATAGGGACGGTGAGGTGGTAGACAATCGGCTCCTTTTTTGTCGAATACGTCAAGATATTCGTGATACTGAGGAGGAACGGTGTTCCGAAGTGCCTCTGATGCAAAGCAGCGGACCAGTGGAAACAGGACTCATGGGTAAACAGCAGCTCCCACAGTAAACGGAATTGAAAGAAACCGCTCCTGTGGACCAGTTGATGAGTGGATTGTGTGCTTGAAGCCAAGGTAATCCTAAGATTACCGGAAACATTGGAGAAGTCAGCAGGTCAAATTTGATGAGTTCTTGATGTTTTTCAAAGATCAGGGCCATGGCAGGAATGGTTTCCATGGTAACTGGTCCGGAGCTGACGATTGATCCATCAGCTAAGTGGATATGGAGAGGTTCTTTGCGGTTTTGTACCGGAATTTGATGATTAGTGGCGAAATGAATGTCCATAAAGCAACTGCAGGCTCCGGAGTCGATGATGGCAGTGGTTCTAATGGTTCTTCCTGGGAACTGGAACGAGATGGAATGATAAAATGATTAGTGGCTATTGCGGGACCCCCGGTAGGTGGGTCTCTAGAAATGCGATCCTCACCTGCAGGTCGGACTGGACAAGTTCTGATCAGATGACCAGCGGCTCCACAGTAGAAACACAAATTTCCTTGTCTCCTTCTGTTTCTTTCTTCTGCTGATAATGATGGACGCATGACCCCAAGCTGCATGGGTTCACCTTGATCTCCTACTTCAGCAGGCACTGTGGCGGAGGAGACCGGAAAAGCAGGGACCCAGGATGCACGGGACGAGCTACCTGCATTTCTTTCCATCTGGCGTTCCCGAAAACATCTATCGATTTGGATTGCTAGTTCGATCAACTCAAGGGTGGCGGGTATTCCAACCCGAGCAAGCTCATCTTTCAGAGACTCCGATAATCCAAGGCGGTACTGATGTTTAAGTGCTCCCTCATTCCAATCAGTATCAGCTGACCATCTGCGGAATTCGGACGTATATTCCTCTACGAGTCTTCGGCCCTGGCGAAGATTACGCAGCCCCATCTCGGCTGTTACTTGACGTTGTGGATCATCATATAAAGTAGCCATGTGAGTGAACAGGATCTCCATGGATGCTAGAGCTGGATGTTTCTGCTCCATTAACCTGTGAGCCCAAGCTTGAGGTTCTCCCTGGAGTAGGGCAATAATAAATCCCACCTTTGTTTCTTCAAGAGAAAACGTACGTGGTTGCAAGGCGAAATATATTCGGCAGGCGTGCTGGAAGGCCCAGAACTTGGATCTGTCTCCTGAAAAGCGTTCCGGTGTGGGTACCCGGGGTTCGGGCGCTGCTGCGGAGGCTGCTGCAGGTGCAGGGTTGACGGGTGGAGCTGACTGAGATGCAGCGGCAGGGGCAGATGGCAGATTGGGAGCAGGTACAACCGAGGACATAGTGTTGATTCGGCCTTCCAGGCGTTGATGTCCGGCTTGTAGCTCCTTAAGGGCTTCAGTTAAAGCAGACATCTGATTGCAAAGGGTGCTTAACACATTTGCTACCTCAGCGGTCTCCATTGTTGGCTGTAGTATTATGTCACGAGGTCCTAGTGACGGAGACCGTTGTGCTGAGTGTAGCGACCCTTGCAGCTCGACACCCGGTATTCCTGGAGTTGTGACAGGAGGACCAAGGTATACAAGAGGCAGGAGTGCTCGCTGGAACCGGAGATCAGGTAAGCAGGCTGGAACCACGGCACTCCTCACTGGCTGAGTCTGGTAGTGCAAGGACTCAGAGACCAGTGTAGTAAACAGCAAGGCAGATCCCAGGATAAGCAGAAGTCGGCACCAGAGCGGGTAGTCATACAAGCAGGGTTCGGCAACAGAGCGGGTAGTCAGGCAGGCAGAGGTCATCAACAAAGCGGGAAGTCGTACAGGCCGGGTTCAGTAACAGAGTTGGTAATCAGGCAAGCCGAGGTCAGGATCCAGGAATCAGGCAACAGGCAGACACTAAGTCACGACACGGGAACACAACACTAGCTGCAATACTACAGCACTGAGCTGTTGCATTCTCCAGACTTAAATAGGCGTTTTGGCGCGCAGCGCACAACGCACAGCGCGCGCATGCGCAAAGACGCGCACGATGCACGCAACGCGCAGCGCGCGCATGCGCAAACGCGATCGTGCACGCGCGCATGCGCAATCACACACGCGCGCACGCACACACGCATTGTCAGAACAAACATGCATAACAACCATCCCTGTGCACGCGCGAAACACAACGCCTACGTCAACGCCTTCCGGCGCCTGCGCCGCGCAACGCACACTGGAGAGCACCGACAGGCCACCCCGCCGAGACCCTCCAGGATGACTGCCAGCATCCGTACGTGCCGACCACCTCGCCTGGACAGGTAACTGACCGTGACACCCCAGGACCGTCTAACGACAATTGGTGTCAAGTCCTGGAGTATCAGTTTAGCAGGGAACGCGCGCGCCCATGTGCTCCGCTCTGTGATCAGCCTGCTAGCTGCGATTGAGGCTAGCAGACTGTTCAGAGCCGAAAGGGGAAAGAAATCCTCTTTGTTTACATTTGTACATTTGTACAGCGCTGCAATGTCCTGCAACGCTGTATGGGTGACACTCGGCTGTCCCTCAGTGCGGCTCCTAATGTGTGTTCTCTGATAGACTGATGCGGGGATGAGTGCCCATCGCGTCCTGTGGCGATTAGGACGGCACAGGGGGGAGGGAGGGAGAGGTAGGAAGGAGGGAGGGAAAAGCCTCCTTTCTTTTAATTAAAAAAAACAACAAAAAACAAACAAACAAAGATTGCAACAGCAATCAGAGACCTCCTACAGAGTGTCGTATTTAAGGACCACTATAGCCAAAATCGTAAAATTTAAAATACATGAAAACATATACAGATAAGAAATATGTTTTTTCCAGAGTAAAATGAGCCATAAATTACCTTTTTCCTATGTTGCTGTCACTTACAATAGGTAGTAGAAATCTGACAGAACCGACAGGTTTTGAACTAGTCCATCTCTTCATGGGGGATTCTCAGCAAGGGTTTTATTTTTTATAAAGACTCTCCCTGAAAAAGATTTCTACAATTATGCTGGCCAGCCTCCCTGCACACTGTACACTTTTTTTGGGTAGCTGGACAGATCAACTACCATTCGCTAAATGGCTTTGGAACTAAACAAAACCATTTTACTCCCCCATGAGGAGATGGGCTAGTCCTAAACCTTTTGGTTTTGTCAGATTTCTACTACCTACTGTAAGTGGTAGCAGCATAGGAGAAAAGTCATTTACGGCACATTTTACGCTTGAAGAAACGTGCATCTTATTTGTATGTGTTTAAATGCATTTTAAATTTTACAATTTTCGTGATAGGGGTCCTTTAAGGACAAGAAAAGGAGGTTAAATTAATTTGTGTGCTTCGTTGTAGGGCTGTGCAGCACACTGACAAAGCTGCACAGCCCTCTATTGTGAAAAATGGCCTGGTCACTAGGGGGTGTAAGCCTGTGGTCCTGAAGCAATACCAGTTGCCTGGCAGCCCTGCTGATCCTCTGCCTCTGATACGTTTAGCCATAGACCATGAAGGACAGGAACCCACTAGAAAGTACAAATCGCTAGTGCAACCACTAGCGCAGGGGCGTAACAATAGGCCCTGCAAGGGATGCAGCCACAGGGGCGCCCAGAAGCCACAGGGGACCCCATGAAGGGGGAGAAGTTTATTGTTCCTGTCCTGAGAAACTGACAACTAAGGGCATGGAGAGAAAAAAAATTCTGCTCTCTGCACAATTGTTCTAATGACTGCGTCTGCTCAGCCACTGATAAGGAATCATACAAAGTTTTGCAGACAAAGATTTGTAGACGGTCCCTATTCAGTGTTCAGCATGGTCTTGTGCTTTGGAAAACACATTAAAGTGTGCACTAGCCAATTGAATAACATTGGTTCTCAGTTTACCTGTGCCAAAAGGGGGAGGGGTTTGGGGTAGGGGGCCCCATCCCAAGATTTGCAGGGGGGCCCAGTGATTTCTAGTTACGCCCCTGCACTAGCGTTTTTAATTAGCGTTTTGTAAGCGATTTCATGATGAGCAATTTCCAGCTCTTTTGGGAACGTTTTTAAAAGGTGTAAGCTTTTTGCCAGTGATTGTGTAGTGATTTGCAATTAGGGATTTTAATTCTGATTGGTCCTTACAATGTATCATCGTTTTTTTACAGTTTACAGTAATTTAAAATCGCACTCAAATCGATAGGTGTAGCATTTCGTAAGCGATTACACAGCATTTATATACTTTACATTGAAACGCAAACACTCCCAAAATGCTGCATGTCCTGTGATTGCAGTTTTGCTAATTGCAATCGCTCCAGTGGAATTTGGCCCATCCATTAACATTAGCTGAGCGTTTAGGGAAATCGCTAGTGTTTTGAATTGCTCCCTAATCGCTCAAAAAATCGTTCTAGTGGGTTCCAGCTCTTAATCTAGTAGGACTACTGCTTCAATGCTTCTGACAGGTGTGTGTGATTCAGATGCTACTGCAGCCAGAGATCAGAAGGTTGGCAGGCAACTGGATTGTTTTATGAGGACATAAATATGGCAGCCTCCATATCCCTCTCACTTCAGGTGCCTTTTAATGATCATAATTATTTTTGCTGTGTTCATCTTCTAGATTTGAATGCAAGCAGTGATCTCCTCGGTCCGCTGATCGCTCGCTATGAAAACTCAGAAGAAAAACTTGCCTTTGTGGACTGTCTGACGTGTATGATGCGACTGAAGGCCGCCTTGAGTAAGTTGTACTGCTGAATAAAGTTGTGTTGTTGAAAACGAAGGACATAGAAACTAATTTATTAAAGCTAGGCACAGATCTAAAGAGGTACTCTAGTGACATATAGCAGAATGTAGTATTCAGCATAACCATTTGACGGTAATTTTCCTATAGCTATATATTGCTCTATAGTGGGATGTAGCTCTGCGCTCCCAGTGATGTTTAGCCTAGGCTTATTATAGATGCAGAAATCCTGCCCCCACCCCAAGCATTCTGGAAGACCAAGTATACTTTCCACTGGCTTTAGAGCTCTCAGTAAACAAACAAATGTTAGGATAGGAGTATGTATTGCGGCACCAGGTGGCATTGCATTTAGTAAAATATCTGAAATTTAGATTAGTGACATTTTACCATGCACTACCCATCTGGCACCCATTCTCACTTGAATTCTCCTCTGTAGGTTCCTAACCTCCCCATAAGTGCCTAACCCCCCCCCATAAGTGCCAAACTGCTCCCCCCAATAAATGCCTAACAGACCCCTTCCCCTCTGTAAGTGCCTAACCTTAAACCCTACCCCACCTAATGCCTAAGACTAATGCCCTCTCCTCCCTGTAAGTGCCTAACCTTATCCTCCCCCCATGGCTATCCCTAATGCCCCACCCCCCCATATGTGCCTAATCTTAACCCTCTCCTTCTAATGCTTGACCCCTAATGCACAGTTCCTCCTCTCTGTAAATGCCTAAAGCTATCTCTGTAATAGCTGGTGCCCAAACAACCATTGTTGTAGTCAATTGTTTATGATCAGTTACAACCCTTATGTAGAAGCTGATCAGGTATTAGCTGCATTGAGCGCACAAATAACTGCTTGTGCACCTGATTACTGATAAATAACAAGGGCGTCTAGTAGACATCTGCTGAACATGGTGCCCAATTGACCTAAACTCTAAGATAGTGGTAGACGTATTGGCAGGAATGTTCAGCTAGCGTTAGGGTAGCTTTAGGCAGATCAGTAGTAGTATTCTATTCTTAATTTCGGCACTGTAGGCGGCAAAAATCCATATCACCAATACAACACAAGCTGCTGATTCCAGGCAGTCTGCAACGGGCTTTACATCAGTCATTTTATATTGAAACCCTCAGGAGGAAAATGTCAGCTGTTTCAAAGTGATGTGTTCAGTATCTGTGCAGCTTTATGCATAGCTCCCAACTGTCCCTCTTTTGGAGGGACAGTCTCTCTTTGGGAGCCCTGTCCCTCTGTCTTCCTCATTTGTCCCTCTTTCAGGACTGATGTACAGAGCTATGTAAAAACATGTATTTTTCTACTGAAAAAATGTGGTTAAAGAAAACCTGTAACTAAAAAAAGTTTCCCTGGGGAGTACTCACCTCGGTAGGGGGAAGCCTCCAGATCCTATTGAGGCTTCCCCCGTCCTCCAGTGTCCCACAGCTGTCTCGCTGTGCCCCACTGAACAGCGGGGGTGTAAATATTTACCTCCCCGGCTCCAGCGCAGGTGCAGTATCGGCTCTCCGCTCGGAGATAGGCAGAAATAGACGATCACTGTCGGGCCGCTCTACTGTTCAGGCGCAAGTCTCCAGCACCTCGGCAGTAGAGTGGACCCGACAGAGATCGGCTATTTCCGCCTATCTCTGTGCTGAGAGCCACAACAGCGCCCCCGCTGGAGCCAGAGAAGGTAAATATAGCAAGCCTTGTCAGGCTTGTAGAGCCAGGATTGCGGGATGCTTCAGGGGAGCCAGTGCTGGATTGCCTGCAGCTACAGGGGAGGGGGAAGCCTCATTGGGACCCTGAGGCTTCCCCCTGCCGAGGTAAGTACCTCCCAGGGGGCTTTTTTTTTTATACAGGGTCTCTTTAATTAAATGTAAACTTCAGTTCTTACCCATCCTTTAAATTGATATATTTCTTACATTTAAATGTTAATATGAAGGGAAATGAACCAGGATAGAAAGGGCCAGTGTGGTTTGAATTATAAAACAACATATTTTCCTTATGAAATCTTTATGGTATGCATGACTAGGGGCGTGGTTAGGAATGTGACAGGGACGTGGCTTATAGTGTAATGGTTAAGGGCTCTGCCTCTGACACAGGAGACCAGGGTTCGAATCTCGGCTCTGCTTGTTCAGTAAGCCAGCACCAATTCAGTAGGAGACCTTGGGCAAGACTCCCTAACACTGCTACTGCCTATAGAGCGCGTCCTAGTGGCTGCAGCTCTGCTCTGGCGCTTTGAGTCCGCCAGGAGAAAAGCGCGATATAAATGTTCTGTGTTCTGTGTCTGTGTTTAAGTGTCTCTTTTTCTTATATCAAAAAGTTGGGAGGTATGTTTATGTAATGCTTCTCACAAACTTCTGCTTTTTCCAAACTTTTTCAGAAACTTTTTACTGGTTGTCAGTTGATGGCAAAGGAGTTTACCTGACTCAGGACAAGGTGAGGAACAGCTGTGGGGTATCAGCTTCAAATATGAGGATGTCCAAAATGCAATTTATCCAATAGAAAGTCATTTTTCATTGCTGATCATGAACAAGGAAAAGAAAACATCCTTATCCCTCCCTATACATACTTAAAGAGTTTAATCTGCACTCAGCAACTTCCTGGTCACTAGAGAGTGGTGGGCGATGATGTCAGAAGGGTGTGACAGAAGAGGGGGGAGTTTCAAGTCCTCCAAATTAACCCATTCTGGGTGTGGCTGATCCTGAAAGAGCCACGGAAGTCATCTCCACCCCCTCCACACACCAGCTGCAAATAATCCCCACCCCCTTAAGAAAACACACCCAAACATGAACTCAAAATTAGAGATGTCGCGAACATAGAATTTTCCGTTTGTGAATGTTGAATGTGAACTTCCGTAAATGTTTGCGAACATGCAAACCTCCATAGACTTCAATGGGCAGGCAAATTTTAAAACCTACAAAGACTGTTTCTGGCCTCAAAAGTAATGGAAAAGTTGTTTCAAGGGGTCTAACACCAGGAAAGGGGTATGCCGGAGAGGATCCATGCCAAAATTACCATAAAAAATGTATGGAGTTGACGCAAAGTCGGGTTTTAATCCCTAAAGGGCAGAGATCACATAATGCACAGCTCTGGGTGTCAGTGGGCAGTGGAGTGTCACACACAGAGAAATGCAATAGTACTATCAGAATACAGTGAAATAATGCACTGGAGTGGTACTGTGCGTGCAACTAATGTAGCAACAGCAGTAGTGTGCACACAGCTCTGGATGTCAGTGGGCTGTGGTAAAAAACCCGATGTGCTAGCCCTCAAAAGGGCTGTTTGGGGTGCATTCACAGCAAGTGAGGAGCAAAAACACAGGCCTAGCTAATGCTTTCCCTAACTATCTGCAGCAAGTCTGACCCTGCTCTCATTAACATTAGAGTTGGGCCGAACCTCCGATTTTAGGTTCGCGAACCGGGTTCGCGAACTTCCGCGGAAGGTTCGGTTCGCGTTAAAGTTCGCGAACCGCAATAGACTTCAATGGGGATGCGAACTTTGAAAAAAAAAAATTATGCTGGCCACAAAAGTGATGGAAAAGATGTTTCAAGGGGTCTAACACCTGGAGGGGGGCATGGCGGAGTGGGATACACGCCAAAAGTTCCCGGGAAAAATCTGGATTTGACGCAAAGCAGCGTTTTAAGGGCAGAAATCATATTGAATGCTAAATGACAGGCCTAAAGTGCTTTAAAACATCTTGCATGTGTATACATCAATCAGGTAGGCTTAGTGCACACCAGAGCGTTTCGGCTGCAGTTTGCGATCCGCTTGCGGGTGCGGATCCGCTTGGGTAATGTATTTCAATGGGCTGGTGCACACCAGAGCGGGAGGCGTTTTGCAGAAACGCATACTCCCGGGCTGCTGCAGATTTTGGATTGCGGATGCGTTTCTGCCTCAATGTTAAGTATAGGAAAAACGCAAACCGCTCTGAAAAACGCCTGTTCAGAGCGGTTTGCCAGGCGTTTTTTGTTACAGTAGCTGTTCAGTAACAGCTTTACTGTAACAATACATTAAATCTACTACACCAAAAACGCTTCACAAAACCGCAAAATGCTAGCTGAAACGCTACAGAAAAATAAGAAAAAGCGTTTCAAAATCTGCTAGCATTTTGCGGATCTGCTAGCGTGTTTTGGTGTGCACCAGGCCGTAGTGTAATTAAAGGGGAACTGAAGAGAGAGGTATATGGAGGCTGTCATGTTTATTTCCTTTTAATCAATACCAGTTGCCTGGCAGCTCTGCTGGTCTATTTCTCTGCAGTAGTATCTGAATAAAACCAGAAACAAGCATGCAGCTAGTCTTGTCAGAACAGACTTATAAGTCTGAACCACTGAAACACCTGATCTGCTGTATGCTTGTTCAGGGGCTATGGCTAATAGTATTAGAGGCAGAGGATCAGCAGAGCTGCCAGGCAACTGGTATTGATTAAAAGGAAATAAACAGGACAGCCTCCATATACCTCTCTCTTCAGTTCCCCTTTAAGGTACTGCTTCACACTGACACACCAAACTGTTCACAGAACAGAACAGGTATGCAGTGGTGGGTTCACAGTACAGGTATGCAGTGGTGGGTTCACAGAACAGGTATGCAGTCAGGGACAAGCTAAGCCTAACTAATCTTTCCCTATGAGAGACAGTGCAGCAGCTCGCCCTACTCTCACTAATGCAGGCAGGCAGTGGCACACGAGTGACCGTAATGGCCGCCGCTGCCTGCCTTATATAAGGGGGGTGGCGCTCCAGGGGCTAGTGTAGCCTAATTGGCTACACTGGGCCTGCTGACTGTGATGTAGAGGGTCAAAGTTGACCCTCATGGTGCATTATGGGGCGAACCGAACTTCCGCAAAAGTTCGCCTGCGGGACACGAACGCGAACCACGGAAGTTCGCATGGAACCGTTCGCAGGCGAACCGTTCGGCCCAACTCTAATTAACATTCAGCAGCCACCAGAGAATGAATCCAATATGGCCACCGCAAGTGCTTTTTAATAGGGGGGTGGGGAGTCCAGAAGGGGGTGCTAGCTGATTGGCTGCCATGTGTCTGCTGACTGTGAGGTAAGGGGTCAAAGTTAAGCTCAATGATGATGTATAGGGGGCGTGTGGAACACCACAAATGTTCGCTGTTCAACGCAAATGCGAACAGTGGAAGTTCCCAAAATACTGTCCGCTGTCGAACAGTTCGGGCTATCTCTACTCAATGAGAACACCAGCACATACCACTAAGGCTGCATCTGAAATGACCACCAGCTCAGTGTGTCACCTAAATAGATTTTCTGCACACTTCGCATTCAATTCAGATGCAAATCATATCTCTACTCAAGATTCAAATACGAGAAAAAACATTGAATGAGGGCTGAGCCACACTATAAGCGCTTTTCTGGGCGCTTGTGATTGATTAGCGCTTTTTAAAAATCACTCCCATTCACTTTCATTAAAATTGCGGTAAAAATCACTGCAATCGCGCAATTGCGTAAGCGTAAAATTGCTGCAATTTTTACCACGATTTTAATGAAAGTGAATGGGAGCGAATTTGAAAAGGCGCTAATCAATCACAAGCGCTCAGAAAAGCACTTATAGGGTGGCTAAGCCCTGACTGAATGCTGGGTTACAAAATGTAGGTAATGCAGGCAAACATGAATGCATGTGAAAATATATGCATGCAAGAAAATGGAGCCAGCGCATGCTTGGGAAGTTATTGGGGGGTTTTGCACACATTATTTTTGTGCATTTCTTGCATTTTGCAACCCGGCATCTGGACATAGACCTTTGTATGGCCCTTCTGTGCGCTCGTCCTTCTTTTCATATTTGCCTTTTCTTGCATGTATATATTTTCACATGCATTCTTGTGTGGCTGCATTTCCTGTATCTATGCGCTCAGCTTTCAGTATATTCAGTAGCGGTGCTTTTTTTTTTTTTTATCCAGCTTCAGCTATACATTTGTAGTTTATGGATGATAACTTTACCTTCCAATTCCTATAATGCAGTGTTTGTGTATGTTCTTTATACATCCTATACTGTAAGTATTATAATTTTTCCTTATTTTCTGCCTTTGCAGTGGATGAAGATGATGGTGTGAAGTTAAAGCCATAATGTTTTGGTAAGAATTCCCCCCTTCCCTCAAAGAAAAGAAATTCCGCCTCTGAATGCCTGAACCTGCCTCCTTCATGTGCAGTTGGACACTTCATCTGCCCAAAAATCTAAAATGTTCTGCCAGAGTCCCATGCTGCTAGCAGACAGGAGTGCTGGTGCACTGGCAGCTGGATACTGTCATAATGTTGTTGGGATTTGGGAAATCAGAGGGTTTTCTTTTTTGTTTTGTTTTTTACCATGATGTGTAAATGTGATCAATTTGGTGTAAATAAAAATTTTTGTGTTAAGGTTCTAAAAATCTGCTTTCTAGATGTACCTTTTTATCTACCTTTTATACTCGCGTATAAGCCTAATTTTTCAGCACAAAAAATGCGCTGAAAAGTGACCCTCTCGGCTTATATGCGAGTCAGTGGAGCAGAACGGATAATGAAGCAGGTTTTGTTACTGGCAGAGGAGGGTAAGGATTGTGCACTAGTGATCCTGCTCTTGCCAGCTGGCTCCCAGCTGTGTTTGTGCCCCACATCACCTGCAATATGGTGTGCAGAGTGGGCTACTCAAGACTACCTGTGTCCCCTGGCTTGTGGAGTGGAGCATGCCAGCAACATGTCGGCAGTGCAATGATCAGGGATTCTTCCTGCGTGGCAATCAGTGTGTCTCATATCTGACGCCATCTAGTGGCGTCTTGTTACACAGCTGTATCATCCTTGGGGCACATCTGGCTATGGGGAGGGGGGCTGACTTCTACTGGGGGCACATCTGGCTACTGTGGATGAAACTATACTGGAGAGAGGGCTTATACGCGAGTCTATTACTTTTTTCTGGTTTCTGGGGAAAAGTGGGTACCTTGGCTTATACGCAGCTTGACTTATAGCCTAATATATACAGTATATGGGTGTACGGCAGCAGATATTTCTGCTCATTGCATATGCGGGGCTGGGCTTCTCTTTCTGCTCAGTATAAATGTTCTTGGTTATGATTTAGACTGTGTCTGAGGCGGTATTAAAAAAAACAACGTGATACTTACCTAAGAGCGAAGCCTCTGCATCCTGCTTTCCACCCCCACCAGGCCCCCACCGTTGCCAGGCACGAACACCCAGCACATATCCGGCAAGAGCTTATTGGATATGTTGCATGGCGCTGCTACTCTTCATGCACAAACGTGACTTATTGCGCCTGTACAAGTACGTCCACGCCTGAGCAGTAAGCCGGAGCCGTACATCCACTAGTGGCTTTATGCTACTGCACAGGTGTGGTTGTTCTTGCAAGGGTGCAGCAGGGCCATGCTTGTGCATGAAGAGAAGTGCGAGTCAGAGCTGGATCATCCACCAGGCAACCTAGGCAGGTGCTTGGGGCCTAGTGGGTGCCAAGGGGCCCATCTCCACCTTCTTTGACCTCTCTCCTCTTCAGCCTACCACATACCTCCCAACATTTTCACATTAGAAAGTGGGAAACAGGCCACAACCCTAACCACACCCTCAACACACACCCTTGTCAAACCCACCCAAAAACATTTTTAAGAAACGTTTTTTTAATGATCACTCCCTTAAACTTAATAACTAATGTGGGGAGGAGGGTGCCCGTGGGTGGGGAGGAGGGTGAGGGTGCCCGTTGGTGGGGAGGAGGCGAAAACAAAATTATCGAGGCGCCAGCTGCGCCGATGTGGGATGCGGGTCGGCATTACATTCCTCCCTCCCTTCCTCCTAATGTGCTCCCCAGTGTCCCCCTGCTTGCAGAGTAAAGTGCGCAGTGAAGCGGGCTGTCATCTTACCGTCCATCCTCGCATACCGGCATCATGCTCTTCTCTGCTTCCTGTGACATCACAGGAAGTAGAGTGAAGCCAGATGCCGGTACGCGAGGATCAATGGTAAGATTAGATGACAGCCCTCTCCGCTGCGCACTTTACTCTGCAAGCAGGGGGGCACTGGGGAGCACATTAGGAGGAAGGGAGGGAGAAATGTAATGGTGGCCACCTATCCTGCATACTGCATTGGCGCGGCTGGCGCCTCGATCATTTTTCCCCCCTCTCTGCCCAGCCGGCCGGGACACTGGGGGGCCAAAACGGGATAGCGGGAGAGCCCCCAAATCGGGACAGTCCCGCAGGATTCGGGACAGTTAATAATCCGAACATTTGTATAGCGCTTTTCTCCTTTCGGACTCAAAGCGCTCAAGAGCTGCAGCCACTGGGACGCGCTCAGGAGGCCACCCTGCAGTGTTAGGGAGTCTTGCCTTGAACTCCTTACTGAATAGGTACTTGACCTAGCCAGGATTCGAACCCTGGTCTCCCATGTCAAAGGCAGAGCCCTTAACCAGTACACTATCCAGCCACCCTACCAGAAGGACCACAAGGGGGCCCCAAATCTGCTTTATTGCCTAGGGCGCTATTACGTCTTAAAGTGAACCTTAAGTCATGACAAGAAAATGAGTTTTACTCACCTGGGGCTTCCCTCAGCCCCCTGCAGCCGATCAGTGCCCTCGCCGTGTCTCTCTGATCCTCCCCGTCCCCGCCGGCGAACACTTCCGGTTTCGCCGTCAGGACCCGGAGGCCGCAATAGCAGCATAGGGGGCGATAATTTGGCTGGGAACGCGAAGAATCACTCGCGTTCCCATGCCTGTCGGGTCCTGACGGCAAACCGGAAGTGGTCGCCGGCGGGGACGGGAGGATCAGAGAGACACGGCGAGGGCACCGATTGGCTGCAGGGGTTGAGGGAAGCCCCAGGTGAGTAAAACTCATTTTTTTTGGCATGACTTAAGTGCCTCTTTAATCTATCTCTGCTCGGACGTGATCTTCAAGAGGGTCCTACTCCTGAACATCGATGGTGGTCTAGAGAAGTACGCGGGAGGCCTTTATAAGCTTCATTCCCATCGTTAAAATTGATATTTTTCTTATTTTTAAATGGAAATCAAAAGTTAGCTTTCTTAAAACAGAAAGAATTTGCGATAATTCAGGTTGGAGTGAGCTCCGAGATGTCTCCCAGGGCATCACTGCTGAATATATGCAAATTAACCATTGTTGCCCTTAGAAGCTAAACACACCTCCAGAACCGCTTGATTATTTTTAACTGTTAAACTGAAGGAAAACTAATGATAATATATGGACCAGTGTGGTTTGACTGCTAAAGCTAAATTCTTTCCTATTAGTCGCTGTCTTGCTGTTCACTCTTTCCTAATTGTTCTAGACGTTCTCCCATCAGGTCTGCCATCCTCCCTGATTTGATCCCGCCTCCTTCTGTGCAGGCTGCCTTCTGATTGGTCAGCACAGTGCTGCATGTTAATTTTAATTGTTTCCTCTCAGAAATCAGGATAGATAAAGTTCATCATCTGCATTTGCACTTGTACTGGCTACACAGGCTTGAGAAAGGGAGGATCTCCCTCCCAAAACATTACTCCTCATGTGCTAGCCTGTTCATTGTTATTGCCTATATCTGAACTATGGATATTTAACCCTTCAGCAGCCAATTTATTTAGAGGCTTGTAAGTGTTTCAGACCAATGTATTTTACCACATTCTTTTTATTTCTTATTTGTGACCTTTCCTTGCTACTAATTAGTATAGCTGTAATGTGTATTTATGGTCACTTGTCACTAGGGGCAGTGTGCGACAATAACAGGACTTCTGCATTCAGTTTCTATATCCTCTGCTAGCAGAGAGACATCAAAGCATTCCAAGAATTTACAGCACAACAAGTTCTGCTGAGAATATTGTCTTGTTACTAACTGTCCCTCAGAGGAGCTCACAATCTATCATATTTTTTTTTTTAAGGCCAATTTTTTTTAGGGGGAAGCCAATTAACTTATCTGTATGTTTTGGGGATGTGGGAGGAAACTGGAGTGCCCAGAGGAAACCCATGCAGACACGGGGAGAACATAGAGAACTTGCAGATGGCTGGGATTCGAACCAGGGACCCAGCGCTAACCACTACGCCACCGTGCTGCCCTGAACTTCAGCGCTGTCAGGCAAGGCGGTACTTGACCCACTGCATGTCTCCTTTCTTTGGTGGCTGCTGCCTTTTCATCAATGGTTGTTGGAATGGCTGTACAGAGATTAGATATTCTCCTGTTCCAGTCTACCCATAAATGAACCGTCCGGGCATCTATTGCCTGTAGATGACTTTATTGAGGACTCTACTTCCTATATGCAGCCTTGTTAGTGTTTCATTGTACAACAGTGAGGCCTTTGGGCTGCCGAGAGTCAGACGACGCGGCTTGGGAGGCTGAAATAATGAGAATGGATTTTGGGAAGGTAATTGTAATTCAGCCGAGATCCCGCAATGTGGAACGTTTTTATTCTAATCATACAAAAGCAATTTGGCATCGAAAACCGGCGGGACGATACAACGTCCACAACACGATGATAATTGTAGAACGCCTTAAATGCTCTCGCCGCGATTTGCTCAATTCTCATTAAGAGGGGGGAAAATTGGCAGCTTTAAGACTATCAGAAATGCAAATCGGACGAAGGGAAAACAATTCTCTGTGTTATCAGAGACATATAATGGCCAGTGGGGCATTTTTAACATTTTTTTTTTGTTATTGAAAAAATATTTCCAGTGTTTACATCTAAAGTCTCAAGTATTTCTGATTGATTAAAACTCCTAACCCCCTTGGCGTTATGATTCTTTCCGGATTTTAGGGTGTAAAATTGGAACAATTTTTTTGCATGTTTTTAGACCCTAAAATTGAAAAAAAAAATCATGCTGCTAGAGAGGTCTGCAGCAGCCAAGGACTAACTCACCTCCCTGGGATCCAGAGCTGCAGTTCTCCCTCTGTCTTCCGGGTGGCGCTGTAACCCTATAGTTAGATTGCCGGCTGTTGTCATGACAACAGACGGCGATCTTACCAGGGGGAAGCAGAGCCTTGGAGGAGAGGAAGAAGAATGGCGGCCGACGTCGGGATCCCCCGGGAGGTGAATGATAAACGCCCGCTGCATGCATAGCTCTACATAGATCTCCGGCTGCTACCAGGAGTTACGCTCGGGGTTACCGCTCTTGGCATGTTTTTTCCACCTTGAGCTGGACTCGTGATTACCGCTAAGGAGGTTAAGTGACGGGCAGCTGCGTGCGTCAAACTCCTTCACTGTCATCTGAGACAAAACCAACAAAATGTATAGCAACAGTATTGCTATACATTGTCCACCCCCATGCAGTAGTGCATATTTTCCCAAATGAGCATCCCCTTCGTACAAGCACACCTGCGTGTGCGCAGTAAGCCGGAGCCACACGTGTACGGTAAAGCATACCCCCAAGCTCGTAACAGGAGAGGAGGGTGGCCCCGATGTGGAGTGGGGCAGCACTAATTAAGGGGGTACAACAGAGGAAAGCCTCAGTAGAATCCTGAGGCTTTCCTCTCTTTAAATAAATACCTTTTTGAGCCTGAGCTTCGACTCAGAGGCAGAGGGGTTAATGGCTGTAATATGTTTATATTTACTGTATGCAGTGCAGTGATTAACCCCTCCTGGTCCCCAAGTGCAGTTGTTAACTTTACTGGGTAGACTTATACTTGAGTCAATAAAAAACTCCAGCTTAAAGTACCCCCTGAACCAGGTTGTAAATAATATATTTTTTATACAGTTTAATTTCTGGTGCTGTGACTTACGTCACAACCAGGGATGGTCGTAGTCAGCCAACTTCGCTACACTGGAACTACGCATATTTTTACGCAAATACGCTTCACAATCTACAGCTATGTAATCAGAAACTTCACTATGTTTGCATACCGTAGACTACGTGTTAAAATACGCAAGCTTCGCGTAGTGCCAAGCGTAGTTGATGCGACCGCTTATGCCCTTACGCGGAAAAATTTCCTCAATAATCTTCAACCTATTTGCAAATATAAACTAATAACAGCGTACATTCCACCTTCCAATGCGGAATTGTATGCGTATAAAAGGGCAATAATATTTCTGCGCATGCGCAATGACCCATATAAATGCAGTTACCGCACGCGTAGTTGACTTCGCAATACATACGTCAACTACGCGTAGCGGGCAAAGCTTCGCATAGCGGGACTACGACTACGCGGAAATGCGTACGTGTAGTTCTTAAACTTCGGCTACGAACTACGATGCATAGTTGCGTACTACGACGCGTAGATTCGCGCTGGCGTAGTTTACGAGCAACCCTGGTCACAGCACAATTCTCTCTCTCCAGCGCCCCCTGTGTCCCCGTTCTGCTCAGCCGAAATATTCAACCTGAGCAGAATTTCGATGATGGGCGGGGAGAAGTGTCAGTACTTCCTTCTCTCTGCCTGTCCTTAGCTCCGCCCCTGCACTTGCAGCTTATCGTTCCTGATCTGAGACTGCACACAGCGTGCAGGGGAGCTGCGCTGTGTGCGGGGTTCTGATAATTGAGGTCAGAACGATAGTGCACTAATATACACTATTGTTCTGACCTCAATTACCACAAGCCTGCACACACAGCGCAGAGGTACTCATATCAGGAATGATCAGCTAAGAGTGCAGGGGGTGGAGCTAAGGACGGGCAAAGAGAAGAAAGTACTGACACTTCCTCCCCGCTCATCATCGAAGACTTAGTACAGCGGGGAGCTGGTGGAGGAGGAGGAGGATGGTGCTGTGATGTATTGTATATCACAGCACCAGAAATTTAGCGATATAGATGTGTATTGTTCAAAACCCCGTTCGGGGGTACTTAAAGGATACCACAACTGACATGTGGCATAATGAGATAGACATGGGTATGTACAGTGCCTAGCACACAAATAACTATGCTGTGTTCCTTTTTTTCTTTCTCTGCCTGAAAGAGGTAAATATCAGGTATGTAAGTGGCTGACTCAGTCCTGACTCAGACAGGAAGTGACTACAGTGTGACCTTCACTGATAAGAAATTCCAACTATAAAACACTTTCCTAGAAGAAAATGGCTTCTGAGAGCAAGAAAGAGATAAAAAAAAAGGGGAAATTCTTATCAGTGAGGGTCACACTGTAGTCACTTCCTGTCTGAGTCAGGACTGAGTCAGCCACTTACATACCTGATATTTACCTCTTTCAGGCAGAGAAAGAAAAAAAGGAACACAGCATAGTTATTTGTGTGCTAGGCACTGTACATACCCATGTCTATCTCATTATGCCACATGTCAGTTGTGGTATCCTTTAAAGAGGGTCAAATACTGGGGTCAATTTATACACGAGGTCAACATATATATATTCAAGGATATACATACTGTATATTGCTGTGTATTGGTATGTAGCTCCGCCCCCCCAGTAATGCTTAGCCTAGGATGATTATCTATGCGGAATTCTTCCCCAGAGCATTCTTGGAGATGAGGTGTATTTTCTACTGACTTCGGTACTCTCAATAAACAAACATTCTGAAGAGATGTCGTCACCAGTGATAAATTGTAGAATATAAAACAAGGTAAGTAAATTTTTTACAATGGGCAAATACTGACTACCTAATCTATAAATGAACTGAATTTTATTAATGATGTAATTTTCAGTACAGTTGCTCCTGAAGTATACATTGTACTGTGTATGATGACAAGTAAGTGTGTAAGTTGCACAATGTAATAACTTGTTACACTGTCTATCTATAGTAGGTCATGGTCAATGGACCTTCCATACACCAATTTATCATTCTTCATTGATATCATCAATTTCTTGTGACACTTTATTGCCTTGGATTGAGTTTCCACCTACTTGTGCATTACTCATACTTCCACACCCGCATAGCAAGTGATAATACATATACAGTATATACACCACACTTTTCATTACTCATCACCATCTGATCATTCACCTCTGAACAGATCTCACTACTTAGGGCCTGTTTTCACTATGGCGTTGCATAATCGCCGGCGAATCACCGCAAGCAAAATCGCATGCAGGTGCAATTCCGCATGCGTTTTTTGCCACGAATTCGCATGCAAATTCGCATAGGTGACGTTATATGCGATTTTAACCATGTCACTGCCTGTGTGAATTTACATTGGTACCTATGCGAAATTCGCATACAAATTTGCGTCAAAAAAGGCATGGGGAAAACGCATGCGATTTCCCTATTAAATACATAGTGTGCGATTCACCTGCATTCCACACGCAAGTGAATTCTGAGGGCTCTGCCGTGCAGAAAAATCCTGCACAGAAAAACGCACAGCAAAACTGACAAGTGGAAACAGGCCCATCCACTTGTATTGGCTGTGTGAATCCGCATGCGGACAACGCATGCGGATTTGCAATAGTGGAAACGGGCCTTAAGTTAAACTTATGGTTCCCATACACGGTACAATAAAAAACGTTTGATTTTCCCATTTATTTAACCAAATTGATTGAATGAAAATAATCTTTTTTTTCGATCAAGAAAAAAACGTTTATTTCGTTTTTACGATTCAATCCGATCAGATATGTTGGAAAAATCTTTATATTCGATATTTTTTTCTGTATTTTCTGATGAATCAAATGTTCCTGTATGGTACCTTGAAAATAACTGCAAATTTTTTTTCTTATATCGATCTAATGGAATAATCGCATGAAATGATCTAATTGAAAAAAAAATGAAGAAGTTATACCATCTATGGGCACTATTAATTGGAGCTTGTAAAGGTAGCCATACACTGGTCGATTTGCCATCAGATCCGACCAACAGGTAGATCCCTCTCTGATCGATTCTGATCAGAGAGGGATCGTATGGCTGCCTTTACTGCAAACAGATTGTGAATCGATTTCAGCATAAAACCGATCACAATCTGTGAAGCTGCCGCCGCCCCCTTCCCCTGCATACATTACCTGCTCCACCGGCGCGTGTCGCCTGGTCTCCACTGTCTTCTCCATGCTCGGCTCCTCCAGCTTCACTGAACTTCCTGCCGGGGAAGTTTAAACAGTAGAGGGCGCTCTACTGTCTAAACTTCCTGCCGGTACAAGAAGTTCAGTGAAGCTGGAGGAGCCGAGCACGGAGAAGTGACAGCGGAGACTGGGGACACGCGCCGGTGGAGCAGGTAATGTATTGCCGCTAGCGTCGGTCGTCGGGCAAAATCTTCAACACGGACCAATCGACGGGAACGATTGATTTCGGATGGAAATCAATCGATCTGTCAGCGTTTGCGCAACGATTTCACAGCAGATTCGATCACAGTGATCGAATCTGCTGTATATCGGTGGGAAAATCGTTAGGTGTATGGGCCCCTTAAATGTTTCTTTCCTAAAGCTACATACTCATGAGAAGATGGATTGGGAGATCTGCAGCATCCAAATATACAACGAACGAGTGTTCCCCGATCCATCTTCCACATTCGCATACCGCAGGAACAAAAGACGAGTGTGAATGAGACTTTGAACAGTTGCAGTAATCAGCGCAGGTGTCTATGGGGAATGGCGCATGATAGTTTGCGTTGGGATCCGTCATGACTGTCTCGATCGCAGCTCGTCGCTTAATTGTTTAACTAAGTTTTGTTAAATGATGTTACATGATCTCACGGAAAGTGATCATCGGCGCAAAAAAAGTGCGAGGCAGGGAAAAGTATAAGCTTTAAAAATAATTTTTGCAGAGCAATCGCAGCGCAGGAAAAGTGAAGAACTCCCTGAAAAACACATCTAGCTCCCTCCTTTCCTCATTTACATCCTAGTCTGTCCGCAGGGGTGTAACACCAGCCCTGTGACCCCCGCTGTTGCAGGGGGCCGGGGAGTTATGGGTTCTGGGGGCAGAGAAGAGCAGCAGCAGCCTCATACATTACCATGTTCTAGTGCAGCAACACATCCTCACTTCTCTCTTCACTGCAGCCGCTGTACATACTCTCTCCTTGCAGCTGCCACATGTACATGTCACATGACATGCATCGAGAGCCACAAACTGATGCTCTGGTACAAGGTAATGAGTGGTGCTGCTGCTTTATAATCATGAAGGGGGGGCAGCCAGCGGTAATGCACTATGATCTTGGGGAGGATAAAGGAGAGTTTGCAGGGGGGCCCGGATGCTGGCAGAGTCTTGCTGGGGGCCCCGCCTGGTTTAAGAGTGCGCGCCCTTGGATGAGGGTGCGTCAGAGGTGTGACTGAAGGTTAGGCCAAGGTGTAGAAAATACCTGCCTTATAAAGCGTGCATGAAAAAAAGGGCGCCGTGAAAAAATGGCCTACGTTGATAACAAAATGACGCTGGTTATTAATGAAATCTGATAACGATAAACATCATTGTCAAGCTTTGTTAACGATAACTATCGTTGTAAAAACAGACGAGAAAGAAGTTAACGTTAAATATCGTTACGAAGTTCAACAATGCAGCTTAACCCAACCCTACTCTCACAAAGAACCCTCCCCGGGTGGTGCCTAAAACTAACCACTCCCCCAGTGGTGCCTAACCCTAACCACTCCTGCCCTGGTGGTGCCTAACCCTAACTACCCACCCTGTGCTACCTAACCCTAACCACCCCTGGTGTTGCCTAAACCTAACCGGCTCCGGGCGGTGCCTAATCCTAACCGCCCCCCCGGGTGTTGCCTAACCCTAACCTCCCCCCAGTGGTGCCTAACTCTAACCACCCCCATGGTGGTGTCTAAGGGCTGGTTCAGACGGACGTTTGCAGAGCGTTTACAGCCAGCGTTCAGGGCTTGGTGTTAAACGCTCCCATTCAAGTGAATGGGAGCGTTTGTACCAAGCTTTCAAGCGCGTTTACACAAACGCGGCGTTTGGGTCCCGATTTTCTCTGGCGTTCAAGGAGCCCCTGGAAGCTACATGTAGCTTCCAGGGGAGGTTAACCGCGACGGCTAATGTCTCCCTAGGGGAAGAAAAAACGCGACCGCATCCAAACGCACACGAACGCTGCTGAACGCGACGCCAGCAAACGCAACGCCTCCAAACGTCCGTCTGAACCAGCCCTTACTCTAACTACACCCCCTGACTTTGCCTAAGCCCCCCCAGTGGTCCTTAACCGCCGCCCGGGCGGTGCCTAACCATAACCACTCCCTCTGCAGAAACACTTTTACACATAGTAACGATAATATCTTTAATAACGTAAAAGTTGTAAATATAAACAAAATATTATGACAAAAACTAACTATCACATACTTCAAAAACTATAATGTTCTAATGTTGTTAACGATATTTAACACAGCGCCCTTTTTTCTGCTTTTTGTCGCCGTATTAACGATAATTAGATTAAAGTCTATAGCGGCGCAATTTTCATCCACCCTCAGCTGACGCCCTTTTTTCATAGTTACATAGTTATTTTGGTTGAAAAAAGACATACGTCCATCGAGTTCAACCAGTACAAAGTACAACTCCAGCCTGCTCCCTCACATATCCCTGTTGAACCAGAGGAAGGCGAAAAAACCCTTACAGGCATGGTCCAATTAGCCCCTAAAGGGAAAAATTCCTTCCCGACTCCAGATGGCAATCAGATAGAATCCCTGGATCAACATCATTAGGCATTACCTAGTAATTGTAACCATGGATGTCTTTCAACGCAAGGAAAGCATCTAAGCAGTGCTGCTCAACAGGATACCGGATATCCGAATAGACTCGGATATCCGAACTTTTTAGGCCTATCCGATCGGATCCGGATTCCGGATAGCTGGATGGGAATCCGGATAGCTCTATGCGGATAGTTGGTCTCATAACCCGGATACCCGCGGATACCGGTCGGATATCCGAATCCGGGTGCTGTAACCATGGACATTATGTCCATGACGTCATTCAGCCAATCAGAGCGCTCCCAGCCTAAGCCCAAGCACCCAATCACAGAGGAGAACCTTGGCCAGTCCCTCCTGTATATAAGGAGGGGGCCATGTTAAGAATCTCGTCCTTGCTTTGTGACTGCCACTGTGATAGGTTGTCCAGTGTGTTTGGCTGAAGCAAGTACATTATCCAAGTGATAACCCAGCGTTTTAACACTAAAACACCTTCTGGTTTTACTGTTGTACTGTGTTGTAGTTAGCTTAGCTAGTCTGTGTAATTTGTTAGTGTCAGTCAGTCTTGTCAGTCAGTCTTTCAGCTGCAGCAGCTGCGCTGCCTGTGCCTGCTACTAGGTCCTGTGTCTTTGTGTGTGCTGTGTCTGTGTGCACACACTCCAGGCTCCTTGCTGCTGGCTGGGCTGCTATTACTACTGCTACTGTGGTTTTGTATTGTGTAGTTGCAGACAGTGCTAGTACTACAGATTATTGCTGCTGTGCTGCTGCTGACTGAGTGAGCAGTGTCAGTGTGTTTAGTTGTTGTACTCCTGTCTGTCAATCTGCTGATCATTTCCAAGCCCGCCGCCAATAATAAAAGTGCACCAAGTACCCCACACACATCATCTGTGACGTCGACTCATCAGTGACAGTGAGTCTTGTACAGTACTATGTCTGGCACTGGCAGTGTGAGACGGGGGAGGGGAAAGGCCGGAAGGAGAGTGAGCAACATTACGGCCTCTGGCAGCAGTTCTGCCGCATCAGGCATTCCGCCGCTACCCACTGGCAGTCACGCTGCAGAGACGCAGCACCGTGTTGCGTCCATTTTCAAGCAGGGTCAGCGGCGCAGATTGGAGGAGAAGGACGCCGCGTCTGTGATGCAGCAGATGGCGCATGACGAGGAGCAAGCCAGTGACAGTGAGGCCACCACCACCACCAGCCCTAGCCCTAGAGAAAATATTCTCTGCAAAATTGGCTTTTCAGAAGAGTCTGAGATGCTGACAGTAATTGTTGGGGGGGAGCCCGTCCATGATGTGTCAGCAGAAGAGGAATTTGATGCGGGCTCATCATCCCAGCAGTTTGATGAAGGGAAGTTTGATGATGAGGTGAAGGACCCGGACTACCAGCGACCGGAGGGGCATGTCAGCTCTGACTCTGAGGAGGAGGAGTCAGTGGGTCTGGCACGCAGGTTGAGCATTTCAGGGATTGGCAGGAGCAGCAGTGGGCATGGAATACGTGACCCGCAGGCTGCTGCTCCATCTGTCAGTGGCACGACTACCACCAGCCGCACCACTCAACCCCAGGCCCTAACCACCACCGGCAGAAAATCCACAGCAGCATCCCGTTCTGAGCCACGTAAGGGAAAACACCAATCCCCAATATGGCAGTTTTTCCATCTGCCCTCACTGGATAGCAAGTATGTTACGTGCAAATTATGCCATGTGAAGCTGAGCAGAGGGTCTCACCCCTCCACTTATGGCACCTCCAGCTTCATAAATCATCTGGGCAATAAGCACAAACCTGAGCATCAGGAATTCAAGAGGCTGAAGGAAGCTGGCGCTGGCCCTTGCAGAGGTCAGAGCACTATAACAACCTTTGCCACTCCTGCTGACACTGAGGCCTCTTCAGGCAGCCAGTCCTCCTCAGTGGTCTCCTCTGTTCCCTCCTCAGCTTCCCGTGCAAGCCTAAAACGCCCCCACCACCAGACCCTGCTGAGTGACTCTTTTGTGGTCAGGGCTCAGCCTCCCGGCAGCCGTCGCATACGCCAGCTGAACGGCTTGCTGACACAGGCCATGTCCTCCCAGCTCCTCCCGTACTCGTTTGTGCAGGAGGGGAGCCGGATGCGTGCGCTCCTGCAGTGCGCAGCGCCGGATTGGCCAATCCCCAGCCGGCACTACTTTGCACGCAAGGCCATCCCAGCACTGCACCGCTTTGTAAAGGCCAACGTGGAGCGTGGGCTGGATCATGCGCTTGGTGCGCGCGTCCATGTGACAATGGACTCATGGAGCAGCCGCTTCGGGACAGGCCGCTATTTGTCCTTCACCGCGCACTGGGTCAGTTTGGTGGAAGGGGGTGAAGAGGAGACAGCAGCATCATCACCCCGGTGGGTGGTGCCACCCCGCAGCAGGGTCAGGGGAAGTGCAGCAGCTTCCAGCTCTGATCCGGTTCCATCCGCCGCCAAACAACCCCGCCTCAGCAGCAGCGTGAAGGCCCACCACTGCCAAGCGCTGCTGCAGATGGTCACGGTGGGCAAGAACAAGCTGACGGCAGACCACGTCTTGGCCAAGCTCCGAGAGCAAGAGAGCAGTTGGCTGACCCCCAGAGGCCTCAGAGTCGGAGAGGTGGTGGCCGACAATGGGGCAAACTTGGTTGCCGCCATCCAGCGGGGAAACCTCACCCACATCCCCTGTCTGGCCCACGTCCTGAACCTAGTGGTGCAGAAATTCCTGCACACCTACCAGGGGATAAACACTCTTTTGGGAGCGGCAAGGAAAACGGTGGGTCATTTTCGCCGCTCGGGTGGTGCCACAGCGACCCTTACAGCCGTGCAGCTGGAGCTGAACCTCCCACAGCACCGCCTCATTATAGACGTTCCAACACGCTGGAATTCCACCCTGGCGATGTTGGAACGTCTGGTTGAACAGAGGCGGGCTGTCAACCTGTACCTGGCCAGAGCCACCATGGATGCCAACTTGTTGGGGACCGGCACCACCCACCTCCCAGACATCATCCGCCCTGCTGAGTGGGGAAAAATGCAGCTGGTGTGCTTTGTGCTGGCACCCTTCCTGGAGGCCACCAACATGGTCAGCCGGGACCATGCGTCGCTGTGTGAGTGGGTGACCATTGTGTGCATGCTGGACAAGGCCCTCGATGCTCTGCTGGAAGTGGGAGAGGAAGCCTTGATCCAGCAGGAGCAGCAGCAGCACACTTCACAGTCCACCTCTGTGCAGCAGGAGGAGGATTCGGAGGAGTTGGAGGAGGACTTGGAGGAGTTGGAGGTCCCTGACCTTGAAGAGGAGGGGGCACAGCGGAGTGCAGCTGCAGTAGTGCGGGGGTGGAGAGAGCAAGATGAGGCTCCGGAATCAGAGGAGGACGACAGCACTGTCAGCGGTGCAGAATATCATAGGTCAGCAGAGATGGCAGCCCTCTTCCCTATGGCAGCGCACATGCTGCAGTGCCTGCGCAAAGACCCAAGGGTGAAGGAGATGAGTGCTCGGGAGGACATCTTGATCACCCTGATGCTGGACCCACGGCTGAAGGGGAAGCTGGCTCAGTTCCTGCCTGTAGGAGGAGACCCTGTGCGCCGAATCAGGGACTTGCAGCGGATTCTGGTTCGGCGCTTGGAGGAAGCCTTCCCCCGGACTCCCACCCCCCCTGCTGTCTCAGTCCAGCCAGCACAGCAGCAGGTGCCTGCATCCAGCATCAGCAGGCGCCCAACAAACCTGCTGTCTCTGACAAAGGCGCTCTATGCCACACCAGTACCGCTGCCTACAGAGGAGGTGCCTGCAGCAGCATCCGGCTCTCAAAGCCAGAACCAGCACCTGACCCGGATGGTGGCCGATTATATGGGGTCCTATAGCGGGCTTGACACCGACACCCCTGTGGACCCCTTGGAGTACTGGGTGAAGCACCTGGATATCTGGGGCGAGCTGGCGCAATACGCCCTGGAAGTGCTGTCCTGCCCGCCTTCCAGCGTTATGTCGGAAAGGTGCTTCAGTGCGGCCGGTGGCGTGGTCACTGAGAAGCGCTCTTGTCTGTCAGGCCAGTCTGTGGACAGACTGACTTTTTTAAAGATGAACGAGGCTTGGGCAGTTGGTGAGTTCCTGGCCCCTGTTGTTGGCAAGAGGGGGAAATGAAGTGGCTGAGTGGTAATCACTATGCCTGGCCTGCTTAACCACCCTTTACCACCACAACCTCCTGACTCCATCTTCATGAAGCCAGGTTCTTATTTTTTGAACTGTGCCGTGGTACCTGCCATGGTCAGCTGTGTAATTTTTTTGGAGGTGTCTGTGCTGTGCGAGTTGTGGGGCCCCAACTGCGGCAGTACGACCGACCGCTTCCTGGAACCTCTCCTAATTTTTTACTGTGCCGTGGTACCTACAACAGTGCCGTGGTCAACTATGTAAACACAATAGCTGTGTAATTTTTTTTGGAGGTGTCTGCTGTCCGAGTTGTGGGGAGGCCCCAACTGCGTCAGTACGACTGCTTCCTGATATACCACTCTGATGTTGATTGACAGCCATTTTTTTTTTTGGGGGGGGGATTTTAAGTCCACTCCCCACATCATCAGTGTTTCCCTTTTCACAATTATGATGCTACATGCCTCATATACCCTAAAAAACCTTTTTAAAGCAATTTAAAGGCCACTTCCGGGATTAAACACGGATATCCGAATCCGATCGGATACTAGGGTCGGATATCCGAATCGGATTCGGATCGGAAAATTTTGAATTCGGATATCCGATCCGGATCGGATAGCGGGGTATCCGGATCCGAATCGGATCCGGATTTTGAAAAGGGGTATCCGAGCAGCACTACATCTAAGCCCCCTTTAAATGCAGGTATAGAGTTTGCCATAACGACTTCCTGTGGCAATGCATTCCACATCTTAATCACTCTTACTGTAAAGAACCCTTTCCGAAATAAATGGCTAAACCATTTTTCAGATCATGTCCTCTAGTCCTTTGAGAAGGCCTAGGGACAAAAAAGCTCATCTGCCAAGCTATTATATTGCCCTCTGATGTATTTATACATGTTAATTAGATCTCCTCTAAGGCGTCTTTTCTCTAGACTAAATAAACCCAGTTTATCTAACCTTTCTTGGTAAGCGAGTCCTTCCATCCCACGTATCAATTTTGTTGCTCGTCTCTGCACCTGCTCTTAAACTGCAATATCTTTTTTGTAATGTGGTGCCCAGAACTGAATTCCATATTCCAGATGTGGCCTTACTAGAGAGTTAAACAGGGGCAATATTATGCTAGCATCTCGAGTTTTTATTTCCCTTTTAATGCATCCCAAAATTTTGTTAGCTTTAGCTGCAGTGGCTTGACATTGAGTACAGGGCCGGATTTGTACTCTTTACCGCCCAAGGCCGCTGTCACCAGCCGCCCCCCCTCCAGTATAGGTAGCCAGATGACCCCTCCCCCCTTCCCTCTAGTATAGGTAACCTGATGACTCCCTTAATCCCTCCTTTTCCAACTTCCCCCCTTTCAGTATAGGTAGCCAGCTTTCCTTCACCGCAGCAGCCATCAGTGTCTTTCATTTCTCAGCTTATCTCCAGTGCAGAAGCTTCCTTTTCCCCTCTGTCTCCAATGCTGCCAAGGCCATAGCTGCCTGCCACAATGCAAATGTGCACAGAGAGCAAGGTGGCTGCTGCACAGGTGGCTAGCAGGAGAGTACCACGGTCAGGCGCTCACATGATCTCCCTGCATTGCAGTATTTGCAAGTTTGCAAATGCTGCATAAGGTCAGCCTGATGCTTTGGTGCCCTTGCTACTGTGGTGCCCTAGGCCATGGCCTAGGTGGCCTTGTCCTAAATCCGGCCCTGATTGAGTAAGATTATTTAACTTATTGTCAATGAGTACTCCTAAGTCCTTCTCCAAGTTTGATGTCCCCAACTGTATCCCATTTATTTTGTACGGTGCTAGACCATTGGTACGACCAAAATGCATGACTTTACATTTTTCAACATTGAATTTCATCTGCCATGTATGTGCCCATATAGCCATCCTATCCAGATCCTGTTGCAATATGACACTATCTTCCTGAGAGTTGATGATTCTGCACAATTTTGTATCATCTGCAAAAACAGCAACATTGCTCACTACTGCATCTACTAGGTCATTAATAAATAAATTGAAGAGCACTGGACCCAGTACAGATCCCTGTGGGACCCCACTGCTAACAGTCTCCCATTTTGAGTACGATCCAATGACCACAACTCTTTGTATTCTGTCCATTAACCAGTTCCCTATCCATGCACACAGACTCTTCCCCAGTCCTTGCATCCTCAACTTTTGCACCAGACTTTTGTGGGGAACAGTGTCGAAGGCCTTTGCAAAGTCCAAGTATATCACATCTACAGCATTCCCAATATCCATATTAGCATTCACTACCTCATAAAAGCTGAGCATGTTAGTCAAACAGGACCTGTGTTTAGTAAACCCATGTTGATGCTGAGAAATAAGATTATTTTCTACTACAAAGTCATGTATAGTATCTCTTGCAAAGTCCAAGTATATCACATCTACAGCATTCCCAATATCCATATTAGCATTCACTACCTCATAAAAGCTGAGCATGTTAGTCAAACAGGACCTGTGTTTAGTAAACCCATGTTGATGCTGAGAAATAAGATTATTTTCTACTACAAAGTCATGTATAGTATCTCTTAGTAACCCCTCAAATAGTTTGCATACAACTGATGTTAAGCTTACAGGTCTATAATTTCCTGGATCTGATTTTTTGCCCTTCTTAAATAATGGGAAAATGTGGGCTGTACGCCAATCCACTGTGACTCTGCCAGTTGAAAGAGAGTCACAAAAGATAAGATAAAGGGGTTTATCTATAACTGAACTTAATTCCCTTAGGACCTGAGGATGCATGCCATCCGGGCCAGGTGCCTTGTCTATTTTTAATTTATTTAGTCTTGCCTTCACTTCTTCCTGCGTTAAATATTTAATATTACAGTTAGAAGATTGAGATTCTTCTGCCTCTGTAATTTGCAACAGTGCTGTTTCCTTTGTGAAGACAGAAGCAAAGAAAGCATTTAATAACTCTGCCTTACCTTGGTCATCCACCATTGAGTTCCCACCCTCATCCTTTAGGAGTCCTATACAGTCAACCTTTCTTTTTTTAGAGTTGATGTACTTGTAAAACTTTTTTGGGTTAGATTTGATATCCCTAGCGATTTGATTTTCAGCTTCGATCTTTGCCAGCCTAATTTCTTTTTTACAATTTTTATTGCACTCCTTATAATTGCTTAGTGCAGCCTCGGTCCCCTCCTGTTTTAGGACCTTATAGGCATTCTTTTTCCTCTTCATTTTATCCCTAACCTTTCTATTCATCCATAGAGGCCTTTTTTATTCCTAGACATTTTGTTTCCATATGGGATATACATACTACAATATTGATTGAGAATAAGTTTAAAAGCTTGCCATTTCCCTTCAGTGTCCTCCCCTTGTAGTACATTATCCCAGTTCACCAAACTTAGTGCCTGCCTAATATGATTGAACTTTGCTTTTCTAAAATTCATAGTTTTAGTGGTCCCACTGCCCCGTGGCCTATTAGTCACCAGATCAAATGTTATCCTGTTGTGATCACTATTTCCCAAATGTTCTTGAACCTGCACATTTGATACATTAACTGGTCTATTAGAAATGATCAGATCCAGTAACTAGTGTTGGGCGAACAGTGTTCGCCACTGTTCGGGTTCTGCAGAACATCACCCTGTTCGGGTGATGTTCGAGTTCGGCCGAACACCTGGTGGTGTTCGGCCAAACCGTTCGGCCACATGGCCGAACTAAGAGCGCATGGCCGAACGTTCCCTGAACGTTCGGCTAGCGCTGTGATTGGCCGAACGGGTCACGTGGTTCGGAACCGAACGCGCTCTGATTGGCCGAACTGTCACGTGGTTCGGGTAATTAAATACCCGAACCACGTCATATCTCTGCCATTTGTCTGTGGGTTTAGCTTTGGGTAGGCAGGCAGGGTAGTTCGCGCTCCAGCCACGCTAGCCAGGGTCCCCCCAGTCATTGTGTCGCTGCTGGGAATAGTAGTACACCGCTCGCTCAGCCACACTATATAGCATTCTGTTTACTGCCACTCTGTGTACCTCGCTCAGCCACACAATATAGCATTCTGTTTACTGTTCTGTGTCTGCTGGGAATAGTAGTACACCGCTCGCTCAGCCACACTATATAGCATTCTGTTTACTGCCACTCTGTGTACCTCGCTCAGCCACACTATATAGCATTCTGTTTACTGTTCTGTGTCTGCTGGGAATAGTAGTACACCGCTCGCTCAGCCACACTATATAGCATTCTGTTTACTGCCACTCTGTGTACCTCGCTCAGCCACACTATATAGCATTCTGTTTACTGTTCTGTGTCTGCTGGGAATAGTAGTACACCGCTCGCTCAGGCACACTATATAGCATTCTGTTTACTGCCACTCTGTGTACCTCGCTCAGCCACACCATATAGCATTCTGTTTACTGTTCTGTGTCTGCTGGGAATAGTAGTACACCGCTCGCTCAGCCACACTATATAGCATTCTGTTTACTGCCACTCTGTGTACCTCGCTTAGCCACACTATATAGCATTGTGTTTACTGCCACTCTGTATCTGCTGGGAATAGTAGTACACCGCTCGCTCAGCCACACTATATAGCATTGTGTTTACTGCCACTCTGTGTCTGCTGGGAATAGTAGTACACCGCTCGCTCAGCCACACTATATAGCATTCTGTTTACTGCCACTCTGTGTCTGCTGGGAATAGTAGTACACCGCTCGCTCAGCCACACTATATAGCATTCTGTTTACTGCCACTCTGTGTACCTCGCTCAGCCACACTATATAGCATTGTGTTTACTGCCACTTTGTGTCTGCTGGGAATAGTAGTACACCGCTCGCTCAGCCACACTATATAGCATTCTGTTTACTGCCACTCTGTGTACGTTGCTCAGCCACACTATATAGCATTGTGTTTACTGCCACTCTGTGTCTGCTGGGAACAGTAGTACACCGCTCACCCGCCACTGTATAGCATTGTGCTCTGTGTCGCTGCTGGGAATAGTGGTACACCGCTCACCCGCCACTGTATAGCATTGTGCTCTGTGTCGCTGCTGGGAATAGTGGTACACCGCTTACCCACCACTGTATAGCATTTCTGTACTGCCACTGTACTGCTGCCAGTCAGCGTGTACTGTAAGGATAAGTGAAATGAGGAAGAAATCCGGTGAAAGAGGGAGGGGCAAGGGAAGAGGTGTTTCCGTTGACGGTTCACGTACAGGCCACAGGGGAGCACCCAAGAAAACCCACTCAATACCGCCCATGTTGTCCAGGACAACAACCCTCACAAATCCAACGTGTGCTGCTGCTGCTGCTGCTGGGTTAGCGTTTCCGGTCCCTGTTTATTGAACCTCTCATCTGTTACATTTATGACTGCATGGCGGCAAAAAGCATTGCTATATCCGCACGCTATTTTTCCTCATGCAAGGCCTGGGATGTTGTGTCTCAAAAAGCGTGGCCTTCTCCTCCTGCGCCTCCTCCTGTTCTATCACGTGTGCTGCTGCTGCTGCTGCTGCTGCTGGGTTAGCGTTTCCGGTCCCTGTTTATTGAACCTCTCATCTGTTACATTTATGACTGCATGGCGGCAAAAAGCATTGCTATATCCGCACGCTATTTGTCCTCATGCAAGGCCTGGGATGTTGTGTCTCAAAAAGCGTGGCCTTCTCCTCCTGCGCCTCCTCCTGTTCCATCACGTGTGCTGCTGCTGCTGCTGCTGGGTTAGCGTTTCCGGTCCCTGTTTATTGAACCTCTCATCTTTATTACATTTATGACTGCATGGCGGAAAAAAGCATTGCTATATCCGCACGCTATTTGTCCTCATGCAAGGCCTGGGATGTTGTGTCTCAAAAAGCGTGGCCTTCTCCTCCTGCGCCTCCTCCTGTTCCATCACGTGTGCTGCTGCTGCTGCTGGGTTAGCGTTTCCGGTCCCTGTTTATTGAACCTCTCATCTTTATTACATTTATGACTGCCTGGCGGAAAAAAGCATTGCTATATCCGCACGCTATTTGTCCTCATGCAAGGCCTGGGATGTTGTGTCTCAAAAAGCGTGGCCTTCTCCTCCTGCGCCGCCTCCTCCTGTTCCATCACGTGTGCTGCTGTTGCTGCTGCTGGGTTAGCGTTTCCAGTCCCTGTTTATTGAACCTCTCATCTTTATTACATTTATGACTGCATGGCGGCAAAAAGCATTGCTATATCCGCACGCTATTTGTCCTCATGCAAGGCCTGGGGTGCTGTGTCTCAAAAAGCGTGGCCTTCTCCTCCTGCGCCTCCTCCTGTTCCATCACGTGTTCTGCTGCTTGTGCTGGGTTAGCGTTACCGGTCCCTTTTCCTGGAACCTCTTCTCTGTATTACATTTATGACTGCATGGCGAAAAAAAGCATGTTACCTGTGCAAAGAAACATGACATTTTCCACATTTAAAAGACAGTTTTTCCTTCGAAACTTTACAATCAATTTTCTCAAAAACTATAAGCTCTTTTTCAAATATTTGTTTTCCTCTTGTACCCACTCCCAAGGTGCACATACCCTGCAAATTTGGGGTATGTAGCATGTAAGGAAGCTTTACAAAGCACGAAAGTTCGGGTCCCCATTGACTTCCATTATGTTCGGAGTTCGGCGCGAACACCCGAACATCGCGGCGATGTTCGGCGAACGTTCGCGAACCCGAATATCTAGGTGTTCGCCCAACACTACCAGTAACGCATTTCCCCTAGTTGGTTCCGTTACCATTTGAGTCAAGTAATTGTCCTGTAGTGCTGCCAGAAATCTGCTGCTTTTACCAGAATGGGTAGCCTCAATACCCCAGTCAATGGCTTCAATTCATCAAAGGGTGTTCGATAACAAAATCCCAGTCCTTAAAATACCGCATTCGGTATTTTACACTTCACTGTGCTAATTCATCAATATTTTCACACATGTGGTAGATGTTCGGTAAGTTGCCGAAGAGGTCCGTGCAGTGAGGGCATTACAATAGGAAAGAGGCAGCACCGACATCCCTATACATGTGCCTTTTATATTTGTTGTGCTGCCTCTGCTCTTGCTGAATCTGTCTCATTAGTCTTAAGTTTCTATTTACTTGCCACAGCTTAGATGAACTGCTGAGAAACATTACACATTCCCTGCTTAGGTCATTTTGCCACGAGCTCCCACTTGCATCCCTGCATATTTAAACAGTCAAGGGGTTACACTACCGAAGGGTGCCTAGAAAAGAAGGGTGCCTGGAAAATAACTTTAATTCTTTTCTCTCCCCTGGCTGCCTGGGGGGGTCTGTTCCACCTCAGAAGCCTGGCCAACCTATCAGCAGCACTTGCAGGGGACAGGGGAGGTTTCTATGGTCCTGTCACACACTGAGAAGGCATTCCGTGCTCCTTATGGACAGGGGAGAGCTGGAGATAAACACCGCACATGTTATCGAATGCTGTGAGCTTGATGAATTAACATTTGCTGACATTTTACTGACATGTGTTGAGGTAATCACTTAACAAGTCGGTAATTTATCTCTCTGCACAGGAATGTCTGCTTCTCATGCGGTAACTGCTTTGATGAATTAACATTTTACTAAGTGCTCCGTAAAGTCAGCTGTTTTCAGCATTACCGAATGCGGTAATGCTTGATGAATTGAAGCCAATGTCTGGAAAGTTGAAGTCGCCCATAACTATGACCTCATTTTTACTTGCAGCTTTTTCAATCTGCTGTAGTAATCGCAGTTCTGCAGCTTCATTAATATGAGGTGGTCTGTAGCATACCCCAATAAGCAATTGGCAACTTATATTTACCCAAACGGACTCCACATCTTCGCAATCTTCCTCCATCTCATCGTTGAGGACAGTTGTAAAAGAATTCTTAACAAAGGGACAAACCCCTCCACCTTTTTTCCCTGTTCTATCCCTCCTAAACACATTGTATCCTCTTAAATTAGCTATCCAGTCATGGCTTTCATCCATCCATGTCTCGGTTATTACCACAATGTCATTGCCTTTGCCATTCAGAATGAACTCTAGTTCGTCTATTTTATTTGCAAGGCTCCGAACATTGGTTACCATGCACTTTATATTTTTACCACCACATTTACCAATTTTGTTTACATGAAATGGGCTACTTGAAGTTTTACCAACCTCCTTAATCTTTACACTGTCCCCACCCCCTCTCCACTCCCCATAATGTTAGGCTCCCACTGTCTTTTTACTTTATCTTGTTTACATATTGAGACTTTATTCTCCCGCCTCCCCCCAGATCCTAGTTTAAAATCTCCTCCAACCATTTAGGGCCCTTTTCCACCAGCGCGTTTGCGCTGGCTGAATCGCAAAAACGCAAACCGCTAGCGATTTTACAATCGCTACGGTTTGCTTTTTAACATAGGAATCGCGGTAGGTCATTTCCACTACCGCAATTCGTTTTTGCCGGGAACGCGAACGAGCGGCGGAGCGATATTTGCCGCGATTTTGCTATGCAGTGCATAGCATAGCAAAATCGCGGCCGCGAACGTCGGGGAATCGCCGGTAATTGCGATTCAGCAAACGCTAGTGTTCAGCGTGAACGCTAGCGATTGCTAGTGGAAAAGGGCCCTTAGCCATCTTCTCCCCCCTGCTAGCCTTATAAATATACGACAGGCAGCCCACATCTGAAATTTCCAACATGTCACAATTTGGTAGTCTCCTGACATAAATTGTTGTCTTTGGTAGGGATGGTCGGAAATGCTGATTTTGATGCTGATGAAATTCCTATTTCCGCCAATGCCCATTACTGATTCTGCGGATTTCCGATTCCGAGGAGTCTTTTCTTGGCGATGGTGAACTTCCCAGGTGGTGATCAGGTCTGATTGGCCATCCTGTCCCACCTGATTACAGGGTGAAGGGTTCAAAATTGGCACTATGGGAAAAAGGGCTGGCCTGCAGGCGCCTGATGATGGGAAGGCGGCTTACTCGCCTCCGTCCCTTCCCTATGCAGAGTCCTGATGAGAGTGTAAATTAGAGGTTACTCACCTGTCTCTTGGCATTCTACTGATGAGATCCCCCTTCATTCGGGGGCAACTTAATATTGAGGTACTTCTGGCCAGGGTTGCTCGTAAAGTACGCCAGTGCGAATAAACGCGTTGTAGTCCGCAACTACGCTAGTTCATAGATGAAGTTTAAAAACTTTGCGTACGTATTTCCGCATAGTCATAGTACCGCTATGCGAAGCTTCACCCGCTACACGTAGTTGGCGTATGTATTGCAAAGTCAACTACGCATGCGGTAACTGCATCTATACGGATCATTGCGCATGCGCAGAAACATTATTGCCTTTCTATACGTATACAATTCCGCATTGGAAGTTGGAATGTACGCATATATTAGTTCACCCATGTGCATAGTTATTGGATTATTGCGGAAAATTTTCCGCATAAGGGCATAAGCGTCCTCATAAACTAGGCTTCGCACTACGTGAAGCTTCCGTATTTTAACGCGTAGTCTACGAAATGCAAACGTAGCAAAGTTTCTGATTTCGCAGCTGTAGTTTGAGAAGCGTAATTGCGTAAAACTACGCGTTGTTCCAGCGTAGCGAAGTTGGCTGACTACGACCATCCCTACTTCTGGCTACCTAATACTTCGGGGCACCTGTAGCTGCCTATGCGGGGCAAGAGAAGGTGGGAGAAGGGACATCTGGACCAGCCAGCACACTGGCGGTGCAGTTTGGTGGGGGTTTGTAGGGTCACGGAGGGTGAAATCTAAGGTAACAGGACATCTGTGCCTATAGGCTTCTGTGAGGTAAATCCGGGACTGATGGGAAAGTATGGGGTGGGCCCCAATGGCTCGTACCGTTCCCACTACTCTCCAGCACACGACTAACGCACTTTCACCAGGAAACGTTCGCCGTTGAACGTGTCCTGCCATTTCCAGGTGCCGCAGACTAGGAAGACATTTACGCCCGGAGAGATAAGCTTTAAAGTCATAGCGATGAGGAAGTCTCCGAATTTCCAGTCGTCCGACAGCGAGATTGTGAAGCTGAAGTAATGAGAATGGATTTTGGAAGGTAATTGTAAATCAGCTGAGATTCTACAACGTGGAACTTTTTCTTTTTTTTTTTTTTTAATTCTAATCATACAAAAGCAATTTGGTAGAATCCGGCGGGACATTAACTTGCACAGCTCAGTGATAATTGTAGAACGCCTGAAACGCTCTCGCCGCGATGTGTACGGCTCTCATTAAATCGGGAAACATTGGCGGCTTCTCGACTCGCGTATCAGAAATGCTAATCTGAGGGGAAAAATGAATTCTTTATGTTTTCAGAGGATTGTGGGAAGCTTATAGTGAGAAAAATACGGATGCCGCCATCTCCACTTCCTTTCGGAAAAAAAATCTCATTTATACAGCTGCCATGCCTTTGGCCTTTAAACCAGACTTGAACTCAGAACTTCCTCTACTCTCTAAAAGGATAAGCAACAGCATAATAACCTTTAAAGAAAAACATTTCTTTATTACAGCTGATACAAATTATGTGATAAATCTGCAATCTGTCTACTTCCGGCTTTCATGGAAGCAGACATAGGGTTAACATCCTGTGTTTCCAAATTAGCTGCGCTGCTGAGGCAGTCAGTAGATGTACTTGACTAGTTGGCTGGCATGCTTTAAAGCAGTCCTCTTGCACAAGAGAGAAGGAGAACACAAAGAAATCCACCCTCCATGTTTTTATAGAGAACAGCCTGTCTCAGGAGGAAGAGAAATACTGTGTGTGTCATTCCTTATCTTAGTAGCTAAGCATTGCTGCAGACTAGAGCTTGTATTTTACAGACAGGAAGTTTTGATAATACCATTTATTGTCTAATTTAAAGAGCGTCTGAAGTGAGAATAAATCTCGCTTCAGACCTCATAGATAGCAGGGGCATGTGTGCCCCTGCTAAACCGCCGCTATCCCGCGGCTTAACAGGGGTCCCTGCACCCCCAAATCCCCTCCGTACAGCGGGGGAGCGTTTCCTGGTTTGGGGCAGGGCTAACCGCCGCAGCCCTGCCCCACGCGCGTCTGTCAGACGCGTATCTCCGCCTCTCCCCCGCCCCTCTCAGTCTTCCTTCACTGAGAGGGGCGAAGGAGAGGCGGCGATGCGCCGCTGATAGACGCGACTGGAGGCAGGGCTGCAGCCATTAGCCCTGTCTCCAGGAAGAGACAATTTTACGACCAACTTGCGACCAAGTCTTGCGGGGGTGGGTTTGGGGGTGAAGGGACCCCCGTTTAGCCGCGGGATAGCAGCGTTTTAGCAGGGGCACACATGCCCCTGCTAACTATGAGCTCTGAAGCGAGATTTATTCTCGCTTCAGAGTCTCTTTAAAAGAAAAATAGAACGCTTTCAGCTAATAAGCATTCTTCAGACTCAGTTCCTGTTGACTGATAATCTTAGAGCCAGAGGCGGTCTTAGAGTACGCGGGGCCTGGGGCGAGTGTCATATGCGGCGCTTAGAGACATATGCTGTGGATAAACACACACACACACTGTGGAAACACACACTCTGTATAGGTTAGATAGGTAGGTGCCCCGTAGTATAGATTAGATAGGTGCCTGCAGTATAGATTAGATAGGTAGGTGCCCCACAGAAGAGATTAGATAGGTGCCTGCAGTATAGATTAGATAGGTAGGTATGTGCCCCGCAGTATAGATTAGATAGGTGCCCCGTAGTATAGATTAGATAGGTAGGTGCCTGCAGTATAGATTAGATAGGTGCCTGCAGTATAGATTAGATAGGTGCCTCACAGTATAGATTAGATAGGTAGGTGCCTGCAGTATAGGTTAGATAGGTAGGTGCCTGCAGTATAGGTTAGATAGGTAGGTGCCCCGCAGTATAGATTAGATAGGTAGGTATGTGCCCCGCAGTATAGAGTAGATAGGTGCCCCGCAGTATAGATTAGATAGGTAGGTGCCCCGCAGTATAGATTAGATAGGTAGGTGCCTGCAGTATAGGTTAGATAGGTAGGTGCCCCGCAGTATAGATTAGCTAGGTGCCTACAGTATAAATTAGATAGGTAGGTAGGTGCCCCGCAGTATAGATTAGATAGGTGCCCCGCAGTATAGATTAGATAGGTAGGTGCCCCGCAGTATAGATTAGATAGGTAGGTTCCCCGCAGTATAGATTAGATAGGTAGGTGCCCCGCAGTATAGATTAGATTGGTAGGTGCCCTGCAGTACAGGTTAGATAGGTACAGTAGGTTCCCTGAGTAAAGATTAGATTGTTAGGTGGCTGCAGCGGTGGGGAGAGTGGGCATAGTAGTTAAAACTCACTTTTCTTCCGCCGATCCTCGCTGCTTCCATCTCCTTCCTGTCCCGGCATCTGTGTATTGGTAACAGCGCCCCCTGTGGTGACATGCGGTCATGTCATCACAGGGGGAGCTGTTACCAATACGTCAGATGCTGGGAGAGGAAGGAGATGGAGGCTACGGGGATCAGCGGAAGAAAGGTGAGTTTTAACTACTATGCCCACTCTCCCCACTGCCGCAGTGGGTGCGGGGCCTGGGGCGATTGTCCCACTTGCCACCCCCAAAGGCCAACTCTGCTTAGAACATACAATCAGAAGGAGGTAGGGGAAGTTCTTTTTTGCAAATATAAGTGTCACCCAAATACACTAATTACAAGGGATCTTGCAAGGATTGTGCGGTATTTATGGCAAATGGATAAGACCCTTGATTTACTAAACTACTAGCCGACCACGTCACGCCGATGGCAGCCCCAGGACCACCTAACGCCGATCGGCATAAAGTCCTGGCGCTCTGTTTTGCAGGAGATCGTGCACAGGCTGCGCGCGCATCTCCTGCTTGGTGGGTAGATTGGAGCTCCGCCTTCAATCTCCGCGCGGCTATCGCCGTTCGGGAGACTGTTGTATGGCGAAACCACCATCTATAAAGCGTGTATGATACGGCTGTCCCCTCCATTGGCCCAGAAGTGATAGGCTGTCATAGGCTGAAGCCTATGACAGCCGATCACAGTGATAGGCTGGCGGGGGAAGGGAGGGTGTGGCCACTGCAGCAATAAAAAAAAATACACCATTTTAATAAAAAATAAAACAAATAGATATTTATAAAAAAAAAACGCCTGGGGTGCAATCAGACCCCACCAACCGAGAGCTCTGTTGGGGAGAAAAGGGGGGGGGGGGAATCACTAGTGTGCTGTGTTGTGCGGCCCTGCAGCTTGGCCTTAAAGCTGCAGTGGCCTATTTTACAAAAAAGGCCTGGTCTTTAGGGGGGTTTAACACTGTTGTCCTCATCAAGTGGTTTAAGGAAAGCAGAGATATTAACTTCTAAAGATGTGATACTTACCCAGGGCTTCCTCCAGCCCCATAAGCTCACCTGAGTCCCATGCCTTCCTCCGGCCGTCTGCTGTTTAGCCGCGATCAGCCCCGGTGACAGGCTCAGTCACATCTGTCCGGGTCTACTGCACATGCGCCGAGGTATGTGCATGCGCAGAAGACCGAGACAGGACCCGAGCCTATTAACGGGGCTGATCTCGGCTGAACAACAGACTGTGGGAGGACAGCGAGGGACTCAGACAAGCTTATGGGGCTGGAGGAAGCCCCGATGAGCATCACATCTTTAGGAGTTAACGTCTCTGGTACACTTTACCGCCTACATAGACTCAGACTGACAGGGAGAGTTTTTTTAGAGATCCTACCCTGTTCAGTGTATGCTGCCGGAGCCTGGCAACAGTTAGCTGTATGTTACTGATTGGGGGGCACTCGGGGGAGGGAGGGGCTATTACTGGGATTGGAGAGGGGTTCCTTATGAACCACCTCTGGTCCAGGGACCCCAGTGCTATCACAGCCTCTGTACCCCTACTGCTATGCCAGTGGGCAGTACCCAGTTCTGTACAGTGCCCGATGAAGAAACTATAAGCTTCAATTAACCATGTACAGTTAGTCACTAAAGGTTTCTCCATAATCACTGTTTGCTGGTTTGATGTCTGCATTTCTGCTCCTCGACTAGCACCGGACCACACTTCACTTGCTTCCAAAGTTCACAGTCACCCTACTGATGATCAGATCTCATTATATGTGACATACTGTGCGCAGTAAAAACACATTCCACGCAGTTTATTGCCCTGGAAATCCTTTTCATGTAACTAATTAGCTGTAAAGAGGACAATATTTCTATATTCCTACGATCATAATTCACAGTATTTATTACCTTCTGCCATCAGTAACCCTTGGGCCTCGCCTAAGAATGAAACCAACTGTAGATCTTACTGGAAATGTGTTTATTTTACAATTCTAAAGAATGGCATTGCTTCAAGTAAGTTGCCGCGGCCTAGGCCTCCTCCTACTTCGCCACCAGCAGCCCCCAATTAAGCCAGGCTGCAGAGCTGGGGGCCGCCTGCAGCACAGTAGGTAGAGATTCCCAAAACTTTGGCAGACTTCAGAAACATGGCTTCTACCATGGCTGTGGAATATGTACAAAAATCATTTGACTCCGACTCCTCAGTTTATGAAAACACTGACTCTGACTCCAGGTACCCACAAATTTCTCTGACTCCACAACCCTGGCCATAACGGCATTGCTGAGTAGTGTTGGGCGAACACCTGGATGTTCGGGTTCGGGCGTCACGCGTACCCTCGTATGCGTCATCACGTAGAGGACGTGAGGTCAGAGAAAGGGCGGAAGTACCACAAGGGTACTACCGCTGAACCGCCCGCTGCCCGGCCTCAACGCGTCCTACTCGGACTCCTCCTCACTCACACCACTGCCAGCCAGCCACTGCAGCAGCCACCACCTGTACTATTTAACTTTACGCAAACTTTTTTATGGGGAAGCGGGCAGAGGGGGGAGCGCTAGCGGAGGGGGTGGGGGGAATTTCCGACCCCCCACGCGATCGGGGCATGCTCCCCCCTTATGCCTGCGACCCCATAGGGGGGCCGTATTCGGACGGGCATTGAGCAGTTCGGGCAAACCCGAACAGTTTGGCCGAACACCATCAGGTGTTCGGCCGAACTCGAACATCACCCGAACAGGTTGATGTTTTGCAGAACCCGAACAGTGGCGAACACTGTTTGCCCAACACTATTGCTGAGGAGGCAGGAGGAGAGTCACCTGTGAAATTAATTACAGATGAACAGGCAAGTAATTACAGGAAACCTGAGATTAGTTAATAGGCTGCATTTATACTTACCTGGGGCTTTGCTTCCTCCAGCCCATGAGGTGTGTGGTTCCCTCGCCCTTGTCCTCTCCAGCCACTCCATTTCCCCTCTGTCTGGCCAGAGTCTTCAGTGCATACGTAACTTGGCCACACGCATGCAGCCTGGACAGGGGCGTAGCAATAGGGGTTGCAGAGGTTGCGACCGCATCGGGGCCCTTGGACTAGGGGGGCCCTGAAGGGCCCTTCCTCAACTACAGTATTAGCTCTCTATTGGTTGTGTGCTCATAATAATCACTTCTATAGATACTTTGATTAGTGGTAATCATTAACAAGCTATTTCCCATCCCCTTCTTGTACCTCTGACACTGTAGTTGCCATTGGCAGGTGTTGGTGCGCCGTATCAATTGTTATGTAGAGAGTGCTGGGGGGGGCCCCATTGTAAAACCTGCATCGGGGCCCACAGCTCCTTAGCTACGCCACTGAGCCTGGAGTGTTCTGTGCCTGTGCAGTAGTACTGTGCAAGTGCAGAGAGCTCCTGGGCAGAGGAGCGCGTCGGGAGCACGCAGCCCAGCCACACATGTGCCAAAGAGCATGACTGGCCACGACTGGCCACATTACCGGGTCAGATAGCGCCAGAACGAAGCGGCTGGAAAAGGATGCCGAGGGACCCCACACAGCTCATGGGGCTGGAGGAAGCAAAGCCACAGGTAAGTATAAATACAGCCTATTAACTTAATCACAGGTACACTTTAACCTTGAGATCCCCCCATACCATATCTGGCATCATTGAAGTGGACCTGAACTCAGAACTTCCTCTCTGCTCTAGAAGATAAGCAACAGCATAATAACCTTGCAAGAAAAACATTTCTTTGTTACAGCTGATACAAATCCTAAAATAAATCTGCACGGTTAGTAATTCCAGCTTTCATGGAAGCAGACATATTGTTAACATCCTGTGCTCTCAAATGAGCTTATCTGCCATGGCTGTCAGCTGACTCAGGGGAGAGATCAAATTACAACTTGTGATTAGACACAAATGAGGGGGAATTAGTCAGGCTAAACTTTCTAAATACATACAGGGTGCATTTCTCCATGTTTTCCTTCTGTCATTTGCAAGAGTTCAGGTCCACTTTAAAGGGAACCTTAACTAAGAGGAATATGGATATTTCCTTTTAAACAATACCAGTTGCTTGGCAGTCCTGATGATCTCTTTGCCTGCAGTAGTGGCTGAATCACACACCTGAAACAAGCATGCAGCTAATCCAGTCTGACTTCAGTCAGACCACCTGATCTGCATGCTTGTTCAGGGGCTGTGGCTAAAAGTATTAGAGACACAGGATCAGCAGGAGAGTAAGGTAATTTGTATTATTTTAGAAGGAAAAATCCATATCCTTCTCAATTTAGGTTCCCTTTAAGACAAGGTGTAATATGACAAGCTCTGCCGTTTATGCTGGACTGGAGGTACTCTTTCAGAAATATGTGTGCTCAGGACACCGGCTCGCTGAAGAACGTGCGGTGTTCATACAGTACATCTGGCCTGTAGATGGCACTCTAATGCATAAGATTATCTAGACTGTTGTGGGTGGTTGCTTCCTGTTCTGCCTGGCTGGAGACAAGAAGTAAATCCTCTGTTTATGTAAAGAGCTGGTGAATCCTGTAAATACACCTAGTTTCAGTTATTTTGCACCTCTGACTACTGAACACAACAGAACTCATCATAGTTCCCTTTCCTGAGAATGCTTGCTGGTCATTCAGAGTGATAACCATATGCAGCAAATAACAATAAAGCAAATGTGAACTCTGCCGCCTTGTAAGCAGCTCAGGTAGTCTGAGAACCCGCGGATGTTACCATCAATTACCTGACCCTTATTTCAGCTGTATTCTAGGCCGCAGTTTGCATTGCAAATGAATTTACACTGTCAGCAGCGGATGGGAAGAGGAATATATTCCAGCCGTGCTTCATTCGCTGTGCGCAGAGCAACTTGGCCTTCCGCCAGCCTAAATGTATGACGTTCAGTCTCAGTACTTCCCAAATAGCGCTCTGCTCAGTCCAGAAGCTGAGTCGGGGTAAATATTCCACATTTGGAAGGTCCAGAATCCAAACAGCATTGAAAGGACACCTGAACTGATCTTATTAGGCCTCGTTCACAGTGATCAGGATTTCTAGAAAGGCCCCAAATGCCCGGGCCTTGGGCGGCTGAAGCCCAAGCGGGCACCATGATATGAAAGAGGGGTTGTTACATATAAGAGAAGAGGCTGAAAATGGGGAGCAACAGAAAAAGAGAAACTGATGCCCAAGAGAGCTATTGATGAAAGAGGGGGTGGGGGTCTACAGTACATGGATGTTACACATGGAAGAGGAGACTGCATATGGAATGGGAGGAGGCTACTGTACATGGATGTTACACATGGAAGAGGAGGCTGCATATGGAATGGGAGGGGCTGCTGTACATGGATGATACGCATGGAGGAGGGGCTGCATATGGAATGGGAGAGACTGCTGTACATGGATGTTACACATGAAGGAGGAGGCTGCATATGGAATGGGAGGGGGCTGCTGTACATGGATGATACACATGGAGGAGGGGCTGGACATGGAATGGGAGGGGCCTGCTGTACATGGATATTACACATGGAAGAGGGGGCGGCACATGGAATGGGAAGGGACTGCTGTACATGGATATTACACATGGAAGAGGGGGCGGCACATGGAATGGGAGGGGCTGCTGTACATAGATGATACACACGGAAGAGGGCGCTGCACATGGAATGGGAGGGGGCTGCTGTACATGGATGTAATGGTGGCCATACATGGTACAATTTTTTCATCCAATCTTACCATTTTTTTTCGATTAGTTAATTTAGTTCGATTATTCCGTTAGATCGAATATAAAGATTTTTTCAGCATGTCCGATCATATTTTTCTCGAAAAAATGGGATAATTGTTAGAATTTCTTGATCGAAAAAAATATATTTTCAACTTTCATTCGATTCGATCATTTAGATCGAATAAACGGGAAAATCAAATGTTTTGATTGTATCGTGTATGGGCACCATAAGGGTACAAGCAATTTTTCACATGAAAGGGGAACCACAACAACCTTGGCCTAAAAGCAGGAAAGGCATAAATCCAGCAAAAGAAGAGTCAGTCAGGGTGTCTATAAATAAATACGAACATTTATAAAAAAAACAAACATGCCAGCAGGGATCAGAGCCCACCAACAGAGAGCTCTCTGCTTCTTAAGTGGTTAATGGCCTTTGCCAGAAGAAGTATTACTAGTTGCTTGCTTCCTTTGTACCTCTACAGCTTCTTTGGGGGTTTATTGCAATGACACATTTAAGCCATAGGGAGGAGACATCCTGGTTTTGCATATGCAGATTAGAGTTGGGCGAACTGTTAGCCGAACTGCAGCCGAACTGTTCGGCTGCCCAACCTGTCATGTCGCTGTGGCTCTTACTACTTCCGGGTCGCAATGACCCGGAGTAGTACGTCTGCGCTGGCCCGGCGGAGCGCGTCCTAGATCGCGCTCCCGTTGCCGGGCACTCTCTGCGCATGTGTGTGACATCTAGGACGCGCTCCGCCGGGCCAGCGCAGACGTACTACTCCGGGTCATTGCGACCCGGAAGTAGTAAGAGCCACAGCGACATGACAGGTTGGGCAGCCGAACAGTTCGGCTGCAGTTCGGCTAACAGTTCGCCCAACTCTAATGCAGATATGCAGCAGTTGGGAGTATTCACTCCAGTCAGTGTAACAGCTTAAAGTGCGTACACACATGCGACTATAGTCGTTTGAAACGATCGTTCCCCGATTGTTTCAAACGACGATCGTTTAAAAAAAAAGCAGCCAACGACCATTAAGTCTAACGACGGACGAGCTAGATCATTAAAAACGAACGATCTAGCTTGGCGGATTTTTTCCAACGACGATCGTTTGCAAAAGTAGTACATCATTGGAAACGGTCGTTTGTACTAGACTTGACATGCGCATTTCGCTATTTCTCCATGGAACTTTTCATTTTTATGCGCAAGCGCAATAGTTGGTTTTACGTGATGTAACGTTCGTTCTAACGATCAGATCGTTACACACTTTTAAAAACTAACTTTACTTAGGTTGTTCTTTCGTCAATTAAAAGTTCGTTTGTCGTTCACAACGAACGATCGTTGTCGCATGTGTGTACATAGCTTTAGAGTCATAGCCAACATACTGTATTTCCCAGTGAACCGCATAGAGAGTCTCAGAGGAGATTAGTGAAAATCTAAGATTAATTACACTTAAGAAGGTAATTTTTTTAAACTTCAAGCGATATCTTGATAAGGGTTTTTTTTTATCTTTAAATAAAGTGCTGATAAAAAGGAGACTCCATTTCAAGCCCCCCAATTTTAGCCTATGAAGCCCTAATTGTTCTCCTCCTTTAGAATACCACCCCAACCACAACCTCCAGTCTCCTCACAACATTTACCTCTTCATATTCGCATTTACATAACTTCTCAAGAGCCTGTCTTCTCTTCTGGGATTCCCTCCTATGACATTTCCCAATCCTGGTACTACATATATAAGCCAATCTTACTTTGGCCCATATTAATAGTCAGTGTGACATTTATGTCCGCTCTATATGATGTACCCATGTTTGTTTCTTACTTTGTGCCACACCATGAAAGACGATGGCGCTATATAAAAATCAACAATAACAAATCATAAACACTTTGCTAATCCGAGCCCTTGTTATACGTTTATGAGTCTCCCCTGAGTGTGGCTTTTGTCTAAAAATAAACATAGCTGTCTTCATGTTTCCTGTTTGGTTGGCCAGTCCTGAGCTGTTTATGTTGCTCTCCACTCTTTAGGTACGTTGCTGCTCAAGACTTTTAGTTAACAGTCTGGAAACCGAGTGAATAGGACAGTAGCGGAGGCAATCACAGAGGCGTGAAGGGGAACAATAGGGGAGGATTAGATCTTTTCTTGGTGTTGTGAGTTACTGTAGAAGCTGTCATTCCTTCAGTGGGTTTGCGCACTGCTGTGTGATTATTATTTTTTTATTATTTAGTATTTATATAGTGCCGACATCTTACGCAGCGCCGTACAGTATATATATATTGTCTTGTCACTAACTGTCCCTCAAAGGAGCTCACAATCTAATCCCTACTATTATCATTTGTCTATGTATGAATTATGTAGTGTAAGTACTGTAGTCTAGGGCCAATTTACTTATCTGTATGTTTTTAGGATGTGGGAGGAAACCCGAGTGCTTAGAGGAAACCCACACAGACACGGGGAGAACATACAAACTCCTTGCAGATAGTGCCCTGATTTGGATTCGCACCGGGGACCCAGCACTGCAAGGCAAGAGCGCTAACCACTACGCCACCGTGCTGCCCCCCGTGATGTGACTCTGTATGTGACAATCTGCAATCTAAAGCAAACATAAGGACATTATGGACCTCAATAAAAATCCCCTAAAGGCGGCCACACACCATACAATTTTTAGATTTCTTTTCAATTCAAGAATTACACAATTACAACAATTACAATCACATTTTCTGATTGATTGAAACATTTGAAAAATCTGACCAATGTGCTATGCGCAAGGCTGGGCCGAGGCAGAGGCGAGAGAGGCTCCAGCCTCGGGCACAGTGCAGGAGGGGGAGCACAACTCACTCAGTTATCATTCCCCTATTGTGTTTGAAGCAAAGATAAATAAGAAAAGGCAGTGACTGCAAGCCAGATAACTAGAAATTAAAGCGGACCCAAACCAAACATTTTTTTTAATTAAAAATATTTAGTTGCACCACTCTGTTACATACAAAGATAAATAAACACTCCTTCAAAACTATGATCATTTCAGTGCATGCTTTTCACCCTTCTCTTTTCATAGCTAGAATTATACTGGGGGCAGCAATTAGCAATTCCTCCATTGCCAGACACCTCCTACTCCACCAGTCTGCCGGATTCTGTCCCAGCAATACGAAAGGAAGGGAGGGGTTCCTCCAATAAATGTAAAATATTTTATATTTGTCATAATGCAGCTGAAAAAAGGCTGCTATTTATTATTATAATTTAGAAAATAGATTTTATTTCTGAAATCTTGTATTTTTAATTTGGGTCCACTTTAAGGTGTTGGGGGTTTGGGGGCCCTGGGGCGCCTCTTAGTCTAATAGCAATCAGTGTGTGACGGCTGAGGTGGGAGGGATGGAGGGGCGCACTTTGGTGTCTCAGCCTTGGGTGCTGGAGGACCTTGTCCTGGCTTTGGCTAGGCGTTCAATATTTCCCCAAATTTCCTCTGACAATACATGATTAAAAAGTCTGAAAAACTTGCTCGGGTCTTTAAATCAAGAATTGGACAATTTACTCTACACCATTCAATTTTCATAAAGATTGATCAGAAAAATCTGCCACTCCCGATCAAGTTTTATGGAGAAAAAAAATAATTAAATTTGATCAGACTTTTCAAATGAACAACAAAAAAAGATTAACATTTGTTCTGCAAAACCAATTGTTTTTAATATCGAATCACCCCCCCCTCCCCCCCAAAAAAAAAAATTCATTTTATTCTATCGTGTATGTGTGTATTGTATTTTATGTTTTCCCTAGGCCTAGGAGATCATTTTTCATTTTCTGTTTAAAATAACTCTTCTGCACTCTGAAGTTGAAAAAGTACCAAAAAGTAGGTGAAAAAGTACCGTACTGTCAAAATGATTGCGTATGATTTAATTATTAAGTATTTTCTTGCTTGCTGTTGGCTGGCAGTAAAACTGAAGGAATTAAACAAACAAACAAAAAAGAAAAAGCTGATACTTACTATGGAGATGGAAGGTCCTTCTGAGCCTTCCCGCTCCTCTCTCGGTCACCTCATTCCAGCACTGTCCCCTCCCCCATTCCACGTATTCGACCAACTGGTCGAATACGTCTTCAGGAACCCTTGCAAAGCTTCCGGAGCACTTGCACGCTCATGCATGTTCAGTATGGGGCCACCCATCTTCTGGAGCACTCAGGGACACTAGTGCTCCCGACACTTCCGAAGGCTCCAGGAGGCAGCTTCACTTCACTGGGGTACAGTCAGTGCTGGAATGAGGCGACCGAGAGGGGACAGGGAAGACTCTATAGGATCCAGAGCCTTTCCTCTCCATAGGTAGGTATCTGCTACAGATTTGCTTCAAGTTCTGCATTAGATTGCAAGGCCTCATGTTTATTTTTTTGCCTAAAGTCCCATTTTTACTGAAAACTGCAACCCAACAAGTTCTGCTACTTCTAGCGTCGTTTCTTAGAATACCGGCGTCACCTTCTTGCTACTGAACTTGTTTAAGAAGAGTTAGAAATGCCAAAGAAAGGGGGATGGGAAGGACCAAAGGCACAAGACACTGCTAAAATTCATTTGTCAAGGTCAGTCCTCCTATAGAGTGACTTGGGTAAAAGCTTTCCTGGATACTGTACACAAGTCTCTTTGCATGGAATAGAATCTTCTGAGCTGAACGCAGTGCCACCAGACATCCAGATCTGTTCATCGGCATATAGCTATCTTCAGTTATGGTCCTCCAAAGGAAGTCATATCATAGTTATTCACACTTCTTGTGGATTAACAGATGAATGGATAATCAGTGAAGAAGGGCACAGGATTCTTTCTGGAGTCACCAAAACTGCAGTGACCTCCACCGGTGACTCGTCCACTCCCCGACCCTGACTGCGGAGTCAGCTTCCAGCACGGTAGGTGGGATGTGGGCTACTCCTCTCTACTTCTATAATGTCCACCTCATTAGTCCCTGGACATGAAACTGAGTACCCATGGCCAGATGTATTTGGGATCTCTGCCGGCGAACAATCGTTCCCCGATCTATCTAACACCAGGGGCGTAACTAAAGGGGAGCAGCACCTGCTATCACAGAGGGGCCCAGAGCTCTGGGGGGCCCCAACTACTAACCTTCTCTTCCTCCCATACAGGAGACTATACTTCAGATCAGGTGTTTTGTGGCTACTCTTGGTATGAATGTGAAGATCATGATGGCCACACTTGTGAGATGGGCCCCAAGGCCGTGAAGGGCATTAAGGGGAGGCAAGGGAAAGGGTGTGAGCATTGGGGGCCCCATCACAGTTTCCCTGGTTTCGGTGGGGGTCCCCATTCATTGTACTTACGCCACTGATAAACATTATCTATCTATCCAGTTAGGGCTCGTTCACATTAAGGGCGTTCTTGGCCTTTTTTCAAGCGCAGGCGATTCTTAAAGGATACATCCAAGCTACAAAAAAAAAATCCACTTACCTGGGGCTTCCTCCAGCCCGTGGCAGCCATCCTGTGCCCTCGCCGCAGCTCTGGTGGCTCCCAGTCTTCTCCGCTGGCGCAGCTGGGTCGGCTTCTTCTATGCTCCACTGCGCGGGTCACGTGGTCTTTCCGACGTCATCAGGACGGTACTGCGCAGGCGAAGTAGTTCTGCGCCTGCGCAGTACCGTCCTGATGACGTCGGAGACACCATGCAACCCGTGTGGTGGAGCGCAGAAGAAGCCAACCCGGAACCCGACCTGGCAAGGTTGGCTGCGCAAGCGGTGAACACCGGGAGCCACCGGAGCTGCGGCGAGGGCACAGGACGGCTGCCACCGGGTGGAGGAAACCCCAGGTAAGTGGATTTTTTTTGTAGCTTGGATCACTCCTTTAAAGGGATACTGAAGGGGCCTCGGGGGAAAATTAGTTGAACTTACCTGGGGCTTCTAATGGTCCCCCACAGACATCCTGTACCCATGCAGCCAGTCACCGATGCTCCGGCCCCGCCTCTGGTTCACCTCTGGAATTTCAGACTTTAAGTCTGAAAACCACTGCGCCTGCATTGCCGTGTCCTCGCTCCCGCTGATGTCACCGGGAGCGTACTGCACAGGCCCAGTATGGTCTGTGTCTGCGCAGTACACTCCTGGTGACATCAGCGGGAGTGAGGACATGGCAGCGCAGACGCAGTGGTTTTCAGACTTTAAAGTCTGAAATTCCAGAAGTGAACCGGAGGCGGGGCCGGAGCATCGGTGACTGGCTGCATGGGTACAGGATGTCTGTGGGGGACCATTTGAAGCCCTGGGTAAGTTCACCTCATTTTCCTCGCAGCGCAGCGATTTTTAAAAACGCTTGTGCACTAAATCTCTATGAGGAGGTTCATATCAGCATGGTTTGTGCATGTGCATGTGGCAAAGCGATGCCTGTAAGAATTTTGGGGTGATTTTGCCTCAATGGAAGCTATAGGAAAACTGCAAATGCTCAAAAAATTGCTTTGTGCAGTGATTGCGTTCCCATTTTTAAGAATAAATACATTGTATTTATTCATTTCCGGGTCAAAGAGTTCACTTCCTGAGGGAGTGAATTACAAACCGCTCTGGAAAAGCGCTTAGAAAAGCGCTTTTACTAGAAACGCAGCTCATAGTAGAGCGCTGGGAGGGGGGAAAAAAGCGCACAAGTTTTTGTTTTTAGGTGTGAATGAGGCCTAAATGTCTTACCAGATCAACACAATCTTTGCTGTTCTGAGTGCTGCCCAGAATTTGGAGAAAGTTTGTTTCTGGGCAGGGTTGTTGCTAGTATCCTAAGAGATCCAGAGGACTTTTGGGTGTGGCCGCGCACCAAAATGTGGGTGTGGTCATGGGTGGAGCCAAATGTACATGAATGTAACAGCGGTCTAAGTAGGCCTGCTCAGCAAAATGTTGGATGAAGCCCCTGTCTCCATTAATACAGAAAAAAAAAAAAACCGCAGCAAATAACATAAATAGGTAGTGTCACTTAAAGTGAACCTCCAGACTAAAAATCTACACAGCAGCACTGAAAAGGCTTGGTATTTCTTTAACACTTTCACAGCATCAGAACTTTGTTTTCCTTACCAAAGCCTCATTTTTAGCTGCACAGAAGCTAAGCTCCACCCCATCAAAGAAAACTGCCCGGGCATTTTTCCCCTGATGCTGTGCAAAGCATGATGGGATTTCTGATGTTGTTGTTCTCGTTGCTTAGCAACTGGGAGGGGTGATCAGGACCCAGGACAGTTGGAACTGTGTCTCATGCTCCCTGTCACCTCCTTTCAACCAAAAAGATGGCTGCCCTCATGAAATCACAAACATTTGCCTGTTCTTTTAAAACAGGGTGGGTAAGAGATTATATTACCTATCTATTTTAATTAACATAGCCAATGTAACTTAATGACAGTATGTTTGTTTAGGCTGAAGTTCCTCTTTAAACATAACTAGGCAGAGTTAGTTACCAGGTTACCTGGCATTTCCCCCATTGTATTCCCTGACCTTCTAGTGGAATCCTTTCCATGCTCCCAAGAACCTCCCATTCAGGCACCACAACTCCCAGCATGCCTCCAAAAAAGAACCACAGCTCCCTACATGCCACCATAAAGGCAACACAGTGACCAGCATGGCACCACAGCACCCAGCATACCCTTAATTCATGCACCACAGTTCAGCATGCCCGCCATTGAGGCACAACAGTTGACTCTGCCTGGGGGACATCCGGGGCACCCCAGAATAGATCAGGGGCACGTGCCACTGATCTTTGGAGCTAGCAACACCCCTGTTTCTGGGTAATATAAAAGACCACAGGACTCCCATTGGCTGTGCCAGATAGTGTGAAGCCACCTACAGACATCAGCCGGTGAGATTTCCAGGTGCAGAAATCTTGTCAGCAGCAGGGATCGGGTTTACTGCATACCTGAAAACACTCTTATGAAAATCAGGCCAGGCGTTCTATTCTGGCAGAACTGCCGTTTGGCTGCGCTCCCTGGGTGACGTAGGGACCCAGCAGAGTAAACTTACTACACCTGATTTGCCTAACAATAGAAGGTAAACAGAAGGAAAAGCTACACCTCCAGGGCTCAGGTGTACACACTGCCCTGATGGGAGCTGTGCTCACCTCCTATACACAACACAGATAGAAGGAGCTGTTAATCATTGTCAAACAGGCAGATACTGGAGAGAACAAGTGAAAGAAAACATAAAGATATGGTATAACCGCCAGGGAAGAAACGCAGTGAAGGAGACACCATTCGATTGCTAGCTCATCATCCCCCTGATGGTGTCACGGTCCGTCTGCCTATTCAGGTAAAGCAACCTTTGTCTCTGCTTTTAGACTGTTATTATAGAGCGTCAAGGACGGAATTGGCTGACTAGTTTAGTGATCACCATGGACAGGTGGATGATGATGACGTCTCTGTTTGTTGCATCAGAGGTGTTCGCTGTCATATGACTGCATCCAAGGCAAGATGTAGCCATGGCACACCATGCAGCTGCTGTGGTGCCCAGATGGGGCTGAGCGAGCTCTGAAGGTCCGCTCACAATCTAGGCAACTGCATCAATACTCCAACAGTTCTGTTTGAAGAGAAGGTCTATACAAAAGAGAAACCTGTATGTCTGGTTGTCGTCAAGTCTACAAAAGGCAACTAAATCCCATACAAACCCACACTGACGGCAGTGTTTAACTGGCCGAAACGAATGTTAATCGTTTTTGTCAGCCAACACTTGGACGCCAGCCATGGTCATACATTCTGGACCAGGGAGAGGGGATGGGAGAGGAAGCAGGGGGGCTTCTGCACCTTTTTTTGACAGGTGCAGATGATGGGATTACCTGTTTAGATCCCGAAATTATCAAAAAATTGATCTGGCTGTTAAAAGTTTCTTGAATGTACAGTTGGCAATTCCGATTTTTTTATACAATCTGATTTTTGATTCCGATTTTAAAAAAAAGCACTGCATGTCGCTACGTTTTTTTAATCGGAATCAAAAAATCAGATTGTATAAAAAATCGTAATCACATGTAGTGTGCAAGAGGCCTAACACTGTTGAGGGCTGATCCTCACCAAAAAGCACTGGTGATTTTGGAGCAATTGTTTAGAGATTTGGGGCCATATGCAATTCACTTTTCACCTGAGTAGGAGATCATTTTTCATCTTCAATTTAAAAGAATTTTTGTAACGATCCGCTCAGCTGCCTGCGCAGGCAGGCAGCCTTTTGATCATTATTCAGGTCTGCATGCTGCAGGACTCTGGAAAGAAGACCTTCTGTCAGTTTTGCAGCTTGTGCTTGCTGAGGAATTTGCATACGTTGTCATGCAAATTGCCTGGCCACGTTCATTGGAGGCGTGTACTATAAGTACTATGTGTGTCCCACAATGCTTCGCTGCTCATAGAGGTTTGTTCCTGCTGGACTCACCTGGAGTGTCAGCCACTGCTATCTTAGTATAGTTAATTCTTGGGGAGTGCTCCTTGCATTCCTAGTTAGTGCAGTCAGTTTGTGTATAATTTGTACTGCCTATTCTGTCCTGTCTTGTCTGTCGCGATTGCGCTGTCACCAGTGGCGGTTGATAGCGAATCGCTCTGTCTTGTTTGGATCGCACTAACCTCTAGCGGTAGCGGCTGTGGATCCTTCTGATCTAGTTCCTGGAGTGTAAGCTGGAGCAGCGGTTGCTACCAGCTACCTCATCTGATCTGTCTTGTTTAGATCGCACTAGCCGCTAGCGTTAGCGGCTGTGGATCTTTCTGATCTGTGTTCCTGCTTGGATCACACTTGCTCTGGCGGAAGAGCGGTGGATCCTTTCTGCCTAGTTCCTGTTTCTCGTTTGTCTGTCTTGTCTGATACGGGCGCTTGCTGTAGGCTCGATGAGGTAACCGTTAAGCAAGCATTCGCGTTCTTTGTTTCGTGTTTGTCTGTTGATGGTTAGGTAGGCGTGCTTGTCTCTATTGTGCTTATCACGTGGAGACCGCGCATAACCGCGTGCACTGTTGCGAATGAGTGCGGTGTTCGCGGTTAGCTATTATTTTCCGTATCTAAAACTTAATGCTGACAAAACTGAGGTTCTTGTTATCGAGGGCCAGGGCTCAACAGCAAAGCAGCTCCAGTCTCAACCAACACCGCTAAGGATAGGGAGCTCAGACCTGAACAACTCAGACTGTGTGCGCAGCCTGGGAGTACTGATTGATGGGAAATTAAGCTTCAGGAATCAAATCTCAGCTGTTGTGAAACATTCCTTCTTTCACCTAAGGAATATTGCAAGGATTAAACACCTAATTCCTTCAGAGGATCTTCCAACCCTAGTTCATGCCTTCGTCACATCAAGGTTAGACTACTGCAACGTCCTCTACACAGGCCTGCATAAGAAAGACTTACGCCGCCTGCAATTAGTACAGAATGCCGCCGCAAGGCTGTTAACGAGCCAACCCCGCCATTGCCACATAACACCAACCCTGAGCTCACTCCACTGGCTACCGATAAAATGGAGAATTCTGTTTAAGATTGGCTTACTGACATTCAAATCCTTGCACAATCTGGGCCCTGGATACCTGAAGGACTTGTTGCAACTACATCACACCCCCCACAATCTTAGATCAAAAGGACGTAACACCTTGGTCACCCCCAGAGTCCACCTCAAAACCTTTGGAGACAGAGCCTTTTGTCATGCTGCCCCTACACTTTGGAACTCCCTGCCACACCCAATCAGGACAGCCCCATCCCTGGAAACATTTAAGTCCAAACTGAAAACCTACCTTTTCAGTCTGGCATTCATGAACATCTGACTATCTCCTCTGTAACACAACCCAGCCTGAAACCCTGTATTAATCTGAGACACAGCTATGCGCTTTGAGTCCTATGGGAGAAAAGCGCTTTACAAATGTTATTGTATTGTATTGTATTATTGTATTCTCATTGTATGATTTGCTGTGCCTTTGCTATTATCGTATTCTGTTCTGATCTGCCTTGTGTCACTTCTGGCAATCGCCGTTCTTGGCGGTTGCGTTTCCGTTTCGCACCTGCTGTTGTGTGTGCGCGGTCGCGGGGTGGCGGCTAGATTGGCGCACACACATACAACCTGTCCCTTTGCTCGTTCTCATTCGCAATCGCTTCTCTTGCGATCGCGTTCTACGCTTCGAACAATTCCTGTCTGGCATTTGTGGAGGTACAGAGGATTGGTTCCTCTGCACTCCCCAGCGCCATCTGCCGACAGGAATTTCCCTCTACTGGTGCTTACACCAAAAGCTGGGTTCTAGTATCTTGACACGCTTGTGGAGGACCTTCGCAGTGTCAGCGCACATCTTTGTGCGCTGAACACGGAGATATCCCACAATCGTTACATTATGAGCAGCCCAACTCAAAACCCCAGTGTAGACGGAAATTCCGATTTGTACGATTTTGTCGAGTTTGGGTCCTGTGTCTTTAAGAGCTTTAAAAGGCTTAATTCAGAGACCAAGGCGGAATTTCTTTCTGAATGTGTGAGGTTTTGTCTGAATCCTACTTTGCAAATTACTGATTCGTCCACGTCTGCTCTCCAATTAGCTTATGTGCTTTTGAAAGACGATCTGTTTGTATGGGCTCATGAAATATTGCAAGACAATTCTTGGAATGATAATCTGTATCAGTTTCTTACATTTACATTCTCCTACTGGTTTGAGTTGCCTTGCTTGCCACCTGCCCTGTATGAGTGTGTAGTTGCTAATGAGTCAGCTGCTCTACCTACTTCATGCAAAACCATTCAGTTTGAAAATGAATGCAGTAACTATTCCCCTGTGTCTAAACAGCAGCCACCTAAAGCAGCAAGGACTAAAAGCAGGAAAAAAAGGAAGACTTCTCAGCTGAAAAATCCGTTGCCCATAGCAACTACAAATAAAAAAATTGTTTCTGTAAAGTCTGAAATTTCTCAGTCTCAGGTTTCCTTACCCCAAGAAAGGGCATTTGTGGATCCTTTGATAGGCAGAATTATTTTCTATATTAAAGGGGTAAGAAAGTCTTTGCATGTTCCTGACCCCAACCCTTATGAGGGTTTCTTGGAAACCGAGTTGTTTGAACCCCCATTTGCTCCATGGGATATTGGAGCATTAATTGAGGAGTTCGAGATTGATTGGAAGGCGTTTTGCGATTTTTACATCGCAAAAAGCGCAGAGATTCTTTATGCTTGTCTTGATTCGGTGTACGATTTGATTGACTCTGATGAGTGTGACAAATGTTTTGTGAATCCGGTGACTTATGTGTGGCAGACGATTTTGGATGAATTGCACACACACCAATCAATTGACTTCAATAAAGAGACATCGTTATCGGATGATTGTTCCTGCCAGGGCCGGATTTACAACTCAGGAGCCTGTAGGCACAGGCGTTCTGGCGCCCTAAGCTCCGCCCCTGAACACAGGCCACACCCCCAAGTAAAAATATTCTGAACTCTAATCCTTGCATCATGTCACTAACAATGTTTAAAATTTTACACTCTAATCATTGTGTCATGTCACTAAGGATGATTAGAGTGTAAGATCTAGTGTAAGAGTGTTTAGGATCTTAGATGATTAGAGTGTCAGCTAGTGACATGATGCAGGGATTCAAATCCAAAATATTTTTTAAAGGATTGGTTTCCACTAGGAGCCACGGCCATATCCGAGTCGGCTCAGCTCCCATTGTGCTGCAAATACGCAGCCTGAATCATTAAGCCGTGCCATGGCAATAGGGTTTCAGGTGCATGCTGCAGCATGCTATCCAGATTCACATAGTTGTGCAATCTGGACGACAATGACATTAAGAAGATAGACAGCGTTTCACCGCCCCTATCTCCTGCAGGGAAACGCTGCAGATTTGTGCCGAATTTGGCACCAATGGAAATGAGGCAGGGATAGAGGAAAGAGCAGTGAAGTAGGAGGAGCACGGAGCAGTGAAGTGGAAGGCGAGGAGAACAGAGCAGTGAAGTTGAGGACGAGGAGAACAGAGCAAAGAAGCTGGTGGATGAGGAGCACAGAACAGTGAAGCTGAAGGATGAGACGGACAGAGAAGTAAATGATGAGGAGGACAGAGCAGTGAAGGATGAGGAGGACAGATCAGTGAAAGATGAGGAGGACAGATCAGTGAAAGATGAGGAGGACAGATCAGTGAAAGATAAGGAGGACAGATCAGTGATAGATAAGGAGGACAGATCAGTGAAAGATAAGGAGGACAGATCAGTGAAAGATAAGGAGGACAGAGCAGTGAAAGATAAGGAGGACAGAGCAGTGAAGCTGGCGGATGAGGAGGACAGAAGTGAAGGATGAGGAGGACAGAGCAGTGAAGCTGGCGGATGAGGAGGACAGAGAAGTGAAGGATAAAGAGGACAGAGAAGTGAAGGATAAGGAGGACAGAGCAGTGAAGCTTGTGGATGAGGAGGACAAAGAAGTGAAGGATGAGGAGGACGGGTCTGTGAAAGATGAGGAGGACAGAGCAGTGAAGCTGGTGGATGAGGAGCACAGAGAAGTGAAGGATGAGGAGGACAGATCAGTGAAAGATGAAGAGGACAGAGCAGTGAAGCTGGCGGATGAAGAGGAGAGAGCAATGAAGCAGGAAGATGAGGAGGCCAGAGCAATGAAGCAGGAGGATGAAGAGGGCAGAACAGTGAAGAAGGAGGATGAGGAGGACAGAGCAGTGAAGCAAGAGGATGAGGAAGACAGAACAGTGTAGCAGGAGGACAGAGCAGTGAAGGATAATGATGATGATGAGGAAAGAGAGGTGAATCAGGAGGATGAAGGAAATGAGGAGGAAAGAGCAGTGAAGGATGAGGATGATGGGAATGAAGGACAGAGCAGTGAAGTAGGACAATGAGCAGGGATCACCTTGAAGTTGTGGCTGTGAGGGTTGTAATCCGACATCCAGAGGGAAACAGTAGTTTAGCCAGCTGTTTGGTGACCTCTCTGCTAGGAATGCGGCTGGGCTAGGGGCTGCCCCCCTCCTTGCACTGATTGAAGATCTCTGCGAACACGTCTGGTCGGGATCAGTGAATAATGGCGCACAGCGCCTATGCATAAAAATGGCGCCGCATTAAAAAGATACGCTTATCGCTATTTATCGTTAGTACTGCATAATAATGGCGCACAGGGAAAAAAGAAGAAAAACGGCACACACTAACGTTATTTATCAATAGTGGCACACAGTAACGTTATTTATCAATAGTGGCACACACTAACGTTATTTACCAATAGCGCCCTACATAAGCCAAACTGCAGACGTTATTTAACTGCAAAACGGGGAATGGATTTAATGTAACACTGTCAAGGTTAGGGTTAGGCACCACTGGGGGGGTCTTAGGGTTAGGCACCATCAGGGGGGTCTTAGGGTTAGGCACTACCAGCGGGGTGGTTAGGGATAGGCACCACCAGGGGGGTGGTTAGTGTTAGGCACCACCAGGGGGGAGGTTAGGATTTGGCACCACCAGGGGGGGTCTTAGGGTTAGGCACCACCAGGGGGGTCTTAGGGTTAGGCACCACCAGGGGGGTGGTTAGGTTAGGCACCACCAGGGGGGTCTTAGGGTTAGGCACCACCAGGGGGGTGGTTAGGATTAGGCACCATCAGGGGGGTCTTAGGGTTAGGCACCACTAGGGGGGTCTTAGGGTTAGGCACCACCAGGGGAGTTTAGGGGTTAGGGATAGGTACAGAGAGGGTTCTGTGTGTTAACGGTAAATAACAATAAGGCTTTAACGCTAAATAACAATAAGGCTTTAACGTTAAATAGCGATAAGCGTCAAACGGATTAGCGGCAACACCGTGCGCCATTATTCGCAGGCGCCATTTTCAGATGGATGCGTCTGGTCACTCCAGCAGCACGTGCAGCCGGGCCAGCGTGTATCAAGCTGTCTGCCGGTGTTAATGTTTCTCTTCTGGCTGGGGCTGCGAGGAGTGCTTCCCTGCAAACTTGGAGGCAACGGAGCGGAGGACAAGTCCAGTTTCCATCGCTGCAGGGGGCAAGCCTGTCGGCAGGGGGGCGCTTTGTCCTGGGCTGGTGTCTAGGCGGCCTTCTGCTTGCTGCAATAGAATAGCAGCTGGAAGCTGCTAATGAATCTCCGCCAGAACAGCTAACTACTTCCTGGTCTTCTTTTCCTCCTTCCGCCCCGGCATCTCTGAACAGCGCACACCCGAGGAGGGTGGCGGCAGAAGCTGAGCGGAGCGGCGGCTTCTAGTTATTACAGGGAAGGGAGAAAAGCGGGAGAGGAGGAGAGAGTTGTTTGAAGCGGGGGGTGAGCCGCCTGTCCCGCATAAGGCGCTTGTAGGCACGTCCCTATTGTGCCTTATGGTAAATCCGGCCCTGGTTCCTGCCTTTCTGGGGTAAAGCATGTGAGTCTAGATATTGTGCGACCTGACATGAATGGGTGCACTACTGTGGTTGATTCTTGTGCGAATCTTGAAAGATTCTCTCCTGATTGCGTGAAGTTTGAATCTATGCGATGTAATGCCTGTTTCTCAGATGTTCCTGCAGATTGTGATCAACATGAATGTGCCAGTTTTCTCAAAGAGATGTGGCATCCCTTGTTATCTAAGAACAGATCTTTAAGATCTTCCATCTATGATCCTGCTATGGGAAAAATTCCTAAACTATGCAGCATCAAAAGTGAAATTAATATGCCTAATAAAGTTTATTCTGTTGATGTCGCTATTTCTTCTGCAGATGAGTCTCTGTCTCACCCTGTTCACACCTGTAAGGGCCTGTTGCCTGGGGACAATTGCTCCAGTGTTTCGACCCTAGATGCCTTGCAGTCTGCTCCGCAGATCGCGGAGATTTGCGCTATGGAAGCGTCAGTTTCACAATCTAAAGCGATCTTGGATTCGCAGGTTTTGCGTTCTGGCTCCTCGGATTTGACATTGTTAGCCGAATCTAAGAGTGAGACAGTGCTTCGGTTTTGCGAATCTGACTCTGAAAGATCTTTGCTGGGTCCAGAGAAAGTTTCTCTGAGCCTGCCCTGTACCATGAATAACAATATGATGTCCAATCACACTGACATTTGTGAGTCCCTTTCTTGTTCTGAGGAAAGTGCTGATTCTGCACCCTGTACTCTGGATGAGTTAAGATGGCCTTGTTTAGAGTCTCCTGCAGTGTCCCTAGAGGCTCGTCTAGGTATTGCCACTATACTCACCTGTTTTTCTGCAGTTTTGGAGTTACAAGCTAGTTTGACTGCCACACAGAATTCTGGGTACAGTGAGAATGAAGTTAGGGAGTCAGTGTGTGTTCCAGTAAATATACCTGTACATTCCCCTCATGATGATGAGATCCAGTCTCAGGTTATGGTGGAACCATTCCTGGGACATCTGCCCTGTCCACAAAATAAAGTTCCAGTTTTGCCCTGTAACATGGATAGTTCAGAATCCTTCCGAGAAAACTTGAAAAATGATGTTCCTGAGGTCTTGTTTGATGTTCTGGAGGTCTCCGAGTTCCTCCCAAAGGGTGCAGAACTTGTAGGAGATGTCTCCTGCCCCCCAAGTCCTTCTGAGGTGTTACCCTCTTCCGTAGGCATTGCTGCCTTGCTGGCTACCTTTTCAGCTCTGATGGAGCTTCACTCATATGTAGTCAATGATGATATTATTGTCACAGAAATTTCTGAATTTGTATCTGAGTCTTCTTGTGAAAGTCCAGTGCCTGTGACCTCCACTCATAATGATTCTCTGTCCGGTACTGGTTTTGGTCTTGTCGTGCCGGACTTTGAGGTTGGCAGTTCCCCGACATGTACTGAGGTTTCTCCTGTGCTGGTGTACCCCAGTGTGCTCTGTGACCCAGAAAGCCCAAGTGTGCCTCGGTTACCAGCGTACTCAGATGCTTCCTCCGTGGAGACATGCTCTGATTTAGCCTGCCTGCTTGCATGCCCAGAAGTGGTCCCTGAAAGTCATGATCTTGATGGGTGTCCTCGTAATTCTGAATCCGGAATTGTCATTGGTTCCATGGGGGTTCTTGGTGATTCTCCATGTGAGCCTGGTGATTGTTCTGCCCTCTTGGGATCTCTGTGGAGCTTCAAAAGGTTCTGGGAGATTCCGGGAGAGATTTTGCTTGGTCCCCTGGATAAGATCAACGGTGGCTTTTGTGTTGTAAGGGACACTTCGAACAGGTATTGTGGCAGGTTTGGTATTTTCGGACGCTCCTTGGAAGGTGGTGGGTATTGTCTGGAGGGTGTCGATGGCTTTTTCTCTGGTATCCACAGTCCTGATGGGTGTTACGCTAAGACTGGTAGTACTGATGGGCATGTTTCGGTGGCTTCTGTTTCCGATGAGGTCGGTTTCGGGTGGACTGACTCTGGAATTGGACCTTGTCGGGCTGCCCCGACCTTCATGAGTCTTCAGTTAGAGTTTTTTGGTAACGCCAGTTTTGAAAGACGTCTGGAATTCGTCCCTAGAGGGGGGGGTACTGTAACGATCCGCTCAGCTGCCTGCGCAGGCAGGCAACCTTTTGATCATTATTCAGGTCTGCATGCTGCAGGACTCTGGAAAGAAGACCTTCTGTCAGTTTTGCAGCTTGTGCTTGCTGAGGAATTTGCATACGTTGTCATGCAAATTGCCTGGCCACATTCATTGGAGGCGTGTACTATAAGTACTATGTGTGTCCCACAATGCTTCGCTGCTCATAGAGGTTAGTGTTGGGCGAACACCTGGATGTTCGGGTTCGGGCCGAACAGGCCGAACATGGGCCAGATGTTCGGCATGTTCGGCCCGAACGCCGAACTCAATGGAAGTCAATGGGACCCCCGAACATGCCCATTTTGGGGGCCCTATGGGGTCGCAGGCATAAGGGGGGAGCATGCCCCGATCGCGGGGGGGTCGGAAATTCCCCCCACCCCCTCCGCTAGCGCTCCCCCCTCTGCCCGCTTCCCCATAAAAAAAGTTTGAGGCAAGTTAAATAGTACTTGGTGGCTGGCCTGGCACTGGCAGTGGAGTGAGGAGGAGGAGGAGTCCGAGTAGCAGAGTGACGCGTTGAGGCCGGGCAGCGGGCGGTTCAGCGGTAGTACCCTTGTGGTACTTCCGCCCTTTCTCTGACCTCACGTCCTCTACGTGATGACGCATACGAGGGTACGCGTGACGCGTACCCTCGTATGCAGAGGACGTGAGGTCAGAGAAAGGGCGGAAGTACCACAAGGGTACTACCGCTGAACCACCCGCTGCCTGGCCTCAACGCGTCACTCTGCTACTCGGACTCCTCCTCCTCCTCACTCCACTGCCAGTGCCAGCCACCAAGTACTATTTAACTTGCCTTAAACTTTTGTATGGGGAAGCGGGCAGAGGGGGGAGCGCTAGCGGAGGGGGTGGGGGAATTTCCGACCCCCCCCCCCCGCGATCGGGGCATGCTCCCCCCTTATGCCTGCGACCCCATAGGGGGGCCGTATTGCGGCACGTTCGGGCGAACAGGGCCCTGTTCGGCCGAACAGGGGCCCTGTTCGGCCCTGTTCGGCGGCCATTCAGTAGTTCGGGACGAACCCGAACTTAAAAGGCCGAACACCATCAGGTGTTCGGCCGAACTCGAACATCACCCGAACAGGGTGATGTTCTGCAGAACCCGAACAGTGGCGAACACTGTTCGCCCAACACTAATAGAGGTTTGTTCCTGCTGGACTCACCTGGAGTGTCAGCCACTGCTATCTTAGTATAGTTAATTTTTGGGGAGTGCTCCTTGCATTCCTAGTTAGTGCAGTCAGTTTGTGTATAATTTGTACTGCCTATTCTGTCCTGTCTTGTCTGTCGCGATTGCGCTGTCACCAGCGGCGGTTGATAGCGAATCGCTCTGTCTTGTTTGGATCGCACTAGCCTCTAGCGGTAGCGGCTGTGGATCCTTCTGATCTAGTTCCTGGAGTGTAAGCTGGAGCAGCGGTTGCTACCAGCTACCTCATCTGATCTGTCTTGTTTAGATCGCACTAGCCGCTAGCGTTAGCGGCTGTGGATCTTTCTGATCTGTGTTCCTGCTTGGATCACACTTGCTCTGGCGGAAGAGCGGTGGATCCTTTCTGCCTAGTTCCTGTTTCTCGTTTGTCTGTCTTGTCTGATACGGGCGCTTGCTGTAGGCTCGATGAGGTAACCGCTAAGCAAGCGTTCACGTTCTTTGTTTCGTGTTTGTCTGTTGATGGTTAGTTAGGCGTGCTTGTCTCTATTGTGCTTATCACGTGGAGACCGCGCATAACCGCGTGCACTGTTGCGAATGAGTGCGGTGTTCGCGGTTAGCTAGCGTTTATTATTTTCCGTATCTTCTCATTGTATGATTTGCTGTGCCTTTGCTATCCTCGTATTCTGTTCTGATCTGCCTTGTGTCACTTCTGGCAATCGCCGTTCTTGGCGGTTGCGTTTCCGTTTCGCACCTGCTGTTGTGTGTGCGCGGTCGTGGGGTGGCGACTAGATTGGCGCACACACATACAACCTGTCCCTTTGCTCGTTCTCATTCGCAATCGCTTCTCTTGCGATTGCGTTCTGCGCTTCGTACAATTCCTGTCTGGCATTTGTGGAGGTACAGAGGATTGGTTCCTCTGCACTCCCCAGCGCCATCTGCCGACAGGAATTTCCCTCTACTGGTGCTTACACCAAAAGCTGGGTTCTAGTATCTTGACACGCTTGTGGAGGACCTCCGCAGTGTCAGCGCACATCTTTGTGCGCTGAACACGGAGATATCCCACAATCGTTACAATTTTCCAGCACTCTTCAACTAAAAAAAGTACCAAAAAGTAGACGAGAAAGTAGTGTTAAAATTATTTTGAGTATTTTCTTGCTTGCTGGTGGCTTAAAATGCATTTTATTGACAAGTTGTTTTATTGACAAGTGAAAAAGTGAATTGCATGTGGGCCTTGGTGTGAAATAGCCCATAGGATTTTGTTGTCCAATCCAGGGCCATATCTACAGGTAAGCAAGCCCCTTCTACCGCCGGGGACCCAGAGCAGTACAGTCGGTGGCCTCAACTACTAACCTTCCCATCCTGGGAAGAGATCCATCCTTCGGATCAGCCATTTTTGTGGCTACACTTGTTATGGGTATGAAGATCACTTTTTTTATAGCCCATGCAAGATGGGCCCCAGACTGTGAGGGTCACTAAAGAGGAGGCAAGGGAAGAGGTGGGAAAATTAGGGGGCCCCATCAAATTTTTGCTGGGGACCCCCATGTTTTGTAGTTACGCCCCCTTGGTCCAATCGCTTTTCAAAATGCTGCAAAGTGCTGGTGATCATGAAAGCTCTTTAAAAGCGCACTTTGGGCTTCATTCACTAATAACTCATATCACGGGCGTCTTTGCATGCATTTTCGAGTTTGCACGCGATCGCAAATTTACACGCGCAATCAAGAACTTTTGCACGTAAACGGTCAAGTTTTCACGTGACAATTCAAGCGAAAATTGCACTCACAAATCGTCGATCGAGTGCAAATAGGAAAATGTATGAGAAAAAGGACGTAATATGCAGTGGCGTAGCTAAGGAGCTATGGGCCCCGGTGCAAGTTTTAGATAGGGCCCCCCAAGCATTCCTAACATAATAATTAACCTGCCAAGGATTTCCACAGTGTCAGAGGTGTAAGGAGGGGATGGGGAATAGTTTCTTAATGATTATTACTATTTTAAGCATCTATAGAAGTGATTGTTACCAGCACAGGACCAATAAAGAGCTAATATTGTGCTTGAGGGAGGGCCCCTATCACCCAAGGGCCCCGATGCGGTCGCTACCTCTGCAACCCCTATCGCTACGTTATCATGGTTTAGTGAATCAAGCCCCTTGTGTGAAAAAGCCCTAAAGCTCCATTTTACTCTCTCTCTCTCTATAAAGAATTGAAATTTTGTGAACAAACATACAATAAACAACTTTACCATATGCATTTATATTATACATTATGCAATGCGCAGTATAAAGGAGTATCTGAACAGTATAACAAACTGGCACAGATTTATACACAGAGTTATAGTAGGAAACAGCCTCTGGTGGATGGTTCAGTGGATCAGCTCAATCACTTGCCCTTCAAATTTGGAAAGCAGCAAGAGCTAGTATGTGTAAAGCCTCATCTACACAGTACAATGTTCCATCAGATAGGCGGATGTATTAGATAGATCTCATAAGAAATTGCAACGTGGGTAGACATCCAAATTGTTTCAGATCAATTTTGAAATAGATTTTGCTTCGATAAGTACCCAAAATCTATTGTCTGATATAAGTAAGAGATCGATCAGAGAAATGAGACAATAACACCATAAAACAATAATAATCATAATCAACATAAAATGTAAAAAACAATACAATTAAAAAAACAAAAAACAAAACAAAAACCTCTCGCTAGCTAGCGATCAGCGAAGCTGTGCTGCACAAGTAATACTGTGGTATTAATCCCACTGCAGCGATTGCGGAGCGTTTGCGATTATTGCCGATCGCAAATGTGCTGCATACAGCATTTTACCAGCGATTGCGTAGAGATTCTCATACACTAGTATCAGAATCGCAAAACACAATCGCCGAAAAAATGTATGCAATCGCTAGACGATTGTGAGCGCAATTTGCGTTTACAAGTGTGAACTTGACCTAATGTTTGGAAAGCCAAATATAGGCTGCTATTCGTTATTTCCTGTGTTTTCTCCTAGGTGATATTTTTACCTTTTTCAGCCCACAGCTGGCAAGAAAATATTATTAAAGGAATACTATCGATTCACATATTTTTTTCAATTGACACAGGAATTGTTTGGGAAGTGCTGCTAAGTACTGGTGTATACATTTTAGTAGCAACTTCTTTGTTTACTGTTATCAAAATACTTTCAAACTTTACTGACGCCAAAACTGAAGGCTGACTGAGCCATGAGGAGAGGGGAAATTCCCCTCACACTTGATCAGTGTAGCTCTGTGTGTGACAGAGAGAGACAGCCAGGACACAGGAGCTGCAGCTGTTGGGAGCTCTGTTTCTGACTGAAGTGTCTGAAGAGAGCAGAGGAAATGTAACGAATTGTCACAGCTTTTTCATACTGTTTTTGCTTTCAGAGTTTGATATGTTTGATATTTGCTTTCTGTAGTCTGATCTGCAACTCTGGCTGTGCATTGAAGCAGACACCTCTTCTGCAATTGATTTGTCCCAATATAGCTAAATCCTACCCTCAATAAATTACAGCTTTTGCCTCTGATATTTAACATGAAAAGTAGGAAAATGTTTACACAGCTACTTAGACATTATTTGCACACTGTCATTTTAGAACACTTGGGTATCGATAGTATTCCTTTAATAATAATACTATTAATTAATTTTGACATTACTATTTCACCTACTTTTTGGTTTCAATTGAAATGTGTTAAAATGTTATTTTAAAGCAAAGATGAAACATTATCCCCCAGGAGAAAACTAAAAAGAAAAAGTTAAAGAGAAACCATAACCAAGGATTGAACTTTACCCCAATCAGTAGCTGAAAAGCTGATACCCCCTTCCCCACAAGAAATCTTCACTTTTTCTCAAATAGAAACCCCTCCCACAGTGATGTCATGACCAGGGTGCTGGCATCACTGTGGGAGCCTTGTTGCATTGTGGGAAATAACAGCTGCTTCCAACTGCCAAAAACAGCAGCATCTCCTTCCACAGACATCACCTGCCAGCAGTAAAGATGTCGCCATGTGATAAATGTCAGAATGTAAATAAGGTAGAGGAAAGATTTTACAATGGGCAAACACTTTTTTTCATTACATTATTTTCACTGGAGTTCCTCTTTAATTGAATAAGGAATATAGTGGGTTTCAAGGCCATTGCAAACTGCCTGAATTAAACGTTTAACCACCCCTACTGCAAACTCCGCAATGAATTATGGGAAACTGTTATAGTCCATGTAGCAGTTATAGAAGCGTTACTGCAGCTGATGCTGCAAATTGCGGCAGGGGGAATTTGTAACCACATTCTAGCATGCAACACCATAACATCTCCTGTATGTGTGCATATGGTGTGTCAGTTTACACAGTGTGTGGTGCAAAAGGGTGGTAAAATGCCTTTTCACCCCCTCAGAAAAGCTAGTTATTAATTTAGAGCCTACCTATTGCCACTGACTAGAGATGGTCAATGAGATGCCAATTTTCTTACTTGCATGCAAATCTTATGCAGATTATATGCAGCTTGAATTTGAGTCAATCCAGACCAGGAGGAATTGCATGTGATGATGTGATTGGTCCAATAAGAGATTGTAAAATGGAGGTGCCCAAAAATATATCAAAAAGTTTAAAAACCGATTAAAAAGAAGTTACTGTTTATACTCGAGTATAAGTCTAGAAATTTAGGTCTGATTCACTTCATAAAAGTATAGGGGTCGACTTATACACGAGTCACTGGCAACACTGAGCACACTGAGGTATGTGTGTACTAATAGTGACATTCCCATTTGCAGAAATTTACCCTTTGGTAAGCGACATTTTCTTGATAAAAGAAATGCCAAGAAAACACAGGTCTGAAAGGCCTGGTCACAACAATTAACAAGGAAAGTGGCAGGGGGTTGCACAAAAGGGAGTGAATAATTGCAGCACTTGGGGGCCTGGAGGAGTTATTGGCTGCACTTTAAGGGACAGGAGGGGTTAATGGCTGCAATACTGTATGCAGTGCAGTCCCCAGGAGCAGCCATTAACTTTGCTGGGTAGACTTATACTTGAGTCAATAAAAAATTCCAACTTAAGAAGGTTGAATATTGGAGTCGACTTATACATGAGGTCGACTTGTAATTGAGTATATACGGTAGGTGTTGGCTTGCTTACCCTTACAGAAGATAACGGGTCTATTTGACAATATTAAATAGCAAAATAGACAATGCATTTCACGGTGTATACACAGCTTCTTCGGGTCAATAGGAGTTCCTTTTTATAAGCTACAGAGAACTCAGTGCACTGCATAAGAGGCCCTCCAATTGACGTGAGGAAGAGCTTTACACACCTTGAAGTGCATTGTCTATTTTTATATTTAATAAAAACTGTGAAATTGAGCACTTCTTCTGTGAAGGTAAGCCAACGCCTACCTTTTAAACTTTTTTTTTTTTCAATTTTATTTTATATTTGTTTTGGGTGTCTCAGTTTTACAGTCACTTTTGTTTCTACCCCGATTGGAGGGTTGTTTTTGAAAATTTCGTGTTATTTAACTAAAATTTAGTTTTTAGAGAAGCGACCACACATTGAATTCAAAGGCTGAGTGGGGACAGCACTTTGCCACAAGCGTTCTAACATTGCGAATTGGGCAATCACAGAGTGCGTGTATTCAAAACCTCGATATCTGGAACTTAGGCAGCTGGAAGTCTCCACTAACTGGCATGCCTGATGGATGGCGGGGGCAGTTTTTTTTTTTTTGGGGGGGGGGGAGAGTTGAAGGTTTTAAAATACTTACCAAGTCTCCAGCGATGTCTTGTAGTGTCACTGAAGCTCCTAGCGGCGGGTCACACGCTGGCTTACGTGCATGGAGAATCCTAGGAGCTGTATTTAGACTACAAGACATCGCTGGAGGCTCGGTGAGCATTTATGGGGGGTAGTTTGTGCTTTTTTGGGCAGTTGCTCAAACAGCCAGCAAATACATGCATCCGGCATCAGACGACCCCGCCAGTGCCAGATACCAGGGACTCTGCTGTACTACACTAGATTGGGCTCTTGGTATCCGTTTTTGTTTTCCTTTTTTTCACATATCTGAGTGATTTGTCCCAGGGGCGTATCTGCGTTATATAGAGCCTATGGAAAACGCTGAAATTGTGCCCCCCCCTCTAAAAACAGCATCCTTTCTCGTAAAATTTTTTGTGGTTGCCTGTGTTTTTTGGCTCAGGATATTGCTGAACTTACATTTTTATTCCCTCTCTGCCCTCTTTTCAAAGGCATCGTTCACATCAGGGACGTTTCTGTGCACTTTTCACAGCGCACTGCCCTGTGCGTTCTGCAAGGCATTGATTTTCCCATGTAATTAAATGTGCCTGGTTCACATCTATGCGCTGCGCTGAGCAGCATTACAAAAACGTAGTGTTGCTTGCATTTCTGTGCGCTGAGCTGTAAAGCGCAAATCAATGCAAGTGAATGGGTGCGCTTTTTAAGCGCATAGACACGCATGCGTTTCTTTACCTCTAATTGGAAAATAAAATACATTTACATATGAAAACAGCGCTTTATTGACAACTGCTACTGCTACAATAAGCAAAAAGTGCTTTAAAGAAGCGCAGCGCCAACACACAGAAACGCGCACAAGCGCATGCATTTTTTACCACGCGCTTTCACGCGTTACTTAGCGCAGCAGATGTGAACGAGGCCTAACACTAAGCTAGGTGGGCCCTGCATACATAAGAAGCCATGTTACCCAGATAACAGAATTAATCTGATCTGAGATCTGAGTGACGGGAGGCATGGGGGCAGGCACGGGGGAGCATCAAAGGCATGGGGGCCCAGCACAAGGGAAGGCATTGGGGCACAACAGGGGGCAGGCTTGGCGGCGCAACACAGGAGAAAGATTGGGGCTCATGATGCTGTGGCGCCCATGGCACGAACCATGCCTCTGCACCCCTCTAGATACTCACAACAATTACAGCACCCTGATACTGCGCTCATATGCTGAGTCAGATGTTATATAGGTCACTTCTAAAAAATGTTTTATATAAAAGATAATGAATCAAACATTCATCAAACATTCATATTACATGTGCTAAATTCTAAGTAAAACACAATAGCAGGCAGTAACCACATGTATAATGTCCTTGCTCATATAATAATTATCATGTAGGAGCGCTCTTCCTAGATGCGTGCAACCATCAAAATAAAGTTCTTCAGTAAAAATGGTTAAGCGCTGTGTGGGAAGAGGAGGTACTAGAGAGGACTGAGTCGTCAAAAATAGTAAAATGGTCCAGGTACATTGATGACCTGCTGCTATTCTGGGAGGGCACTGAATCAGATTTTATGGAGTATATACAGACACTTAACCAGAACGACCTTAACATTGAACTGAATGCTGTGTGCAGTAGAGATATGGTGGTGTTTCTGGATCTGGAGATCACAAAAGATGGTAGTGACCTCTGGACCAGAACTCACTTTAAGGATGCGGACCGGAATGGTTACATCCCAGTGGGAAGCTGCCACCATCCCCAGTGGCTTAGGGCCGTACCTAGGAGTCAGTTCCTGCGGATTCGAAGGAACTGCTCCACGGTACAAGAATACGCGTACGTTAAAAAGGGGCGATGGGAAAAAAGGGCGCCGGGTTTTTAACGGTAAACATGGATTACGTTTAAAAATGTATTTCGTTTAAAAGTAATGTTTTTAAACGTTATAAATCATTAAATAATGTGTATTAAATTGGCAATTGTAAAAACGTTAATCTTTCGTTTAAATAATGAAACGCATAATAACGTTTAAAATTTTTTTTACTAAGTAACCCTCCCTGTACCTACCCCTAACCCCTAGACCCCCCTGTTGATGCCTAAACCTAAGACCCCCCCTGTTGGTGCCTAAGTAACCCTCCCTGTACCTACCCCTAACCCCTAGACCCCCCTGTTGGTGCCTAAACCTAAGACCCCCCTGTTGGTGCCTAAACCTAAGACCCCCCTGTTAGTGCCTAAACCTAAGACCCCCCTGTTGGTGCCTAAACCTAAGACCCCCCTGTTGGTGCCTAAACCTAAGACCCCCCTGTTAGTGCCTAAACCTAAGACCCCCCTGTTGGTGCCTAAACCTAAGACCCCCTGTTGGTGCCTAAACCTAAGACCCCCCTGTTGGTGCCTAAACCTAAGACCCCCCTGTTGGTGCCTAAACCTAAGACCCCCCTGTAATTGTTTTCGTTTAAAAATAATGTAAAAAAAAAAGTATAAAAAAAAAAAGTAATGTTTTTCGTTTAAAAATAATGTTTGGGAAAAATATTGTACTGGTTTTCGTTTAAAAATAATATTTAAACATGTATAAATCATTAAATAATGTGTAATCATGAGAAACAGTAATAAAACATTAAGTCTCCGGGCGCCGCTTTTAAAACGTTAGTTTTCTCCGGCGCCCTTTTTTCCTACCGGGCGCCCATTAAACGATATTTATTATAGAAGTGAATGGCGGCGCCCGATTTGTCCACTAGCCTCAGGCGCCCGAATTTACTGTTTCCCAAGAATACCACCAACAATCCAGTAGGCTGGCCCAGCGATTTCTGGATAAGGGGTATAGGAAGGGCGAAATAGAGGCAACCAGAAGAGAGGTGGCGGAAATAGAACGGGCAAGTACTTTTACTAAAAGATCGCAGAACAGAGATGGAATGGATTTTGGTTTTCTTACAGATTTCAATAAACAGTTTAGAAAAGTTGAGGGTGTGATCAACAAGAACTGGGGTATATTGAAGCAGGACCCCACTCTGAAAAAAGTGATCCCTGATAGACCAAAATTCTTGTACCGTAAGGCCCCAAATTTGAAGAATCACTTGGCCCCGAGCTGTGTCAACCCCCCGGGTAGGCCCCTTAACCCCTGGCAGGCAGGGGCGTATCTACAGGGGTGCACATAGGGCACCTGCCATGGGCGCCCCTCCCCCTCACCTGGGGGGGCGCATCCCCATTAATCATTACATCACCCCTTTAAGTCTGTTTCTGCGCCGAGTGCTGGCATGCATGGATGCGCCTTCCCAAATAGCTGGGCTGCCTGTCTCACCGCCAGCGCTGTTTTGTATTGTGCCGCCCGCCCGGCGCCCACAGAAGGACAGAGCGAGCGGGACTGTTTCAGCGTGGGCTTTCCTTCACTTCCGCCGGTCTGATCCTCCCCGCTGCGCTGCCGGCCCGCCCCCAGCATCTGTGGTTGCCATAGTAATGTCGGCTCCTCCACAGTGAGTCTACTTGCTGCCAGACAGTGCCAGTCGCAATCCTCCTCCTCCATTCGCTGTGGCTGCCAAGCTGCTCTAGACCAGATCCTCCCTGCTGGCTGCCTGCTGCTCTTCTTCCCAGCGTGATGGTCGCCATAGCAACAGCGGCCAGGCCAGTGCCACTTGCTGCGTCTGTCATCCCCTGCGATCCCCCTCCTGATTGGCTGCCATACCGCTGGGGCTGATGGGGAGGGAGAGGAGGAGAGACAGTGCGTGTATGTAGCACTGCAGCAGGCGGTCACTTCATCCCCCTTCCTTTTGCAAGTCTCCCTGGCAACCCCATCTTGTTCTCATTCTGCCTGCCGGAAGCCATCAATAATGTAAGTAGGTGCAGGCATAGCTTGTGTGGGGAGAGGGGTGGGCTGGCTGTGCAAGAGGAACTTGCAATATAACCCCTGCCGCATTCTGCTATATGTCCCCACAGGGCCTCTTTATTGCATTCTGCTTTATGTCACTACAGGGCCTCTTTACTGCATTCTGCTATATGTCACTACAGGGCCTCTTTACTGCATTCTACTATATGTCACTACAGGGCCTCTTTACTGCATTCTACTATATGTCACTACAGGACTTCTTTACTGCATTCTGCTATATGTCACTACAGGGCCTCTTTACTGCATTCTACTATATGTCACTACAGGGCCTCTTTACTTGCATTCTACTATATGTCACTACAGGGCTTCTTTACTGCATTGTGCTTTATGTCACTATAGGGCCTCTTTACTGCATTGTGCTATATGTCACTACAGGGCCTCTTTACTGCATTCTGCTTTATGTCACTACAGGGCCTCTTCACTGCATTCTGCTATATGTCACTACAGGGCCTCTTTACTGCATTCTGCTATATGTCACTACAGGGCCTCTTTACTGCATTCTGCTTTATGTCACTACAGGGCCTCTTCACTGCATTCTGCTATATGTCACTACAGGGCCTCTTTACTGCATTCTGCTTTATGTAACTACAGGGCCTCTTTACTGTATTGTGCTATATGTCACTACAGGGCCTCTTTACTGCATTTTGCTATATATCACTACAGGACCTCTTGCTATCCTTGTAATTTGGGGGGATCGGGCTGGCTGTGCAAGAGGAGCTTACAATCTAACCCCTGCCACACTTGGCTAGGCTACCTAATTATTTGATTTTGATGCCCCTGAATGTAATGCTTATTGTGAGGCACCTGGCTACTGAATTACATATAGGATACATATTGTATCAGGAGGTGTGTAACTACTTAATAAAAACTACTAATTACATTTTTAGTTGGAGGCAGTGACTACTTAATAAATTATCTGGAGGCATGTGACTACTTGGTGGTGGGGGGGGGCGCAATCTCAGTGTTTGCCATGGGCGCTATATTGCCTAGATACGCCTCTGCTGGCAGGAGGATGGGTTCTATCCTTGCAGAAGCTGTAGAGCCTGTGAGGAAGGACTAACATCTAGATGTAAAGAGGTGCAATCCTCTAGTACTGGAAGGACCTACAAAATTAAAGGGTTCATCACGTGTCGAACAAAGTATGCTGTATACCTAATCACTTGTGGATGTGGTCAGCAATATGTAGGGCGTACCACCAGGGCCCTACATAAAAGGTGGGGTGAACACATATGTAATTCTGCTAAAGGTTTTTTGAAACACAACTTGTCCAAACACGTGGGTGAAAAACACAACTGTGATATCAAAACCCTAAAAATATGTGGGATTGAAAAACTAGTCCCTAACTGGAGAGGGTGCAATCGAGAAAGGAGGATATCTCAGCTAGAAACTGAATGGATACATAAAATGAACACGTTGGTTCCTGTGGGTCATAATGTAGATATAGATTTAAACTGTTTTATAGTTAATGGGTAACATTGGTCAGCTGGGGAGGACTGCTATTAGGATGGGTGGTGGGGGGGAGGGGGGGGGGTATGTGAGGAAAAGGGGAATCACCTAAAGGAATGGAGAATGGGGGTATATAACACTTATGATAAGAAGAGTGATATGTGGAAAGGGCATGGAGCCTATGAGTATGCTAGTGCACGCACAAAAATTCTAAATATGACACCATGCTAAGGGTATGCAGGGGTTGCTGTATAAAATCATGTAAAGGGTATGTAGGGGTTGCTGCATGAAGCTATAAATCTGCATAGGAACAGTGAGATAGGAGGAATTCAAATCCCAGCAGCCTATAGACCTGCTGCAGTATTAGCTAATAGGTAAATATGACACCATGCTAAGGGTATGCAAGGGTTGCTGCATAATATCATGTAAAGGGTATGCAGGGGTTGCTGCATGAAGCTAAGAATCTGCATAGAAACAGTGAGATAGGAGGAATTCAAATTCCCAGCAGCCTATAGACTTGCTGCATTATTGCACAGAGCGAGGGGGGGCGGATCCTAGGCCTCCAATCAGTTCGGAATAGGATCTAGCTATGAGCTTGATTATGGAACGCAGGTGCATAGCTCGCAGAATAGAGGATAAAGGATGTCACTCTCCGTGCCTCCGTAGCCCCTGAGGAGTTGCTAGGGCAACGAAACGTTGGGCGGAGCCACGAAGTGACGTCACAGCGCACAACGCTCGCTGGACGCGGCGGGATTGTCTGTGTGCAGCAGGCTCGGTATCTTTTAGAGCACTAGCCAGTAAGCTATTGCGGAGAGGGACGCTAAATGACAAAGGCGTGCGCCTTGTCACCAGCTTAGTGCATCTCATCTCTGCATACCCCTGTACCTGGAATCAGGTAGCTTGTAAAACAAGGGGCTGGCTGTGTTTTTTCATTTTTGATGAAGTTTTCTGACCCAATGAGTGGTTATACACCACTGATCTGTTTTAAACATTTTTAAAAATAAACTGGTACGCTTTTACGCGATGTGGAATCCGCTTTTTGCTTACACAGACTGGGAATAGCCAAGAGAGGACTGCCAGAGAGGCTGCGGGGTGGCCAATACCCCGAATGCGAGCATTGGCCTTGGAGGCCTAGAAGTCTGGTGAGTCTCTCCCCGAAGGGGGGGCTTTTTCATTATATGACATATTTGCTGTGTCTAAGAAGGAACAGGCAGAGAAGAGCGCTTAACCATTTTTACTGAAGAACCCCTCTAGATACGCCTCTGATTGGTACAATAACTTGGATTCAATGGGCTTGATTCACAAAGCGGTGCAAACTGTTTAGCACGGGAGTGCTAAACAGTTAGCACATGAAGTGCTTTTCGCTGACTTTTGCGCGCGCAAAGTTGCCGCGATTCGCGCGATCGCGGACTTTTGCACGTGCAATTTGCACGAAAAGCACTTCACGTGCTAACTGTTTAGCACTCCCGTGCTAAACAGTTTGCACCGCTTTGTGAATCAAGCCCATTGTGTACACAAGTTGGAAAAATGAACATCTCCTTGTCGGCATTTAGGACTGAATATAATTTTTTTTTTTTTTTTACGTTTGACAGCCTCTGATGACAGCTTGATTTTTACTGTATGTGTTCTTTGAGCGATTGCCAAGTGACATTCCTCGTCAGTGTGAATTTATACGCCCAGTAAAAGTGTAATGATATAATAATGCTATATAAAGATGTAAGGTGGCTGTCTAGGAACAGCTCAGGCCTCAGGAGAGATTTACTCGCGTTCTCCGGGGTCAGAGATGATTGGATGACATAACAGAATCCACACACCCAGTTCAGAGTTCAGACTCATTATAAACTGAATCAGATATAAAAGCAAAACAGCTACCCTGTTGCATGTGTTTTTACACATCATTCTGCTCATCGCATGTGTTTTGGTTTTTTTCATGCATTTTTGTGTATTGCAAATAGTTTAAATCAGTGGTGCGCAACCTTTTTTGGCCCGAGGGCCGAACTTCAAATCAAGAAAAATCTCGAGGGCCGGAACACATGCATACAAAATTTCAAAAAGAACACTGGTCCGCTTCAATGTCTCCACAGTTTATTGAGGACTTATCCCAAGACAGAACAAAAATGCTGACATGTTTCGGACCCAACCTGGTCCTTAATCATAGTGGCTATGATTAAGGACCAGGTTGGGTCCGAAACATGTCAACATTTTTGTTCTGTCTTGGGATAAGTCCTCAATAAACTGTGGAGACATTAAAGCGGACCAGTGTTCTTTTCTACATTTTCATACTGGCCTGGGCTGCTTGGGTCCAGCTCTGTCTCCTAGCTGGGTGTAGCGGTATACTTTCCTCTTTTTCCATACAAAATTTCGATGTAAAACTTTTAACGTTTTTCTAGTAACAGTTAACATGGTGTTGGAAATGGAAAGAAAACGACAATATAAGAATTGTTGTACTCACCATTTGATGCAGCAATGGTATCAGAGTCCAGTACAGTACCTGGGTGTATGCACAGGGCAGATTAATGCAGCAATGGTATCAGAGTCCAGTGCTGGCTGAGGAGGCTGTCAGCTCTGCTGAGGAGAAACAGAGGCCTAATTACCCACACGTGGCCTGCAGTGTGCTGGCTGAGGAGGCTGTCAGCTCTGCTGAGGAGAAACAGAGGCCTAATTACCCACACGTGGCCTGCAGTGTGCTGGCTGAGGAGGCTGTCAGCTCTGTGTGGGGCTGAGGAGGCTGTCAGCTCTGTGTGGGGCTGAGGAGGCTGTCAGCTCTGTGTGGGGCTGAGGAGGCTGTCAGCTCTGTGTGGGGCTGAGGAGGCTGTCAGCTCTGTGGGGGGCTGAGGAGGCTGTCAGCTCTGTGTGGGGCTGAGGAGGCTGTCAGCTCTGTGTGGGGCTGAGGAGGCTGTCAGCTCTGTGTGGGGCTGAGGGGGCTGTCAGCTCTGCGTGGGGCTGAGGGGGCTGTCAGCTCTGCGTGGGGCTGAGGACGGAGGCTGTCAGCTCTGTGTGGGGCTGAGGACGGAGGCTGTCAGCTCTGTGTGGGGCTGAGGACGGAGGCTGTCAGCTCTGTGTGGGGCTGAGGAGGCTGTCAGCTCTGTGTAGGGCTGAGGAGGCTGTCAGCTCTGTGTGGGGCTGAGGAGGCTGTCAGCTCTGTGTGGGGCTGAGGAGGCTGTCAGCTCTGTGTGGGGCTGAGGAGGCTGTCAGCTCTGTGTGGGGCTGAGGGGGCTGTCAGCTCTGTGTGGGGCTGAGGGGGCTGTCAGCTCTGCGTGGGGCTGAGGACGGAGGCTGTCAGCTCTGTGTGGGGCTGAGGACGGAGGCTGTCAGCTCTGTGTGGGGCTGAGGAGGCTGTCAGCTCTGTGTAGGGCTGAGGAGGCTGTCAGCTCTGTGTGGGGCTGAGGACGGAGGCTGTCAGCTCTGTGTGGGGCTGAGGAGGCTGTCAGCTCTGTGTGGGGCTGAGGAGGCTGTCAGCTCTGTGTGGGGCTGAGGAGGCTGTCAGCTCTGTGTGGGGCTGAAGGGGCTGTCACAGCGTGTGCCCCGGTGTCTGCCCACGGTGTCCTGCAGAGGAGGAGAGGATCGGGTGGTATTGCGTAGTTATAGTATCGGCACTCGGCAGGTATTGCGTAGTCCCGCGCATACACCAGCGTGTGCTCCGTATTCAGCCCCGGGTAGCGCTGGGATATTTAGAAAGCCTCGTTCATTGGTTACTGCAGAAACCTTCCTCCAATAGGAATTAGGCTGATTTCTATTGGAGGAAGGTTCCTGCAGTAACCTATGAGCGAGGCTTTCTAACTATCCCAGTGCTACCCGGGGCTGAATACGAGCACACGCTGGTGTATGCGCGGGACTACGCAATACCACTCGATCCTCTCCCCCTCTGCAGGACACCACCGCGCGGGCCACAGAAACTGGCCTCGCGGGCCACAAATGGCCCGCGGGCCGTAGGTTTGGCACAGCTGGTTTAAATGATACCTATAAAGAGAGGAATATGGAGGCTGATATATTTATTTCCTTTTAACCACTTCAGCATCACAGTTTTTTTCCCCTTCAGAACCGAGCAATTTTCACATCACGCTCCTCCCATTTATATGCCAATAACTTTATCGCCACTTACCACACTTAAAGAGTAACTGTTAGCCCCAAAAATCAAATTTAAATCTCTATTGCAATGTTTTAATTACTTTGTAAGGGAGCCAAAAAGGCAATGCAGAAGTTAAAAAGCAATCTAATTTTTTTTACTGTGTAGCCTTTTCCCCAAGCTCCTAAGGAGGACGCAAAGCCGCATAACAGATACTGCAGAGCATGCAGAGCATGCCCATGTCTGCCCGACCCCCCTCTGCCCCCCAGGACCAGGTGCCCATGTCTGCCCGACCCCCCTCTCCCCCCCAGGACCAGGTGCCCATGTCTGCCCGACCCCTCTCCCCCCCCAGGACCAGGTGCCGATGACTGTCCTCTCGCCCCCCCCCCCCCAAGAGCCGATGTCTGTCCGACCCCCCAGGACCAGGTGCCGATATCTTCTCACCCCAACAGCTGACACGGAGAGAGAGCGGGAGCGGAGTACATCTACACACTTCCAGCGCCGCCACCGCAGAGCAGCCGCCGCCGTGCATCTCTCTCCTGCTCGTGATTCTCTCACATGTGACTCGGCGGCGGCTGCTCTGCGGTGGCGGCGCTGGAAGTGTGTAGATGTACTCCGCTCCCGCTCTGTCTCCGTGTCAGCTGTTGGGGTGAGAAGATATCGGCACCTGGTCCTGGGGGGTCGGACAGACATCGGCTCTTGGGGGGGGGGGGGGGGGTGAGCGGACAGACATCGGCACCTGGTCCTGGGGGGGGGGAAAGGGGGTCGGGCAGACATCGGCACCTGGTCCTTGGGGGTCGGACAGACATCGGCTCTTGGGGGGGGGGGGGGGGCGAGCGGACAGACATCGGCACCTGGTCCTGGTGGGGGGAGAGGGGGTCGGGCAGACATCGGCACCTGGTCCTGGGGGGGAGAGGGGGTCGGGCAGACATCGGCACCTGGTCCTTGGGGGTCGGACAGACATCGGCTCTTGGGGGGGGCGAGCGGACAGACATCGGCACCTGGTCCTGGGGGGGGGGAGAGGGGGTCGGGCAGACATCGGCACCTGGTCCTGGGGGGGAGAGGGGGGTCGGGCAGACATGGGCATGCTCTGCATGCTCTGCAGTATCTGTTATGCGGCTTTGTGTCCTCCTTAGGAGCTTGGGGAAAAGGCTACACAGTAAAAAAATTAGATTGCTTTTTAACTTCTGCATTGCCTTTTTGGCTCCCTTACAAAGTAATTAAAACATTGCAATAGAGATTTAAATTTGATTTTTGGGGCTAACAGTTACTCTTTAAAGAGACTCTGTAACAAAATTTTCAGCCTTAGTTCTTCTATCCTATTAGTTCCTTTGCCCGTTCTAATGTGGTCTGGCTTACTGCAGCCTTTCCTACTTGCACAGTGGCTGTGTTATCTCTGTTATATGATCTAATATGTTTCCTTCTGGCTCTGTCGGGCTAAGGCTTGAATGTGTGGAATGTTCAGGGCTGCTTGTGATTGGATAGAAGCGATACACACCCTCTGCAGGCCCCCTGCACACTCTGTATGACTCACACACTCTGTTTATGTGAGCCTATCACAAGCTGGTTAGTTTGTTTGTAAACACTGCCTAAAACTGTTAATTACAAGCCAGGATTGCAGCAGGGAGTGGCAGAAACAGCACAGAGGGGCACAGGAGAACATAAGGAATAGAATGGTATGCTTTTTGCTGTAAAAAATTTAGAGTACAGATTCTCTTTAATACAGTATCTATATATTATTTTTTGCGGGGCAAACTATTCTTTCTTTTGGCAGTACTCTTTACTAAAAGTTATTTTATTTTATATGCATTTTAATGGGAAGAATAAGAAAAAAAATTAATCACTTCACTTCTCACTTCACATCACTTCTCAGTTTTTAGCTATTTAGTTTAAAAATAAAATGTATTATTGTTGATGGAATCCACACCTTGTGGACAACAGTAATTTTCACATTTCAGCGCTCCTACCTTTCATTCCCCAATAACTTTATCACTACTTATCACAACAAAATGATCTATACCTTGTTTTTCATCACCAATTAGGCTTTCTTTGGGTGGTACATTATGCTATGTATTATTTTATTCTAAATGTATTTTAATGAGAATAATAAGAAAAAAAATGGAAAAAAATTCATTATTTCTCAGCTTTCGGCCATCATAGTTTTGAAATAAAACTTAAAACTGTGAATAAAAGCCACATATTGTATTTGTCCATTTGTCCCAGTTATTACAGCGTTATAAATTATATCCCTAGTACAATGTATGGTGACAATATTTTATTTGGAAATAAAGGTGCATTTTTTCAGTTTTACATCCATCCCTAATTGCAAGCACATCATTTAATAATAATATGCCCTCTTGACATGCATATTAAAATAATGTATTCCCTAATGTCTGTAGGTGTAATTTTACTATTTGGTCACAAGATGTACCTGCACATTATTTCCTATTGAATACAATAAGTACGCTAAATAGGAATGCGCGGCTGTTACTCGGAAGTAACACAGGCTTTTCATTGATGCCGGTGATCATGGGGCCTAGAGGAGAGAAGAACGAATGGGAACAAAGTTCCCATTCATTAATCTAACAATTGGCAGCGGAAGCGGTGGAAATCAGTAAGCGGGAGGAGGCGCGGCGGCACCATTTCAGAATTATCACAGTTTTTGAACAAAAACAGTGATCACTCTCACTGGACAAACACGGATTGGCTTAGGGGAATACTGGATAAATAAACTTTTAGCAAAAAATGACCCTAGACTGTGTTACAGATATTAGATTGTGAGCTCCTCTGCAGGATAGCTGAGGATGTAAATTCCTTAAAGTGGACCTGAACTCTTGCACAGGACAGATGGACAACAGATAGAAATGCACCATGAATGCATTTAGAGAGTTTAGCCTGTCTAATTCCCCCTCATCTGTGACTAATCAGAAGTTGTAATTTGATCTCTCCCCTGTGTCACCTGACTGCCACAGCAGTTAACAATATGTCTGCTTCCATGAAAGCAGGAAGTAGACACAGTGAAGATTTATTTTAGGATATGTATCAGCTGTAACAAAGAAATGTTTTTCTTTAAAGGTTATAATGCTGTTGTGTATCTTTTAAAGCGGAGAGGAAGTTCTGAGTTCAGGTCCGCTTTAAGAAACTCTGTGAAATGCCACAGAACCTGTATACTTGTATAATTATACTAACGAGCTCCATTAGGATAGCTGTACATTAGGCTGCTTGCGTGTATGAGAACCACTTTGTAAACAAGAACTTCCAGTTTTCCAAACCGCTGAGACCCGCTGAGTCTGGATCATCTTTCCTTTACTGAACCTGAGGGCTGCAAATTGGAAATGCTTTGCATTCTGCTGACACCTGTCCCTTTGTGCAGAGATAAACAGTCATGTGACATTATTATGACCACCTGCTGACATCCAGAATATTCGCCTCTGGTAGCACGAACGTTGGATGGCAGCCTGGCGCCATGGGAGTAACTCGGTGAGATGCTGGACGGTTGCAATTTGCTGGAGAGTTGTAGAAGGCAGTGCATGCGACAGCTGCTGGCGGTTGCATAGTGGTGAATCGAGGTGTACCTGCAGGGACGCCATCAGAAGTTATCGGGCCCCTAAACTGGGCAAATCTACTGGGCCCCCCTCACTCCCCTCCGCCCCAACATGGCCAATCACAATCTTGCAGGCCTGAACACCAGTGGTGCTCATCAGCTTTTTTTGGGCGATCACGAGGATGTAATCGTCATTAGCAGGGCCGGCCCGCTCATGAGGCGGGGTGAAACTTTTGCCTCAGGCGGCAAAATTCCAGGGGCGGCACCCGCCCGTCCGTGGGTGCGGTGAGCCGGCCGCCGAGCTGGAGGGGTAGCTGGCAGGACGGGGGTATTGGGCCTAGCGGCGGGGAGGGGGGTCGGACCCCCCCCTCCCTCGCCTGGGTCCCCCGTGCTCCGCTCCCCTCCAGCCTTAAATACAAGCAGCCGCTATGTGTAAGAGGCACGGGCGGGTAGGACTCACCTCTTCCTCATTCCAAGCGTGCGCTCCACTGACGTCACTTCCTGCAGCGTTTTTTTTTTTTTTGCCTCAGGCGGCAAATAGTCTAGGGCCGGCCCTGGTCATTAGTGATCAGTTCTCGATCACGAACGCCGATCATGAATGCACTCGTTACCCGACTCATGATCACTAGTTGGTATTCGATATTAAAAACTCGCCGACTTTAGCGGTTAATAGCAAAGCCTCCTTGTATTCTAGAAACACCAAATTAGCCAGATATGTTAAGAAGAACATAGAGGCGCTAAGCTGACAGACCCTACACACAAGTGTTATACTCCGTTCTCATAGCCTGATGAAGTGGGTTGAACCCGCGAAACGCGTTGCAATATTGTTTGGAGTGTATGAATAAAAATCTTATATATGTTGAAAAATCAACATCTTCGCTTGTTTGTCTACGGGAGAGGTGGATCCACCCATCACCCCCCCCCCCCCCCCCCCCCCGATTTTTAAACATTTTATCTCATTTTATGCTTTTGGCGCCTCTGTTCCGTCTACACATGTTAAGAAGAACAGTGGGAACAAAAGGACAAAAATAAATGCAGTAAATGATGTATACTTTTTTCCTTTGAAACTTTAAAATCGATTTTCTCTAAAACTATAAGGTCTTTTTGAAAAAAAAAATTCCTCTTGTTCTCACTGTTCTTCTTAAAGGATACCGAAACTGACATGCGACATGATGAGAAAGACATGTGTATGTACAGTGCCTAGCACACAAATAACTATGCTGCGTTCCTTTTTTTCTCTCTCTGCCTGAAAGAGTTAAATATCAGGTATGTAAGTGGCTGACTCAGTCCTGACTCAGACAGGAAGTGACTACAGTGTGACCCTTACTGATAAGAAAATTCCAACTATAAAACACTTTCCTAGCAGAAAATGGCTTCTGAGAGCAAAAAAAAGAGGTAAAAAGGGGAATTTCTTATCAGTGAGGGTCACATTGTGGTCACTGCCTGTCTGAGTCAGGACTGAGTCAGCCACTTACATACAAGATATTTAACTCTTTCAGGCAGAGAAAGAAAAAAAGGAAGACAGCATAGTTATTTGTGTGCTAGGCACTGTACATACACATGTCTATCTTATCATGTCACATGTCAGTTCGGGTATCCTTTAACATATCTGGCAAATTTGGTGTTTCTTGCATGTAAGGGGGCTTTGCTATTAACCGTTAAAGTCGGCAGGTTTTTAGTCACTACTCGTGATTCGTGATTATATGTGGTTATTCGACTCAAAACCGCACTCCAGTCGGATATTCCTTTCTATTCGTGGTCACGAGTCAGTTTGTACACACTAATGTCTGTGTGTGTCCACTTTTCATGCACTACCATGACTGGGAGGGTTGTGTGGATTTCACAGGAGCACAACAGATCTGACTGGAAGGGTATTGAGGGAGCTGATGGACAACAGGGGGCTGGAAAGAGCCCCAGATAAGTAAAAATACTTATTTTAATCACTAACTGACTAAGGTGGATGAGCATGTTGTCAACTCTCACCACATTAATTGGCAGCCAGAAGGACAGACAGGGACAGGGACAGACTGCAGCTGGGGCCCGTTTGTGGCACAGTTCGCAAGGCCCCAGATTAACTCAGGCCCCATACAGCAGTCCCCCCTGTGATGCCATGAAGGCCCAGGCCGCCCTGCGTACCTGAGGCAAATCTAATGTAAAAAAACATACTTACTAGAGATGGCTAGAACCTCCGATTTTAGGTTCGCGAACCTCGAACGCGAACTTCCGCAAAAGTTCGGTTCGCGCAAACTTTCGCGTACCGCAATAGACTTCAATGGGGAGGCGAACTTTGAAAACTAGAAACATTTATGCTGGCCACAAAAGTGATGGAAAAGATGTTTCAAGGGGTCTAAAACCTGGAGGGGGGCATGGCGGAGTGGGATAGACGCCAAAAGTCCCTGGGAAAAATCAGGATTTTACGCACAGCAGCGTTTTAAGGGCAGAAATCACATTGCATGCTAAATTGGAGGCCTAAAGTGCTTTAAAACATCTTGCATGTGTATACATCAATTAGGTAGTGTAATTAGTGTACTGCTTCACACTTACAGACTAAACTAACTGTGTGACGCACCGCAAACAGCTATTTGTGTAGTGACGGCCGTGCTGGACTGGTGCGCACCATGGCGAGAGTGCAGGCTATGGCGGTTTTCACTCCCATATGGTCGGGCTGAGGTAGCTGAATGACAGAACAACAGTGACTGAGTGTCCAGCTGATCGAATTTGGTCTGTCCACAATGAAGCAACGACCTTATTATCTATCTTCTCGGGTCAGGTGTGCCCCCCAACACACTAATTAAGCCGGTCATTGTGATACGCAAGCCCCTTCACCACGGCAAGGTAACGATCGCGAAGGGGAATATACACAAGTACATGCCTTTTGTTTTGTTGTTGCAGCCGCAGTGCAGCCAGAAAAATTAGGCAGGCATGTACACGCACCAGAACAATTATTATAGCGGCCTTAAAAATTCAAGAATCTGCCTGGAGTCCTGGACCCTGTTGGTGGTGACGGAGAAGGCAGTCAAGCGGCCTGTGGGCAGATATGCTGTGTGGGGAGCGATTTAGTCTTGGGGCAGGCCTGAGCGTGCTTTGCAGAATAGGCATCCATGGTCAGATGGACCCTTGACCCAACGCTGTGTGCCATAGATGTCACCACTTGCCTTTCAACATCACGGTACAGTTTGGGTATCGCCTTTTTTGAGAAATAATTTTGTGATGGTATCTTACACTGCGGTGTGTGGCTTTGCTTTTGTGTGCTGCTTTTCCTCAGGTGGTCATCCCATTGCAGTTTGTGCTTTGTAATCATGTGCCTTCGTAAGATAGTTGTCCCTACGCGGGTCTTGGTCTTTCCACGGCTCAATTTTCAGTGGCAGAGAGTACAGATGGCATTGCTCTCATCTGAAGCAGACATACAAAATAATTTCCACATCGCTGAGCCCTGGGATGGTGGCACTTTGGTGATGGCTGCCTACGGAGTGTTAAGTAGGGTGGCAGAATCAGAGCAGAGGAGGAAGATATGTCATGCTTCCGTGTGGAAGCTGAGGAAGATGTGGTGTTCTGTGTTATAGTGAACTACGTCCTGACAATATTGGGGGTTGATGGCACGTGCCTTCTTCTGAACACTACTTTGGTGGAGGGCCGCACGAAATCACGACAGCGCGACCTCGAACAGACCTGCCAGGTGGCCTGCCTCTGGCTCTGCCTCTTGTTTTGTTCATATTGGGGGGGATGAAGTTAAAAGTATGCACTGACTTGACTAATACAATGTATGGTTACACAGGTGTAGTTAACAGGTAAGCACGGACTGGTATATAAAACAGCGTGCAGTCACACAGGTACCCTGAACAGGTAGTATTACAAATGTGCAGCTGTCACACACACAGGTACCGTGAACAGGTGAAGTGACTGGTATATAACACTGCTTGCGGTCACATAGGTAGGTGCACTGAACAGGTATGCAGTGATTGGTATTACAAATGTGCAGCTGTCACACACACACACAGGTACCGTGAACAGGTGCAGTGACTGGTATATAATATAACACTGCGTGTGGTCACGTAGGTAGGTGCACTGAACAGGTATGCAGTGATTGGTATTACAAATGTGCAACTGTCACACACACAGGTACCGTGAACAGTTAGTCACTGACTGAGTGTTCTGGGCCTGGCAGTGGCACAGTAGGAATTACCAAGGGGCCAAGGGCCAGCTGCGACTGACTGACAGGGCTGTATATGCAAGTGTCTGTGGGACACACACACACACACACAAAAATAGATCACAAGAACAACATTAGCTCTCAAAAGAGCTGATGAGGGGTGCTTTTTAGCAATAAGTATCAGCAAGGAGCAAGCTAACAAGCCTAACAAGAGCCTAACTAAGCTTTCCCTATGTCTCTGCAGCAAGCTCTCCCTTCTCTAATTACTGCAGCCACACGAGTGAGGGAAATGGCCGATGCTGCCTGCCTTTTAAAAGGGGGGGGGGGGTCCAGGAGGGAGTGTAGCCTGATTGGCTACCATGTGTCTACTGACTGTGATGTAGAGGGTTAAAGTTGACCCTAATGATGTAGTATAGGGGGTGGGTCCAACTGTGCCTATGCAGCAGGATGCTATTGCAGACAGAAACACGAAGAAGGAGATGTGTGGCCAGGCATGCGCAGGCAAAGTGAGCCTGTCGAGCGAAAACGAAGCTATCTGGCGGCGTGGGACAGGAGGATCCGCGAGTGACTGCGAGGGCACGGGACGGCTGTCGGGTGCTGGTAGAAGCCCCAGGTGAGTAAACTGATTTTTTTAATTGAAAGCTTAAGTATCCCTTTAAAAATGGCGCCAACCCAGGAAGAACTTCTGGGTCAGTGCTTCATCTGTGTGCATGGCAAATTATAAACACCAGAGGGCAAGCTTAGTGAAGTGTGAATGGGATGGTCAAAAAGGCTAGTGGAGGGACGTAAGTGGGACTGGCTAAAGCCTCAAGCTTGCTTCTTCCTGTGAAAAAGTTTGACTTTCTCTGAAAGTCAAACTTTTCTATCAGTAATTATGGGGATTGAGAAGAGTGCACAAGACAACGGACAGCGCACAGAGGTACGTACAGCCCTTCCGACCATACCGCTGTGCTTAGTTTATATTATGTAGTTCGAGTGAGGTATCCTTTAAAGAGAACCTGTGATAAAAGGAAAGAAGAAATGTATACATTCCTGGGGCTTCCTTCAGCCCCCTTCAGGCTCATCGGTCCCTCACTATCCTCTTTTGCCTCCTGGACCACCGCTATGGCTCCTGGTAATTCAGCCAGTCGGGTCGTAGAGCACATGTGCGGCAAGGCCAGGCACACCCCGTCATGCTCCAAATGCCGGAAGCACTCTGCGCCTGCGGGAGCGCAACGGGGGAGCGTGCAGCAAGACTGCACCTGCTCAACTGGCTTCACTTGGCGAATTACCGGGAGCTATTAGCTGTAGCAGAGGATCCAGGACATGAAAGAGGACGGCAATAGACCGATGAGCCTGAAGGGGGCTGGAGGAAGCCTCAGGTGTGTATAAATGTCTTCTTTCCTTTGATCTCGGGTACACTTTAAGTAAAGGTCACAGCAGGTGAATAAATTGTGCTGCCCAAGTCTGTGGGAGACACAAAAGAAAGTGTTGGGTGAGCTTGCCAAAATGAAAACCACTGTTTACAATGGACTGGGCCATTAAAAGGAATTTTATAAACAAATACACTACTATTTACAGAGGATTGAGAAAAGAATCACCACCTTTTAAAATATATAATATATACACGAAAATAACTTTCCACCTGTTGTTAATCAATGCAACTTATAGCACCCACGCAGATATAATAATGACAGGCTTGAGTCTGTGGGGGACCTTCTCCACCAACTTACCCTTAGACTGTGCAATATGTACCCACTGTTCTATACAGAACTCTGGGGTGGCCATTGGTGGACTGCAATACCTATTGCAGTAATGGTGTTATATAGCTCTAGTGCAAGGATGTCAAACCGTTCCTTCAAGGGCCGAGGTCCTCACACATTTTTTGACACAGGCACAGCTCGAATAAATTGATGGGTCTGAATCAGGAAAGGCGTGGTCCATCAGGTAGAACACATTCCTCTCTTTCTCAGACCATCCTAAACACTGGCATGGATCTGGCCCTCCAGGCCTGGAGTTTGACACCTGTGTTCTAGTGGTTTTCCCATTGCATGCTCTATAAACTGAAATATCAGCTTTCAGCCATATTTAGCATATTTATTTATTTAGGCTGGATTGGTAGAGAACAGGACATACGCATCATCTGACCTAGAAATGTGGACAGGTAAGATGCTTTGATCAGAATGTGCCCATGTCCAGCGCTCTGACACTTGTGCTTTTATCTACAGATGTGAACCTTCTTTGTTCTACTTGTTACATTTTTAGAATAGTTTTTGCATTTTTTCCTGTGTACAAAGTTATTTTAGAAAGGCAAAGGTGTGTTGGTTGAGATTATGTAAAGTGGAACTGAAATGTATAGATCAGTAATGTACCTGACACGTGTGTTAGATCAGTAATGTACCTGACACGTGTGTTAGATCAGTAATGTACCTGACGTGTGTGTGTGTGTGTGTGTGTGTGTGTGTTTTGGGGGCAGTGCACAGTGTTGTTTTATATAAAAAATGTATATCTATCTGGCTAAGTTGAGTTTTTTGTCCATGTGTCTTATTACTGTGGCTGCCATGGAATTTGCAGTGCATCCAAGAACCCCTGCTTTTCTCACCTTGGATGATGTAGGAGCCCGCCCACTTCTCTGGTGCAGCACACTCCCTGGCCCTCCATTTTTTTGCAGAAGCTGAGGGTGCAAAGAAAAGAGTGGGAGTCATGCAGCGACCACCTCGAGAGTGAAAGGACATGGGGGGGGGGGGGATTTAAGGAGAGTAAAGTAGCTCAGAAGAAACATTAGCATATCTGGAAGTGAGTTTCTGAGAGTGGCATAGCTAGAAATCACTAGGCCCTACAGCAAATATTGGTTGCCCCTCCCCCACCATACAAAAGTGTATAAGGAAGGCCTTTGTGCCCATTGTCTCCCCACCCCTGACACACACCAGATAATAGTATAGCATTAGGTAGCCAGTGGGTTTGGAAACTAGTATTGCCCCCCAGTATTAGTAGCCAGAATTTCCGCCAGTATTAGTAGCCACTAGCCAGAGGTGCCCCCCAGTATTATTAGTCAGAATTTCCACCAGTGTTAGTAGCCAGAGGTGCCCCCCAGTATTAGGTAGCCAGAGGTCCCCCCATGTATTAGGTAGCCAGAGGTACCTTCCCGCCGGTATTAGGTAGAACCCCCAGTATAGGTAGTGAGGGGATGCTATTCCAGTATTCGGTAGCCAGAGGGGCCACCAGTATTAGGAAGCCAGAGGTAGCCCCCACCCCAATAAATGTAGCCAGAGAAACACCAATATTAGGCAGTGGTACTAGCACCCAGTATAGGTAGCCTAAGTGAGGTCAGAACACTTATGGGTAATTCAGTATGCTGCTTTTAAATACAGGGCCAAAATAATTAGGCTAAATGTTTTACATATTTGTTATGCGTGCATGAAAAAAGGGTGCAGTGAAAAAAGGGCTTGGGGTAAAAAAAAGGGGAATTTCTTATCAGTGAAGGTCTTCACTGATAATAATTTCCCCCTTTTTTACCCCCTTTCTTGCTCTCAGAAGCCATTTTCTGCTAGGAAAGTGTTTTATAGTTGGAATTTCTTATCTGTAAGGGTCACACTGTAGTCACTTCCTGTGTGAGTCGGGACTGAGTCAGCCACTTACATGCCTGATATTTAACTCTTTCAGGCAGAGAAAGGAAAAAAAGGAACACAGCATAGTTATTTGTGTCACTGCACAGAGAATTAAATGTGTGCATTAAACACCAAGTGAACACCTGACATAACTGGCTGAGCAAATTTGGCCTGATTGGCTATTCATGAGGCAATGCTCATGCAAATATGCATTTGCTTTCGCATGCCAACTAATGCAGGGTCCATTGAACCAATGCCGCCAAGCGGTTGCCCTGCGGGAATTAGTTCATGCTTCAATAGCACTATCCAGGAGCGCCACGAGGAGGCTTCCCAATGCCCCCATACAACCGGGGGACCGCGGGGTCCCAGGCGCTCTCACTGCCTGGGAACCACAGCAGCACCCCGGAGGGGAAGGCTGGGTGGCGCAGGCGACCCCCCCCCAAGCGTGGCCAGCGCCGGGGAGAGCCATCCGCACCTTTCACCTCCCAATATTTAAAAACAGGCACTTACCTTAATGCCATTGCGTTCTGCTGCTGAGCATAGCTTGGGTGCAACACATTTGAAAAGGAAAGGAATGAGGCATGGGTCACACCGAGCTTTGGAGCTCAGGGCTGGCTCACACACTGCACTCCAAGGGGGGTGGAGGACAGGCACTGACAGCCCACTCCAGGACTCACACTACCTAGGGGGGCATTGGGAAGCCTCCTTGTGGCGCTCCTGGATAGTGCTATTGAAGCATGAACTAATTCCCGCAGGGCAACCGCTTTGCGGCATTGGTTCAATGGACCCTGCATTAGTTGGCATGCGAAAGCAAATGCATATTTGCATGAGCATTGCCTCATGAATAGCCAATCAGGCCAAATTTGCTCAGCCAGTTATGTCAGGTGTTCACATGGTGTTTAATGCACACATTTAATTCTCTGTGCAGTGATTTGTGAATGTCTTTCCCTTGGAGGCGGGTGGCGGATGGCTCATTCCAGGTAGTGTGAGTCCTGGAGTGGGCTGTCAGTGCCTGTCCTCCACCCCCCTTGGAGTGCAGTGTGTGAGCCAGCCCTGAGCTCCAAAGCTCGGTGTGACCCATGCCTCATTCCTTTCCTTTTCAAATGTGTTGCACCCAAGCTATGCTCAGCAGCAGAACGCAATGGACGTTAAGGTAAGTGCCTGTTTTTAAATATTGGGAGGTGAAAGGTGCGGATGGCTCTCCCCGGCGCTGGCCACGCTTGGGGGGGTCGCCTGCGCCGCCCGGCCTCCCCCTCCGGGGTGCTGCTGTGGTCCCTCGGCTGTATGGGGGCATTGGGAAGCCTTTTCGTGGAGCTCCAGGATAGTGCTATTGAAGCATGAACTAATTAGAGTTGGGCCGAACCTCCGATTTTAGGTTCGCGAACCTGGTTCGCGAACTTCCGCAGAAGGTTCGGTTCGCGTTAAAGTTCGCGAACCGCAATAGACTTCAATGGGGATGAGAACTTTGAAAAAAAAAATAATTATGCTGGCCACAAAAGTGATGGAAAAGATGTTTCAAGGGGTCTAACACCTGGAGGGGGGCATGGCGGAGTGGGATACATGCCAAAAGTCCCCGGGAAAAATCTGGATTTGACGCAAAGCAGCGTTTTAAGGGCAGAAATCACATTGAATGCTAAATGACAGGCCTAAAGTGCTTTAAAACATCTTGCATGTGTATACATACATCAATCAGGTAGTGTAATTAAGGTACTGCTTCACACTGACACACCAAACTCACCGTGTAACGCACCGCAAACAGCTGTTTGTGTAGTGACGGCCGTGCTGGACTGGTGCGCACCATGGCGAGAGTGCAAGTTTTGGTGGCTTTACAGCCCATATGGTCGCCTGGCTGATGTAGCTGAATGGCAGAACAGTGACTGTCCAGCTGATCAAATTTGGTCTGACCACAATGAAGCAACGACCTTATTATCTTTTGTGTGCCCCCCGAGACACTCATCTAGGCGCCGGTCATTGCTTCATTGTGATACGTAAGCCCCTTCACCACGGCAAGGTAATGATCACGAAGGGGAATGGGCGCATGTACATGCCTTTTCTTTTGTTGTTGCAGCTGCCCGCAGTGCAGCCAGAAAAATTAGGCAGTCATGTACACGCACCAGAAAAATTATTACAGCGGCCGCTGCTAGCAGCGGCCTAAAAAATTCAGCAATCCGCCTGGAGTCCCGGACCCTGTTGGTGGTGGCGGAGAAGGTAGTCAAGCGGCCTGCAGGCAGACATGCTGTGTGGAGGGACTGGGAGCGACTTAGTCTTCTTGGGGCAGGCCAGGCAGCCAGTCACACGGCGTGCAGGCAGAGATGCTGTGTGTGCGGGGACTGACTTAGTCTTGGGGCGGGCAGCAGCCCTCCGGGATCCATGCCTCATTCATTTTGATAAAGGTGAGGTACTTAACACTTTTGTGACTTAGGCGACTTCTCTTCTCTGTGACAATGCCTCCAGCTGCGCTGAAGGTCCTTTCTGACAGGACGCTTGCGGCAGGGCAGGAGAGAAGTTGGATGGCAAATTGGGACAGCTCTGGCCACAGGTCAAGCCTGCGCACCCAGTAGTTCAAGGGTTCCTCATCGCTGTTCACAGCAGTGTCTACATCCACACTTAAGGCCAGGTAGTCGGCTACCTGCCGTTCCAGGCGTTGGTGGAGGGTGGATCCGGAAGGGCTACGGCGAGGCGTTGGACTAAAGAACGTCCGCATGTCCGACATCACCATGAGATCGCTGGAGCGTCCTGTCTTTGACTGCGTGGACATGGGAGGAGGATTAGTGGCAGTGGTACCTTGCTGGCGTTGTGCTGTCACATCACCCTTAAAGGCATTGTAAAGCATAGTTGACAGCTGGTTCTGCATGTGCTGCATCCTTTCCACCGTCCGGTGAGTTGGTAACAGGTCCGCCACTTTGTGCCTGTACCGAGGGTCTAGTAGTGTGGCCACCCAGTACAGCTCATTCCCCTTGAGGTTTTTTATACGGGGGTCCCTCAACAGTCAGGACAGCATAAAAGACGACATCTGCACAAAGTCGGATCCAGTACCCTCCATCTCCTCTTGCTCTTCCTCAGTGACGTCACGTAAGTCAACCTCCTCCCCCCAGCCACGAACAATACCACGGGAAGGTTGAGCAGCACAAGCCACTTGCAACGCCTGCTGCGGTTGTTCTCCTGCCGCTGTCCCCTCCTCCTCCTCCTCCTTCTCCTCCCCCAAAGAAACACCTTGCTCATCATCCTCTGAGTCTGACTCGTCTTCTGCACACGACTTCTCTTCTTCCTCCTCCTCCCCCCTCTGTGCTGCCGCAGGTGTTGAGGAAACAGCTGGGTCTGATTATAATTGGTCCCATGCCTGTTCCTGCCGTAACGGTTCCTGGTCACGCTCATTCACAGCTTCATCCGCCACTCTACGCACAGCACGCTCCAAGAAGTAAGCGTAGGGAATTAAGTCGCTGATGGTGCCCTCACTGCGGCTCACCAGGTTGGTCACCTCCTCAAACGGCCGCATGAGCCTGCATGCATTTTTCATCAGTGTCCAGTTGTCGGGCCAGAACATCCCCATCTTCCCAGACTGTTTCATTCTACTGTAGTTGTAGAGGTAGTGGGTCACGGCTTTCTTCTGTTCTAGCAGGCGGGAGAACATGAGCAGGGTCGAGTTCCAGCGAGTCGGGCTATCGCAAATGAGGCGTCTCACCGGCATGTTGTTTTTGCACTGAATTTCTGCAAAGCGTGCCATGGCTGTGTAAGACCGCCTCAAATGCCCACAGAACTTCCTGGCCTGCTTCAGGACATTCACTAAGCCAGGGTACTTTGCCACAAATCTTTGAACCACTAGATTCATGACATGTGCCATGCAGGGTATGTGTGTCAGCTTCCCCATATGCAAAGCGGCAAGCAGATTGCTGCCGTTGTTGCACACCACGTTGCCTATCTCCAGGTGGTGCGGGGTCAGCCACTCATCCACCTGTTTCTTAAGAGCAGCCAGGAGAGCTGCTCCAGTGTGACTCTCCGCTTTGAGACAAGACATGTCTAAGATGGCGTGACACCGTCTTACCTGGCATGCAGCATAGGCCCTGCGGAGCTGGGGCTGTGTAGCTGGAGAGGAGAACTGCCACTCAGCCAAGGAGGAGGAGGACAGCGAAGAGCATGTAGCAGGAGGAGAGGAGGTGGCAGGAGGCCTGCCTACAAGCCGTGGAGGTGTCACAATTTGGTCCGCTGCGCCCTGCTTGCCATCGTTCACCACCAGGTTCACCCAATGGGCTGTGTACGTAATGTAGTGGCCCTGCCCGTGCTTGGCAGACCAGGCATCCGTGGTCAGGTGTACCCTTGACCCAACGCTCTTCGCAAGAGATGACACCACTTGCCTCTCAACTTCACGGTGCAGTTGGGGTATGGCCTTTCTAGAAAAATAAGTGCGGCCTGGCATCTTCCACTGCGGTGTTCCGATGGCCACAAATTTACGAAAGGCCTCAGAGTCCACCAGCCGGTATGGTAACAGCTGCCGAGCTAACAGTTCCGCCACGCCAGCTGTCAGACGCCGGGCAAGGGGGTGACTGGCCGAAATTGGCTTCTTCCGCTCAAACATTTCCTTCACGGACACCTGACTGCTGCTGTGGGCAGAGGAGCAGGAACCGCTCAAGGGCAGAGGCGGAGTGGAGGAGGGTGCCTGTGAAGGTGGAAGGGAGAAAGCGGCAGAAGCAGATAATGCACCTGATGGAGGAGGAAGAGGAGAAGGAGGGTGGCTTTGCTTTTGTGTGCTGCTGCTGCTTTTGCTCAGGTGGCCATCCCATTGCTGTTTGTGCCTTTTCTCCAGGTGCCTTCGTAAGGCACTTGTCCCTACGTGAGTGTTGGCCTTTCCACGGCTCAATTTTTGTTGGCAGAGCGAACAGATGGCTTTGGTCCGATCTGAGGCACACACATTAAAAAATTTCCACACCGCTGAGCCACCCTGGGATGTGGGCACTATGGGGACCTCAGCAGCTGATGCTGAAGGGCAAGTTGGCTGGCTGTACATAGGTGGAGATACATGGTGCCGGACTCTGCCACCAGCTGTTTCTGACGAAGAGCTGCCCCAGCTTCTTTCAGCAACTTCTCTCCTCCTACTACTCTCTGACTCCCCCTCTGAACTGTCCCCCTCTTCATCTCCTCTATTGGGAACATACAGAGGATCCCTATCATCGTCATCATCGTAGTCATCCTGCCCAGCTTCGCTTGACTCAGAAAAATCCAAACATGCACCATCAGTAGGTCCTTCATCCTCCTTGCACGTTACATCCATAGTGTTGCCGCGTAACGCAGACATATGAGCTGGTGAAAATTCATCTGGCTGTAACAACAATGGCTGTGAATCAGTGATTTCACCACTAAATAATTCTTGCGAAGTGTCAAATGCAGCGGAAGTGGTGCTAGTAGTAGCGCTGGTGGCTGAGCAAGATGAGGTGTTCTGTGTCGCTAAATACTCAACCACGTCCTGACAATCTTGGGACGTGATGGGACGTGCCTTCTTCCGAGCACTGTACTGTGGGCCAGGTCCACACGAAATTACATTTACATGACCTCGCGCAGACCTGCCGGGTGGCCTTCCTCTGGCTCTGGCACTACCTCTTCCTCTACCTGTTTTGTCCATATTGGGTATGCACGGAGTGGTATATCACACTGCGTGCACTCACGTAGGTAGGTGGGTTCACTTAACTGCACAGGTATGTGCACTGATGCGGTGGGTTCACTGAACAGAACAGGTATACAGTGGCGGGTTCACAGAACAGGTATGCAGTGGCAGGTTCACTGAACACAACAGGTATGCAGTGGCGGGTTCACTAAACAGGTATACAGTGGCGGGTCCACTGAACAGAACAGGTATGCCGTAGCGGGTTCACTGAACACAACAGGTATGCAGTGGCGGGTTCACAGAACAGGTATGCAGTGGCAGGTTCACTGAACACAACAGGTATGCAGTGGCGGGTTCACTAAACAGTACAGGTATACAGTGGCGGGTTCACTGAACACAACAGGTATGCAGTGGCGGGTTCACTGAACAGGTATACAGTGGCGGGTTCACTGAACACAACAGGTATGCAGTGGCGGGTTCACTAAACAGGTATACAGTGGCGGGTCCACTGAACAGAACAGGTATGCAGTGGCGGGTTCACTGAACACAACAGGTATGCAGTGGCGGGTTCACAGAACAGGTATGCAGTGGCAGGTTCACTGAACACAACAGGTATGCAGTGGCGGGTTCACTAAACAGTACAGGTATACAGTGGCGGGTTCACTGAACACAACAGGTATGCAGTGGCGGGTTCACTAAACAGTACAGGTATACAGTGGCGGGTTCACTGAACACAACAGGTATGCAGTGGCGGGTTCACTGAACAGGTATACAGTGGCGGGTTCACTGAACAGAACAGGTATGCAGTGGCGGGGTCACTAAACAGGTATACAGTGGCGGGTCCACTGAACAGAACAGGTATGCAGTGGCGGGTTCACTGAACACAACAGGTATGCAGTGGTGGGTTCACTGAACAGGTATGCAGTGGTGGGTTCACAGAACAGGTATGCAGTGGTGGGTTCACAGCACAGGTATGCAGTGGTGGGTTCACTGAACAGGTATACAGTGGCGGGTCCACTGAACAGAACAGGTATGCAGTGGCGGGTTCATTGAACAGAACAGGTATACAGTGGCGGGTTCACAGAACAGGTATGCAGTGGCAGGTTCACTGAACACAACAGGTATGCAGTGGCGGGGTCACTAAACAGGTATACAGTGGCGGGTCCACTGAACAGAACAGGTATGCAGTGGCGGGTTCACTGAACACAACAGGTATGCAGTGGCGGGTTCACAGAACAGGTATGCAGTGGCGGGTTCACAGAACAGGTATGCAGTGGTGGGTTCACAGCACAGGTATGCAGTGGTGGGTTCACTGAACAGGTATGCAGTGGTGGGTTCACAGCACAGGTATGCAGTGGTGGGTTCACAGCACAGGTATGCAGTGGTGGGTTCACTGAACAGGTATGCAGTGGTGGGTTCACAGCACAGGTATGCAGTGGTGGGTTCACAGCACAGGTATGCAGTGGTGGGTTCACAGCACAGGTATGCAGTGGTGGGTTCACAGCACAGGTATGCAGTGGTGGGTTCACAGAACAGGTATGCAGCCAGACAGGAACAAGTTAAGCCTAACTAATCTTTCCCTGAGAGACAGTCTGCAGCAGCTCGCCCTACTCTCACTAACGCAGGCAGCACACGAGTGACCGTAATGGCCGCCGCTGCCTGCCTTATATAAGGGGGGGTGGGGCTCCAGGGGCTAGTGTAGCCTAATTGGCTACACTGGGCCTGCTGACTGTGATGTAGAGGGTCAAAGTTGACCCTCCATGTGCATTATGGGGCGAACTGAACTTCCGCAAAGGTTCGCCTGCGGGACGCGAACGCGAACCACTGAAGTTCGCATGGAACCGTTCGCAGGCGAACCGTTCGGCCCAACTCTAGAACTAATTCCCGCAGGGCAACCGCTTGGCGGCATTGGTTCAATGGACCCTGCATTAGTTGGCATGCGAAAGCAAATGCATATTTGCATGAGCATTGCCTCATGAATAGCCAATCAGGCCAAATTTGCTCAGCCAGTTATATCAGGTGTTCACTTGGTGTTTAATGCACACATTTAATTCTCTGTGCAGTGATAGTTATTTGTGTGCTAGGCACTGTACATGCACATGTCTATCTCATCATGTCACATGTCAGTTCGGGTATCCTTTAAAGAGGAACTCCAGTGAAAATAATTTAATAAAAAAGTGCTTAATTTTTTACAATAATTATGTATACATGATTTAGTCAGTGTTTTCCCATTGTAAAATCTTTCTTCTCCCTGATTTACATTCTGACATTTAACACACGGTGACATTTTTACTGCTGGCAGGTGACGTCAGTGGAAGGAGATGCAGCTGGCTTTTTTAGCAGTTGGACCCAGCTGTTATTTCCCACAATACAATGAGGTTCATAGACAGGAAACTGTGAGGACCGTGGTCCTGACATCACTTTGTGGGAGGGGTTTCACCACAATATTAGCCATACAGAGCCTCCTGATGATCATTTTGTGAAAAGGAATAGATTTCTCATGTAAAAGGGGGTATTAGCTACTGATTGGGATGAAGTACAATTCTTGGTCACGGTTTCTCTTTAAGTGACTTTTTTTTATTAATGGAGAGGGGGCTTCATTCAAAATTTTGCTGGGTAGGCCTACTTAGACTGCATTTAAGTTCATGTAAATTGGGCCCCACCACGACCACACCCACATCCTGGTACGGGGCCACACCCATTTTTTGGCTGCAGTGCCCAAACGTGCCCCGGATCTCTTAGGATCCTAGCAATGCCCCTAATTGAGCTAAACTTTGACCCCTTACCTCACAGTCAGCAGACACATGGCAGCCAATCAGCTAGCACCCCTTCCTGGACCCCTCACCCCCTATTAAAAAGCAGTTGCGGTGGCCATATTGGATCAATTCTCTGCTGGCTGGCTGCTTACTGTTAGTGAGAGCAGAGTCAGACTTGCTGCAGATAGGTAGGGAAAGTATTAGCCTGTGTTCTTATTCCTTACTTGCTGTGAAAGCACTTCAAACAGCCCTATTGAGAGCTAGCACATCGGTTTCCTGTGTTTTTTTGTTTTTGTTTGTGACACTCCACAGCCCACTGACACCCAGAGCTGTGTGCACACTACTGCTATTGTTGTTGCCTCATTAAAGTGAATGTTTACCATTAAAAAAAAATCAAAAAGTCAGATACTCACCTAAGGAGAGGAAAGGCTCGGTCCTAATGAGCCTTCCCTCTCCTCTCCCAGTGCCCGGTCCCGCGCAGGATCCCCCGTGACAGTATTCGACCAGTTCGGTCAAATACTGCCACTTCCACAGCCGAAGGGAGCTTTCGGAAGCCTTCGGGAGCACTCGGGCTCCCGATGACGCGGCCGCTCCATACTACGCATGCGCAAGCGCCCTCTATGACGCACTCGCGCGTGCGTAGTATGGAGCGGCCCGACTTCGACAGCCCGAGTGCTCCCGAAGACCTCCGAAGTCCCTGCGGCGGCGGACGCGAACGGGGGAGCCAGCGCAGCACCGAGGGCACCGGGAGAGGAGAGGGAAGGCTCATTAGGACCGAGCCTTCCCTCTCCTTAGGTGAGTATCTGACTTTTTGATTTTTAAATAGGTAACCACTGGCTTTAAGTAACACACACAGAACCACTCCAATGCATTATTATTTCACTGTATTCACTGTATTCTGTATCTCTCTATGTGAGACACTCCACACACAGCCCACACCCAGAGCTGTGCATAATGTGATTTCTGCTCATTAGGGTATAAAACCCGACTTTGTATCAACTCCGTCATTTTTGGTGGGACTTTTGGCATGGATCCCCCTCCAGCATTCCCCTATCCAGATGTTAGACCCCTTAAAAACAACTTTTTAATCACTTTTGTGGCCAGAAACAGTCTTTGAAGGTTTTAAAATTTGCCTGCCCATTGAAGTCTATGGAGATTCGCCAGATTAATCTGTTCGCAAGCATTTTGCGGATGTTTGCGTTCGCCGTTCGCGAACGGAAAATTCTATGTTCGCAACATCTCTATTTATGTGGAATTAAACAGCAGCCTGCATTGGGAGTCTTGGGGATGGAATCATTGATGTACATACAACTTTTTGAGATGAGAAAGAGGGACACTTAAGCCATGCCCCTGCCACACCCCTGATCACGCCCTCACCACGCCCCTAGTCACGCATACCATAAACATTTTTATAAGAAAAATATGTTGTTTTAGAATTCAAAGCACACTGGTCCTTTATATCCTGGTCAATTTTCCTTCAAATTAACATTTTAAAATTAGTATTATATCAATTTAAAGGATGGGAATAAAGTTTAGAGTCAATCAAATACATTTTTAGTAGAGCAATATATATATTTACATAGAAAGATGGACTAAGTCCTGAAAGAGGGACAAATGAGGATGAAAGAAGGACAGAGGGACAGGGCTCCCAAAGAGGGACTGTCCCTCCAAAAGAGGGACAGTTGGGAGCTATGAATGTAGGCTGGAGTAGCTCATCCCTGCATTCCACCCCTGGCTGGGGCAGATGCCAGCCATAAAAATTGTGTCTTTTTTCATAATGGCAGTGCGTGGCAATGACAGTCACATGATCAGAGTAGTAAAAGTCCAGCGTCTTGGTACAAAGTTCTTAACTGACATTCTCACGCAATAATTCCTGTAGCTGCTACCGGATTCTGCCAAGTCAGTGTTTCTATAATTGTTTGTTTGTTTGTTTTTTGGTTATCTATTTATAGTTCGCAGTTACACAAGTCTTTTTGTGAATGTCATTCAATATTATATTCAGACTAGAATTTCCAAAAAACACAGGAAGTTAAAATTGTTTTTTCTTCACTCCATTGGCAACACAACGCTGTGTATTCTGTTGGGAGTACTGTTAACAAGCAGCTGTCTAGAAACTCCCACCTTGCTGCAGAAGTACAGTATCCCACAAAAGTGAGTGCACCTTTTACATTTGTGTGTATTTTATTATTAGAGATGGCCCGACCGGTTCGCCAGCGAACGGTTCCAGGTGAACTTTGGGTGGTTCGCCTTCGCTGGCGAACTTTCACTGAAGTTCGGTTCGCCCCCATAATGCTCCATTAGGGTCAACTTTGACCCTCTACATCACAGTCAGCAGGCACATTGTAGCCAATCAGGCTACACTCACTCCTGGAGCTACTCACCTCCATATATAAGGCAGGGAGCGCCAGCTATTACACTCACTCATGTGCCTGCAGTAATTAGAGAAGGGCAAGCTGCTGCAGACTGTCTCTCATAGAGAAAGATTAGTTAGGCTCTTGTAGGCTTGATAGCTTGCTCCTGGATGATTCTTATTGCTAAAATAGCACCCCACAACAGCTCTTTTGAGAGCTAATATTGTTATTGTGATCTATTTTTTTTTCTGTGTGTCCCACTGATCTAACTGACACTTGTGTTGCATAGACAGCTTTTGTAATTCATACTGTGTGTGTGCCACTGCCAGGCCCAGCACATTCAATGACTACCTGTCTGTGTGATAGGCAGCTGCACATTGTAATACCCATTACTGCATATACCAAGCTGTTGTTTTGAGTGAACCCACCTCATCACTGCATATACCTACCTTTTGTGTTAAGTGAACCCACCTCATCACTGCAAATACTTACCTACCTTTTGTGTTGAGTGAACCCACCTCATCACTGCATATACCTAGCTGTTTTGTTAAGTGAACCCACCTCATGACAGCATATACCTAGCTGTTGTGTTCAGTGAACCCACCTCATCACTGCAAATACTTACCTACCTTTTGTGTTCAGTGAACCCACCTCATCACTGCATATACTTACCTTTTGTGTTGAGTGAACCCACCTCATCACAGCATATACCTAGCTGTTGTGTTCAGTGAATCCACCTCATCACTGCATATACTTGCTTACCTTTTGTGTTCAGTGAACCCACCTCATCACTGCGTATACCTAGCTGTTGTGGCAAGTGGTGTCATCATTGTCCACCATAACAGATTCTTGTTAAAGGATTTAAAGATTCATTTCAAATACAGCAAGCCCTCAAAAGTCCTCCTGTATTGTTATTTTTGGTCACTACCTCGGCATGTGCATGCCATGCCTGCTGCCTTCCTTGGATGTGTGGTGGTAGCCGTTCCTGCTCCTTTGCCCACAGCGTGCCTGCTGCCTTCCTTGGATGTGTGGTGGTGGTAGCCATTACTTAGGCTCCCACTCCAGACCGGAATCAAAACAGGATTCCCCGGCCATTACCCCTGGTCAGTCACCATGGTACTGAGAAAGTACCATCAAAAGTTTCACACAGTTGAATGAATGGCAGACTTGCCCTCCATAACACATTCTTGGCAAATGCGTTCAAATTGGTTTGTCTTCCGCTGGGTCAAGGGTCCATCAGATGCCTGGTCTGCAAAGCACAGTCAGGGCAGGTACATTACTTATACAGCATGCGTCTCAGGCTCCCACTTCGGATCAGAATCGAACCCTGATTCCCCGGCCATTACCCACTGGTCACAATGGCAGACTTGCCCGCCAGAATAGATTCTCGTGAAAGGCAGGTGGTGTCATCATTGTCCACTACAACAGATTCTCGTTAAAGGATTTAAAGTTAATTCATTTCAAATACAGCAGGGACTCGAAAGTCCTCCTCCTATATTGTTATTTTTGGTCACTAGCACTACCTCGGGATGTGCATGCCGGATCTGGTCTCTGCTTCACCGGATCCGGATGGCTCAGTCCATGGCCCGGTTCACTCAGTAAATACATACCTAATCTTCTGTAGCAGCCGGCAGGTAGAGGCTTCCTCTTCTTCCGCTGTGACTATACAGCGCGTATTGTGACTAGTCACGTGTGACTACATGACGCGGAAGAAGATGGAAGCCTCTCTACCGCCGGCTGCTACAGAAGATTAGGTATGTATAAACCCTCCCTCACCCACCCGCCCGGCTGCTGCACCCTCCCTCACCCTCCCGTCGCTCAGGTTCGCGTCGGCCCATGCCCTTATCCCCTGTGTGAAGAAACGTTCCGTTTCCCATTGCCCCAATGCTGCTGCATTTTTGTCCGGATCTGTTCCGCTGGGCAGAACGGTCTGAAAAATTAGGGCCGCTTTGGGAGCCCTGTCCCTCTGTCCCTCTTTCCTCCTCATTTGTCCCTCTTTCAGGACTTTGTCCCTCTTTCTATGAAAATATATATATGTCTCTACTAAAATGTGTCTAATTGACTCTAAACTTTATTCCATCCTTTAAATTGATATATTACTAATTTTTAAATGTTAATATGAAGGAAAATGAACCAGGATAGAAAGGACCAGTGTGGTTTGAATTATAAAACAACATATTTTTCTTCTGAAATCTTTATGGTATGCGTGAGCGTGACTAGGGGTGTGTTGGGGGCGTGATCAGGGGTGTGGCTTAAGTGTCCCTCTTTCTCATCTCAAAATGTTGGGAGGTATGCAGTGGCATGAGTGATTAAGTGGCATTTGATTGGCTGTTACACACCACTAGTGTTAGGAGTAGGATGATGGGACTTAAAGTGGATCCGAGGTGAACTTTTACACTTTGCATAATTGTGTTCCTTTCCTATTGTTTATAGGGCATTCCTCAAGCTAAATACTTTTTTGTTTTTGTTTTAATACTCTAATTCCCTATAAACTAAAAAAGCCACGCCATGTTTTCAGAGAGCCTTGGCAGTAGCAAGGGCTCATGGGAGCTCAGTCTGGGCAGGAGGAGGGGGAGGTGTTACTAGCCATTGATTTCAGAGGCAGAGGGGAGGAGGGAGGAGGAAAGGGGATTAGGCTGATGGCTCAAGATACAGATAAGCCTGCCTCTGTGTAATGTTTACAAACAATATGGCTGCTGTCATTGTATCACAGGAATAAATAATCATATTCTATTAAAACTGTTTACAGATAGATTTGCTGTGTAAACCATCTAAACTTTAGATAAGAAATATAGACAAGTTACTAGTTATAGTTAGTTTTTCATCTCGGATCCGCTTTAAAGAGGAACTGTAACGACAAAACGTCCCCTGGGGGGTACTCACCTCGGGTGGGGGAAGCCTCCGGATCCTAATGAGGCTTCCCACGCCATCCTCCGTCCCTCAGGGGTCTCGCTGCAGCCCTCCGTGCAGCGGTGACGTCAATATTTACCTTCCCGGCTCCTGCGCAGGCGGCTCTGACGGCTGTCGGCTCCGAAGTAGGCAGAAATACCCGATCGCCGTCGGGTCTGCTCTACTGCGCAGGCGCAAGTTTCCGGCGCCTGCGCAGTAGAGCGGACCCGACGGAGATCGGGTATTTCCGTCTATTTCCATGCCGAAAGCAGCCACAGCGCCCCCGCTGGAGCCAGCAAAGGTAAATATTGAATCTACAGTCGGGTCTGTCGCCGGCTGTTTGGAGGGCTGCAGCGAGACCCCCGTGGGACAGAGGATGGCGTGGGAAGCCTCATTAGGATCCCGAGGCTTTCCCCACCCGAGGTGAGTATCCCCCAGGGGAGGTTTTTAATGTTACAGAGTCTCTTTAAGCGGTAGCGTTGGGGGAGGGGGTTCTGCTGTATAGTGTTAGGAGCAGGGAGAAGGGAGGGAGGGGGATGGGTATTATTAGGCATAGGTGGGGGGGTTAGTGTGAGAGATAGGTTACGGAAGGCCTACCGATATATAAGTATCGTGCGGTCAGTGCATGTTGTCACACAGCAGTCAAGAGGGGCCCAAACAATGGGAGTGGCGGGGGATCGGCGCTGCTAGGGGTGAGTAGATCACTTGCATGTTGGGGGTCACGAGTCGCTGGCTGTCGTACACATGCCTGATTACCGGCTGAGGAAGTCGGTAATGGTGACCTCAGATGACTCAGGCGTGTGTACGGGCCTATAAGAAAATACATTTCCTACAGAAGCCGAAAAAAGAAAATATTATTACAACACAGTTCTATATCTGAGCTACAACCACAAATTAGGACGCAACAAGATGTACTGTAAAATTGTGAGATCATTTTAGGGCAGGGGAGCATGTAGGCATAGGCAGTACAGGCCATTGCCTGGAGTGCCATTGGTCCTGGAGGCTGCATGTTGCTGGATTAAGCCCCGCCCCCTGGCCGAAGCCCGGCCCCCGACTAAGCCCCGCCCCATGCGTGTTCTATTACTTGCTTTTGCTGCATCTGCTTAGTGCAAGTTGCAGACAGCTGCCACTGTGTCCTTCTGTGGCTTGTACATCCAACCCCCCCCCCCCCCTTTGTGCCTCCTTCTGTCCCTTTTGTGTCTCCTTCTGTCTCCTTGTGCCTCCTTCAGTCCCTTGTGCCTTGTCTGACCCCCTGTTTGTCCTTCTGTCTCCCTTTATGCCTCCTGTCTCCTTTTGTGCCTCCTTCTGTCTTCATTTGCCTCCTTCAGTCCCCCTGTGCCACCTCAGCCTCTTTCTGTCCCCCTGTGCCTCCTTATGTCGTGCCTCCTTATGTCCCCTTGTGCCTTTTTTGTCCCCCATGTGCTACCTCTGCCCCCTGTTCCTCCTTCAGCCCCACTCTGCCTCCTTCTGTCCTCATGTGCCTCCTTCTGTCTCCCTTTGTGCCTCATTCTTTCTCCATGTGCCTCTTCAGTCCCCATGTGCCACCTCTGTCCCCTCCGCCTTCCTCTGTCCCCCTGTGCCTCTTTCTGTGCCACTTTGTGCCTTCTTCTGTCTCCCTGTGGCGTTGTCTGTCCCCCTCTGTCTCCTTCTGCTTCCCTGTGCCCCCATACACCCCCCTCTGCCTTTTTCTGTCACCCCTTTTGTGCCTCCTCCTGTCCCCCTTTGTGCATCCTTCTTTTCCCCTTTGTGCCTCCTACTGTCTCCCTGTGCCTCCCTTTGCCCCCTTTGTGTTTTTTTCTGTCCCCCATCGTGCCCCCTTCTGCCGCTTTTTGTGCCTCCTTTTGCCTCCCTTTGTGCCTCAATCTGTCCCCCATTGTGCCTCAATCTGTCCCCCATTGTGCCTCAATCTGTCCCCCTTGTGCCTCCTCCTGTCCCTGTGTGCCTCCTTCAGTCCCCCTGTGCCTCCTTCTGTCCTTTTTTTGTGCCTCCTTCTGACCCTCATGCCTTCTTCTGTCCCCCTGTACTGCCCGCTGACCCTCTGTGTACCTCCTTCTGTCCTCCTGTGCCTCCTTCTGTCCCCCATTGTGCCTCCTTTTGTTGACCATTGTGCCTCCTTGTGTCCCCCTGTGTGCCTCGTTCTGTTCCCTTGTGCCTCCTTATGTCCTCCTTTGTGACTTCTTCTGACCCTCATGCCTCCTTCTGTCCCCCTGTGCCTCCCTACGTCGCCCTGTGCCACATTCAGTCTCCCTGTGCCTCCTTCTGTCCCCCTTTGTGCCTCATGAAAGTGGAGCCCTGCCTATGTGTATTTTCTGGTGAAATGCTACCCGCATTGTGTAATTTCTGGTGAAACACTGCCACATTATGATTATTTTCAGGTGAAACGCTGCTGCAATACGATTATTTTCTGGTGAAACGCTTCCGCAATACGTGTATTTTCTGGTGAGATGCTGAAGCATTACGATTATTTTTTGTTGAAACGCTGCTGCATTACGATTATTTTCTAGTTAAACGCTGCCACATTACGATTATTTTCGGGGGGGGGGGGGGGCGCCTTTGGGCGCCACAGGTTTTCTCGCCTGGAGTGACAAAATGGCTAGAGGCACCCCTGTTTTAGGGTTAGGGATTGCATTAGTATTACAAAAATGGCTTCCACATGGAAATCGGTTTAACAGATAGGAATGCCACCTGTAAATCATTTTTCTGAATTTTTTTTCAGTGAAGTTGTGAGCCAGAAAACGTCCTTTTCTTTAAAACGATATACAAAACGCAGCTTCGAAAGTGAAGTGCCAGCCAATAACAGATGAAGAATTCTCCCCTCAGCACTTAGATTTCCTGCTCTTCTTGCTTTTAGCGTTATTGACCCGACTCCCGTCCTAAATCTTTACTTAACGATTCACTCTGAAAGCGGAACAACTTTTTACACATCGATTTTGGCTGCTGCAAACGAAGTACATTGATTTTAATGTACTATATAATGCAATTAAACCGGCAGGAGAAGAAAAGGGATTCTTGTCAGGCCCCCTCTTCAGGCTCTGTTAGTTTTAATCTAGCTTAATTTGATTAGGAATAATTTGTGCATGGAGAATGTGAAAAGTCGATCGTCTTCCCCAGAAATGTAATAAATGGAGAACAGAACGATAGGACGATGCATCATTTTTGGCAGCGCCCTCAGCATAAGCAATTTTCTGAAAAACGTACTTTACCATACACGGATAGGACTTGTATTTATTGAAGAAGTGTTTCCGGAAGCACAGACTACATCCAGTATGTATAAATACTGAGGGGTGCAGACCCCCCCATCCTCAACCCTCCCAATGCTAAAACAAGGGGGTTTTAAAAAAATAATTGCCTCAGAAAAATTTGATTTCCTACCCCAAATAATTGCACCCCTTTCCCACACCAAACAGCACAACCACTATGATTTCCCACACCCATAACAAGTGTGACCATCATGACTAACGGACGAAGCAGCGCAACCACTATGATTTCCCACATCCATAACAAGTGTGACCGCCATGACTAACGCGTGAAACAGCGCAACTACTTTGATTTCTCACACCCATAACAAGTGTGACCACCATGACTAACGGACGAAGCAGCGCAACCACTATGAATTCCCACATCCATAGCAAGTGTGACCGCCATGACTAACGCATGAAACAGCGCAACCACTATGATTTCTCACACCTGTAACAAGTGTAACCAACATGACTAACGCATGAAGCAGCGCAACCACTATGATTTCCCACACCCGTAACAAGCGTGACCACCATGACTAACGCACGAAGCAGCGCAACCACTATGATTTCCCACACCCATCGCAAGTGTAGCAACCATGACTAACGCACGAAGCAGCGCAACCACTATGATTTCCCACATCCATAGCAAGTGTGACCACCAGGACTAACGCATGAAACAGAGCAACCACTATGATTACTTACAACCATAACAAGTGTGACTACCGTGACTAATGCACAAAGTAGCGCAACCACTATGATTTCCCACACCCATAACAAGTCTGACCACCATGACCCCCACACGTAGCAGCGCAACCACTATGATTTCCCACATCTATAGCAAGTGTGACCACCATGACTGATGCATGAAACAGCGCAAGCACTATGATTACTCACAACCATAACAAATGTGACAACCATGACTAATGCACGAAGCATAACAAGTGTGACCACCATGACTAACGCATAAAACAGCGCAACCACTATGATTTCTCACACCCATAACAAGTGTAGCTACTGTAATTAATGCACAAAGTAGCGCAACCACTATAATTTCCCACACCCGTAACAAGTGTAACCACCATGACTAATGCACGAAGCAGCGCAACCACTATGATTTCCCACACCCATAACATGTGTGACCACCATGACTAACGCATGAAGTAGCGCAACCACTATGATTCCCCACACCCATCACAAGTGTGACCACCATGACTGACGCATGAAACAGCGCAACCACTATGATTTCCCACACCCAACAAGTGTGACCACCATGACTAGCGCATGAAACAGCGCAACCACTATGATTACTCACAAACATAACAACTGTGACTACTGTGACTAATGCACAAAGTAGCGCAACCACTATGATTTCCCACACCCGTAACAAGTATGACCACCATGACTAACGCATGAAACAGTGCAACCACTATGTTTTCTCACACCCATAATAAGTGTGACCACCATGATGCCCACACCTAGCAGTGCAACCACTAAGATTATTCCACATCCATAGCAAGTGTGACCTGGCAGTGACCACCATGACTAACGCATGAAACAGCGCAACCGCTATGATTTCCCACACCCATCACAAGTGTAGCCACCATGACTAACGCAGGAAGCAACGCAACCACTGATTTCCCACACCCATAACAAGTGTGACCACCATGACTAACGCAGGAAGCAGCGCAACCACTATGATTTCCCACACCCATGACAAGTGTAGCCAGTAGCTACCATGACTAATGCACGAAACAGTGCAACCACTATGATTTACCACACCCATCACAAGTGTAGCCACCATAACTAACGCACGAAGCAGCGCAACCACTATGATTTCCCACACCCATAACAAGTGTAACCACCATGACTAATGCACGAAGCAGCGCAACCACTATGATTTCTCACACCCATCACAAATGTGACCATCATGACTAATGCATGAAACAGCGCAACCACTATGATTTCTCACACCCATAACAAGTGTAACCACCATGACTAATGCACGAAGCAGCGCAACCACTATGATTTACCACACCCATCACAAGTGAAGCCACCATGACTAACGCATGAAGCAGCACTACCACTATGATTTCCCACACCCATCACAAGTGTGACCACCATGACTAATGCATGAAACAGCGCAACCACTATGATTTCTCACACCCATAACAAGTGTAACCACCATGACTAACGCATGAAACAGTGCAACCACTATGATTTCTCACACCCATAATAAGTGTGACCACCATGATGCCCACACGTAGCATCGCAACCACTAAGATTTCCCACATCCATAGCAAGTGTGACCTGGCAGTGACCACCATGACTAACGCATGAAACAGCGCAACCGCTATGATTTCCCACACCCATCACAAGTGTAGCCACCATGACTAATGCCCGAAGCAGCGCAATCACTATGATTTCCCACACCCATCACAAGTGTAACCACCATGACTAATGCATGAAGCAGCGCAACCACTGATTTCCCACACCCATAACAAGTGTGACCACCATGACTAACGCACGAAGCAGCGCAACCACTATGATTTCCCACACCCATGACAAGTGTAGCCAGTAGCCACCATGACTAATGCACAAAACAGTGCAACCACTATGATTTACCACACCCATCACAAGTGTAGCCACCATAACTAACGCACGAAGCAGCGCAACCACTATGATATACCACACCCATCACAAGTGAAGCCACCATGACTAACGCATGAAGCAGCACTACCACTATGATTTCCCACACCCATAACAAGTGTAACCACTATGACTAACGCATGAAACAGCGCAACCACTATGATTTCTCACACCCATAACAAGTGTAACCACTATGACTAACGCATGAAACAGCATAACCACTATGATTTCCCACACCCATAACAAGTGTAACCAATATGACTAACACGAAGCAGTGCAACAATTATGATTTCCCACACCCATCACAAGTGTGGCCACCATGAACCCACACAAAACAATAACAACAAAACTTTTTTAAAGCACTTTTCTCCCGTAGGACCCAAAGCACATGTGCAGTGCAACCATTATGATATCCCACACCCATAACAAGTGTGACCACCATGACCTCAACACGAAACAGTGGAACCACTTTAATTCACACACCCATAACAAGTATGGCCACCAGAACCCCAACACAAAGCAGTGCAAACTCTATAGATTCCCATATCCATACCAAGTGTGGCCACCGTAACCCTCACATGAAACAGTGCAACCTCTATGAATTACCACACTGATGACGAGTGTGATCAGTCACCATGACCCCCATACGAAGCAGCACAACCACTATGATTTCCCACAACCATAACACGTGTGGCCACCATGACCCCACCATGACCGCCATACTGTGAGCCAATCACAATAATCACAGGCTAAAACAAGGAAAGGATGGCTCTGGTCCTGAAGAGGTTAAGAACACTTTTATAAATGCTGTTAGAAATCATGTTATGACTCCTGACAACTGTTTATGGTATTATCTGGAGAAGTCATTTGGATACTCATAACATGGCAGATGCAAAACATTTACTACAACATATTTGCATGTTTACTGCATGGTCATGTATTTATATAGCACTGACATCTTCTGCAGCACTTTACAGCCTGGCAACGAGGAGGGGTCACTAGGCTGATTCTTGAAAGATTTCACACTGAAATTGATCGGGAATCGGCCTGCAGTTTATGGCAGCCAACAGATCTCTCTCCTATCAGGTTCGATCAGAGAGAGATCTCTCTCTTGGTTGATCGGGTTGATGGGCACCTTAAGTGTGCTAACAATAGTGCTGTTGTGGTGCCTCCTCCTGCTGGTGTCACCTTAGGCATCTGCCTGGATTGCCTACACCTAAAAACAGCCCAGCTTTCAACTCTGGGTTAATGGCTGCCAGAAAACATTGGCACTTTTATCTGAGTCTCTGGTATTTTATTAATACTAGTAAAAAGGCCTGCCCGTCAAGAAACGGGCGCTAGGCCACGGCCGCTAAACCCCGGCAATGCTCATACCGATGCGTCCTGCTCACCCGTCTCCCACCACTGTCAGAAGTATATGCACACAGGGAGATACTGCTTGCTTGGCAGTTGGAAAAAGCTGTTATTTCCCACAATGCAATGAGGTTCTCAGACAGCAAACTGCCAAGTCTGGAAGCAGGACACACACAGAGGGACAGGACACAGAGGGACAGGGGTTATATTATATAGGATGACACATGGTAAGCTACCAGAAATAATGTTGACTACTAATCTTTGTGAAGTAAAGCCAACTTGAAAAACACAAAGCGAGACCGAGAGCCCAGTATAGTGTAGTACCTTAGTAGCAGATGATAAAGTGTGTAATCAAGCAATGGTTATACCCACAAGTATAGGTTACCACAAAAGGCAACCACTGGATAGGCAGGTGGAGAGAATTATAACCTGACCCTACTCAGGTATAAGAAGTCGCTCTCTGTAGATAGGAAAAAGGGGGATACACCCCTCCACCTGGGGTGGACTAGTTGATTTGTAAAACAGTATAACAGAGGCACCCACAAGAGTAAAAGTGATTAAAAACCGTTCAAAAGGGGGAAGTTGGTGGACTCACCTCCCCCGTAGAAAAAAACGGACAATGGGACGTTACTCACATACAAAGTAACTTTTATTAAAAGCTCAAAGATTTGCAACGCGTTTCACGGGTCACTATCCCGTTTCATCAGGCAATAGTTTAGAGGGTACACAGTCGGGTCAATATCCTGGATTTTGTCAACTTTGCTATTAACCGCTAAAGTCAGCACCAAATTACGCAAAAAATTACGCAAAATTTTGAATGATTACCATTACATACGAAATTAATTATGATTTTCCCCAAAATATGCATTAAGATGCGTAATTGCACAGGCGTAATTTCTGCTTATCACTACCCTCAGATGATCTGTGCTGAATGTTCGTTTACTGAGAGTTGTATGCACAGAGGGAGATACTGCTTGCTTGGCAGCTGGGAACAGCCGTTATTTCCCATAATGCAACGAGGTTCACAGACAGCAAACTGACAGGATTATGCTCATGACATCACACTGTGGGAGGGGTTTCCCCACAAAATCAGCCACATAGACCCCCCCTGATGGTCTATAAAGATTTATCATGGGAAAGGGGGTATCAGCTACTGATTGGGATGAAGTTCAATCCTTGGTTACACATTTGTGGGTATATTCTGTTCCTGACATTCAGTCGGAGTTCTTGCTGTTTTGGAGATGCAGGAATTGGCCCCGCATGACCCGATGTTGTGACACTGAAGGGCTGAATTATCTGCATTGGCCATCAATGTGACACTGATAGGAAGTAGCGCTGAGTCAGTCTGGGAAAACAGACGCAGTGATAAAAGCAATAAGTGGAGGCTTGGCGACAGGGAGCAGCCGCTAAATTTGTCTCCTGCTGTCCACGCGGGAATCTGGATCATTTGCACTTTTTATAGCATATCTGTTAATATGCTCCACGGGAACCTCATATCACCGCAGAAGCAGGTTGTGTTCAAACTTAAGTCTCTAACCACTAACCAGTGCTGTTTTTATTCATTTCCAACTCTTTTTATTGCTTTGCTAAAAGTAAAAGCAAGTTAGACGTGTCAACATTGCTATGCAGATAGAAAATCATATCACACAAATCACATTGTTTCACTGTTAGAAGAATGAGAGTCAGCCATACTATCCCAGGGAAAAAAAACAACACATATATGAGTAGATAAATACTTGTTCTACTTACATAACACATGTATTGTCCTGTCCACATTTTCATATCAGTGAATTTTATATAATAAATAAAGAGAAAACCATTCCAGGCTTTTTCCATCTTTACTGCCTTTGACTGAAGCCAATCCTGATGTAATTTCCTCCCTTACTCCTCTGCCTGAAATAGTGTATGCAGAACTGCACTTTCATATCTAGTTTGCTTTTTAAACACGTGAGCAGACCATAGATTGGAATTTAGCAGCTTCTGCAGAGGGGTGAGGTGTATTTCCATTCACAGCCTCGTTTCACACTGAACTGCCCTCAGCCAGTCAGCAAGGAGCAGGAATGTTAGGAGTGGAAGGGAAGATAACATGGCTTTTCTTTAGAATCCCACTTGTCGGCAATGTATGAGAAAAGAGGCAGGCTGACTGAGATAAGATTAATTACAGCAGAAACATTTATGATTATATTGGAATGAAGAAAAGGGGTCAGCACTTCACCCAAATATGCAACCGACAGACTTTATTATAGACGTATCCAATAAAAACAGCATCAGCAGCACTCACTAACAGCTTACATGTTTCGGACCGACATGGTCCTTTGTCATAGTGGTAAATGGCATTAGTCCTCAATATATATACTCATAGAGCCTCCCCTCGTATGCCTTCATGGCCCACCCACAAGAAAGGTGGAACCACCCCCAGGTAGATTTCAAAGGCTTTTTTTTTAGCTTCCCTCTAGTCGGCAATGTATGAGAAAAGACCCAGGCTGACTGAGATAAGATTCATTACATCAGACACTTTTATGATTATATTGGAATGCTTACAATGCAGGGTCAGGATGTAGACTACATAATAAACAAAGAGCATTGCGTAAATGGAATTTGATCTTATGGCTGAAAATCCCGCTTTAACTACTTGAGGACCGCCTCACGCCAATGGGCGTCAAGTCATGCGGTCTACGGCAGTGCTGTACGAGATCGGCGATCCCCGGCCTCTGATTGGCCAGGGAGCGCCGTCCTCTCATAGGCTGATGCCTATGAGAGGCGGAACAGGATGGATCGCCGTCCTGTTCCAAATCAAGCAGCGGAGGGAAGGAGGGAAGGGGAGGGAGGGAGAGAGAGCCTCATAGAGGCCGAAGAAAAAAACAAAGTGCTGCAGCGATTGGACCCCTCCGGCGGCATGTCCCCTTAGGGAGAAAAAAAGGAGGTGAGTCCGATCGCTGGGCTCCATAGCTGGGCTGTGCAGGAGGCTGAAAAGCCTGCACAGCCCAGTACAGTAGAAAATGGCCTGGTCTTTAGGGGGGGTTAGCGCTGTGGTCATCAAGTGGTTAAGCTGAACATCCCCTGAACCCCAAATCTCCCCCCCCTCCCCCCATATTTCTGTTTACATCGGGATGGCCTGCCATTCCTTACTGTTACAAGCATTTTACTGTTGCTCCTATTTACCTTTTCTTGCCTCAGGCACTGAACGCACAAAGTTCATTTTTCGAGGGTTGCAGCAACGTGGTGCATTTGTCTGGCTTTCACCTCTAGGATGCCTAATGTTCCACTTCATTTTCCAACACAATACCATGCCATAAGTCAGGGCCGGATTTACCATAAGGCATTGTAGGCACGTGCCTACAAGATCCTTATGTAGGAGAGGCGGCTCTCCTCCCCAAGTGTCCACCTACCCATTGGGGGGCTACTTAATACTGAGGTCGAGGCACATCTGGCTCCCTATATCCCTATACTTAGGGTGGGGGACACATCTACTACATAGATTAATGAGGTGGGGAGGAGGGATGCCTACTTAATAGGGGATGTGGCCTGATTTGAGGGGTGGGGTTTAGGGCGCCAGAGCACCTCTGCCTACAGGCTCCTGAGCTGTAAATCCGGCTCTGCCATAAGTTCAGAATTGGCCATCAGTGCCTGTCTGTCTTTCCTGTTCTGACATATGTCTCTAAATAAAGGGTCTCCGTACTTTGAAGAAAGCTTTTGTCCTCTTTTCTTTGGCTTGACAGGAGTCCAATTTCTCTCATCTAAACATAGTGAGTTCTTGCATGAGAAGACCAATGGTAGGTGCGTAACTACGGGGGAGCAGCACATGCAACTTCAGGGGGCCCAGAGAGGTGTGAGGGCCCCCAACTACTAACCTTCCCTCCCTCCGGCACTCCAGGTCAGGTTTTGTTGTGGCTACCCATGTAATAGACTGTTATAGATTTTGGCCTCTTATGTGATTGAGTTTGATACCCCTGCTGTACATGTAACAACATAAAAGGCATTTTATTCGTGAACGTTAAAAAAGGGCGTCGGGAAAAAAGGGCGCAGGGTTTTAAACGATAAGCATGAATAACGTTTAAACATTTTTTTTGCTATATTTCGTTTAAAAATAATGTTTTATAAGGTTATAAATAATGTGTATGAAATCGGCAATTGTAAAAACGTTAATCTTTCCTGTTTAAAAAAGTGAAATGTATAATAACGTTTTATAAAACATTAATAAGAATTTTACTAAAACTATACCTAACCCTACTCTCATACAGAACTCTCCCTGTACCTATCCCTAACCCCTAGACCCCCTGGTGGTGCCTAAACCCCAGGGGGGGTGGTGCCTAAACCTAAGACCCCCCTGGTGGTGCCTAAACTTAAGACCCCCTGGTGGTGCCTAAACCTAAGACCCCCTGGTGGTGCCTAAACCTAAGACCCCCTGGTGGTGCCTAACCCTAAGACCCCCCTGGTGGTGCCTAAACCTAAGACCCCCCTGGTGGTGCCTAAACCTAAGACCCCCCCTGTGATAAGCATTAATAACGTTGTAAACAAATATTGTGCTGTTTTTCGTTTAAAAATGATGTTTTAAAAAATATTGTACTGTTTTTCGTTTAAAAATGATGTTTTAAAAAATCTTGTACTGTTTTTCATTTAAAAATGATGTTTTAAAAAATCTTGTACTGTTTTTCATTTAAAAAAAAAAATTATAAATCATTAAATAATGTGTAATCATGAGAAGCAGTTATAAAACATTAAAAGCCTCCGGGCGCCGCTTGTAAAACGTTATTTTTCTCCGGCGCCCTTTTTTCCTGTTGGGCGCCCGTTAAAAGATATTTATTATGGGAGTGAATGGCGGCGCCCAAATTTCCTCATGCGCCCAAATTTCCTGCCTCCTTTTTATTCCCCCCTTTCGTCTAGTTCTATTGTGTTCGGTTACTAATGTTTTCAGACATTTTCCTGTAGTCGTTGCTCAGGACTTTATACAAGCAGCCTGAAAACGATTGTCATTGTGCCGGCTGGTCTATTTTTACAGGGAGGATTTATTCAAATATGAAAAGAAATGTTTAAACAAATGTATCCAAAGGACAGGCTAGCTGTGAACTCCCTTCGGCATTCATTTCTGGTTCTCTCTGATGAGGATGTTGATAATGAGGACATTCAGCACTACATTCCGTAGTTAGAATTCTATAGAGTTATATATTTAAACGGGTATGTTTTTTTCTCTGTAGATAAAGTTGTGCTGCAATGCCGATCCCTGGGGTGTACCAGAAGGTGGCAGAGGGGCAGCAGGCAAAGAGGAGCACCGGAACGGTGGAGAACCCCAAAAAATTCAAAGGTCAAGATTTCAACACCATCCGGGATACTTGCCTGAACAGACGGCAGCTCTTTGAAGATGACGCATTTCCAGCCAGCCTGTATTCTATTGGACAGCATCTGCTATCCCAGGACAAGCTGCTCAGCATCAAGTGGAAAAGACCAACCGTAAGTTCAAGACTGTATGTCAGGGCTGTCCAACTCCAGTCCTCCAGGGCTGAGGTCCTCACACATTGTTGGCCACAGCTCAGATGAATTGATGGGACTGAATCAGGAGAGGTGTGCTTCATCAAGTAGAAGCAAGACGTTTTAAATGATGGCTAACACGGTACAATGTGATACTGATCATCAAGTAGAACACATTGCGTCCTACAGCAGTACAAAATATATCAGGGAAGGAGGAGAGTCCTCCAGCAGAACAGGAGATAAGGGTTAGATAGAGGAAGGAGCAGAGTCCTCCTCCAGCAGCACAGAGTATATCAGGAGAGGGGAGTTAGATAGGGGAAGGAGCAGAGTCCTCCTCCAGCAGCACAGAGTACATCAGGAGAGGAGGGTTAGATAGAGGAAGGAGCAGAGTCCTCCAGCAGTACAGAGTATATCAGGAGAGGAGGGTTAGATAGGGGAAGGAGCAGAGTCCTCCAGCAGCACAGAGTATATCAGGAGAGGAGAGTTAGATAGGGGAAGGAGCAGAGTCCTCCAGCAGCACAGAGTATATCAGGAGAGGAGAGCTAGATAGAGGAAGGAGTAAAGTCCTCCAGCAGCACAGAGTATATCAGGAGAGGGGAGTTAGATAGGGGCGGCAGCAGAGTCCTCCTCCAGCAGCACAGAGTATATCAGGAGAGGTAGATAGAGGAAGGAGCAGAGTCCCCCAGCAGCACAGAGTAAATCAGGAGAGTAGAGGGAGATAGAGGAAGGAGCAGAGTCCTCCAGTAGCACAGAGTATATCAGGAGAGGAGAGTTAGATAGAGGAAGGATTAAAGTCCTCCAGCAGCACAGAGTATATCAGGAGAGGAGGGTTAGATAGAGGAAGGAGCAGAGCCCTCCAGCAGCACAGAGTATATCAGGAGAGGAGAGTTAGATAGAGGAAGGAGCAGAGTCCTCCAGCAGCACAGAGTATATCAGGAGAGGAGAGTTAGATAGAGGAGGGAGCAAAGTCCTCCAGCAGCTCAGAGTATATCAGGAGAGGAGAGTTAGATAGAGGAAGGAGCAGAGTCCTCCAGCAGCACAGAGTATATCAGGAGAGGAGCGTTAGATAGAGGAAGGAGCAGAGTCCTCCAGCAGCTCAGAGTATATCAGGAGAGGGGAGTTAGATAGAGGAAGGAGCAGAGTCCTCCAGCAGCACAGAGTATATCAGGAGAGGAGGGTTAGATAGTGGAAGGAGCAGAGTCCTCCAGCAGCACAGAGTATATCAGGAGAGGAGAGTTAGATAGTGGAAGGAGCAGAGTCCTCCAGCAGCACAGAGTATATCAGGAGAGGAGAGTTAGATAGAGGAAGGAGCAGAGTCCTCCAGCAGCACAGAGTATATCAGGAGAGGAGAGTTAGATAGTGGAAGGAGCAGAGTCCTCCAGCAGCACAGAGTATATCAGGAGAGGAGAGTTAGATAGAGGAAGGAGCAGAGTCCTCCAGCAGCACAGAGTATATCAGGAGACGAGAGTTAGATAGAGGAAAGAGCAGAGTCCTCCAGCAGCACAGAGTATATCAGGAGAGGAGAGTTAGAGGAAGGAGCAGAGTCCTCCAGCAGCACAGAGTATATCAGGAGAGAAGGGTAAGATAGAGGAAGGGGCAGAGTCCTCCAGCAGCACAGAGTATATCAGGAGAGGAGAGTTAGATAGAGGACGGAGCAAAGTCCTCCAGCAGCACAGAGTATATCAGGAGAGGAGAGTTAGATAGAGGAAGGAGCAGAGTCCTCCAGCAGCACAGAGTATATCAGGAGAGGAGAGTTAGATAGAGGAAGGAGCAGAGTCCTCCAGTAGCACAGAGTATATCAGGAGAGGAGAGTTAGATAGAGGAGGGAGCAAAGTCCTCCAGCAGCACAGAGTATATCAGGAGAGGAGAGTTAGATAGAGGAGGGAGCAGAGTCCTCCTCCAGCAGCACAGAGTATATCAGGAGAGGAGAGTTAGATAGAGGAAGGAGCAGAGTCCTCCAGCAGCACAGAGTATATCAGGAGAGGAGAGTTAGATAGAGGACGGAGCAAAGTCCTCCAGCAGCACAGAGTATATCAGGAGGGGAGAGTTAGATAGAGGAAGGAGCAGAGTCATCCAGCAGTACAGAGTATATCAGGAGAGGAGGGTTAGATAGAAGGAGCAGAGTCCTCCTCCAGCAGCACAGAGTACATCAGGAGAGGAGGGTTAGATAGAGGAAGGAGCAGAGTCATCCAGTAGCACAGAGTATATCAGGAGAGGAGAGTTAGATAGAAGGAGCAGAGTCCTCCAGCAGCACAGAGTATATCAGGAGAGGAGGGTTAGATAGAGGAAGGAGCAGAGTCTTCCAGCAGCACAGAGTATATCAGGAGAGGACAGTTAGAGAAATGAGCAGAGTCCTCCAGTAGCACAGAGTATATCAGGAGAGGAGAGTTAGATAGAGGAAGGAGCAGAGTCCTCCGGCAGCACAGAGTATATCAGGAGAGGTAGATAGAGGAAGGAGCAGAGTCCTCCAGCAGCACAGAGTATATCAGGAGAGGAGAGTTAGATAGAGGAAGGGGCAGAGTCCTCCAGCAGCACAGAGTATATCAGGAGAGGACAGTTAGATAGAGGAAGGAGTAAAGTCCTCCAGCAGCACAGAGTATATCAGGAGAGGGGAGTTAGATAGGGGAAGGAGCAGAGTCCTCCTCCAGCAGCACAGAGTACATCAGGAGAGGAGAGTTAGATAGAGGAAGGAGCAGAGTCCTCCAGCAGCACAGAGTATATCAGGAGAGGGGAGTTAGATAGGGAAAGAAGCAGAGTCCTCCTCCAGCAGCACAGAGTACATCAGGAGAGGAGGGTTAGATAGAGGAAGGAACAGAGTCATCCAGCAGCACAGAGTACATCAGGAGAGGAGAGTTAGATAGAGGAAGGAGCAGAGTCCTCCAGCAGCACAGAGTATATCAGGAGAGGAGAGTTAGATAGAGGAAGGAGCAGAGTCCTCCAGCAGCACAGAGTATATCAGGAGAGGAGAGTTAGATAGAGGAAGGAGCAGAGTACTCCAGCAGCACAGAGTATATCAGGAGAGGAGGGTTAGATAGTGGAAGGAGCAGAGCCCTCCAGCAGCACATAGTATATCAGGAGAGGAGAGTTAGATAGGGGAAGGAGCAGAGTCCTCCAGCAGCACAGAGTATATCAGGAGAGGGGAGTTAGATAGGGGAAGGAGCAGAGTCCTCCTCCAGCAGCACAGAGTACATCAGGAGAGGAGGGTTAGGTAGAGGAAGGAACAGAGTCCTCCAGCAGCACAGAGTATATCAGGAGAGGAGAGTTAGATAGAGGAAGGGGCAGAGAGTATATCAGGAGAGGAGAGTTAGAGGAAGGAACAGAGTCATCCAGCAGCACAGAGTACATCAGGAGAGGAGAGTTAGATAGAGGAAGGAGCAGAGTCCTCCAGCAGCACAGAGTATATCAGGAGAGGAGAGTTAGATAGAGGAAGGAGCAAAGTACTCCAGCAGCACAGAGTATATCAGGAGAGGAGGGTTAGATAGTGGAAGGAGCAGAGCCCTCCAGCAGCACATAGTATATCAGGAGAGGAGAGTTAGATAGGGGAAGGAGCAGAGTCCTCCAGCAGCACAGAGTATATCAGGAGAGGGGAGTTAGATAGGGGAAGGAGCAGAGTCCTCCTCCAGCAGCACAGAGTACATCAGGAGAGGAGGGTTAGGTAGAGGAAGGAACAGAGTCCTCCAGCAGCACAGAGTACATCAGGAGAGGTAGATAGGGGAAGGAGCAGAGTCCTCCAGCAGCACAGAGTATATCAGGAGAGGGGAGTTAGATAGGGGAAGGAGCAGAGTCCTCCTCCAGCAGCACAGAGTACATCAGGAGAGGAGGGTTAGATAGAGGAAGGAACAGAGTCCTCCAGCAGCACAGAGTAACTTGATGTAAAGCATGGCAAACAACACAAGGATAGAGCTGAGTGTTTTGTTGGATTCTCTCCAAATGACAAGTAATATAATGTGTATCTTTGGCTTGTGCACTTCATGGTGTGTTGCTACAGCACTCACTCCCAGATTATACTGTGTAATTAGCCCATTCTGTGCTGTGTGGGCTGCCTGTGACACGCTGCACAATAAAGCACCGCGAAACCCAATATGTACAAACCAGGTGTGGGAGACTGGGAGGTGACATCACGCCTCATGGTGACATTATATATGTCCAGCTCAGAACCGGCTGGCAGCCCTCGATGCCCACTAACACCACAGATATTCAATACAGCTTTTGTAACAGTGTTTGACATCAAATTAATCATTCATCAATGAATTACTGGAGGTAAACATTTCCCAGCGACAGCACCCTGGCATGTGCGACGGACCTGAAAGGCTCCAAATAAAACGGATTGTTATATGGTAGGAAAATGATATATAAAGTAAACATCCCATATTCGGTTCCTTGTCCACAGCTAGTGCATGGAGTAATAGGTCTTGTGTCCCATAGTGTGGAGACTGGTGGATGGAGATGCCCAAGGGTGATAAAACGCTTCAAACAGTTTAAAAAGCAAGGTTAGAGTTTGGCTTACCTGTCCTGAAGAACAGCCAATGGTGTCTTTGTTTGGAAATTGTTTATTAGTACAAAAAAAAGGCAACACATTTTGTGAGTATATCCCGTTTCCCCAGGTCAATGTAAACAATTGTGTCTATCCATTACTCTAGTCATCAGGCTCATATGTAGAGTAGGCTCTATCTCTCCATCCAACTCATGTGTAGAGTAGGCTCTAGCTCTCCATCCAACTCATGTGTAGAGTAGGCTCTAGCTCTCCATCCAACTCATGTGTAGAGTAGGCTCTAGCTCTCCATCCAACTCATGTGTAGAGTAGGCTCTAGCTCTCCATCCATCTCATGTCATGTGTAGGCTCTAGCCATCTTGTGTTGATGAGTTTCTAGCTTCCCATCTCAAATGTAGAGGAGCTTCTAGCTCTCCACCATCTCATGTGTAGAGGAGGGTCTACACCCCATCTCTTGTGTAGAGGAGGTTCTACGTTTTAGCCTCATCTCATGTGTAGTGTAGGCTCTAGCTCTCCATCTATCTCTTGTGTAGAGGAGGTTCTTCCTCCCCATCTCATGTGTAGAGGAGGCTCTAGCTCTCCATCTATCTCATGTGTAGAGGAGGTTCTTCCTCCCCATCTAATGTGTAGATGAGGTTCTAGCTCCCCATCTCATGTGTAGTGTAGGCTCTAGCTCTCCATCTCATGTGTAGAGAAGGTTCTAACCCCATCTCATGTGTAGTGTAGGCTCTAACTCTCCATCCATCTCATGTGTAGAGAAGGTTCTAACCCCATCTCATGTGTAGTGTAGGCTCTAGCTCTCCATCTTATGTGTAGAGAATGTTCTAACCCCCCCCCCCCCCCATCTCATGTGTAGTGTAGGCTCTAACTCTCCATCTTATGTGTAGAGAATGTTCTAACCCCCCCCCCCCATCTCATGTGTAGTGTAGGCTCTAACTCTCCATCCATCTCATGTGTAGAGAAGGTTCTACCCCCCATCTCATGTGTAGTGTAGGCTCTAGCTCTGTATCCATCTCATGTGTAGAGAAGGTTCTCCCCCCCTCCCCCCCAATTCATGTGTAGGGGAGTCTCTAGCTCTCCACCTACTGTCGTGTGTTGATGGGGTTATATTGGGCCCCCCACCTCATGTGCAGAGGAGCTACTATCCCCCCCCCCCCTTCCTTTCCTATCTCATGTGTAGAGGAGGATCTAACTCTCCATCCATCTCATGTGAGGAGGAGGTTTTATGAGACATAGAATCTAGCCACACTTCTGGTGGTGGGAGGGGAAGGGGTGAGAGATACTAGCCCAATTTGTGGGGCAGGGGATGTTTGCCCTAGGCTTCAAGTGGCACACTTGGTCAGAATCAAAAAAATTTCACAGATGCTGATCTTCAAGTTGATCATTTGGTGCCTGTGTTAACTTCCATATGAAAGCGAGTGTTGGGAAACTTGGACTTTGGTTGGGAAACTTGGACTTCCCTCGTACCCTGCCCATACGCCATATAACAGTTGTCTGGAGAAATCATGGTTCAGTAAACAGTCAAAGCTTAATTCATCATTCTGTAGTCAGTAACGAGAAACTTTTTCCCGATGTTGTTTCTTCCTGTTCTCATTGTGTAGAAACCCAGTGCCCAGATCTTTTTCCACAGCTACACCAGCTCTCACAGAAACTCACAGATACTTGTCTGCAGCCTCCAAATCATTTTCCAATCTGTTGTGTTTCGGTGTGGGGGAAGTCAGTGATAATGTATGTGTTAACTGGAGAATAATGCAGTGCAGGTGTATGTTCTGTAATGTGATCTGGGCCATTGCTGGTGTGTGGTACGGTTATATAAAAGAACCTGCTGGCTTGGTATACTGCCGCATGGCGGATTTAATCCCTTGTACACAGTATATCCTGGGTCTAAAGTTCATATATGGTTTCTTCTTTGTCATACAGTAGATAATCCTGTACACAAAGGAACAATTTGATGACTCAGCGATGTGCGGCATCCAACGCTAGTATCTTCCAGGCAAGAGCAGCGAAAATTAAAGAGACAGGTCAATAGAACAATAGTGCAGCGTCCATTAACAGGAATGCATTTAGTTTAATGAGGAACTTTAGCCAAAAAGGGGAAAAAATAAATCAATACATTGCAAAGTGAGAAGTTAAAAAAGAGAAGAGAGATCAAGAAATGTTTGATATTCGCCATGTCATTTGTTCATATTGTTTGATCCACAATCAGCCTGCACGTCGTCATCTTTACTACTGGCAGACATGGAAAAAATAGACAGCACAAACTGCTATTATTCATAGCCACACCCACTAACATTGCGATAGGCTAAAAGGTTTTTTTTTGTTTTTTTAATAGATATACATTTGCACAGGGGGGATAGTGGTTGCTTGGTAGTTGGAAACAGCTGTTATTTCCCACAATGCAACAAGGTTCACAGACTGTGTGAAAAAATGTCTTATTTACCAGCTGTTTGTAACAGTTTTGTGACGGCCTCAGGCTAGAGGCTAGAGCTATCGTGTATAGGTCAATCGTGCGCTCGGAGTGGGCAACCCCCAACCCGTAAGCATAGCTCCCAAGTGTCCTACTTTTGGAGGCAGGGACGGATCTAGGGGTTGGGCAAGCGGGTCTCTTGCCCCAGGCGCAGTTTGTGTAATTCTTAAAAAGGCGGCAAAATTGGATGGGGAATGGCAGTTTAGGCGCCAAAACCTGTCCTTGCCCCAGGCGCAACTTGGGGCAACTTGGTCTAGATCCGTCCCTGTTTGGAGGGACAGTCCCTCTTTGGGAGCCCTGTCCCTCTGTCCCTCTTTACTCCTCATTTGTCCCTCTTTCAGGACATTGTCCCTCTTTCTATGTAAATATATATATTTCTCTAATAAAAATCTGTTTGATTGATTCTAAACTTTATTCCCATCCTTTAGGATGGAAAGGACCAGTGTGCTTTGAATTATAAAACAACATATTTTTCTTATGAAATCTTTATGGTATGTGTGACTAGGGGTGTGATAGGGGTGTGATCAGGGGTGTGGCTTAAGTGTCCCTCTTTCTCATCTCAAAAAGTTGGGAGGTATGCCGTAAGCGTACCGCCAGGCAGATGTACTCAGCCCCAGTGACGGCAATCCCCCGCCAATCCCATTGTTAGCGCCCCTACGCGGCCCACAGTGTGTCGTCACGCTCGTCATCCTTCCATCGTCCCTCCGTATAGCAACACAGCACGTTGTCAGCCACACAACTAATACGCGTGTGTGCAACGCAGCCCAGCAGTGTCACCCATGGGGATCGGGCTCTAATCTGCTGTGTACGCACCAGTTGGCTGTCCGAAATGACCCCACACAGCAGCACTTTTGGCATTTATCTAATGTATATGGAGAAGCCGATTGCAGAAAGACCTCAATGTCTTGTAGCTTAAATTTAATTTATTTTTTCCAACTTTAAGACAAGAAGTTTAAAATTGATATTCCAGAACAAATGTCAGCAATTAAAAATGACTGTTCAAGTGGGTGCAATTAAACAACGCAAACCAGGAAAAAAAACAGGAAGACAGGGCCATTCAATATTTAGTATTTATTTTAATACAAGCAGCAACTGTTTAAAGCGCAATTAAAATTCGTGACATTACCCAGTAATGGGGGAGCTCGGTGTTGGCAAACAAATTACCTCTTGAAGCAATTACATAAGTCGTGTTCCTTTGTCATTAGTCAAACACACAATCTTGATACAGATTAGTATGCGATATGATCAAATACGCCGCCGAGAGCCCTGAGCGTAATTTAAAAAATAATTCACTGAATAAATAATTGGAGCTCAGAATATCAATGAGATGGCTGCTAGAGGCGCCTGTGCTGCGGGGGGAGTTCATCGCAGGTCTGGGGGTCTTCTGTCATCTGGTTCGGTGGTGATCCAGGAAGAGGATAGGACATGGATGTGGGAAGCCTCGTTAGGATCCAGAGGCTTCCCCCTCCCAAGATAAGTATCCCCCAGAGGGATTTTTTTTAGTTACAGATCCTCTTTAATAAACTATGTACCCCCAACGAGAATGCGAGTGCCCAACCCCCCACCGTTGGGGCCATAGATAGCAGCAACGACCTGCCAAAACAACAAACCGCCTTCCCCTAACCTCTATAACTTTAACTCTGGAAGAAATGCTCTTCTTATTTGAATGTATTTTAAATTTTACGATTTTCGCGATAGCCGTCCTTTGGAGGTTTTTATGCTGTTGCTTATCTTTTAGAGCAGAGAGAACATTCTGAGTTCAGGTCCGCTTTAAAGCGGTATCGTCACCATAAAAATCTAATTTCAACAGCAACTGGTCTGAGTGTATTAAGTGATAAAGATGCTAATCCTGTATTCAAAACTTTCAAAACTTTTTCTGCTGTTATGATTTGGAGTCATCACATACTTAAGGAACACTGGACCTTTAGTAGTGGTGCCAAAGAATTGCATGCTGGGGGTTCTTTTTATCTATAATCTATTCCTCCTCTTCCCTTTGTTTCCCTGCCAGCTTCTTATCTGAAACCTAATCCCCTACTCACTTGTGTTTACAAGCAAGGCTGAGGCGACTCAGCCATTGGAGGAGACAAGAAAAAAAGTAAAGGGCAGAAATGACATCACGAGTTAGCCATAACTGTGGGCAAAAGACATGGCCCCCACCAGGAACAGAATTCTCGTCATTTACTATATAACATTCACTGAAATCAAAACGTGGACAGTATAATACATGTCTTATGTAAGTAGATCAAGTATTTATCTACTTATATATGTGTTTTTTTTCCCCTGGCATAGTATGGCTGATCCTACTGCTTTAAGTTTGTTGGCAAAGACTGCTGCTCTTACAGTGTTCATTTTCTGACTCATATTTCCTGTTTATAAAATGTACCCAAGTCATTTCTGCGGAAGAGCCAGAAAACAGCGGCATAATAATCGCCATTCGCCATCACTCACTTCCAGCGCATTGCTTGTTTTCTCTCCACAGTCTGATGTATTTTCCTCTGTATACATATTTATATCTTCCCCGCTATAAGTTTAAAGTTTGTTTTTAGACATGAATTCAATGTCAGGTCGGCCTGCGGCTCTTGAAGGCCCTTCGCCTGGCGCGGATCTGCGGATAGGCATGGCGGAGCCGCCCGCGTTCCTTCCTGGAGGTCACCTTACTGGAGGAATTAATTGGCAGTTGCATTCTCATTATAGCCAGACGTAAATACATTGATTTATTGTGTTTACTCAGGGTCACCCATCTCAGGGGCGACGTGACTGGCTCATATTTAAATGATGAATTTTTCCGAGATGTAAATTCTCGGTGAAGGGAAAGCGCTAAATTACACCGCGGGAAAGTGGTGACATCTGCGGTCACTTCCTGCACTGCTGTGGAGAGGAAGGCACTCTACGCAACAGATTCTTAAGCTACGTACACACATACGACAACGATCGTTCGTTATGAACGACAAACGATCTTTTAATTCACGAAAGAACGACCTAGCTTTTAAAGGTGTGTAACGATCTGATCGTTTGTTAATGAACGATCTCCTGGAAGTTACATCATAGCACGTTCCGCCTGCACGTAACGAACAGTTCAAAACATACGTCACACTGTAAAATTAACATTACGTATATGACATAACTAAATTTCTATTTCATGCTGTCGGTATGTAGTAGAGCATCTAGATAATATAGTGTTGACAAAACATACAAAAATACACTTTGTCTTGTTAAAATAAAAATTATGGTATAATCATGTAATATAGAACGCGTCACTGGGCACAATCATAGAACGAACGTTACTATAAAACGAAATGCGCATGTCTTGCCTGCTACGAACGACCGTTTCTTAACGATGTACTACTTGTGCTAACCATAGTCATTTTAAAAAATCCGCCAGGACAGATCTTTCGTTTTGAACGATCTAGCTCGTCCATCGTTTGACTTAATGATCGTTGGCTGTTTTTTTTTTAAACGATCGTCGTTTGAAATGATTAGGGAGCGATCATTTTAAACTACTATAGTCGCATATGTGTACGCACCTTTAGGCTTGGGCCCCTCTGAGAGCAGCCAGAGGTGCTGCTTAGGTTTTCACCTATTATAATAGGAAGCCAAAGGTGCCCCCCCCCCCCAAAAAAAAAAAAGGTAGTCCTCCAGTTCCAGTATAGGTAGGTATCCAAGGGTGCACCTCCCCCCAGTATAGGTAGCCTTCCTGTCCCCAGTAGAACCCATAGTGACCACCCCAGCATCTAAACTGACCTCTCTCTCCCCCAGTGACTTCCCCTTCCTACAGCACCCACACTGACATCTACTTTTCTCAACATCCACCTGTACCCCATTCCCCCCATAGTTGGCACCCAGTACTCACATGACACCAAGTACCTGCACCCAGGCCTAACATTCGAACCCGGTACTCACACATGCACACAGCCTCCACATGGCCCCCACTATCTGCAGTAAGCACCCAATTAACCGGTATTAGCACACAAAGTACCTGAATCCACGTTACACCCAGTGCCCACCCATAGCCTGCACCTGTTACAGGCATGACACCAAGTATTTGCAACTATGTCACACCCAGTACCTGCACCCAGCACCCACATGACATCCAGATCTCACATGGCACTAAGTACCTGCAATCATCACACGCATACCACTCGATACCCACCCATAGCCAAAACCCTGTACCTGCATCCAGAACCCACATGGCAGCCAGTATCTGCATTCAGCAACTACATGACAACCAGTACACCCCTAGCCAGAAACAAGGAGGGGGGACCATGCAGCCACTGGTGACAAGTCCAACTATCACCACACCAGTGAACGCAGCCAGCGCTTCTGTGACTGAATGTATGTGTCAAGCGGAGCTGCGAAGGGGCGCAGGGGGATGGGTTGGGGCAGTTGGAGAGCCGGGGGATGGGTGAAGGTCACTAGTCAGTGCAGGGCAAGGGAGCTAGGGGGGAAGTTACCCCACCACTTACAGGTACTACTGAGCATTTCATTTTGATAATGTGAGTGCTTTGATTAAAATTTTATCTACATGCCAGGAGTCTCTCTGTGTACATATGCGCCAACTTCCAAAGTGTCGCCCCACCCTCTTGAACAAAAGGGCATCGTTTCTGTCCAAGGGGGCGGGGCTATGCACCAGAAGGCAGCCCACATGGAAATGGAGAGACCCAGCAGGTAGATAAAGCTTTTAGCAAACCACAATTCGAAACGATTTTTAAAAGGATCCTATACTTTGTGTTGGAGCACAATCAATCCAAAAATTCAGAAAATATTATTATCTTTTTTTTTTAGTATTTATATAGAGCCGACATCTTCTGCAGCGCTGTGCAGAGTACCGGTATATAGTCACAAATTGTCCCTCAGATGGCACAATCTCTACTATAGTCATTGGTCCATTGTAGTCTAGGGCCAATTAAGGGGGAAGCCAATTTATCTTATCTGTAAGTTTTTGGGATGTGGTAATTTCTGTGAAAAATATGCACAAAGGTAATTCAAAACTTTGCCTCTATGTGTATAATTGCAAGTAAATCATAAAATAACATGAGATAAAATGAATACAAAAAGCATGTGCTATAAGCAGTAAAGAAAAGTTTTGTGGTTCGGTGGGGAGCGGTGAGCATCAGGAAAGCTTACCATACATGCCTGCTCCCCCAGTTTCTCATCTTTTTTTGGGCTCTGGTATCCTTTAAAGACAAACTGTAACCAAGGCTAGAACTTACTTCATCCCAATCAGTAGCTGATAACCATGTAGTGTATAAGCCAGCGTTATAAATCAGCCGGAGTGTCTGCTATAAGCAGGCTGAATCCCTTCGCATAGTATGCTAATGAGCCAGCTCAGCTCTCTGCCAAAGCAAAATTAAGTGATAGCATCTACTTTTTTTAACACAAGGTCTATGGAGAAAGATATGCTCTCCATATTAAATAACTGATATGTGATTAATGTAAATAATAATTTTCACTAAACTGCCCCTTTAAGTTTCCTAAAAAAAATGGAAAATGTGGATCCAGTTCAAAGATATATATTTTTAAAATGTGCTTATCCTGCAATGACTAGAACATCAAATATGAATATGATATGAATATGGTAGGACCTGTTTGTGGAGCAGCAGCGGCGGGCAGATGGGGCTCAGTGTGCGATAATACATGGAGCGGGACGATGGAAGGTGTTGGGGAGTATGAAGGAGAGGATGACCTTGCAGGAGAAGCCTCGGTGGAGGAGGAGGTGTCGTGAAGCGGAACTCTCCTGCCCTGATCTTCACACATTTTACTGATGTCTCCCTGTAGGCCTCCCATGCAAATGATGAGCGTGCAAACGTTTCGCCAGCCGCCCAGTCTAGAGTGAAGATTCCGCAGTGAGGAGACGGCCCGGTGACAGATGCACTGCGCCTGCTGCGGTACAAAGAGGACGGCCGCAGGACCGTGAAAGTAATCCCACTCCTTGTCAAACAGTCCGAGAAAATCCTTGGCTTTATTTCAGAAATAAAACAGCTGTGCACATTCTGAGGCATTAAAAAAGAACTTTACCCCAGGATTGAGCTTCATTACAAACGTGGGCGTAACAATCACCCCTGCAACCCCGCCATTGCAGGGGGGCCCAGTGGCTGTGGGACCCCCTCCTCCTCCTCCTCCCTCTCCCCAACCACAAGGGTAGCTAATTAGCATAAAAACACGTCCCCGTTCACTCAAAAAAAAAAAAGAAAAAACTCCCTGCCGCCATCTCCTCCCGCCATGCAGAGTAACGGGAGCGAGTGTAATTTTTTCCTGCTTCCAGATGCTGCTTCACAGCAGAACACTCCCTGCTGCCATTTGCTGGCTCCCCATCACGTGACCCTCATGAGATCCAGGGACCAAGGGGCCCCATGCTATCATTTTTTCAGGGGGCCCTATTAAATCTAGTTAAGCCCCTGATTACAAATAGTAGCTGATAATCCATTTCCCATGAAAAATGTTCACCTTTTCTCAAATAGATCATCAGAGACATCTTATGGCCAGGGCCGGATTTACCATAAGGCACTGTAGGCACGTGCCTACAGGCACCTGATGATGGAAAGGCGGCTCACTCCCCTCCCCGAGTGCCTCCTTCCCTATGCAGAGTCCTGATGAGAGTGTAAATGAGAGGTTACTCACCCGGGACTCTGCATTCCACTGACAAGATATCCTTTCAGTTGGGGGCACCTCTAGCTACCTAATACTTGGGGGCACCTCTAGCTACTTAATACTGAGGGAACCTCTGGTTACCCAATACTAAGGGGCACCTGTAGCTACCTATGATGGGCAAGGGAAGTAAGGGAGAAGTGACAGCTGGGGCAGCCAGAACACTTGTGGTGCCGTTTGGTGGGGGTTTGTATGATAATGGATGGCAAGTCTAAGTTGCCAGGATATCTGTGCCTATAGGCTCCTATGCTGTTAATCCGGGCCTGTGTATGGCTAATATTGTGGTGGAACCCCTCCCACAGTGAGATTACAGTCTAGAGGGTTGGATAAATTAGGGGAGGAGACACAGCCGTTTAGCAGATGAGGCAGAGAGCAATGTACAGGCTTGATATGAGGCAAAGTATAGGCTTGCCTGTACATATGTGTTTTGAGAGTATGTTTGAAGGTTTCCAAGCTTGGCGCATGATGGGCAGGCTAGTGGAGAGTGTTCCAAAGGAGAGGTAATGCTTGTTAGAACTCCAGGATGTGGGAGTGAGTGGAGGTGACCAATATAGAACATCAAATCTTGGGTCTGCAAACGGCGAACGCAAACTTCCGCAAATGTTCGCGAACAGGCGAATCAGGTGAACCACCATAGACTTCAATGGGCAGGCAAATTTTAAAACCTACAAAGACTGTTTCTGGCCACAAAAGTTATGGAAAAGTTGTTTCAAGGAATCTAACACCTGGACTGTGGCATGCCAGGGGGGGGTCCAGGCCAAAAGTCCAACCAAAAATTACAGAGTTGACGCAAAGTCGGGTTTTAATCCCTAAAGGGCAGAAATCACATTATGCACAGCTCTGGGTGTCAGTGGGCTGTGGAGTGTCACACACAGAGAAATGCAATAGTACTATCAGAATACAGTGAAATAATAATGCACTGGAGTGGTTCTGGTGTGCACACAGCTCTGGGTGTCAGTGGGCTGTGAAGTGTCACACTCAAAAAGAACACAGGAGACCGATGTGCTAGCTAGTGTTGGGCGAACACCTGGATGTTCGGGTTTGCGAACGTTCGCCGAACATGGTCGCGATGTTCGGGTGTTCGCGCCGAACTCCGAACATAATGGAAGTCAATGGGAACCCGAACTTTCGTGCTTTGTAAAGCCTCCTTACATGCTACATACCCCAAATTTACAGGGTATGTGCACCTTGGGAGTGGGTACAAGAGGAAAAAAAAATTAGCAAAAAGAGCTTATAGTTTTTGAGAAAATCGATTTTAAAGTTTCAAAGGGAAAACTGTCTTTTAAATGCGGGAAATGTCTGTTTTCTTTGCACAGGTAGCATGCTTTTTGCTGCCATGCAGTCATAAATGTAATACATATAAGAGGTTCCAGGAAAAGGGACCGGTAACGCTAACCCAGCAGCAGCACACGTGATGGAACAGGAGGAGGCGCAGGAGGAGAAGGCCACGCTTTGTGAGACACAACAACCCAGGCCTTGCATGAGGACAAAAAGCGTGCGGATAGCATGCTTTTTGCTGCCATGCAGTCATAAATGTAATAAAGATAAGAGGTTCCATAAACAGGGACCGGCAATGCTAACCCAGCAGCAGCACACGTGATGGAACAGGAGGAGGCGCAGGAGGAGAAGGCCACACTTTCAGACACAACAACCCAGGCCTTGCATGAGGACAAGAAGCGTGCGGATAGCATGCTTTTTGCCGCCATGCAGTCATAAATGTAATAAAGATAAGAGGTTCCATAAACAGGGACCGGCAACGCTAACCCAGCAGCAGCACACGTGATGGAACAGGAGGAGGCGCAGGAGGAGAAGGCCACGCTTTGAGACACAACAACCCAGGCCTTGCATGAGGACAAGAAGCGTGCGGATAGCATGCTTTTTGCCGCCATGCAGTCATAAATGTAATAAAGATAAGAGGTTCCATAAACAGGGACCGGCAACGCTAACCCAGCAGCAGCACACGTGATGGAACAGGAGGAGGCGCAGGAGGAGAAGGCCACGCTTTCAGACACAACAACCCAGGCCTTGCATGAGGACAAGAAGCGTGCGGATAGCATGCTTTTTGCCGCCATGCAGTCATAAATGTAATACAGATAAGAGGTTCAATAAACAGGGACCGGAAACGCTAACCCATCACAGATGGTCATTGTTCATGTTACTTGGTTGGGGTCCAGGAGTGTTGCATAGTCGTTTCCAATCCAGGATTGATTCATTTTAATTTGAGTCAGACGGTCTGCATTTTCTGTGGAGAGGCGGATACGCCGATCTGTGACGATGCCTCTGGCAGCACTGAAACAGCGTTCCGACATAACGCTGGCTGCCGGGCAAGCCAGCACCTCTATTGCGTACATTGCCAGTTTGTGCCAGGTGTCTAGCTTCGATACCCAATAGTTGAAGGGTGCAGATGGATTGTTCAACACAGCTATGCCATCTGACATGTAGTCCTTGACCATCTTCTCCAGGCGATCGGTGTTGGAGGTGGATCTGCACGCTTGCTGTTCTGTGGGCTGCTGCATGGGTGTCAGAAAATGTTCCCACTCCAAGGACACTGCCGATACCATTCCCTTTTGGGCACTAGCTGCGGCTTGTGTTGTTTGCTGCCCTCCTGGTCGTCCTGGGTTTGCTGAAGTCAGTCTGTCGGCGTACAACTGGCTAGAGGAGGGGGAGGATGTCAATCTCCTCTCTAAAGTCTCCACAAGGGCCTGCTGGTATTCTTCCATTTTGACCTGTCTGACTCTTTCTTCAAGCAGTTTTGGAACATTGTGTTTGTACCGTGGATCCAGAAGGGTATAAACCCAGTAATTGGTGTTGTCCAGAATGCGCACAATGCGTGGGTCGCGTTCAATGCAGTCTAGCATGAATTGAGCCATGTGTGCCAGAGTCCTGCCAGAATCCTCATCATCCTCTTGTGAGCGTTGTGATAGTTGTGATGCATCATAGTCGTCACCTTCTTCCTGGTCTGCTTCTGCTGACCATTCGCGCTGAATTGTGGAAGTCCAACGTGCACCGCTCTGGCCCTCGTCAGTGGTGGCAGGAAATTCCTGCTCCAACTCCAGCTGTTCCTCCTCCTCTTCTTCGTCATAGCTGCTGGGGCCAGCGTTTCCTGAGGCAGATGGCCTGATGTTGGTATCATCACGCTGATCGTTTTCTCCTTCAGATTCCCCCAGTTGCATCATGACAGCTGTTTCCTTGATTTTCAACATTGACTTCTTCAGTAAACACAGCAGTGGTATGGTAAGGCTGACTGAAGAGTTGTCACTGCTCACAAGCAACGTGGATTGCTCAAAATTTTGGAGGACTTGGCAGAGGTCCAACATGTTGGCCCAATCGGATCCACAGAAGCTTGGCAGCTGTCCGGATGCGCCTCGGTACTGCGCCGTCATGTACTGGACCACTGCACTCTTCTGCTCGCAAAAGCGGGCTAGCATGTGCAGCGTAGAATTCCAGTGCGTAGGGACATCACACAGCAAGCGATGGTGGGGGAGATTGAAGCGCTCCTGCATCTTGGCGAGTGCCCCCGAAGCAGTACTGGAATTTCTGCAATGTTTGGCCACTCGTCGCACCTTCAACAGAAGATCGGCCACGCCTGGGTATGTCCTCAGGAACCGCTGGACTACTAGGTTCATCACGTGCGCCAGGCAAGGGATATGTGTCAGCTTAGCCAACCTTAAAGCGCGAATGAGATTACTCCCATTATCACACACAACCATGCCCGGTTTCAGGTCCAGCGGTGCCAGCCACTAATCCGTCTGTTCCTTTATTCCCCTCCAAATTTCCTCCCCTGTGTGCTGCTTATCCCCAAGGCAGATCAGCTTCAGCAACGCTTGCTGACGCATGCCAACAGCTGTGCTGCACTGCTTCCACGATCCTACTGCTGCTGGGTTAGCATTTCCGGATGAGGTACAGCTTTGAGATGCGTTGGAGGAGAAGGAGTCAGAGAGGTAGGTGCTGCTGTTGTTATCCAGTGGGAGGGACGGCGGTGCAGCTGTTTGCGGCGTGGGCGACACCCGCGCCGTAGCAGGTGAGGAATCGCTGCCAGGCTCCACAAGGTTCACCCAGTGCGCGGTAAGGGAGATGTATCGACCCTGGCCGAACGCACTCGTCCAGGTGTCAGTGGTGAGGTGAACCTTGCAGGCAACGGCATTCTTCAAGCTTCGGGTTATTTTGCTGACCACGTGCTCATGCAACTCAGGCACTGCAGAGCGCGCAAAGTGGTAGCGGCTGGGAACCACGTAACGTGGGATGGCCACTGACATCATGCCCTTGAAGCTGTTTGTCTCCACCACTCGATATGGCAGCATTTCGCAGGCCAGAAGCTTGGCTATGCTGGCTGTTAGTGCCACGGCCCGGGGGTCATTTGCTGGCAATTTCCTCTTGCGCTCAAGCATCTCCGAGACAGACAACTGAACCGTAGGGCTGCACACTGAACGGCTGTTGGTTGTTGTGTTTGATGACTGGGAGACCTCAAGAGCACTATTCCGGAAAGTGACAGTGTCAGCGTCGTCTGATGTTTGTGAATGTTGTTGTGAACCACGCAATGGCTGGGCTACTGCTGCTGCTGAGGAGAGTCTGGTGGTGAGTCTGGTGACCCCAAGGGAGGCAGTGTTGCTGGTACCCTGTCCTGGCGGCCACAGAGTGGGATGTTTGGATACCACGTGGCGGGTCATGCTGGTGGTGGAGAAGTTGTTAATATGTTTCCCCCTGCTCAGGCGGGTCTTGCACACCTTGCAAATCACCATGGTACCATCCTCACTGCAGTCTTCAAAGAAAGGCCAGACTTTGGAGCACCTGCCTTGCTGGCGATTTCTGTTTGCGCCTCTTTTGCGTCTCACTTGAACTTCCACGCTTGTGGTGCCTGAAATTTCGCGCCGCCTACCTTGTGGCACAAGGCGAACTCGTGCAGCAGTGGGTTTTTCAACAGACTCATCTGTGCTGCTACGACGGCGATGTTCTTCTTCACATACAAAATCTGGGTCTCTGTCAACATTGTCCATACCCTCCTCGTCTTCCATCTCCTCAAACTCGTCATATGTGATTGTGGGCCGCCGCCATGGAGTAGAGCTCCCCACAACAACCTCTGCGCAGCACACTCCAACGTCGTCTTCAAGATCTTCTCGGCCGACCTCCTGCAATTGAAACCCCTCCTGCGCAACTTGCTCTGGGATTTGGGTTTCAAAGTCCTCCTCGGACTCGCCTTGCATTTCAGTGCGCGGTGCATTTCCCACAGTCAATGGTTGTGAATCCGGGCACAACATTTCTGGCTGTTCCATTGACCTTTGAAAGGTGGAAGTTTGTTGGGCTGGGAATAGCTCCTGCGAATACCCCATTGTGTCCTGAGGAAATTCTTCGGACTGGTTATTTGGCAGTTGTGTGCGTGGTGTCGCTGACGGTTGTGTCAGCTTTGTGCCCACTGGCTCCTTGTAACTGGCTGAGGACTCGGACCTCGTGCGTGATGTGCTGGTGCTGCTTAACCCACTGCTGGACGCTTGAGAGGTCATCCAATGAATTATCTGGTCCTGTTATTTTGGATTTGTGAGGGTTGATTTCCTGGACAACATGGGCGGTATTGAGTGGGTTTTCTTCGGTGCTCCACTGTGGCCTGTACGTGAACCGTCAGGGGGAACACCTCTTCCCTTGCCCCTCCCTCTTTCACAGGATTTCTTCTTCATTTCACTTATCCTTAAAGTACACGCTGACTGGCAGCAGTACAGTGGCAGTACAGAAATGCTATACAGTGGCGGGTGAGCGGTGTACTACTATTCCCAGCAGCGACACAGAGCACAATGCTATACAGTGGTGGGTGAGCGGTGTACTACTATTCCCAGCAGCGACACAGAGCACTATGCTATACAGTGGTGGGTGAGCGGTGTACTACTGTTCCCAGCAGAGACACAGAGTGGCAGTAAACACAATGCTATGTAGTGTGGCTGAGCGGTGTACTACTGTTCCCAGCAGCGACACAGAGCACAATGCTATACAGTGGTGGGTGAGCGGTGTACTACTGTTCCCAGCAGAGACACAGAGTGGCAGTAAACACAATGCTATACAGTGGTGGGTGAGCGGTGTACTACTGTTCCCAGCAGAGACACAGAGTGGCAGTAAACAATGCTATATAGTGTGGGTGAGCGGTGTACTAGTATTCCCAGCAGTGACACAGAGCACAATGCTATACAGGGTGAGCGGTGTACTACTGTTCCCAGCAGACACACAGAGTGGCAGTAAACACAATGCTATATAGTGTGGGTGAGCGGTGTACTACTATTCCCAGCAGCGACACAGAGCACAATGCTATACAGGGTGAGCGGTGTACTACTGTTCCCAGCAGACACACAGAGTGGCAGTAAACACAATGCTATATAGTGTGGGTGAGCGGTGTACTACTATTCCCAGCAGCGACACAGAGCACAATGCTATACAGGGTGAGCGGTGTACTACTGTTCCCAGCAGACACACAGAGTGGCAGTAAACACAATGCTATATAGTGTGGGTGAGCGGTGTACTACTATTCCCAGCAGCGACACAGAGCACAATGCTATACAGGGTGAGCGGTGTACTACTGTTCCCAGCAGACACACAGAGTGGCAGTAAACACAAGGCTATATAGTGTGGGTGAGCGGTGTACTACTATTCCCAGCAGCGACACAGAGCACAATGCTATACAGGGTGAGCGGTGTACTACTGTTCCCAGCAGAGAGACACAGAGTGGCAGTAAACACAATGCTATATAGTGTGGGTGAGCGGTGTACTACTATTCCCAGCAGCGACACAATGACCGGGGGACCCTGGCTAGCCTGGCTGGAGAGAGAACTACCCTGCCTGCCTACCCAAAGCTAAACCCACAGACAAATGGCGGAGAAATGACGTGGATCGGGTATTTATTTACCCGAACCATGTAACCCGTTCGGCCAATCAGAGCGCGTTTGGGTCCGAACCACGTGACCCGTTCGGCCAATCACAGCGCTAGCCGAACGTTCGGGTAACGTTCGGCCATGCGCTCTTAGTTCGGCCATATGGCCGAACAGTTTGGCCGAACACCATCAGGTGTTCGGCCGAACTCGAACATCACCCGAACAGGGTGATGTTCTGCAGAACCCGAACAGTGGCGAACACTGTTCGCCCAACACTAGTGCTAGCCCTTAATAGGGCTGTTTTGGGTACTTTCACAGTAAGTGAGGAACAAGAACACAGGCCTAGCTAATGCTTTTCCTACCTATCTGCAGCAAGTCTGACCCTGCTCTCACTAACAGTCAGCAGCCAGCAGAGAATGAATGCAATATATCCACCACAGACCACAACTGCTTTTTAATAGAGAGGTGGGGGGTCCAGGAGGAGGTGCTAGCTGATTGGCTGCCATGTGTCTGATTGGCCGACAAATGTTCGCTGTTGGCTGAGAATAGTGGAGGTTCGCAGAATACTGTTCGGGCCTTCTCTAGTGACCAAGTTAGTGGACAGCTAGAGGACAAAAGGGTCTGCTAGGAGGAACAAAAGTTTTAGGGCGGGAAGGTATCTGGAGATTAATGAGGAAATGTAAGGAGCGGACAACCTATGCAAAGCTTTGTTTGAGTTTAAACTAAATGCTTTGGGTAATAGGTAGATAGGCTATGGAAGCACGCTGCCACCTCTACATAATGCGAAACAAGCCTCCTCGGTTTCTTTCTCTTCTTCTTGTGCAGCTTTCTCACTGTAGGGTATGATTGGGCCGGGAGCAGTGTCCGTATAACTTACCTCATTTAGAATCCATCTCCGAAGCTCGCCCTGAAATTGATTTGGGCTATTGCCTCTACTTAGTTCTCGATTAAGAAACAAAAAAAGTTCACATTTGAAAAATAGCAATTTTTTGGTTAGAATTAGAACCATTTTTACAGGAGACCTCGGTATACTTCCTGTGCGAGTTACTGCCTACCGAAGATCGTAAAGGGATGCTTGGCTTAATGGAAGCCCCTGGACTAGATTAGAAGGATTAATGCTGTGTAAAATGATCTACGCTTTTCCATTTTGTGTGTGTTTTTAAGCATGAATCAGTGAATTATTTTTTTATTGTCTCCTCACTTACCGCGGCTTTCTACAATGGAGTTAATAGCGTGTAAAATAGTTAATTTATTTTAAGGAAGAATCGTATACTAATGTGATGCAGGAAGCGGCTCGTCCTGCCTCAGCGGTGCTGGAAACGCTAGAGGAGCTGAGAAAGAAATACAAAAACAAATGCAGGTTTTAAAGGGTCCAACCAACTCAAAACAATACATAATGTAGATGTGTAGAAGTGATCATATCCTGAGGAAGACCCCTGTGGTGGTGGAAACAAAATGTGTAGATGATGCCCGCCAGGGGCGTAACTAGACATCACTGGGCCCCCCTGCGAAACTTTGGATGGGCCCCCCCCCCCCCCCTTGCTTTCTGCACAGGAAAACTGAGGACCAGTGTGTTTTCCACATGCAGATAAAAACACTTAGGGCCTGTTTCCACCTGTGCGGTACGAATTAGTCTCGGAAAATGCAAAACGAATTTACATGCGGATGCGAATTTTACCGCAAATTTGCGGGCGTTTTCGCATATGTTAGTAAGTATGTGAATTTAACCATGTCAGTGCCTGTGTGCTTTTACATTGATTTTATGCGAAAACGCCGCTGTGAAATTTGCATACGAAAACACATGCAAATTGCCTATTAAATACATTGTACGCAAATCGCAAGGCGGTGTTAGAATTCTTTCAAAAACAGAAAGAGATATGCCTGTGGCGAGGGCACTGGTTATACATGCCAAAAAGCCATTCACAGTAGGTGGTGCAACATCCGGTATTAATTCATAGGTTATTAATTGTAGCAGGAGAGAGGAGAAAGCAATCCCAGGAGCAGCTCATCCAATATTCAAATATAACTTTTAATCATCTTCATTAAAAAGAAGCAAGGCTTATTGATGGCAATAAAAACAGAGTACAAAAGTAATGACCCAAGGTTACTTATCTAGTCACTGCAGCAACAAGGAGGTGCGGAGGTATAGTCGACGGCCGTTTCGCCCCCAAATAAGGGCTTTCTCGAGACCGAATACCCCATGCTGTGACCAGTGGGATTTTATAGTGTGCCTTGCCCCCATTCACCAATCGGCACAGTGGAGTTCCACCCCTAGTTTCAAACTGGCCTATCACATACAAATTGATGGGAGGCAAGAGGTAAAAACGTCGCTCACCTGTGGAGTGGGAGGGCCTCCAATCACCCACGCTATCTCACCTGCGCACAAGCGCCGAGTGGCGGTACGATCGCGCTGCGTATGGTGCCATGGCGGGTCGCCGTGTCAATGACGTACCCGCCGCAGCCACACCCCCATCTCGCGCGGCTATCAGGCGCCCCCGCATGAGATGCAACGCTACCCGGATATGGCACGTCAGTCACGGCCATCCCGCCGCGTCGTGCGCCGCATCCCACCTATGGAGCGCAACGCGCTCCATGTAGTGACGTATGGCATCAGTCAAATGCGCCCAGAAAACTAAACATGCGCAAAAACATATGCTAGGGGTGGCTATTAGCACCATCTAGTGGCCGATTGATGACGTTACATGGGGATAGAAAAAATACAAATTGCTACAGCACATAAGGGACCCACCTGGTTCAAAAAAAGAGCATACAAACAAACAAACAAATTACAAAAGAGAAAAAGACGTGTGTTAAAATAACAAGCAGTCATCCTGAGCGAACCGTTACTGGAGTTATGCGGGTAACATATTTAACTAGCATCACATATCATATGTCTCCAAATGGGATGTCTCAAAACATAGGCATCCCCTAGATGTGACTCAAGGGGAATGTCTCCTATATCATAGACAAACCCATAACATTTCTATGGCAATACATTTTTTACACAGATTTTAACGGTACATGGGAGGACTCAAATATGACCGAGATTCAGGGCCAGAAACTGGAACCCTGCACTGGTCATTATCATTGTCCTTTAAATCCATTAATATATAACAATAGTATGGAGAGAGGAGATCCCCCTGCCAGGCTAACATGGGAAATTAAAAGGCTAGCTGAACTTGACCAACAACCTGATGTACTCAGTAAGGGGCTTTCGGTGTGGTGGAAACCTCCCACCGAGCGCCCAGTTTATCATGGTACTTCCCATTATAAAAATATGGCCATGTCCAATTTATCATTAAAGCCCATAGGGCCCTCAGTTTGAAGTCTCATGATCCACTTGCTTTCAATTTGCAAGAGTAGACGGTCTTGGTCAACCCCACCTCTGGAGTTTGATGTTACTTTGTCCACTCCAAAAAATTTGAGACAATCTGCATTGGCATTATGCTTTTCCCTAACATGATCAATCAACTTCTTTGCTCCTTTCCCATTTGTAATGGATTTATAATGTTCTGAGAATCTCTCTTTAATGGCTCTCGTGGTTTTCCCAATATATAGCAATTCACATGGGCATGATATTGCATACACCACCATCTCTGTCTGACAGTTGAAGAAATGTTTGCTTCCGTACCATTTGTTCATGTGCATGAAACCTTTACCATTTTTCACATGTCTACAGTACATACATCTACCACATGGGTACGTGCCCACTACCCTTGATTGGTTCAACCACGTCCTCTTCTGAGGGGACTTGAATTCACTATGTACAAGCTCATCACGTAAATTTTTGCACCTTGTGTACGATATGCAAGGGAATTCCTGACATTTATCTTTTAAAAGGGGATCGGTCTGTAACAGGCTCCAATTTCTTCTTATTGAGTCTGCAATAGTGTCTCCTACTGATGAATGTGAGAAGTGCATAAAAAAGCCATTTCTTTTCTTTTTTTGACTGGGTTGCAGTAGAGTTGACCTTTCAACACTATGTACACGATTCAAAGCTTTCCTTAACGTTTCATCCTCATATCCTCTCTTAGCAAATCTATCTCTAACTTCTGTTATTTGTTGTATTCCTTCTTGTATATCTGAGTTGTTTCGTTTCATCCGGACCATTTGACTGTATGGTAAACTATTTTTTAATTGCTTAGGGTGGAAACTCTCCCCATGCAAAACCATATCCGAGGCCGTACTCTTTCTAAAGGTTTTTGTGGTGATTTGATTGTTGATGATTTCAATTTTTAAATCTAAGAAATCGATGCTATTTCCACCCCAGGTGTTAGAATTCTGATGGCTCTGGCGTGCAGATTTTTCCTGCACACAAAACCGCACAGGATTTCTGACAAGTGGAAACAGGCCTATTCACTTGTATTGTCTATGCAAATCTGCATGCAGAAAACAAATGCAGATTCGCACAAGTGGAAACGGGCCTTTAGACTTAAAGTGAACCTTAAGCCAGAAAAAAAAAAAAGAGTTTTACTCACCTGGGGCTTCTACCAGTCCCCTGCTGCAGCAGTCCTGTGCCCTCGCAGCCACTCACTAATCCTCTGGTCCCCCGCTGCCAGCTAGTTTCGTTTTTGCCGACAGTCCCGTGCGGACTGGCCAAGCGTAGCTTTTTCCGCATTCCCGACTGTAATTAGCGCTATTGCGGGCCGCAACGCGTACACAAATACGCGTTGCCGCATTATGCACGCATAGATTTTTGTACGCGTTGCGGCCCGCAATAGCGCTAATTACAGTCGGGAATTCGGAAAAAGCTACGCATGGCCAGTCCTGACGGGCCTGTCGGCAAAAACGAAACTAGCTGGCAGCAGGGGACCAGAGGATTAGTGAGTGGCTGCGAGGGCACAGGACTGCTGCAGGAGGCTGGTAGAAGCCCCAGGTGAGTAAAACTCATTTTTTTTTTCCGGCTTTTAGTGTCTCTTTAAAGAGATACTGTAGGGGGGTCAGGGGAAAATGAGTTGAACTTACCCGGGGCTTCTAACGGTCCCCCGCAGACATCCTGTGTTGGCGCAGCCACTCACCGATGCTCCGGCCCCGCCTCCGGTTCACTTCTGGAATTTCAGACTTTAAAGTCTGAAAACCACTGCGCCTGCGTTGCCGTGTCCTCGGTCCCGCTGATGTCACCAAGAGCGCACAGCGCAGGCCCAGTATGGTCTGTGTCTGCGCAGTACACTCCTGGTGACATCAGCAGGAGCGAGGACACGGGCGTGCAGGCGCACTGGTTTTCTGACTTTAAAGTCAGAAATTCCAGAAGTGAACTGGAGGCGGGGCCGGAGCATTGGGGAGTGGCTGCGCCAACACAGGATGTCTGCGGGGGACCATTAGAAGCCCCGGGTAAGTTCAGTTCATTTTCCCCCGACCCCCCCCCCCCTACAGTATCCCTGTAAAGGAAACGTCAGGCAATCTATGCTACCCCTAGATCTACTTACCCGGGGCTTCCTCCAGCCGTTGCAGCTCTGCTCCCAGTACATACATACACACACAGCCGTATTATTACTACATGAGAGCACATGCTATGTGGAGGAACAACAATGACATGCTGAACATAAGATATATTCACTGTAACTTTGGCAAAACATTCAGAATGTCACTAATCGATACTGTTATTGTTATTACAGGATCTGATGGCCCATACTCACGGGCTACAATTGTCACCGCAGCACGCGGCGCGCGCGTGTTGCGGCGACAGGTCGCCCGTAAGTATGCGGCGTTGCACGGGCGCGCACCCCGAACTGTCGCTCGTCGCTGATGTCGCCAGGCGATTGAACTGCTCAATCGCCTGGCACCGCAACTCCGCCGCATCTGTCGCTAGTCCGCATGAGTACGCGGACTAGCGACAGCAACAAGATAGGAATACATTGGGCTTCCGGCAGGGGGAGGAGCAAAAGCGACAGCTTACGCCGCATCAGTTGCCAGGTCCCTCCGTTGTGTGTATGCGGAGGGACCTGGCGACGAGCTGTAGCCGGCCTGTCGCGCACACGCTCACGTGTGCTGGTGACAGGCCAAAAAAGTTGCCCGTGAGTATGGGCCATTAGACTCCATGTGAGACATAAGCTCTTAACCACTTGAGGACCCACCCTTTACCCCCCCTTAAGGACCAGCGCTGTTTTAGCTGATCTGTGCTGGGTGGGCTCTGCAGCCCCCAGCACAGATCAGGGTGCAGGCAGAGCAACCAGATCGCCCCCCTTTTTTCCCCACTAGGGGGATGATGTGCTGGGGGGGTCTGATCGCTCCTGCCTGCCGGGTGTTGCGGGGGGGGGGGGCACCTCAAAGCCCCCCTCCGCGGCGAAATCCCCCCCTCCCTCTCCTACCTGGCCCCCCCTGGTGAACCGGCTGCACAGGACGCTATCCGTCCTGTGCAGCCAGTGACAGGCTGTCCCCTGTCACATGGCGGCGATCCCCGGCCGCTGATTGGCCGGGGATCGCCGATCTGCCTTACGGCGCTGCTGCGCAGCAGTGCCGTACAATGTAAACAAAGCGGATTATTTCCGCTTGTGTTTACATTTAGCCTGCGAGCCGCCATCGGCGGCCCGCAGGCTATTCACGGAGCCCCCCGCCGTGAATTGACAGGAAGCAGCCGCTCGCGCGAGCGGCTGCTTCCTGATTAATCAGCCTGCAGCTGGCGAAGCAATACTGCGTCGCTGGTCCTGCAGCTGCCACTTTGCCGACGCACGGTATAAGCGTGCGGTCGGCAAGTGGTTAATGAGGCAGCTACAGTCAGACATCAATCTCCACTCCACTGTGTTGTAAAAGTAATTAGAGCCATAAGGTCATTACCCTGTGTGTGATAAGAATCTAGAAATCCTGTGCTGAAAAGGGAAAGTCTACAACTTTTTTCAAAATGTGACTCCTTTGCTTGAAAGGTTGTACATGAAGTCATCAGAACTTTGCAGCAGTGAGAGACAAATGTTTTTTACGAACCCCAGGGAGCAGGGACAGTGTACAAATTCCAAAGTGTGTGTGAGTCCTTATCTGTGTTGTGGACACATGCAGTCAATATAACAATGGTGTGAGAGCAGAATACGTTTTTTTGCTCCATGCCCTTAGCTGTCAGTCTCTCAAACTTTTCCCCCCACGGGCCCCTGTGGCTTCTGAGGCCCCCCCTGCGGAGGCATCCCTTGCAGGGTCTATTGTTACGCCCCTGATGCACGCTTATCGACTGCATTACACACTTAAGTACCAGCAATCTCTAGTCCCTTAAGGACCAGAGACTTTCTGGTACAAAAATGGCATGAACTAATCGCTCTTGCTGTTTGCGCCACTCTCCTGTCACTGAAGCCCACATGCTCTGCTGTCACTATGACAACAATGTGATTGTCTCACAGCGATCACAGGGTCAGGAGGCAATGAAATCGGCTCCTGACCGGCTCACCAAGCTCTATCATAGCAACGGCAGAGCAAATGGGTTGCAGCAATGGGAGAGCGGTGTGATTGGCGGTAGCGGTGGGGGCGTGTGGTGCGGTAACTGAAATCTACACCCTTGCAGGGATAACAGGGCATAGGTTTCAATTACCAACGTGCGGAAGTGGTTAATGGATTTGGGAATTGTCCAAACGTCTGCCAACTTCGGGCACGCGATATATCACTGTGCACAGTGGGGGAGAGCAGGGGCGTTGCTAGCCCCAAAGATCAGTGGCACGTGCCACGGATCTATTCTGGGGTGCCCCAGATATCCTCCAGGCAGAGTCAAAGCTTTGGAGCTGTGAAGCCTGTATGGGGGCATGCTGGTAGTTGTGGTACATCAATGGGGGTATGCTGGGTGCTGTGGTGCCTCCATGGGGGCATGTTGGGTTCTGTGATGCCTTTATGGAGGTATGCAGGGAGCTGTGGTTATTTTATGGGGGGCATGCAGGGAGTTGTGGTGCGTCAATGAGAGGCCCATGGGAGCATGGGAGAGGGTCCAATAGAAGGTCAGGGAATGCTATGAGGGGACTGCCTGACAACCTGGCAGCAGGCCAACCCACCCAGCAGAAAGCCAGACCAGCCAGCACAGAAGCCAAGTAACTCGGCCTAGTTTTCTTTAAAGGACACCCGAGGCGAAAATAAACTAATGAAATAAACAATTGTATCTATCTTCCTTTTCCTAAAAATGAATTTTTAAGATATTCCACAGTTTTATATTATGTTTAAATTTACTTTTTAAGTTTTAACTGTTTTATCATTTTTGCTCAATGACACATTAATTGAAGTATGCCAGAGCTAACATTTATGAGCTATTGACCCTCTTTTATCTCTTTCCTGCTCTCAGAAGCCATTTTCTGCTAGGAAAGTGTTTTATAGTTGGAATTTCTTATCAGTGAGCGTCACACTGTAGCCACTTCCTGTCTGAGTCAGGACTGAGTCAGCCACTTACATACCTAATATTTAACTCTTTCAGGCAGAGAAAGAAAAAAAGGAACACAGCATAGTTATTTGTGTGCTGGGCACTGTACATACATGTTTATCTCATCATGTCACATGTTACCTCGGGTATCCTTTAAGTGGCACTACATATTTATGTGATTTACTGCATTTATTTATTGTTTGCATTAATAGAGAGGGGGCTTCATCCAACAATTTGCTGGGCAGGCCTACTTGACCACTGTTAAGTTCATGTAAATTTGGTTACACCCATGACCACATCAACATTCTGGCGCATGACCCCACCCATTTTACGGCTGGAGTGCCCAAAAGTACCCCGAATCTCTTAGGATCCTAGCAATACTCCTGGGGGAGAGTATGCCGGGTGGTGCCGCTAGTAGTAAAATATTAGTAATTTAGTTTACCAATATTTTACACTGCAGTTCCCAGCCCTCATTCTCACTTGAACCCTGCCTTCTAAGAGCCTAAGCTGAACTTACCTTCCTAATGCCTAGCCCCCCTCCCTTAGTCCCTAAACTAAACCCCCTCAGCTCATGCCTAACCCTAACCCCCGGGAGGCGCCTAAACTATAGCCCCAACACAATAATTCCTAACCCCCCCCCCACAAGTGCCTGAACCAAACTACCACACCTAATTCCTAATTTTGAGCCCCCCTCCCCCCTCATAAGTGCCTAAGCTGAACGACCTCCCCACCTAATGCCTAACCCTTAATTCCACCCCTAAGGGCCTAAACCAAACCTTGTAACCCCCACACAACCGCTACTTGTAGCCGATGGTCTAGGATGGTCTACAACTGTTAATTCCAATGGAGTAGCTGACCCTGCTACTACCTGCATTACGCACCCAAATCCTTGCTTTGGCACCAAATTACTGATATTTAAAACAAGCATCTATTAGGCACTTGCCGATTCCCATACCCAAATGACCTGATACGGTGGGGAAGGCTAGTGGACTGCATCCTAGTATGTTGACCCCATGTGGTGGTTGATGAGTTGGGAGCTCCCACATTGTGAGGGTCTGTATATATCGGATAATCTGCCCTCATTGGAGGAGTTGACTGGTGTAATGCTTCTGGAGAGGTTGGAGATCTGAAGGCTTTACCATAAGTGCAGCCTGAGGTATGATATAAGTTGGTGTTCCTTGCAGAGTTCTTTGCTGTAATAAACAGACTAGATATGATCCTGGATCATTGTCCTGATTTATTTTGCAACTGGGAGGATTTCTCTTTACATACATTTATTTTGCTTGATTTGACAACATAATGCCCATGGCTTTTTAGTAGAATTCTGTGGCACATGCTGATTACTTGGGACTTTGCCCGACATTCTGATCACTGCCGGCCCCATCTCCCACCACCCGCCTGCCATGTTCACTGCATTTTCACCAATCATGACGGCACCGCAGCCGGATCGGGTCAGGCACTCAAACAGTTGGGCGACACTAATATATGAAATAGGAACCCTTTGTGGGTGTTTTGGATGAATTAGCTGATTAGAGTCGAACACTTTGAGAATATTGAACATTGTCACAATATTCTAATGGTCGGAGATTTTGATTTTGGGGTTCTCATAAGCTGTAAGCCATAATCATCAACATTACAACAAATAAAGTCTTAAAATACCTCGCTTTGCATGTCATTAGTCTATTTCATATATTAGTTTCACCCTTTAAGTTAAATTACTGAAATAAATGAACTTTTGCAGCATATTCTAATTTTTCGAGTTTCACCTGTACTGTGAAGCGTGTTTCAGATTTTGTCGGTATTGTATAAATGCTTATAAAAGCAAGAAAAGTAAATAAATCACTGGCGGTTTGATAAGCCACCTCTGCATATTCTGATGCTGCAACCGTCCACATTAGCGAGAGTCTGATGAATTATACATAAAACAACATTCAGAGTAATAAAATAAAAGACTGACATTACAGCGCGCTACCGTCCCACTTTACATCATAAAGCCACCTCTTTATTACTACATGAGCACCATAATAAAGACCACTAACAAAATAAAGCTTCATAGTTTATGTAATAAAATGTTCCCAGCATAAAATGTAACATTAGAGTAGCTGAAAAGTAAAACCGCTAACGCAATGCTTTATGCCAGCAACTTCCGCAAATATCAAGGTGAGAAATCTAATTCTAAATACTGCTGCTAAACATAATTGAAAAATGATTTTATATTTCAATGGTGTTTACTGTTTATAATGTTGTAATGTTTATGTTTTATAGTATTTGATTTTAGAAATGTTATTTATTTTTAGAAGAAAAAAACACAATAATACCATTTATATTGAAATACATGTGGAAAAGTTTCTGTTTATCATATTCAGAACTGAAAACGTGTTTAGTTGTAAAAGAAAAAAAAAAAAAAATATGCGACTATACATTTTCATAAATTTTGATAAAAGTTCTATTACGTAACCCAATAGATTGTTTCACTACTGGTAACAGAGCAACCCTTTATTAACCTAATATAATGAACAATGTAGATTGGTTAAAGGAATACTTAAAGAGGAACTCCAGTGAAAATAATGTAATAAAAAAAAGTGCTTCATTTTTACAATAATTATGTATAAATGATTTAGTCAGTGTTTGGCCATTGTAAACTCGTTTAAATCCTTGATTTACATTCTGACATTTATCACATGGTGACATTTTTACTTCTGGCAGGTGATGTAGCTGCTGCTTGCTGTTTTGGAAACAGCTGTAAACCGTTGTTTCCCACAATGCAACAAGGTTCACAGACAGGAAACTGCCAGGAGTACCATGGTCCTCAGAGTATCTTGTGGGAGGGGTTTCACCACATCATCAGCCATACAGATGCCCTGATGATCCGTTTGTGAAAAGGAATATATATATTTCTCTTGTAGGGTATCAGCTACTGATTGGGATGAAGTTCACTTCTTGGTCACGGTTTATCTTTAAGCACAAAGAAAATTCATTTTAACTTACCTGAGGATTCTTACAGCCCCCTGGACTCGTTCTATGCCTGCGCCGTCTTCCTGGTTCCCACCAGCCAGCAGTGGCGGCGACCCCCACAAAGCTACTGCGCATGCGCAGGCCAGAGCTTTGTGTACCCTGGTCACGCTCCTGCTCAGAAAGTGATCACAGTGCGCAGTAGCTGGCGACTGGCCAGCTTTGTGGGGGCAACGACCACTGCTGGCCAGAAGGGACCAGGAGGACGTTGTGGGCACAGGACGAGTCCAGGGGGCTGGAAGAAGTCACGGGTAAGTTAAAATGTTTTCTTTTCCTCACTTAAAGGTATTGTCAGCATAAAAATCAAATTTCAACAGCAACTGGTCTGAGTGTATTAAGTGATAAAGATGCTAATCTTGCATTCAAAACTTGCAAAACTTTTTCTGCTGTTATGGTTTGTAGTTATCACATACTTTAGGAGCACTGGCCCTAGTGTCAAACAGTGCCAAAGAGTTGAATGCTGGGAGTTCTTTTTATCTATAATATATTCCTCCTCTTCCATTTATTTCCCTGCCTAGCTGCTTATCAGAAAACCCCTCTAATCACTTGAGTTTACAAGCAAGGCTGAGGTGGCTAAGTGATTGGATGTGTAAATAAAAAAAGACAGTGCAGTTGTTAGTATATACCTCAGTGGGAGTGTCTGAAGACTCTGGGAGGAGGGCAGCTAATGAATACACAATGAGCAAGAGAAAGGGGGGGGGACAAGAGTAGGGGAGGATATGATGTCAGCATTAGCTTGGCAAGATGGCCACTGCCTAGAATAGGGTTTTCTGCTTTTCCTTTATAAAATTCACAGGAATCATTACATGGATAGCACAATACATCTGTTATGTAAGTAGAAGTAGTATTTATCTACTTATATATGTGTTTTTTATTTCTAGGTTAGCATGGGTGTCGCTTGTTCTTTAAGAATATCCTTGTATGAGAAAAAGTTTGTGTGATGTTTACTTTTTCACTACTTTCATTACTAAAAGTAGATTTTTTCTTAAATAAATTAGTCAAGATTACTTTGAACTAATTATTTGCCACTAGTAGAAGGGAAAAGACAGAACTCCAGTGAGTACATACAAACATGGACTTCATTAAATAACAAAAAACTAATACTGCACTCTAACTAGGTGGAAAAATAATTCAACCCTTCCATTGGTCAGTTTGGAACATATTAGCCACTTAATGACAACTGGGCGTTTATAAACATCCAGTGTATTTGTAGAGAGTGCACCAATAGTTTGTTACTAAATGAGGCACATGTGGTATCATTGTAATCATGACGAGTTGTAGAATACATTTTGGGGGGGCTTAAAGCTTGGACCCACATCACATAAAAAATAGGTAGGGACAAACTCAATACAACATAAAAAAGTCATTTTTAAAAATGATGATCAAATTTGAGAAAGTATTAGCAAAACTACAAGAGACACACGTGGTAACATTTTAACCGTGATAAGTTGTAGAATAGAGTTTAGAAAGTTTTAGGGTTGAGGCGCATGTCTTGTGTATTTTTTTAGTCACAAACTGAATCAAAAGCAATTACATTTTTGCATATGCTGTACCAAAATAAAAGACTTGAAAAATGAAAACAAAGTGACAGAATATGAAAGAAACACCATATATCGTTACCTTAGGAACTTGGCTTTTTAAATATGTATGCCATGAGGGTATATTACTATTATTCTTACAAATAAGGTCTTATAATCATCAATAGTGTACAAAGAAAAAGCAAAAAAACTAAAAACTGAAAAAAAGACACCTTTATTTCCAAATACAATATTCTAACCATACATTATGCTAGGAACATAATCTAAACATTGTTATAATCAGGATAAATAAGCAAATACAATTTGTGGGTTTAACTTATACTAAGCACTGTTTATTGTAAAGCTATAATGGATGTAAATGGAGAAATAGTGTTTTTCTGTTTTTTCCCTTCTTTTCCCTTTAAAATGCATTAAAAATAAGGTAATCACTAAACAAAATTATCACATACCAAAAGCCTAATTTGTCCTAAAAAACCTATATATAGATCATTTAGGTGCGATTAGTAGTAATAAAGTTATTGGCGAATGATTGGGAGCAGTGCTGATGTGTGAAAATTAGTTTGGTCCTGAAGTGGTTAGGGGTTCCTGAATTAATTAATCAAAATTTGTAAAACTGCATTCTCATGCATACATTTTCAGTGGCATTATTATTATCATCATTATTATTTATTGTATTTATAAAGCACCAACATATTACGCAGTGCTGGACAATAAATAGGGATACATACATTGCAACAAGGGGTGATAGACAGAGAGGTAGTAAACGGTTACACAACATAGCACAAGGTTATACATACAAACGGTATAAGATGCATGATCATGTGGTTTTACATAGACCCAGCAGTGGCATTACAATTACATCTGGGTCATGTGATATTTCAGCCCTTTCTACCAGTATGAAACAATGGTTTACAGGCCTTACATTTTTTTCAGTCAAGACACATCAATGCCAAAAACAAAAAACAGATTGAAGCCCAAATTGGTTGATTTGATCAGTCGCGCAAGATGGGAAGTTTTGGTCAATCATCGACGGTTGTGGGGCATGTTGCTAGCAGCGCTCAATTTGACAAGCACAAAGCTACTCTCACCTGTCCACAGCACATTTCCGGTGTCTTCTATCCCCACCTACTGCTCCTTTCTCTCTTCACTTCTGAGTCCCAGGCGCCTGTATGATGTAACAAAGCTAGAGGCCTCTAGTGGTCATGTGAGGTACGTGCCACAGTGCCGCTAGTGTATGACTTCTATATCATTAGGTACCTCACACAAGCACCTCAGGACTCATGAGTGAAGAGACAAGTAGGGGCAGCCAGCAGGATAGAGACTGGGACCATGCAGTGGATATGTGAGATAAAGCTTCAGCTGCATTGCTCAGATTTACAATTGATTTCATGCTGAAATTGATTGAAAATCTGTATGTTGTGTGTGGAGGGATTTGATGAGATAGATCCCTCTCTAAACAAATAATGATGGGAGAGGGTTCTCTCTGTTGGCCATATTGACCAGAGTATGGCCACCTTAACTATTGCGAAGGCAGATCCCACAGGTACAAGTGGGCCCAGGGCAGAGCAGGGTCCAACTTCTTGCTCTACTTCCTTCCAGTACAACTCCCACACAGCATGTTTTGCCCTGGCTGCACTTGTTATGGGGTGGGGTGGGGTTGCCGCACTATTATGCGGGGACATTATAGATTGCAGATGGACTATCTGGCTGAGGTAATCCGAGGAGGATAGGTGCTTGGGGTGGGTGAATGTAGGAGGCCATACAATTCTACTGGTGGACCGCCGCATGATTTGTAGCTTGTCCCTGTTTGCCTTCCCTTGAAAATGTGTCCTGTACAGAATTAATGAATACCCGATGAAAGGCCAGACATGTTATCCAGAAGGTAGAAGGTTCCCGGCAGAGTTGGCAATCAGAGGAGTTAGCTGAGAACTTGGATAAGAAGTCTCGAGTAGTGTTGGGCGAACAGTGTTCGCCACTGTTCGGGGTTCTGCAGAACATCACCCTGTTCGGGTGATGTTCGCGTTCGGCCGAACACCTGATGGTGTTCGGCCTTTTAAGTTCGGGTTCGCCCCGAACTTCTAATGGCCGCCGAACAGGGCCGAACAGGGCCCCTGTTCGGCCGAACAGGGCCCTGTTCGGCCGAATACTGCCCCCCTATGGGGTCGCAGGCATAAGGGGGGAGCATGCCCCGATCGCGGGGGGGGTCGGAAATTCCCCCCACCCCCTCCGCTAGCGCTCCCCCCTCTGCCCGCTTCCCCATTCAAAAGTTTAAGCAAAGTACCTGTAGTGGATGGCCTGGCAGTGGGCGGCACTGTGGAGTGAGGAGGAGGAGTCCGGAGAGTGACAAGTTGAGGGAGGCCGGGCAGCGGGCGTGAGGTCAGAGAAAGGGCGGAAGTACCACAAGGGTACTTCCGCTGAACCGCCCGCTGCCCGGCCTCCCTCAACTCGTCACTCTCCGGACTCCTCCTCCTCACTCCACAGTGCCGCCCACTGCCAGGCCATCCACTACAGGTACTTTGCTTAAACTTTTGAATGGGGAAGCGGGCAGAGGGGGGAGCGCTAGCGGAGGGGGTGGGGGGAATTTCCGACCCCCCCCCCCGCGATCGGGGCATGCTCCCCCCTTATGCCTGCGACCCCATATGGCCCCCAAAAGCTGGATGTTCGGAAAGTTCGGGGTTCGGCCCGAACATGCCGAACATCTCGGCCATGTTCGGCGAACTTTCCCGAACCCGAACATCCAGGTGTTCGCCCATCACTAGTCTCGAGTCAGTACAGTTCGGTGATTACAGCGACGCATCTTCCCAAAGAGCCCAAATGAAATAATCACTTCACCTCTGAATAAGACACTGATGAAAATCTCTCCCGTAATTGAGAGAAAAGCAGCAGATTATAATCTGCCTGTATTGTTACAGATCCAGAATATCAATAGAATTTTATGTAGAAGGAACTGTAAAGACAACACTGTGTGAATCTGCTCTTTTTACCCTTAAATATCTCTTTGCAACGAGGCTCATCCTGTCGCTGATCATTTCAGATACTTTTCCTCCATTCATGTAAAAGTTTTAGTTTAATTTTTGTTATTTATTTATGTATTTATTTTTATGTGATTTTATTTTCTAGCTGTGTTTTTATGTGCGAGTGAGCTTCTGAACTTAGTTCCATTTTTTGTTTGCTAGCCCCTAGTCGGGAGACTTGCTTGAAAAGGAATATACGTAGGGGTGCTTGGATACCCCTTTTTAAAATCCGAATTGATTCAGATCCGGATACCCAGATATCCGGATCCGAATCGGATATCCTAATCCGAACTTTTTGGTATCCGAGTAAACTCAGATATCCGAACCCAATATTCGTCCGGATTCGGATATCTGGATAGAAAACCGGAAGTGACCTGAAAATGTCTTAAAGGGAACCAGAGACGAAGCACCCTTGTGTATTTTACCATATATATCAGTAAGAACATTAGAGAAAACACTTACCATGCTCTCTGTTTCATCCTCACTGCTAAAAGTGTCTGTTATCAGCTGTGATAAGAATCCCGGACTGAGCATTCAGTCTGGCTTTGCAGGGAATAATTATAGCTGAGTCATTATAGCAGAGCCACAAGGGGGCAGGCTTGGGCTTGAAAAAAAAACACCAGAGAAGACAGACTCAGCTATAATCTTTCCGTAGCAAAGCTAGACTGAGTGCTCAGTCGGGGATTCTTATCAGAGGTGATAACAGTCAGATTAAACAGAGAACAATGAAACAAAGAGCAGATTCGGTGTTTACTGTCATGTTCCCACTGATTTATAAGGTAAAATACAAGAGGGTGCTTCATCTCTGGTTCTCTTTAAATTGCTTCCAAAAGTCTCTTCAAATGGCAAAAAAACCCTTTCGTAGGTCTCTCTCTCTCTCTCTCTGCATGCCTTCGAAAGGAATTTTTGCCATTGAAAGTGATTTTGGATTCTGCTCGGATATATGAATTAACTATCCGCCCAGATTTCGGTTTATAGATGGGAAATCCGAGTTTGCTCGAATAGTCTATTCGGATTTTAAAAAATATCCGAATTGCTATTCAATGTTCGGATAGTGGAAAAGTTTGGATTATCTGGGTAGTTCAAATATGCGAAATCTTGCTGAGCACCACTGATATACAAAGATTATTTATTTTTATTTTTTTATTTATTATCTAAGTTAAGCATAAAGTCTTATTTGAAAAATATTACTTTAATGTATTAAAGGGATGCATGAACAAAATAAATCAGTTTTACTTACTTGGGGCATCTACCAGCTCACTTAAGCCGTCCCACATGGATCCTCTGGTCCCCCACCACCAGCTAGTTTCGTTTTCGCCAACAGGCCTGACAGGCCTGGCCACACGTAGCCTTTTTCACACAGTGGCGTAGTGGTTAGTGCTCTAGCCTTGCAACGCTGGGTCCTCAGTTCGAATTCCACCAGGACAACATCTGCAAGGAGTTTGTATGTTCTCCCCGAGTCTGTGTGGGTTTCTCCGGGCACTCCGGTTTCCTCCCACATTCCGAAAACATACAGATACGTTAATGGGCTTCCGCCTAAATTGGCCCTAGATATACATGCACTACAGGATACATACATAGACATATGACTATGGTAAGGATTGGATTGTGAGCCCTTCTGAGGGACAGTTAGTGACAAGACAACATATATTCTGTACAGCGCATAATATGTCGGTGTTATATAAATAAATAAAAGCTCACTCTTATACAGTATATGCTTTGAATAGTGACAATCATTAACAAACTTTTCCTCTCCTCTTACACCTTTTTCTGTGGATGTCCTTAGAAAATGCTGTTGTGCCATATGAAGAATGCTTGGAGGGTTGGGTCCCATTGTAAAATTTGCACTGGGGCACAAAGCATCTTAGCTATGCCATTGCCTACATGCGTACAGCCTGTACTAAGCTAGATGTATTTTATTCTTTTCAGTAAAAATGGTTGGAATGGTATTATCAGATTGAGCAGTCAGTGGTTTTATTTTTGAAATAATGCACAATTTCTGCATGTATCCATTCATAAGAAAGCTGGATCTTCTTCATTTGAATGAGTATATGACCTACAGTAAATTCATGTCTTAACCATCATCTCTTGTCTTACACTATTTTATGTTTTTGTTTCTTTGTAGGAAATACACCAAGATCCTCGTTTTCTGGTGGATGGGGTCAGCATTTTTGACATCATGCAAGGAGAGATAGGTAAGGTTCAATGGAAAAAGGCAGGTGGATAACCTTTAGGGGTTATCCCCTAAAGTAGAGTTACACTGCCCCCTTCATTAATTCTGCCACCCCCCTTTACCAACTCTGTCCTCTTCACCAATTCTGCCCCCTTTACCAATTCTGCCCTGCTTTTGTCCTCACTATACTATGTTTTTTTTATCTTTATTATATGCATGTATGTATTATGTAGTACTGACATCGACCACATTATTATGCATTTTATACTTAAAGCGCTGACACTTTACAAAGTACATAGTCATGTCCCAGACTGTCCTCAGAGGAGCTCACAATCTATTCCCACCATAGCCAGTTTCATGTCCTACCATATAGTATGTATTTATATAGCACTGTATTCTTCTGCAGCACTTTACAGAGTACATAGTCACGTCGCTGACTGACCTCAGAGGAGCTCACAATCTATTCCCACCATAGACAGTTTCATGTCCTACCATATATTATGTATTTATATAGCATTGACATCTTCTGCAGCACTTTACAGAGTACATAGTCATGTCACTGACTGTCCTCAGAGGAGCTCACAATGTAAACCCTACCATAGTGGTAGTCTAATTTCCTACTACAGTATATTATTATTATTATTATTATTATTATGTATTTATATAGCACTAACATCTTATGCAGAACTTTACAGTACTGTAACGATTAGTGTCAGCACACAGAGAGAATCTGATTATTGATGATCTGCAGAATCATCAATAATACAGATGTATACTTGATTATGGATGATCTGCAGAATCACCAATAATACAAGTATGCCTAACCTCTGGACACCTAATAAGTAAAAGTGTATGATGAACTGTAGGCTATCTCCCGAGAAGTGGGAGATATAAGCAGCTCGGCCAAGAACCACCTGAGGGGCAGGTGGCCCTGGGCAGTGCAGAAACTATCTCCTTGATAGTGATGACCTGGCAGCCAGGGATAATAATAATCAGATGGTAGTAGACTGTACTGCAGCCAGGGGACTCCAGAGGAAGAGGCCACTGGCTGCTAACAGGCCGGACACTGTGAGGAGCGGGAGTCCTGGTTGCAGCTGACACCTGGTGGAATGGTGTCACTGCTAGTACAGATAGACTGAGCACTCAGGGAGAGTGACAGCCTGGGAGGTCGGGCAGGCCAGGTCGGCAACACACGAGCAGATGAGGTACAGAGACAGAAGACTGATTCGGTTCCCGGGTACAGGCAGGGTCTGGCAACAGGTAGGCAGATATGCAGAGGTACCGAATCAGAAAGCAAGAGAAAGGTCGACAGAGCAAATAGTCATCCTACTAATATAATAAATGATAAAGTTCAGATGTTTGGATGCTTGGATGTTTAGATGTTTGGATTTTTGGATGTTTGTTACTCGATCACGCAAAAATGGCTGAACGGATTTGAATGAAATTTGGCACACACATAGCACATTACCTGGAATAAAGTATAGGATACTTTTTATTCCCATAACCAAAAAGGGGGCGGAGACAAATACAAATTTCACTGGAAAATGTAAACTGCAGCTATTCTTACACTGTTAATGGTAGGGTTCTCAAACTTTGCACAGTTGGTCGTTGGGTGACTGGGATTAATATTCAGAAAGGTGGGTGGAGTCTATAAAAGCCAATCAAAATTAACCTATTGATTTTCAAGGGGAATATTTACATTGCTGCCATTCTTGCACTGTTAATGGCACAAGCCTCAAACCTGGTACAGTTGATAATTGGGTGACTAGGGTTCGATTTCAGAAAGGGGGTGGAGCCACAAAAAGCCAATTAGATTTGTTTCATTTCAATGCAAATTGTTGATGCCAAACACCGCAAAGATCACAATCTTGGTAATTGATTAATTGTGTGCTAGGGTTAGAAAAGTAGGCACAGCCAACACCAGCCAAATACATAAGCGGGCAACGCCGGGTCATAAGTGGGCGGAGACAAATACACATTTTACTGGGAAAATGTAAACAGCAGCCATTCTTACACTGTTAATGGTAGGGTTCTCAAACTTTGCACAGTTGGTTACTGGGTGACTGGGATTAATATTCAGAAAAAAAGGGTGGAGTCTATAAAAGCCAATCAAAATTAACCTATTGATTTTCAAGGGGAATATTTACATTGCTGCCATTCTTGCACTGTTAATGGCACAAGCCTCAAATCTGGTACAGTTGATCATTGGGTGACTAGGGTTTAATTTCAGAAAGGGGGTGGAGCCACAAACAGCCAATTAGATTTGTTTCATTCCAATGCAAATTATTGATGCCAAACACTGCAAAGCTCACAAACTTGGTAATTGAGTAATTGATTAATTGTGCGTTATGGTTAGAAAAGTGGGCACAGCCAACACCAGCCAAATACATAAGTGGGCAACGCTGGGTCATAAGTGGGCGGAGACAAATACAAATTTTACTGGGAAAATGTAAGCAGCAGCCATTCTTACACTGTTAATGGTAGGGTTCTCAAACTTTGCACAGTTGGTTACTGGGTGACTGGGGTTAATATTCAGAAAAGTGGGTGGAGCCTACAAAAGGCAATAAAAATTCACCTATTGATTTTTCAGGGGAATATTTCATTGCTGCCATTCTTGCACTGTTAATGGCACAAGCCTCAAACCTGGTACAGTTGATCATTGCGTGACTGGGGTTTACATTCATAAAACAGGGTGGAGCCACATATAGCCAATATGATGTGTTTCATTTTAATGCAGGTTATTGATGCCAAAAACCACAAAGCTCACAAACTTGGTCATTGAGTAATTGATTAATTGTGTGTTAGGGTTAGGAAAAGTGGGCGCAACCAACACCAGCCAAATACATAATCGGGCAATACCGGGTCATCAGTAGGCGGAGACAAATGCAAATTTCACTAAGAAAATGTAAACTGCAGCAATTCTTACACTGTTAATGGTAGGGTTCTCAAACTTTGCACAATTGGTCACTGGGTGACTGAGATTAATATTCAGATAAGTGGGTGGAGCCTACAAAAGCCAATCAAAATTCACCTATTGATTTTCAAGGGGAATATGTAATTGCTGCCATTCTTGCACTGTTAATGGCACAAGCCTTAAACCTGGTACAGTTGGTCATTGGGTGACTGGGGTTCAAATTCAGACAAAGGGGTGGAGTCACAAACAGCCAAAAGACCGCAAAGTCTACAAACTTGGTCATTAAGTAATTGTGTGTTAGGTTTAGAAATAGTAGGCGGAGCCAACACCATCCAAATACATACCTGAACAATGTTAGGAAATAAGTAGGTGGAGAAAAATACAAATTTCATTGTGCAAATGTCAACTGCAGCCATTCTTACACTGTTAAAGGTAGGGTTCTCAAACTTTGCACGGTTGGTCACTGGGTGACTGGGATTAATATTCAGAGAAGTGGGTGGAGCCTATAAAAGCCAATCAAAATCCACCTATTGATTTTTAAGGGTAATATTTAATTGCTGCCATTCTTACACTGTTAATCACCTGTACCTGGTACAGTTGGCCATTGGGTGATTGGGGTTCAAATTCAGAAGAGGGGTGGGGCCACAGCCAATCAGATTAATTTTATTTCATTGCAAATTATTGATGCCAATGACCGCAAAGCTCACATACTTGGTCATTAAGTAATTGTGTGTTAGGGTTAGGAAAAGTGGGCAGAGCCAACACTAGCCAAATACATACCCGGGCAACGCCGGGGTGTCCAGTTAGTAACATATAAATGTAACAAAGTCCTAGCCTGGGGCGTGAGGTCCTTGGTCTCGACACCCGGGAACTAGTCTAGAGTATAACACAGCAATAACACAGTATCCCTAAGCTTGGGTGTGAGGTCCTTGGTCACAACACCCTGGAACTGGTCTAAAGTATAACACAGCAATGACACAGTATCCCTAAGCTTGGGTGTGAGGTCCTTGGTCACAACACCCTGGAACTGGTCTAAAGTATAACACAGCAATGACACAGTATCCCTGAGCTTGGGTGTGAGGTCCTTGGTCACAACACCCTGGAACTGGTCTAATATATAACACAAGCGTAATCTGGCTAAGTGTGAATTCCCAGGTCCTCCTGGTTCTAACACACTGTGGGATCTGACTGGTCTGAGTGCTCACACATAAGTATTCGCAATGGCAGACAACCAGCAACTGACAGGCAAGATGTATATATAGTGCAGCGCTCCTCAGCGCCGCCCAGCACCACTCAGCCAATCACCCACTGCGCTGGGATCAGCTGATCATCCTGATCAGCTGATCCCTCTCCTACTGGCATAAATGTCCTGGCCCCTAGCGCGCGCGCACAGCTCTCCATCTGTGTGCACTACTAGGCTCAGACAAACCAGAGACATGCTGCTGTGCGGAAACCGTCGGTCTGAACGCGGAGACAGCCGCCCCGCTGCCAGACCGCGCGGCAGTGTCTCCGCAATCCATTACAAGTACATAGTCATTTCACTGACTGTCCTCAGAGGAGCTCACAATCCAGTCCTACCATAGTCATAGTGTAGTTACATAGTTACATAGTTATTTTGGTTGAAAAAAGACATACGTCCATTGAGTTCAACCAGTATAAAGTACAACACCAGCCTGCTCCCTCACATATCCCTGTTGATCCAGAGGAAGGCGAAAAAACCCCTACAAGGCATGGTCCAATTAGCCCCTAAAGGGAAAAATTCCTTCCCGACTCCAGATGGCAATTAGATAAAATCCCTGGATCAACATCATTAGGCATTACCTAGTAATTGTAGCTATGGATGTCTTTCAACGCAAGGAAAGCATCTAAGCCCCCTTTAAATGCAGGTATAGAGTTTGCCATAACGACTTCCTGTGGCAATGCATTCCACATCTTAATCACTCTTACTGTAAAGAACCCTTTCCTAAATAAATGGCTAAAACGTTTTTCCTCCATGCGCAGATCATGTCCTCTAGTCCTTAGAGAAGGCCTAGGGACAAAAAGCTCATCCGCCAAGCTATTATATTGCCCTCTGATGTATTTATACATGTTAATTAGATCCCCTCTAAGGCGTCTTTTCTCTAGACTAAATAAACCCAGTTTATCTAACCTTTCTTGATAAGTGAGACTTTCCATCCCACGTATCAATTTTGTTGCTCGTCTCTGCACCTGCTCTAAAACTGCAATATCTTTTTTGTAATGTGGTGCCCAGAACTGAATTCCATATTCCAGATGTGGCCTTACTAGAGAGTTAAACAGGGGCAATATTATGCTAGCATCTCGAGTTTTTATTTCCCTTTTAATGCATCCCAAAATTTTGTTAGCTTTAGCTACAGCGGCTTGGCATTGAGTACGATTATTTAACTTGTTGTCAATGAGTACTCCTAAGTCCTTCTCCAAGTTTGATGTCCCCAACTGTATCCCATTTATTTTGTATGGTGCTAGACCATTAGTACGTCCAAAATGCATGACTTTACATTTGTCAACATTGAATTTCATCTGCCATGCATGTGCCCATATAGCCATCCTATCCAGATCCTGTTGCAATATGACACTATCTTCCTAAGAGTTGATGATTCTGCAAAATTTTGTATCATCTGCAAATATAGCAACATTGCTCACTACTGCATCTACTAGGTCATTAATAAATAAATTGAAGAGCACTGGACCCAGAACAGACCCCTGTGGGACCCCACTGCTAACAGTCTCCCATTTTGAGTACGATCCATTGACCACAACTCTTTGTTTTCTGTCCATTAGCCAGTTCCCTATCCATGAACACAGACTCCTCCCCAGTCCTTGCATCCTCAACTTTTGCACCAGACTTTTGTGGGGAACAGTGTCGAAGGCCTTTGCAAAGTCCAAGTATATCACATCTACAGCATTCCCAATATCCATATTAGCATTCACTACCTCATAAAAGCTGAGCATGTTAGTCAAACAGGACCTGTCTTTAGTAAACCCATGTTGATGCTGAGAAATAAGATTATTTTCTACTATGAAGTCATGTATAGTATCTCTTAGTAACCCCTCAAATAGTTTGCATACAACTGATGTTAAGCTTACAGGTCTATAATTTCCTGGATCAGATTTTTTGCCCTTCTTAAATAATGGGAAAACGTGGGCTGTACGCCAATCCACTGGAACTCTGCCAGTTGCAAGAGAGTCACAAAAGATAAGATAAAGGGGTTTATCTATAACTGAACTTAATTCCCTTAGGACCCGAGGATGCATGCCATCCGGGCCAGGTGCCTTGTCTATTTTTAATTTATTTAGTCTTGCCTTCACTTCTTCCTGCGTTAAGTATTTAATATTACAGTTAGAAGATTGAGACTCTTCCGCCTCTGTAGCTTGCAACAGTGCTGTTTCTTTTGTGAAGACAGAAGCAAAGAAAGCATTTAATAACTCTGCCTTACCTTGGTCATCCACCATTGCGTTCCCACCCTCATCCTTTAGGAGTCCTATACAGTCAACCTTTCTTTTTTTAGAGTTAATGTACTTGTAAAACTTTTTTGGGTTAGATTTGATATCCTTAGCAATTTGTTTTTCAGCTTCAATCTTTGCCTGCCTAATTTCTTTTTTACAATTTTTATTGCACTCCTTAGTTATAATTGCTTAGTGCAGCCTCTGTCCCCTCCTGTTTTAAGACCTTATATGCATTCTTTTTCCTCTTCATTTTATCTTTAACCTTTCTATTCATCCATAGAGGCCTTTTTTTTATTCCTAGACATTTTGTTTCCATATGGGATATACATACTACAATATTGATTGAGTATAAGTTTAAAAGCTTGCCATTTCCCTTCAGTGTCTTCCCCTTGTAGTACATTATCCCAGTTCACCAAACTTAGTGCCTGCCTAATTTGATTGAACTTTGCTTTTCTAAAATTCATAGTTTTAGTGGTCCCGCTGCCCCGTGGCCTATCAGTCACCAGATCAAACGTTATCATGTTGTGATCACTATTTCCCAAATGTTCTTGAACCTGCACATTTGATACATTATCTGGTCTATTAGAAATGATCAGATCCAGTAACGCATTCCCCCTAGTTGGTTCAGTTACCATTTGAGTTAAGTAATTGTCCTGTAGTGCTGCCAGAAATCTGCTGCTTTTACCAGAATGGGTAGCCTCAATACTCCAGTCAATGTCTCTCCAGTCAGTGTCCTATCATATAATTATTATGTATTTATATAGCACTGACATCTTCTGCAGCACTTTACAGAGTACATCGTCATGTCACTGACTGTCCTCAGAAGAGCTCACAATGTAATCCCTACCATAGTGGTAGTTCAATTTCCTACTACAGTATATTATTATTATGTATTTATATCGCACTGACATGTTCTGCAGCACTTTACAAAGTACATAGTCTTGTCACTGACTCTCCTCATAGGAGCTCACAATCTAATCCCACCATAGTCATAGTGTAATGTCCTGCCATATTATTATTATGTATTTATACAGCACTGACATCTCCTGCAGCACTGTACAGAGTACATAGTCATGTCACGGACTGTCCTCAGAAGAGCTCACAATCTAATCCCACCATAGTCATAGTGTAATGTCCTGCCATATTATTATTATGTATTTATATAGCACTGACATCATCTGCAGCACATTACAGAGCACATAGTCATGTCACTGACTGTCCTCAGAGGAGCTCGCAATCTAATCCTACCATAGTGGTAGTCTAATTTCCTACTACAGTATATTATTATTATGATGTATTTATATAGCACTGACATGTTCCTTGTATATGTTTTATTCATACATCTTTCACCCTTAGGTGATTGCTGGGTTCTCTCCGCTGTCGGAGCTTTAACCTTACACCGGAAATTTCTGGAAAACGTTATTCCTAAAGACCAGGAGTTCACGCACAAATATGCTGGAATTTTCCACTTCAGGGTAAGAGAGAAAAATAGATAGGGATTACCAATGAAATGCTTAATATTTTGAGGTAATACAAAGTTTTGGCAGAAGCTGCAGCATTTTTCAAGCTGTTTTTTTTCTACCTCCATTCCCTAGCTGGAGTCATACTGTATTCACACAATGTCTACAAAAGTTGCTGTGCGCAGGGAGCACAGAAAACGTTCTCTAATTTATTTGGCCAGTAATTACATAACTACAAGACAATCTGACAATTTGTCCAGCAAACCAGCAAGGCTCTCAATATCAATTAGCTTTAGGCCCCTTTCACACGCACACACTATCGCAACGCATCGCAGTACTCTCCCCGCCTCTCCCATGTTGCAGTAACCATTAGCCTCTATGGTACAGACTAACCAGCAAACTCATGGTGACCCAGAACTCATTGGAGCCTCTATGACACAAACAATTGTCCAGGCCGGCACACTGCATATATCTACACTGATACACGATTCTAATGTAAGAACATGAGGAACAAACATGGCAGACAGGCTCAGGGAAATCAAATATGGCGCATCACCCATGTTTACAGTCCGGGAATCGGCTGCCTCAGGTCTGATCTCAGTCTGTTCAGTATCTGCGGAGCTCTGCTCATTACCAATACTTCTCCATATGGAGTTAATATCCTTTCCCAGAATGCATCTGGTTATGTAACTCCCTAATCCTGTCCTTTCAGGAGTTTGCTTTCTTCTGACACCCGGATTACGCGGCTTAACCCGCATCTATTCCAATGTGCAAATAACAAACACAGAGTGATTCCCACTTTGTAAACACTTTGTATGTTTCACATGACAAACAGTGCCTACCTGTGGCCACTGAGCAAACTGCACTCTGACCAACCTGCACACAATACAGGGTTGAAATCAGCTGGAAGAAGGACAAACAGTAAAAATACTGTTCAAGAGGATCTGTACTGAAAATAACATAATGCATAAAATAGCATTTTTTTTTTACAATATTACTTTGTAAATTATTTAGTCAATGTATGCACTGATCACCGTAACTCAGTACAAGTAATACATAATCTCCCACAATGCTCTGGGAGGATAATTATAGCTAAGCAGCCTAGGCTAAGCATCACTGTGGGGGCGGGCCTATATACTAATATGCAGCAATATATAGATATAGGAAGTGTTTCTCATGCTGGAATCAGGATCATTAAAGTAAAAGTGGGTATCCTGGATAATTTACTACATTCTTCTATATATTACTACAGTGCTTCTTTAAACTGGACCTGAACTCTTGCACAGGACAGAAGGAAAATATAGAGGAATGCACCCTGTATGTATTCAGAGAGTTCAGTCTGTCTAATTCCCCCTCATCTGTGACCAAGCACAGGTTGTTATTTGATCCCTCAGCTGTGTCAGCTGCCTGCCTCAGCAGAGCGTTAATTTGTAATCACTGGATGTTAACAATGGCCTCAATTCACGGAGCTTTATCAAACACTTTATCAAACGTTTGATAATTTTCCTCATGAGTAAAATCTAATTTTGAATTCACTAAGGTGTTATAGATTTATCGAAGGTCTTATCGATGAAATGATCAATAAATCTATAACACCTTAGTGAATTCAAAATTAGATTTTACCCATGAGGAAAATTATCAAACGTTTGATAAAGTGTTTGATAAAGCTCCGTGAATTGAGGCCATAATGTCTGCTTCCATGAAAGCAGGAAGTAGACACACTGTAGATTTATTGCAGGATTTGTATTAGCTGTAACAAAGAAATGTTTTTCTTTGAGGGTTATTATGCTGTTGCTTATCTTTTAGAGCAGAGAAGAAGTTCTGAGTTCAGGTCTGCTTGAAAATCTCTAAATTTTGGCAAATCATATGGGGATTGATTAAAAAAAAACACATCTCATCAGGGCCGGATTTTCCATAAGGCACTAAAGGCATGTGCCTACATGATGGAAAGGCGGCCTACTCTCATCCCCTAGTGTGCCTCTTTCCCATAACTGAGATATGTCTCTGACTTTCTAATAGTAAGGGACACCTGTAGCTACCTATGACTGTCAAGGGAAGTAAGGGAGAAGTGACAGCTGGGAGAGCCAGCACACTTGCGGTGCGGTTCGGTGGGGGGCGTGTAAGTTCATGGAGGGTGAAGTCTAGGGTGCCAGGACATCTGTGCCTATAGGCTCTTGTGATGTAAATCCAGACCTGCATCTCATAAATGCTCTCACTTTATTTTTCACCCCATGTACAGTATAAGGAGAGACACATGAGATACTGTAAATAGACAAGATACAAATGAGCTATGACGGTATAATCTCATATTCTGCTCCCAGGGTCTGACTAGCTGTGGTGTTTTGTCTTTCGCAGTTCTGGCAGTATGGAGAGTGGGTGGACGTGGTGGTGGATGACCGTCTGCCCATCCTCAATGGAAAATACTTGTCTGTCCAGCCGCGGAGCAGCAACGAGTTCTGGCCATCCCTGCTGGAGAAAGCCTATGCCAAGTACGACCAATATCTTCACTGCACTCAAAACTATCAGCAGGGCACCCGCCCCATCCGTACCTCCTGGGCACCCTATGCTCCAGGGCCCCATAGCAGCTGCTATGGCTGCTATGGCTATTGCTACGCCTCTGCTTGGCTCTCTTTGGTAACCCTTTCAGTCTGGGGTGCCATCTTGCAAGGGTCTTAAAACAAAACGTTGCCATTATGATCTCTACACCCAAGCCACACCTAATCTGCAGGATGGACCCGTGTATCAGAGGAAGGGCTGGGCTGAGGCAGAGGCTCAGGAGGTGCTAGCCTCTGGGCGCCGAGCCCTAAGGGTGCGCCTGTGCCCTCCGAGCGCCCACCTCACCTGGCCATGTGCCAAGCAGAGCATTCTGCAATAGATACCTGTTACGGTACTGCCAGGATCCATCTTCATCTTGTCGCACAGTCCCTCTGTCTCCTGTCTATGACACCCTCTAGTGGCACCTCTCAGTACATGCACCACTGGTGGCATCAGAGAGGAGACGGAGGGATTATGTGACAAGGTGAAGATGATGGGGGTTGTCTAATACTGGGGGAACACCTGGCTATGCTTTGGGATGAGGGGTGGCTAGTACTGAGGGCTCATCTAACTATACTTGGGGAGGGGACTGCCGTATTCCAGGAGCATATCTGACAATCTATACTGGGGGCTCATCTATCAATTTATACTCAGGGAGGGGGGCTGCCTAATATAGGGGGCACATTTTACTATCTGTACTTGAGGAGGGGAGGAGACTGCCTAACATTGGGGGTACATTTTGGCTATCTATACTTGGGGAGGGGGGCTACCTAACACAGGGGGGCATGTTGGAATCTCTGCATCTAGTGCTGGAGAACCTTGTCCCGTCCCTGGTGGAAAGCTAAGTACTTGGTCCCCCAAAGCTCTGGGCCCCTTGCTGTGATAGGGGCTTCTGGCCTATAGTTAGGTCACTGATTATCAGACTTAATCAGTAAAGAAACATACATGCAGAGTGAGAATAACCCAGAACGGGGAACCCTACACTGATCTACACTGATAACTGCTTCCAGAGACCGACCATCCTCAGAACCAGTGCAGGCAATGAGGTAAAATCTTATGGATGGGGACAGTGACCACAATAAAAACCCAAGTTCTGAATATCAAAAATGTTACTGACCAGAATACAGATATCTTGAAGTATTTCCTAAAAAGTATAAAGCACAATATACGCTTCTGGTCCTTAAATTGCCATGTTTTAAGCTGAAATCCAGGAACTGTTTTAATTACTATTCCTATCCATCTCCTTAGAGTTCCTACCGCCTTCAGCACTAGTATACCTCGCCCCCACCCCCACCAAAACTACCCTGAACTCCCCAAAGTAACAACAACAACATGCTGTGAGCCTGGGACTACCAGTTGGGTCATTTTCTGAAGAAGGGCCACTAGTCCTTCCTTAGTCATTTCTAAGGGGCATGGTGCATGCACTGAATGGAGGTGGGGGGAGGGGCCCATTACTGTTACAGCAATTAGCCTTCCTCTCCAACCAGGATTGGTTGGGTATGCCTATGTCAAAGTAACATGACAATGTAAGTGCCACTGAGGTATCAACACTGGGGCTTTCTGTAGTATGGTGGGTTGTGTGAGGGGAAGTGGCTTGTAGATGATGAGTTGTGTGAGGTGAGTGGCTAGTAGATGATGGGCTGTGTGAGGGGGAGTGGCTTATAGATGATGGGTTGTGGAAGTACATCACTCAGACTCTCTAAACGTATTTCCTTTGGGGAGATATGCCGATTTAGGGATGGGGAAGTGTCAGAACAATGCAATATAAAGTAGGTGAAAGGACAAAGGTTGTCCCATTGTCCCATTGAAGGGTGGGCCTCAAAAACGGAGGACAGGTGAGTATTGGAGGGGATTATAAACTTAAGTATAGGGGTTCTCAGTAGGCAGATAGTTTGGAGGGAGATAAATTCTATATATGTGCATCCAAAACTTCTCACATTTATGAGAGATAATGCTGTGTTTGCCCTCGCAGGTTGCGTGGATCTTACCAGAATCTGCACTGGGGCTTCATCTCTGAGGCTTTGGTGGACTTCACTGGAGGGGTGCAAATGGACTTCAACCTGTCCAATCCTCCTCCTGATCTGCGAGATATCGTCCTGGCAGCTGCAAGATCGGGATCTCTCATGGGATGCACAACACCAGGAGATGTAAGTAAACCAGACCTTCACATCTACCTATAAATCTCTGGGCTCTACACATAAAAAGGATTAAACAGATTACATGCAAAGGTGAGAGGAACTTAACAACTAATGGTGTGCAAGGTTGCTCTCACGAGTAATCAGGAGTGATTACCCGTGATTCAAATAAGACTTAATTGCGCCAATTAAGCCTCATTTGAATCACAGGTGATTACTTGTGAGAGCAACCTTGATGGTGTGTAACTTTGCATGAAGTGAACACCACTGCATCCCACCAAACTTCACGACAGTGCACAACCTGGTCAGCAAGTCCAGAGATCACAGGCAAAAAAGAAGGGGTCCGCACATGTCAGTGAAGGTTTCCTTTATTATTGGACATATCCAAAAACATCCAGGGCAAACATCAGGTAGCTGACATGTTTCGGACTAACTGCCCTTAAAGGGACTCCGAGCTCATCTAAAAAATAAAAGTTGTACTCACCCGGGGCTTTTTCCAGCCCAGTGCTGGTCGGGAGGTCCCACGACGGCGTCCTGGCTCCTCTCCTACTCCCCGCTCCGGAATGGCTGACCGGCCGCAGCCCGGGCGACACTCGCCCGAGTGTCGGGCTGCTCCTTCCGCGTATGACGCGGCTGACGTCACACGCCGGCCGCCTCGCGTCATCACGGCGGCCGGCGTGAAAGTACTGTGCATGCGCGATTAAAGCGTGCATGCGCCGTACTGCCACGCCGGCCGCCGTGATGACGCGAGGCGGCCGGCGTGTGACGTCAGCCGCGTCATACGCGGAAGGAGCAGCCCGACACTCGGGCGAGTGTCGCCCGGGCTGCGGCCGGTCAGCCATTCCGGAGCGGGGAGTAGGAGAGGAGCCAGGACGCCGTCGTGGGACCTCCCGACCAGCACTGGGCTGGAAAAAGCACCGGGTGAGTACAACTTTTATTTTTTAGATCAGCTCGGAGTCCCTTTAATCATAGCTAACAAGATAATGGCCATCTAGACACATGAGTAGAGGTATCGATACAAAGTACCCTCCCATGAGTCCCACCTACATGGGGAGGAGTCACCTGGGCGGGTGCAAAAGCTAAAACCACATGCTGATTGTATCCTATACAAATGTACAAAAGATAAAACTACATAAATGCAAGATAAAAACAAGAAACAACATTCTCAGGTCTATCCCATACAAAGAAAGCAAGGCCTGGAGGAGCGTAGCTGAGGAGGGCCACCCATGATAGGGCTAGCCATAGGGACGGGGAGTTAGGGGTTAAGTTTAGGCAGGGCAGGGTTTTTTCCCGGGGCCTCTGCTAGAAGGGAGGAGCTGGAGTGAGTGACTGGACAGGAACAGGAAGGGAGGAGCTTCGCCCGGGGCTGATAGAGAGAGGAGAGGCAGCCATTAGGAGGAAGCTTGAAAGAAGTGCCCACCCGCCCACCCTCTTCTTATGGTTTGGAGTTCTAGTCATTGCAGCTGGCGGGGCAAGGTTTCCGGAGAAGGGAGGTAGAACCGGTTAGAGGAATTCACACGGGTGAGTTCCTCATATTAAGAGGCGTCATAACAAAAGGTTTAAAAAGGGGCATGCCGCTGTCCCCGAGTCATGTTGCGGCTGGGGGCCAGAATATGGCTGCATGCCCGAAGTTTTTCCTGATGGATCTGTTCATCGGTTTAGTTACCTCCGGAACTCCTTGCCTTGCAACGGTTATAAAGTTTTCTTGTTATACGAAGTATTATGGTTATATTGTTTTACATTAAAATAAGGTTGTAAATTTAAATAAACTCAGGCTGCATTGGCCTAAATTATCCAATGTCATCAGCAGTCCAGAGTGGTTATTGTAGAGATAAGTAGGGGGGGAGGTTGTAAAAAGGGTATAGGTATCAGGCCATTATTGGGTATGCACCTATCAAGAAATCAAGTAATGGTGGCCAGATCCCATCTGGCATTTAAGCCATGTGGAGTTCTAGTATTCAATTCGAATATCCACATGGCTTCTCTTCGCAGTAATCTTTTATATAGGTCACCTCCTGTGTCAGATGGCATAACTTTCTCGATACCACAAAACGAAAAGCTGGTCATGTCTCCCTTGTGGACTTCCCAAAAGTGTCTCGCCACATTGCTAATATTTGAAGTCTGCCACCCAGCACCCAGATAGTGTCCTTTCTCTCAAGGGCCGGATGGTGCACCCCACATACTGCAGGGAACATACCCTGCAAGTAATGAGGTACACAACATATCTAGTGCCGCAGCTTGATGGTGTGTACACACATCCAATTTTTTTTGGCCAATGATTGGTTAATTTTTCCACTTCCATGTAGTAGGACCAACAACAGATTTTAAAGAGAACCCGAGGTGGGTTTGAAGAATATTATCTGCATACAGAGGCTGGATCTGCCTATACAGCCCAGACTCTGTTGCTATCCCAAACCCCCCTAAGGTCCCCCTGCACTCTGCAATCCCTCATAAATCACAGCCACGCTGCTGACAAACAGCTTGTCAGAGCTGGCTGTGTTTATCTCTATAATGTCAGTCTGCTGCTCTCCCCGCCTCCTGCAGAACTCCGGTCCCCGCCTGCATCCCTTCCCTCCCTGCTGATTGGAGGGAAGGGACGGGGGCAGGGACTGGAGCTATGCAGGAGGCGGGGGAGCAGCCGAGACTGACACTACAGATGTAAACACAGCCTCACAGCACGGCTGTGATTTATGAGGGATTGCAGAGTGCAGGGGGACCTTAGTGGGGTTTGGGATAGCAACAGAGGCTGGGCTGTATAGGCAGATCCAGCCTCTGTATGCAGATAACATTCTTTAAACACACCTCGGGTTCTCTTTAAAGCAAATCTATAGTAGAATAAAAAAAAGTCATACTCACCTATGGAGAGGAAAGGTTCGGATTCCTTTAGAGCCCTCGGAAGGCTTGGTAACACTTGTGTCTCCAAGTACTCCAGAACACGGACAGCTCTGCACTCCCGCATACGCAGGATGGAGTCACCCGTGTTTGTGAGCACTCCGAGACATGAGTTCCCCAGAAGCCTTCTGAGGGGCCTGGAAGTCGTATTGGACTCATTTTCTTTTTGCTTTTTCATTTCGCTTCAGTATCACTTTAAAGAACTGTAGAGAAAATAACATAATGAATAAAATTTTTACAATATTCATCATTTGTAGATTATTTAGTCAGTGTTTGCTGATTGTAAAATCTTTCCTCTGCCTAATTAACATTGTGAAATGTATCACTGGTGGGGACATCTTTAGTTCTATATAAAAGGAAACAGGATGGCGTGGCACTTCTCCTTTAAGGGGTGCGTTACTTCCAGTCTTGGTGCGAGTACGGTGTGCCCAAGGTGGTCAATATATTAGCTGACAGGCTATACTTTCATATGCTTATAGACAATTGCTTATACAAGACGTGTGCTCCGCTCCACAATTAGGAAGGAAGAGGCTTGAACATTATGCATATAGAAACAGAAAGCGTGCATCTTCCGTCTTAAGCATGTAGATTTATTTGCCAGTGTTATACATCAACATTGTATTCTGTGCATGGCGTATTCCATAACTGCATTCAAAATCTGCATAGTATTGCGCATATATAGTACCTTGCGGCTCCTTGTGTGGGCCTGTCAGTGTAGGAGGTGGGAGTGAGGGACTGATGTGGGCCTAGCGACGGCCGTTTCGCGTCCTCCTGGACGCTTGGTCACGCCGTGTTCCACTGCAAGCCGGCGCCGCCTCGCCACTGCATACATACGGGAAGACCCGCCTCCACCGTGGCGTCACAGCGCCGGCTGTGATTGGGGCTCAAGTTTCCACCAATGGGGGAGCCGGAGGGGCTACACCATGCGAACGGTGCCCGGCGAGGACCAATACAAGCGGACAAACTGTCTCATAAACACACGTGCCGGTTGAAGAAAGGACATACAGCGTTGGCGCTCTCTACTGGTGATTTTTCATCCAGTGCATGAGCCCTCCGGCAGTGCGTGCGATTTACGCATGCGCTGGAGGGGAGCCGCATGAGACGCGTCATTAATGACGTGTGTTTATGCGACAGTTTGTCCGCTTGTATTGGTCCTCGCCGGGCACCGTTCGCATGGTGTAGCCCCTCCGGCTCCCCCATTGGTGGAAACTTGAGCCCCAATCACAGCCGGCGCTGTGACGCCACGGTGGAGGCGGGTCTTCCCGTATGTATGCAGTGGCGAGGCGGCGCCGGCTTGCAGTGGAACACGGCGTGACCAAGCGTCCAGGAGGACGCGAAACGGCCGTCGCTAGGCCCACATCAGTCCCTCACTCCCACCTCCTACACTGACAGGCCCACACAAGGAGCCGCAAGGTACTATATATGCGCAATACTATGCAGATTTTGAATGCAGTTATTGAATACGCCATGCACAGAATACAATGTTGATGTATAACACTGGCAAATAAATCTACATGCTTAAGACGGAAGATGCACGCTATCTGTTTCTATATGCAACATCTTTAGTTCTGCCAGGTGATCTGTATGGCATGTTCGTTACTGAGAGTTCTATGCACATTGGACGATATCACTTGCTTGGCAGTTGGAAAAAGCAATTATTTCCCACAATGCAACAAGGTTCACAGACAGTAGTGTTGGGTGAACAGTGTTCGCCACTGTTCGGGTTCTGCAGAACATCACCCTGTTCGGGTGATGTTCGAGTTCGGCCGAACACCTCATGGTGTTCGGCCTTTTTAGTTCGGGTTCGCCCGAACAGCTTAATGCTCAGCCGAACAGGGGCCCTGTTCGGCCGAATACTGCCCCCCTATGGGGTCGCAGGCATAAGGGGGGAGCATGCCCCGGCCGCGGGGGGGGGGAGGGGGGGCGGAAATTCCCCCCACCCCCTCCGCTAGCGCTCCCCCCTCTGCCCGCTTCCCCATAAAAAAGTTTGATGAAAGTACCGGTGGCTGGCCTGGCAGTAGAGTGAGTGAGGAGGAGGAGTCCGGAGAGTGACGCGTTGAGGCCGGGCAGCGGGCGGTTCAGCGGTAGTACCCTTGTGGTACTTCCGCCCTTTCTCTGACCTCACGTCCTCTGCATACGAGGGTACGCGTCACGCGTACCCTCGTATGCGTCATCACGTAGAGGACGTGAGGTCAGAGAAAGGGCGGAAGTACCACAAGGGTACAACGCTGAACCGCCCGCTGCCCGGCCTCAACGCGTCACTCTCCGGACTCCTCCTCCTCACTCACTCTACTGCCAGGCCAGCCACCGGTACTTTCATCAAACTTTTTTATGGGGAAGCGGGCAGAGGGGGGAGCGCTAGCGGAGGGGGTGGGGGGAATTTCCGACCCCCCCCCCCCGCGACCGGGGCATGCTCCCCCCTTATGCCTGCGACCCCATAGGGCCCCCAAAAGCGTGATGTTCGGGGAGTTCGGGGTTCGGGCCGAACATGCCGAACATCTGGCCCATGTTCGGCGAACGGACCCGAACCCGAACATCCAGGTGTTCGCCCAACACTAACAGACAGGAAACTGTCAGGACATTGGTCATGACATCACAATATCAGCCATACAGATCTATTCGAAAAAAGGTAAAGATTTCTCATAGAAGGGGGTATCAGCTGCTGTTGATTGGCATGAAGTTCAATCCTAGGTTGAAGTATAAAACACTATTCATTCACTTTAATAATTTAACTGTGTCTTATTCTAGCTGCATACTGGGAACATGGAGCTACAGAATGGACTGGTAAAAGGCCACGCCTACACCGTGACCAATGGTGTGCAGGTAATCAGCTGTCTTCATCTATTCATAGGTGTACCTGAACTTGTAATGACAAAATCACTGAATCAAAGGTAGCCTTCCTTACCAAAACAAAACAAACAAACACAGAACATTTATATCGCGCTTTTCTCCTGGCTGACTCAAAGCGCCAGAGCTGCAGCCACTAGGACGCGCTCTATAGGCAGTAGCAGTGTTAGGGAGACTTGCCTAAGGTCTCCTACTGAATAGGTGCTGGCTTACTGAACAGGCAGAGCCGAGGTTCGAACCCAGGTCTCCTGTGTCAGAGGCTGAGCCCTTAACCATTACACTATCCAACTCCCAATACCCCCCTCCACCTTGATTGTCCATGCAGGCATGAGCGCCTATGCAGCCGCAAGAGTGCAGATTCCAAGCTAAAAAAACAAGTGCAGTTTGTGCTTTTTGGCAGTCTTGAAAATTGATAGTTGCTGGCAAATTGTAATTGAAAGGTACATCTTTAACCCTTCAGCGGCCAATTTATTTAGAGGCTTTCAAGTGCTCCAGGCCAATTTATTTTAGCACATTTTTTTTATTTCTTATTTGTTACATCTCCCTACTTCTAATTAGTACTGCTGTAATGTGTATTTATGGCCACTTGTCACTAGGGGGCAGTGTGAGACAATAACAGTGGATTTCTGACTTCAGTTTCTATATTTTCTGTAGTAGAGGGAGATCAAAGCATTCCAAGAATTTACAGTACAACGAGTTCTGCCGACTGAGATCACAAGCAGTGCACTTATCTCCAACTAAATAACTGTTTTGAAGTTGCTAATGGGTTAATAAAATTAAATTTCAAAATCCTTTGTACACCACTGGTATGTTTATAATGTTGTTAAGGAAAAGAATGTGAACTTGTTGAAGGAAACCTGATGGAGGCAGCCATTTTTATTCCCTTTTAAAAAATACCTCTCAGATCCTTTTAAACTTCCTTAACGGTATCACGAAACCGCCTGGTCTGGTAGCCTGCAACTCAGTTTCCCGCTATTTATTGGGCGCCGTGGCCGCTTAAAGTTCTCCTGCTTACAAGTAACTCAATGGACCTCTATGGCAGTGCTAAAAGTCCCTGCTTCCGGGAGAGGTGACACAGATGGACACAGTGGAGATCGCCTGCCTTTGGTTAAAAACAACCCTGATGATTGGAAAGTTAAATTGTTTAGTTTTAAATCTAGGTTCTAGTTGACACTTGGCCATCATTTTACCTTTGTTGCGTGTTCGCTTATAATCATTGCATTCAGCTATTGCATTTCATCTGGCGATTCTCTTTACTGAGTAATGGTCTCAACTACCTCCAAACACTAATCCCTGACTATGTGTGGAACAATACAGGATTCTGAAAGGTTTAATCACGTATTCTGTTCCAACCGTACTTGACATAATTTCTGAACTTGAGGTCTTTGACTTTGACTCACCCAAACACCAAATTCAATATCCCCCATTGTGTCCTAGCTTTGGCCAAACAATCTGTATTTTATTTGATCTTGCTTCACAAACACCACTGACCCCGAAGTAACCTGAAAGTACTTCCGGGTCAACGTCATTACAGTAAAGATGCCGGCAGATACCGGGGACACGGCGGCAGAATGGGAGAGCTGACAAAGCGGAAAAGGCTGCGATCGGATCCAGGAGTAGGCGAGTTGTGCAGTAGTGCTTTTTTTCAGGAGTAGGTGAGTTGTGCGGTAGTGATTTTTTTTTTACTGGTCTTTTATACATCGCACAAGGGGGCGTGATCGGGGAGGATTTGCACATGCTCAGTAGTGACCTGAAAGCATACTTTTCATTGCCTGTATGCTCTACTGTATGCGACCATAATGGGGCATAGAGTTCCGTTGTGACATTTTTGGGACGTTGCGTTGTTAGTTTGCATTTTAACGTCGCATCAAAAACGCAACGTCCCACTGTGAAAGTAGCCAAAATCTGGAAATAATCATAACCCAGGGAGGTTAATCAAATCCCCTCTCAATTCAGGGGTACTTTAAAGTAAACCTGTATCTCAAAAAGTTCCATACTTGAATCAGTAGAGGGCAGTCTATGGAGCCTTAGCCGATCCTCTGCAAACCCTGCCCTGCTGGGACCTTCTTAATCTTTGCAGCCACGATCTCCTCCATGTATGACCACGGCAGCAATGTGCAGGCGCCAATGGGTTCATGCCTGTGCAGTAGCACGGAGCCACCCATGCACAAGGAACAGGGCCGTTTCTTGGGCAGTGCGGGCAGGGCGGCCACCCTGGGTGCAGACCGGCAAGTAGAAGAAGGGGGGTGCAGGCAGAAGGACATAACCGCTAGGGAACTGGTGATGCGCGGTGCAGCCAAATGGAAGAAGAAAGACGATTACCGGCGCAATCACCTTCCTTCGCTCCTCCTGGGCTGCCTACGTCAGACATTAAGTCATCATCACGTCACCACCGCGTGATGACACCTGATGTCCTGTAGCGGTACTGCAGGCTGTCAGTGCGTGGCGCCCATGGAGGAGTCGGCTTTCCGGGCTCTCTTCGCCTGTGTGTTCTCCTGGTACCTGCTTCCTCCTGGATGAGCGGCTGGTCACTAGTAAGTATGTAGATCTACTTGTGACCTGTGGCTATGTGACAGTCTCTACAGAGTAAGGGCTCGTGAGTCCACGAGGAAGAAGGGGGCGCAATTTTTACACCCTCGCCCTGGGTGCAATTTAGCCTAAAAACTGCCCTGAAAGTGCAGGGAACGATCCATGCTACTGCGCAGGTGCAAGCTGTAATTTGCAACTGCACAGTGCAGCCTGTAATACATGATCCCACCCCCATGTACTGACATACATGTGGCTGGCCTGCGTGGTACGGATGCCTCGGCGGCAATGGAGAAACACACTGTACACAGGAGAATGTGCGCCAGCACACGGGGACCCTGCAACACTCACACCACGGGCCTAAGTGGAAAACATTTTACATAAGCGGAGACCATCCATGGGCTATCGGGTCCATCACGCATCAGGAAATCTATTATAATGATGATCGGGCAGCCACATTGCAGCATCGATCTCTGCAAGATTTGAACATTGTGATCAAATCAGCCACATATCGATGCTGCAAATCGAGTAAATGATTGTTCACCTTTACTCTTCACTGAAGCTAACTGATCACATTGCCAGCTGCTAGACAAAGTATTAGGATTGTCTTGTAATTAAGTAATATCTGTGCAAACAAATTAAAAAAAATTCTCTTCTTCCCCTGGATAAAACAGAAGCTTTTATGTCTGGTAAATATCATGCAATTTCCTGTCGAATAGATACCGTAATTTCCCACCAGGTCCAATCTGTTTCCTGATCATTTTTCTGATCGTTTTTCGGATCACTTTTATACAAAATCCATCAGAAAAACGGTCAGAAATCAGATCGGACCTATCAGAAATGATCTATTTGACTATCTAACGGGAAATTGCATGGTGAGTACCAGGCGTTATGCATTGCTTACACAGTGTATTAAGCCGGGTACAGCATGCAATTTTACCATCAGTTAGATGATATGATGTTGTGATAATTTTGGTGCACAAAGGCAATCTTATCAACTACCGTATTTTTCGGACTTTAAGACCATAAGAGGCACCTAGGTGTAGAGGACAAAAACCAGGGGGAAAAAATACATACTAAACCTGGTGCATCCATGATGAAGGGGCATCTTGTGGATTATGCCCCCTTGTACCTCTTGTGTCTCCCTACTTCCTTCTCTGCCCTCCTTGTGTCCTTCTGTGTCCACCATGTGGCCACTTCTGTCCTCCTCTATGCCCCTTTGTGTCCCCCTGTGCCCTCCTCTGCATGAGCACAGTACAGGGAGTCCCCGACATTGCGGCAGGTTGGAGGTTTGTATTGGCAGCGTTCACAAGTCAGGAACTCTCTGCATTTGGACTATAAGACGCAGTGACTATTTTCTCCCCACTTTTGGGGGAGAAAAAGTGAGTCTTATAGTCCCAAAACTACAGTAGCTTCTGAGTAAAGTAGAACTTTCAGTATTAAAGGATACCAGAACCGTACGGTTCTGTTAACAATGATAGCTGCACTGTGTAGGGTACAAATAGCACATACCAGCCGCTCCTCCTGCCCCCCTCCATCTGCAGCCGTTCTTAGTTTATACATGCCGGTGTCCGGCGACTTGACTGAACTTTGACCTGGACATACTGCTCCCTGTGTGCGCAGTATGTCCTTCCCTCTTCACTTCTGGCCGGCGGATAGTGCGAGGCTCACAAGCATGCTGACCCCTCCGTGCTGCATGTGCGCTCCACTAAAGCAAGCGTCACATGCTAATCATGCCTTTAACCCTTCCAGTAACTTGGGAATCATTTATATCTGTTTTGCTTATTCGTTTTTTGCTGTGTTTAATGCTTTAGCCCAGGCATGGGCAAACTTGGCCCTCCAGCTGTTAAGGAGCTACAAGTCCCACAATGCATTGCAGGAGTCTTACAGCCACAGTCATGACTCATAAAGCCAAATGCATTGTGGGACTTGTAGTTCCCTAACAGCTGGAGGGCCAAGTTTGCCCATGCCTGCTTTAGCCTATAGATGAGATTTGTGTTTTAAACCACTTGAAACAATACTATTATGAAAGACTAACCTGTTAGGGTAAAGTCTCTACCACAGGGCTGTGGTTTAGCAGTTTACAAAAGTGCTTTTATGCCCCTCCCCCTGGACCTCAGATGCATTGAGCAAGTTTTAATTTCTTTCACCACAAAGTTTTTTTCTTAATTTATTTGAGAGCCCGAAACAGACCTGTTTACCAGTCTGAGCAGTGAAATCCCCTCTTGTTCTGTCTGGCCAGGCAGAGATCCCACAGAGGTTTTGGTAAAACAATCTGCATGTTTGCTCACGAACAATAATGAATTAAAAGAAATGAAAGCTCACGAACAATAATGAATTAAAAGAAATGAAAGCTGAAACGGTTTCAGGGTAAATACAGATCTGGGCGTGGAGTGTTGTGCAAACCTCGGAAAGTCAAACGCAATATGAAAAGTAAACATGATAGATGAAAAGGGTGCAAAAACAATACATCCAGGTCACTGACTGTAATTAATAATAACTTTCTATTCCTTCATAAACTGTACCTGTTATTATAGCATTATTATGTTTTTCATTTACAATTACACGACAGAGTACACAGAGCTAATGACTTCTCTGCCCTGGAGGAGTTTAAGCTCTGATGTTCCCCATCACAGTTACACACACACACACACACACACACACACACACACACACACACACACACACACACACACACACACACACACACACACACACACACACACACACACACACACACACACACACACACTATGCACACACACACACACACACTATATACACACACACACACACACTATGCACACACACACACACTATGCACACACACACACACACGCTATATACACACCCACACACTATATATATATATATATATATATATATATATATATATATATATATATATATATATATATATATATATATATATATATATATATATACACGCGCGCACACACTATATACACACGCACACACTATACACTAAGGCCCCTTTTTCATGTAATCAGTTGCTTTCAGTTGTAGCTGAAAGACAACTTATTTTCAAAGTATCGGTAATGCCGCCCACCGCTAGGTGAAAACTGGGGGCCCGTTTCCACTAGGAGCAGTGCGATGTGGCTTCATAGCCGCATCGCACCGCGGGTGTCCTGAAACACATGCACGGCAATGGAAGAGTTTCCACTGCGTGCATGTTGTGCGGAGTGGTGCGGAGCGATCCGAGAATCTGCAGCATGCTGCATCCACCCGCAGCCGCGTCCCATCTCCTCAATTCACTTCCGCATCGGGAAATGTGGAAGTGATGCAATGCAGCTCGGTAGCTGCATTCGCATCACTTAGCAGTGGAAACGGGCCCTTAGTGTACCAGGATAACTGCTACTGCCACCTTGTTGCCCACAGCCTGTCCCTTGCTTTCCTGGTGCCCTAGGCCAAGGTCTTTGTGGCCTTGCCTGAAATCCGGCCATGTATACACTATACACATACCCACGCTACATACACACACACTATACACTAACTCTATACACACACACACACTAAATATATACACTAACTACACACACATACAAAAAAAATACACTATGCACACACACATACTATACACACACACACACACCACACACACATACACTATACACTAACTCTATACACACACCATACACTATAGGCACACACAAACATACATTATACACTAACTATACACACACACACGCACTAACTACACATACACACACTATAACACTAACTATACCCACACTACACACACACAGTATTTATGGGTTTTTAATTGCAATTTGTAGTAGGTTGTTACACGCTCCAGATTCTGTGCTCCCTGTTACCTCCAACATCTGTAATCTCTCTAGTTTTTGCTGCTTCCACCTTTACTATATTCTCCTTCCTGTCCCCAGAGGTCACTCGTGACACCATATTCCTGATACACACTCTCACTTTCTTTCAAATAAATTTTTATTCAAGTTTTATAACATAAAACAAACAACAAGACAGTAAAACAGAGCATCGACATCTCAATAGTGACCATAATGTGGCAGAATCATGAAAACTTGCAACTATGTAAAAAGGAGTAAGAAGTGACCAGTCATATCTTGCAGTATTGATCAGGTTAAGAGTGATCTTGCTTAGGCAGTCTTTTCAAGAGAAGCTAAGGGATATGTAGTCCAGAGGCCTGGGGACGGCAGATCTTAAAAAAGCTACTCCAGTGTGAATTCCCTGATTTTATGAAATTTGCAAGCATATGTGAGATGCATAATATAATACACTGCGAGAGCAGATGCCCAAAGAGAAGAAAAGAAAAGGAGTAGAGGGGGGGGGAGGGGGGGCGCCTTGCACACTCTCACTTTCTTTCACCCGTAATACTGCATCATCTTACTAACTAGTGTTCCACTAACTAGACTTTCAGCTCTAGAATCCATTGTGCATGTGGCAACTAGACTGATGAATTCTTCTCACTACTCCTCATGTGCTCTCTGTAGATCCCTACACTGGTTCCTCCACCAATCCTCATCTGCTGTTGCTCTCTGTAGATCTCTACACTGGCTCCTCCCATCACTCCTCATCTGCTGCTCTTCTCTGTATATCCCTACACTGGTTTCTCCACCACTTCTCATCTGCTGCTCCTTTCTGTAGATCTCTGCTCTGGCTCCTCCCACCACTCCTCATCTGCTGCTCCTCTCAGTAGATCTCTGCACTGGCTCCACCCAACACTCCTCATCTGCTGCTCCTCTCTGTAGATCTCTGCACTGGCTCCTCCCACCACTCTTCATCTGCTGCTCCTCTCTGTAGATCTCTACACTGGCTCCTCCCATCACTCCTCATCTTCTGCTCTTCTCTGTATATCCCTACACTGGTTTCTCCACCACTTCTCATCTGCTGCTCCTTTCTGTAGATCTCTGCTCTGGCTCCTCCCACCACTCCTCATCTGCTGCTCCTCTCAGTAGATCTCTGCACTGGCTCCACCCAACACTCCTCATCTGCTGCTCCTCTCTGTAGATCTCTGCACTGGCTCCTCCCACCACTCTTCATCTGCTGCTCCTCTCTGTAGATCTCTACACTGGCTCCTCCCATCACTCCTCATCTTCTGCTCTTCTCTGTATATCCCTACACTGGTTTCTCCACCACTTCTCATCTGCTGCTCCTTTCTGTAGATCTCTGCTCTGGCTCCTCCCACCACTCCTCATCTGCTGCTCCTCTCAGTAGATCTCTGCTCTGGCTCCTCCCACCACTCCTCATCTGCTGCTCCTCTCAGTAGATCTCTGCACTGGCTCCACCCAACACTCCTCATCTGCTGCTCCTCTCTGTAGATCTCTACACTGGCTCCTCCCATCACTCTTCATCTTCTGCTCTTCTCTGTATATCCCTACACTGGTTTCTCCACCACTTCTCATCTGCTGCTCCTTTCTGTAGATCTCTGCACTGGCTCCTCCCACCACTCCTCATCTGCTGCTCCTCTCTGTAGACCTCTATACTGGCCCCTCCCACAACTCCTCATCTGCTGCTCCTCTCTGTAGATCTCTACACTAGTTCCTCCACCACTTCTCATCTGCTGCTCCACTCAGTATATCTCTACACTAGTTCCTCCCACCACTCCTCATCTAGTGCTCTTCTCTGTAGATCCCTACACTGTTTCCTCCTACCACTCCTCTTTGTAGATCTCTGCACTGGCTCTTCCCAACACTCTTCATCTGCTGCTCCTCTTAGGAAATCTCTGCACTGGCTCCTCCCATCACTCCTCATCTGCTGCTCTTCTCTGTATATTTATTTATTGTATTTATAAAGCGCCAACATATTACGCAGCGCTGGACATTAATTTAGGTTACAGACAATATTTAGGGGTGACATACAGCAATATGACAATACAGGAATACAAGAAAACCAGATCACACACCATAGTATGAGTACCAGGTAATGCTTAGTCACTGGAGGGGAGCATGGGGATTAGGCAAGTTAGGTTCACACAGATGCATAGCATGGGTTCACAGTAATGGGGGTGCATGATTAGGTAGGACACAAAAGGAGGAGGACCCTGCCCAAAGGCTTACAATCTAGAGGGAGACGTAGGGACACGAACGGTAGGGGACCAGAGTTCAGCTGTGGGTTTAGAGCACTTGTGAGGGGTAGTAGGCCAGAGTGAAAAGGTGAGTTTTGAGGGCCTTCTTGAAGAAGATGTTGACGGAGGTATTGAAGGAGGTGTTGAAGTATATCCCTACACTGGTTTCTCCACCACTTCTCATTTACTGCTCCTTTCTGTAGATCTCTGCACTGGCTCCTCCCACCACTCCTCATCTGCTGCTCCTCTCAGTAGATCTCTGCACTGGCTCTTCCCAACACTCTTCATCTGCTGCTCCCCTCTGTAGATCTCTCCTCTGGCTCCTCCCTCTAATCGTCATCTGCTACTTTTCTCTGTAGATCTCTACACTAGGTACTTTCAACACTTCTCATCTGCTGCTCCTCTCTGTAAATCTGTATGCTGGTTCCTACCATTACTCCTAAGCAAAGCATAAGCACAGATGTCAGGCAACTGGCATCTGTTCATTAGAGAATAAATATAGCAGCCTCTGTGGTACTTTCACATCAGGTTCCCAATCATTTCTTAAAACATTTTATATACAAAGTTTACTTTCTCAGATAGGTGTGGTGAGCCCAGGACCACGTATAGTTTTTAGGGAAAAAACAGCTAACATCACAATTACCCACAATGCACAAAATGCTTCCTATATAGTTATAAAATGAAAAAAAAAATAAGCATCTTACAAGGGCAATTGAAGCAGAAATTGATTCTTCAGTCATTCAGTAACAGTGACATGATTGACTCTGCATGTCACATTGTAAGCACTCCACTATGTTATGTAAGCTCCTCCGGGGACACCAGCTCACCGACTGATAATAAACTCGCCTGTCTCAGAACTCGCAGCACAAAGCGCCAGTGTTCCGATAGGTGTGTTTCTAATCAGCGCTGCATTGTTTTGCGTCCTGCCCTCAGAGTGTGCGGGCAAACTAATAAAAGGAAATTACATTGAGAAGGATATCTACCTCCAGCATCTTCTTCATACCTCAAAAAAAGAAAACTAAAAAGAAAGAAAATTAGCTCACTGCACACTCAACATCAGAAAGAATTCATGTTCATCTAAATACTTGTCTATAAATACTGTGTGCTTACTGCCATCTCCTGGGCAAATTAGATAATGCACTTCAAAATGTACAACCCAGGCAGGGGAAAAGGGAATCAATTCTCCTTTATAAATTGAAATGATTTTAGGAAACATAATCTCAGGTGAATAACCCATGAGAGAGAACTATTTTACCCTTACTGCCAAGGGCCATTTTCACCTGTCAGCGCTCCTCCCTTTCGTTTGGCCATAACTTTATCACTGCTAATCACACCTAAATGATGTATATCTTTTCACCACAAATTAGGCTTTTTGTGGGCAGGTAGAGTGCAGTAAATGTACCTGCATTATGGCATAAATGTGTTTACTGGCGGCACTGGTAAGCCACCAGATGGCTTCTGTTTTTTTTTCTGCACGGATGCCATGATGTGCTATGTCTATTGTTTGTCATTTTTATTAAAACATTTATTTTTCTTTATTTTGAAAAATAAAGAATCGTTAAGTCCCTAGGGCAACTATTGAAGTTTTTTTTGTTGTTTTTTTTTAACTGTCACTTTTTTTTTTGTGTGATTTGTCTTCTTAAAACAGAAGGTAATAGGGATAATTCAGCTTTAAAGAGGAACTGTAACATCAAAATGTCCCCTGGGGGGTACTCACCTCGGGTGGGGGAAGCCTCAGGATCCTAATGAGGCTTCCCACACCGTCCTCTGTCCCTCGGGGGTCTCGCTGCAGCCCTCCGTACAGCGGCGAGGTAAATATTTACCTTCCCGGCTCCTGCGCAGGCGCTCTGGTGGCTGTCGGCTCCGAAGTAGGCAGAAATACCCGATTCGTCGTCGGGTCTGCTCTACTCCGCAGGCGCAAGTCTCCGGCGCCTGCGCAGTAGAGCGGACCCGATGGAGATCGGGTATTTCCGTCTAGTTCCGAGCCGAAAGCAGCCACAGCGCCCTCGCTGGAGCCTGCAAAGGTAAATATTTAACTGACAGTCGGGTCTGTCGCCGGCTGTTCGGAGGGCTGCAGCGAGACCCCCGTGGGACAGAGGACGGCGTGGGAAGCCTCATTAGGATCCCGAGGCTTCCCCCACCCGAGGTGAGTACCCCCCAGGGGATCTTTTTGATGTTACAGAGTCTCTTTAAGGCCTTATTCACACCTAAAATCAAAAACGCAATTGCAAGCGTTTTTGTGCGCTTTTTATGGGCGATTTTGAAAATCGCCTGCAATTAAAAAAAGTGTAAAAAACGCCCTAGATGTGAACGAGCCCTTAGTGAACATCTGTGGTTACCCACAATGCACCGATACTGAATAAACAAATTATCTTTGTATGCCCCAGAAAGCCAGGCTAGCATCCAGAACCGCTGGTGTATAGCACACCTATAGCTTTACATTTTACACAGCTACATCAAGTCCTCCTCAGTCCTCAGTACCAAAAGTTTGAAACAGGCTGTCTACATGTGGGGATGGTATGGCTCTGTAAAATGTATAAGCTATAGGCTTGCTATACACCAGCGGTTCTGGATGCTAGCCTGGCTTACAGGTGCATGAAGAGATAATATGCATATTCAGTAGAGGTGCATTGTGGGTAACCACAGATGTTCACTTAGAGCTGAATTATTGCAAGTTTCCTTCTGTTTTCAGAAGGCAAATCACACTAAGCATTGCTTTTTTAGTAGGAGGGCTTTTCAGTCTCTTTTAGTACCCTATACTCTCCTAGTGGTTTGGGTCACCCCGAGCTGCTTGGTTACTTTTTTTTTTAACTAGTATTTTGTTACTTTGGGATAGGAAATCTTTGGAAGGGGTTAAAAACGATAGTACATTTTTTTAATGTATTTTAATTGTAATTTTACTTTTTTTTTGCCACAAGAAGGTGCTACAAACACTATCCTGGGTTACCATGAAGTGTTTGATTTTTTTTTTTTTTACTTTACTTTTTACTTTCCCTATTATGAATGAACATTGCTTCTGATTGGCATGATGTTCATTCATATACAGGGACTTTGACTGGCTCAGGGAACACATGTTCCTCTTCACCAATCTCTGAAGTGCAAGTCTCGCCATGAACGAGTGGTGCACGCGCGTACAACCGCCGATGTTTGACAGGACTTACCTGACTGATAGCGCTACCAAGTTTCAAACTGGACACGTATGAACGTCCAGTTTGAGATAATAGGTTATACTTTAATAACAAAAAGATCTGTGCAGTATTAGTAGATATAAGTAGCCAAATTCGCTTTATACACTGCGAGCCAGAGCCTCATAGAGGAAAGCCCAGCAGAGACTCTACTTCCTTCGTCAGCTGAGGAAGTTTGGCATGGCCCCAGAGATCTTGACCAGCTTCTACTCTGCCACCATTGAATCGATCCTCTGCTCCTCCATACTGGTCTGGTACACAGGCGCCACCGCCAGCGACAGGCTCACACTTCAGAGGGTCATCAGGGCAGCGGAGAGGGTCATTGGAAGACCTCTTCCCCCACTTGACCTCCTACACAAGAGAAGGCTGGGATCGAGGGCGCTGAGGATCGCAAACGACCCTGCTCACCCGGGTCACCACTACTTCTGTCAGCTCCCACTAGGACGGAGGCTTCGGGCCATCTCCACAAGGACTGCCAGACACAGTAACTCTTTCTTTCCCTCGGCCGTCAGCCTACTAAATTCCCTACACATACTCCCATCAGCGCACAATAACTAAGAACAAGCCATTCCATGACTTTGAACTGTTACGGGACTGTTGCTCTGGCACGGAATGCAAATGTTAGTGCAACATAATGTGAATGTAATTGCTTGCCCTCTGTATATAAGTTGAGTGTAACTTCTGTAATTTTTCTGTTCTGCTGTTCTATGCTACCTATCGTTGTCTCTTGAGCTATATGTACTGTGCCAAATCCAATTCCGGGCATGACCCAGTCATGCTTGGCGAAATAAAGAATTCCTGATTCCTCATGCGTATTAACATTTAGCAATGAGAGTATATTGTTAATACAGAACGATGGGATATATAAAAATATACAAAGAGTTAGATGTTTATAGTTTGATCAAAGCAATGTATAACTATCTTAAAAAAACACCTTAAATACTTTGAAAGAGTTGATCTACTTCCTGAAAACACAGTCTCTCCTCATGGGATGGATCACGCCTATTCTGTGTTCTGCATGGGCGGGGCAGAAAGCAAGAGGCTGTCCTGTTCAAACATGGGTTCTTACAGAACAAGTCTTACTATATGAATCCAATAAATAATAATATTAGGAAGTACCGTAGTAAGGGTACATAACCAGCACTTTCCAAATTTATTTTGTGATCAATAAATTGCATCATATGATTTGGGCAAATCAGCTTTCAGATATTATTTATGAATGGCTATAACACCTCCTACATGCAGCCTTTTTTGTGAGCAGAAATTGTAGTTAAAAAGTATCCATTTTATTCTATAGCCATAATCACTGTAGGAAAAACTAAGTCTGTGGTTGATTGGTGATCATCTGGAGCAATACAATACACAATTGAGACGTATGGGATTGTAGTTCCTGACACACCCCTTCTTCAGACTCTGCTCTGTGATATTTTACAGGAGAAAAGGAGGAGATTGGAGCAGACAGATCTGCAGCTGCCTCTCACAAACCTATCAGTAGTGCTGCAAGCAGATGCATTGTACACTCCTTCTGCTGTATTAAATAGTATTTTACGGATGCGAAAAGTGATATTTTTGATAACATACTGACTTCTTCTCATCTGGTCAACGTAACACAATATCATTACAAATGAAAAAAAAGGAAATATTACTATTTTCAAATCAGTCAAAAGGCATTGCCAGCCATCATAACTCCTGCCTGATCACATGACAGCATAGTGATGTCATTCTTAAAGGGCCACCATCGCAAAAAAATAGTTACATTTAAAGTACATATTTATAAGAAGTACATTTCTCCGAGAGTAAAATGCACCTTAAATTACTTTCCTCCTATATTTCTGTCACTTTCAGTAGGAAGTAAAAATATATGACAGATTTGACAGGTTTTAGACTAATCCATTTTCTCACAGGAATTCTCAGTATTACCTTTATGCTTTAGAAATGTACTTTAGGGTGGAGTCTCCATCAGGAACCTGGCCAGCCTCTTTACGCACATCCACACTATTATGGCAGTTAGACTGAGCAACTACCATTCAGTAAGTGCTTTTAAAAATAAAAAATAAAACCCTCATGAAGACATGGTCTAGTCCAAAATCTGTCAGATCTGTCAGATTTTCAATTCCTACTGTAAGCAGCAGCGAGATAGGAAAAACGTCATTTGTAGTGCATATTATTGTTTAACAAATGCACATTTTATACATATGCATACACATGCATTTTAAATTTAACAATAGTTATGCGTTAGTGGTCCTTTAAGACCTGGGCCCTGACATCAACTTGATCACATGACAGCCTAATGCTATCACTCTTTAGCCTTGGCCCCTCCCATTATGCTGGTCAAATGACAGCTTAGCATTGTCATTCTTAAAGTGGGACTTACCTAGGGCTTCTGCGAGCCCTCTGCAGCTGACCTGTGCCCACGCCATGTCTGAATGATCCTGCATTCCCCCGCCACGACTCACTTTTCTTCACATAGTGGAAGTCAACTTCTAAGTCAACGTCCACTGCACCCTAGCCATGCAAATCCTTGTAGGCGTTCTCATGGCCAGGAGCGTCCTACGCAGGCACAGTACGTGAAAATACTCCCAGCGACGGGAGCGTGAACGAGGATGGGGCCGCGCAGGCGCAGTAGACACTACCTGCAAGAAGTGAAAGTGAGACACGGCGGGGGAACGGAGGATCGTTTGGTAACTTTGTGGGCACAGGTCGGCTGCAGGGGGCTGGCACAAGCCCAGGTAAGTGAAACTCTTATTTTTTTTAGGATTCTTCAGTTCCGCTTTAAGTCCTGGCTCCTCCCATCATCCTAATAAAATAGCGTTGTGTTAGAGAATGTATCTGACATCACTGTAACCTAAACGGGGTACTTATTACCTTTAGAAAGTAGAGCTTTGTGTATATATAAGATGTATGGCACAATGTTATATTATTAGACTTTTCTTCAGCAAGAATCTCTTGCAATTAGAGTTGCTGCCCGGGTATAGCGGAACAACGCAGAATGATTATCATTGCACAGTTATATAGAGCTTTTTCATTTTCCACTTTACAGAGAACATTACATCAGATAGATCCCTCAGTGCCCCTCCTAAAACCGCCACCTTCTGACATCGCAATATTGGAAAGAATGTGCTTAAAGTCTTTTTCAAAAGATCAGATGCTTTTTAGTTCCATGAGCGATACAATACAATGCATTCAGCACATTCCTTGTGAAATGGGAATATTCTCTTTAATAGTTACTTCTCTCTATCCTCCGTTATTGTGAACACGACCCTGAAATAACCGCCTGTGTCCTGTAGATTGAATATAAGAATGGAACAGAAGATATTGTTCAGCTGTGGAATCCTTGGGGGCAGGGAGAATGGAACGGACGCTGGAGTGATAGGTGAGACCAATATAAATATGACATTATTTGATTTTGTACAAACCGCCAGCCGAAGTGCGAATGTCTAGGCGGAGTTGGAATGTGGAAAGAATGAGTTTTGAGCCTGGGGAAGGTGCGTGAAAAGCAGGAAGGAGTGAGATAGCAGAGAAAAGGGAAAGTGGTGGGGAGAGAGGCAGCAGAGAGAGAGAGACCAAAAAGGAGCAAGATAACAGAGGAAGGGTAAAGTGGTGGGGAGAGAGGAGGCAGAGAGACAGAGAGATAGAGCAAAAAGTGAGATAGCAGAGGAAGAGTAAAGTGGTGGGGAGATGTGGCAGAGTGAGAGAGAGACCAAGAAGGAGTGAGAAAGCACAGGAAGGATGAATTGGTGGGGAGAGAGGAAGCAGAGAGAGAGCAAGAAGGAGCGAGATAACAGAGGAAGGGTAAAGTGGTTGGGAGAGGTGGCAGAAAGAGAGACCAAGAAGGAGTGAGAAGCACAGGAAGGGTAACGTGGTGGGGGGAGAAGTGGCAGAGAGAGACTGCAAGGAGGAGTGAGATAGAAGAGCAAGGGTAAAGTGGTGGGGAGAGAGGAGGCAGAGAGAGAGAGAGATAACAGAGGAAGGATAAAGTAGAGGGAAGAGAGGCAGCCGAGAGAGAGAGAAAGAAGAAGTGAGATAGCTAAGGAGGGGTGAAGACGTGGTGGGGAGAGAGGCGGCAGAGAGAGAGAGCGCACAAGGAGTGAGATAGCACAGGAAGGGTGAAGTGGTGGGGAGAGGTGGCAGATAGAGAGAATGTAAAGTGTCAGAGTTTGTGTGTGTAAAGAGTGTGTGTGTGTGTGTGTGTGTGTGTGTGTGTGTGTGTGTGTGTGTGTGTGTGTGTGTGTGTGTGTGTGTGTGTGTGTGTGTGTGTGTGTGTGTGTGTGTGTGTGTGTGTGTGTGTGTGTGTGTGTGTGTGTGTGTGTGTGTGTGTGTGTGTGTGTGTGTGTGTGTGTGTGTGTGTGTGTGTGCGCGTGTGCGTGTAGTGGCAGAGAGAGAGAGACAAAGGGCTTGATTCACTAAGACAAATAGCATGTCTTATCAAAGTTAGCACGCCTTATCAAAGTTAACACACCTTATCAGAGTAGCATAGCGAACTTATGCCTGCTAATCGGCAATGACGAGAGCTCCACTCGTCCTGCCCTGAGCCAATGCGGGTTTGTAGCGCTCACTATGCTACTCTGATAAGGCTTGTTAACTTTGATAAGACGTGTTATCTCTGATAAGGCATGTTAACTCGGATAAGGCATGTTAACTCGGATAAGGAGTGTTATCTCTGATAAAGCATGTTAACTCAGATAAGGCATGCTATTTGCTTTAGTGAATCAAGCCCAAAGAGAGAGAGAGAGAGAGAATGTTAAGTGTCAGAGAGTGTGTAAAGTGTTAGAGATAAAGAGAGTGTGTATGTAAAGTGGCAGAGAGAGAGAAAGAGAGAGAGAGAATAAGTACACTGACAGAGAGGTAGAGCAAAGTGTGGAGCAGTGTCAGCAGAAAGCCAGTTATAGAGAGTAAAGTGGTTGAGAGAGAGAATGTAAAGTGTCAGTGTGTGTGTGTGTGTGTGCGTGCGTGTGCGTAAAGTGGCGGAGAGAGAGAGTGTGTGTTTGTAAGAGAGGGGAGAGAGAGAGAAAGAAAGCGTCAGAGTGTGTAAAGTGTCATAGTGAAAGTGTGTGTATGCAAAGTGGCAGAGATAGAAAGTGTAAAGTGTCAGAGAGAAAGAGAGGGTGTATGTAAAGTGGCAGAGAGAGAGTGTGTGTGTGTAAAGTGGCAGACAAAGTGTAAAGAGACATTCAAATCATCTACCAATATAAGGTTACACTAATAGCATAAAGAAATACTTTCGTGCCAGTTTTGTGACAGTTTAACTGAAATCTATTGCTGCCCCATTAGCGGAGATGATGGTCTACAATCCGTGTGCAATTAGATGACTGTCTGTAGTGATAATTGATATTCTTGATGTGGAAATAATGAGGCAGCTGTTTTTCTCTCCCAGGGCTGTTCACTGTAAAAATAAAATAGATGTCTAGAGGATGACAAACTGCAGGAATGGTCCATGAAGTGTGCTGCAGTGCAGCATAATGCTGGTCAACTTGGGACCGAATTGGGGGAAATCTTGAGCAGAATGGAAGTGTCAGTCTGCTGTAATGACTGCATCATTCATCTATTCCTTTATATGAGTCAGATTTCAAAGCTGTTCTCTGTAAACCAAAGATGTTGCCTGGGGATTATAAACTTTTACCTCCTGTTGTTCAGTGCAGAAGATTACTCATGCAAGAACACACACCAAACAGTGTACTGTTGCCATACTCGTGCTTATCAGAAATATTTTCTATTCTCTTGCAGGGCGACGCAGTGGGACAGAGTCCGGCCAGAATTGAAGAAAAAGCTGAATGTTCAAAGGAATGATGGAGAATTCTGGTGAGCTTAAATCTTTTTGTTTGTTTTAACTTCTCTTACTTTGCGATATATTGATTATTTTTCCCTTCTGCTTTTATCTTTGGGTGAAGTTCCTCTTTAAAGTGAACTAGAGACGAAGCACCCTCATGTATTTTACCATATATATCAGTGGGAACATTACAGAAAACATCTACCTTGCTCTCTGTTTCATCCTTCACTGTTCAGCTTGCTTCTTACCATCCCTAATAAAATCCCCAACTGAGCATTCAGTCTGGCTTTGCTATATTGACTCAGCTATAATGATTCCTGAGCAGAGCCACAAGGGGGCAGTCTTGGGCTTGAAAAGACATCAGAGAAGACAGACTCAGCTATGATGATTCCTAAGCAAAGCCAGACTGAATGCACAGTTGGGGATTTTATCAGGGCTGAGTTAGAAGCAGGCTGAGCAGTGCAGAATTAAACAGAAAGCATGGTAGGCGTTTTCACTAATGTTCCCACTGATATATATGGTAAAATACATGTGGGTGCTTCGTCTCTGGTTCACTTTAAAGGACAAATTGTAAGGATCCGCTCCTCTCGGCCGCAGTATGGTCTGAGGCGACGACTGAGGTAGTCAGCTGACACTTAGCAGGGGTTTTATTTAAATATGAAATAATAATAATTTCTGACCCTGCCTGGGATTGAACCCTGGTCTCCCACGTCGGAGGTGGTGAGTTTGACCACTGTGCTATGACTAATACTGTCAGAAAGGTTTGCTGGTCAGTATTGGGTGGGTCAGTTGGCTTGTTGTGGTCATCTGTTTCAGCTGACCTCACTGTCAGCTGATTAATGCCTGTGTGTGATTGGCTGTTGGGTGCATGTGGCCGGCCACTGATTGGTTGCATGAAGAATATAAGCCTGCTGAGTGCTTCCTCTCATTGCCCGTGATAGCGTTAGCTTTTGCTAGTTGCCTGGGTGCTGTTATACTTCTGTGTCATTGGATTCCTGGATTTTGACCTTTGCCTGTACCTCGACCACTCTTGCCTGCCGCCTGCCTAGACTCAGATAGTTACTGGACTCTGTTATTGCCTGCCACCTGCCTAGACTCGGATTGTTACTGGACTCTGTTATTGCCTGCCGCCTGCCCTGACTCGGATTGTTATTAGACTCTGCTTATTGCCTACTGCTCTGTACCTTGCATATCTGATCTCACGTGTATGACCCTGGACTGTTCTGGACTCGATATATTCTGTGTGTCTTGTTTGGCCTGGAGGTTTATCTGCTCACCCTGCATTCAGCTCCAATACTTTGCACACTTAAGGCCTGGGTGTAACCGAAGTCAGGTAGGTGTTACTTCCTCACCTCCTGTTCAAGCGGGGACGCGCCACATAGGGTGAAGCGTGTGGTGATAGATTGGGGCATTGGAGCTGATTTGTGAGCAGGTACTCTGAAGGGCCTTACACAAATATTGATTAACATGTTTTTCAAACTGTGATGGGAATAGCTTGTCTATGTGTTCCTAAGTACTGCTGTATATCTCCCCCTGCTTCCTTGAATGTTTTTTTTTTTTTTTTTTTGCTGTATTCTGTAGTCTTCTGAGATATGCAGAGACCAGCACTGGCTATATTGTCACTTTTCTCACAAAGCACAGCCTCCCCTTGGCTAAAAAAATCATTCCAATGCAGCTAAAACCACAAATTACAGCTTTTGCCTCTGATATTTAACATGAAAAGTAGGTCAATACTTACACAGCTACTTAGACATAATTTTGTACATTGTAATGTTAGAACAATTGGTAATTGATAGTTGTCATCTTTGATTGTCAACTGCCTCAGTGTCATGGCGATAACACAGCATCAGTAAGTGAGGCTGAAAGTGGTTATAAATTATAGGGAAATTACAAAAAGAGTATTTGGGTTGCCCCCTACTGGTGGTACTGGAAAACATGAAATATTTCTAGAGAACGTTTCATACATGCAGAAGTACACATAAATGAGTTTGTTATATGCAGTGTGAATTCTTATTTGACAGGATGTCCTGCACAGATTTCCTGCAGAATTTCAGCCAGGTGAACATCTGTGACCACATCCCAGGCTACCTGGACTTCTCGGACCCCCAACACGTGTGGGAGTGCGCCAGCTACTACAACCAGTGGGTAAGAGGAAGTACGGCCGGCGGGTGCAACACAGCAGGTTAGTATACTGTTTCTAACTTACCAGATTTTCTGCAGATGTCTTCAGTGGTTGTATTCAAAAGCCGTTCAATTATCATGCATTTCCCACGCAGAAATATCCATTCCCCGTCCAAAATAACAAGATTGATGGTCCGACTCCCACATAGCCACAGACATGTAGGTGAGCCCAGGGCCAGTTCTAACTACAATGGGATCCTTGGACAAAATTATCCTGAGGGCCCTCCTGACAGACCCCCAACAAACCTGAGTCCCCCCTTCCCTAAAGTGGCATTAGGGGCGCCTTTGTTGATGTCAACTTGAATGTGTTTCCTGGGGCACCCCGCAGAGTCTTCTGCAGATTAGCGCCTCACCTGTCCCGGGGGGCGGTCACCTGTGTCAGTCCGTGGCTCACTCTGTAGCATATTAAATAGAGAAAATAGTAGTGGAACTTTATGGGAGCAATAGTTCGCTAGAGTTTGCCTTAATTGTTAGTTTTAGGAGTAGGTGGGGCTGGGTTAGGGATAGGTGAAGGTGGGGGGTGGTTAGGGTGTGGAGTAGGTGGGCCTTGTTCGTGTTAGGAGTAGATGGGATGGTTATTGTTAGGTGTAGATAGGGGGTGGTTAGTGTTAGGTGTAGGTGGTTAGTGTTAGGTGCAGATAGGCAGTGGTTGGTGTTAGGTGTAGGTGGGGATTAAAGTAAGAAGTAGGTGGGGGGAAGGTAAGTGTTAGGAGTAGGTAGGGAGTGGTTAGTGTTAGGTGTAGGTAGGGGGTGGTTAGTGTTAGGAGTAGGTGGGGATTAAAGTAAGATGTAGGTGGAGGGAGGTTAGTATTAGGCGTAGGTAGGGGTGGTAAGTGTTAGGTGTAGGTGGCGAGTGGTTAGTGTTAGGTGTTGGTAGGGGGTGGTTAGTGTTAGGTGTAGGTGGCGAGTGGTTAGTGTTAGGTGTAGGTAGGGGGTGGTTAGTGTTAGGTGTAGGTGGCGAGTGGTTAGTGTTAGGTGTTGGTAGGGGGTGGTTAGTGTTAGGTGTAGGTGGGCGAGTGGTTAGTGTTTAGGTGTAGGTAGGGGGTGGTTAGTGTTAAGCGTATTTAGGGGGTGGTAAGTGTTAGGTGTAGGTGGCGGGTGGTTAGTGTTGGGAGTGGGTGGGGGGCTGGTTAAGGTTTGGAGTAGGTGGGGGTCGGTTTGTGTTAGGCATAGATAGGGGATCATTCAAGTAAGAATTAGGGTACAGAGGTTGATAGTAGAATATAGGTAAAATTCTATTGCCGCTATCTCACGCCTCTTTTGCATAGACACATGTGATACAGTGTGTTCAAGCCCCATGGTTATGTTATGTACCAACATGGCTGCTTCCTGTGTACACACCACAATATTTTACTCCTCCAGAGGACATGTGGAAGAACCCGCAGTATGTGATCACTGTGTCGGAGAGGCAAGCAGTGGAGAGAGGCTACAATGTGACCGTGGCCATGATGCAGAATCTGGGCAATGAGAGGAAGTACAACCCCCGCTGGCTGCCCATTGGATTCGCCTTCTGCCGGGTACCTAGCCATCTATCTATCTATCTGTCTGTCTTTCTCAAGTCTATCTCTATCTATCTATCTATCCAGGGGCGTACCAATAGCCATAGCAACTGCTATGGGGCCCTGGAGAGGAGGGGCCCAGGTGGTAATTGATGTGTTCAATTTTTTTCTCCACCCTCTGAGTTTATCAGTGTCCATGGACTATACACAGTGTACATTGCATGGGAATTTAAATTGCCCAGTCAACCCATATCCATAAAGTACAGGAAGGTGGCATTGCTCAAGATCTGATGGCCCCATGAAAATTTTGCCATGGGGCCCCATAGTCTCTATCTATCTGTCTGTCTGTCTGTCTGTCTGTCTGTCTGTCTGTCTGTCTATAGATACTTATGAAAAGATGCAGTAAAATGTAGATCCTTTCTTAAAGAGAAATTGTGACCAAGTACGAACTTCATCCCAATCAGTAGCTGATACCCCCTTTCTCACGAGAAATCTTTACATTTTCACAAACGATCAGGGGACTATGTATGGCTGATATTGTGGTGAAACCCCTCCCACAAGAAACTAAGGGGCAATGGTCCTGGCAGTTTCCTGTCTGTGAACTTCGTTGCATTGTGGGAAATAGCTGTTTACAGCTGTTTACAACTGCCAAAAAAAAGAAAGCAGCAGCTACTTCCAGTGACATCACCTGCCAGTAGCAAAAATGTCACCATGTGATAAATGTCAGGATGTAAATCAGGGAGAGGAAAGATTTTACAATGGGCAAACACGGACTGAATCATTTATGCATAATTATTGTAAAAATTAAGCACTTTTTTATTACATTATTTTCACTGGAGTTCCTCTTGAAGTGATGCAATATGGGTGTTTTTTATATCACAGCCTACAATAATTGTTAGTGTATGGCAGGAGTTGGATAGTCTCCCTAGGTGCAGCGATCAGGCATGATGTTAAGCTGGGCAGCTCTGTATCCACTGTAGTACAAAGATAAATTAAAAAGCTCTCTCAGCTATTATGTAAATATGGCGTAGGGCCCTATCCAGGACAGGTTTCACCTCCTTAAGATGTGGCTGTGCTTGGATAACAGCCTGTAGTAGCGTTTGTCCCACTTGGTAGCCGGGGACCAGGCTCTCAGGCTGCAGCGGTGGACGTCCTTCCCTCTAGCAGCGGCAGTGATGGTATTCCCAGCATGTATTCCAGGCTTGCAAGGAGATCCCAATGGGGAGCCTGATGAAACGGAGGGAGGACCTCTGTGAAACGTTGTCTGTGATTGTGAATAAACAATTTACTTAACCTATGATTCAGCGCTGTCCATAGCATATGCTGTATGCTGCCAGTAACCTAGTGCAGGGCAGCGTTCTTATTCAGCAGCTATCGCTCCCTGAAGATTTACAACTTCTACACTCTGTGTGCTAGTGACCACTGAGTAGAGCGCACTGCTCCCCAATGAGGCCTCCTTGCAAGCCTGGAATACATACTGGGGATACCATCCCCACCGCTGCAAGAAGGGAAGGACGTCCACCTCCACCCCTGCAGCCTGAGGGCCTGGTCCCCGGCTACCAAGTGGGACAAATGCTACTACAGGCTGTTATCCAAGCACAGCCACATCTTAAGGAGGTGAGACCTGTCCTGGATAGGGCCCTACGCCATATTTACATAATTCATACCTCCCAACATTTTAATCTTACAAAAGGGACACTTAGGCCACACCCCTGGCCACACCCCAACCCTCTAGTCAAGCCCACCCCACAAAAAAGTTTTTTTTAAAATAATTATTAATTAATGTTAATTACTCCCGAAAGGGGAGGCGCTGTGAGGGTGCCAGTGGGCGGGGAGGAGGGTGAGGGTGGCCGTGGGTGGGCAGAGAGAGGGGGAAAAAAGCGATCGAGGCACCAGCCCGGGATGCGGTATGCAGCATGGATGGCCGCCACCGTTAAGCTTCTCCCACCCTCCCTCCTAATATGCCCCCCAGTGTCCCCTTCCCCCCGCAGAGTAAAATGAGCAGCGGAGCTGGCTGTCATTAATCTTACCATTGCCTCTCGTACCGGGATCTCATCTGGTCTTCTCGCCTTCCTGCTAGGGCCGATAGTGATGAACACCAATTTCACATAATCAAAATTTTGCATTGCAATTACAATGCAAAATCCTAATGCCAAATTTCTGGAAAAATAATAATTTCATTTCTAACAGTTATTAGGAACCGTAAATTTGCAATTTTGTGAAATTATCACGTAATTTTGGGCCGACTTTGGCGGTTAATAGTAAAGCTACTATACATGCTATCGTCACCAACATTGCTACGTATGTTCAGAGATGTTCAGACTTCAGAGTAAAAAGTATTTTTCAAAAAGATCTTGTAGTTATTGAGAAAATTGATTTTGAAAATGCAATGGAAAAATATTCACGCAAAATCTCACGTGATCGCAGATTACGATCATTACTACTTATAAAGGGATTCATTGAATTAAAGCACTGTGAATATTTTTGAGTTTTTCTTTTAGGCGATTTGGGGCTTATTTGCATTATTCACTGGTAGCTGCTGTTCACCCCTTCGGTGCCTCTCACAGTTAGGGTACTGGTTAAGGGCACCACCTTTGACATGGATGACCAGGGCTCAAATCCTGGCTAGGGTCAGTGCCTATTCAGTAAGGAGTTCAAAGCAAGACTCCCTAACACTGCAGGGTGGCCTTTTGAGCACGTACCAGTGGCTGCAGCTCTTGAGCGCTTTGAGTCCAACAGGAGAAAAGCGCTATGCAAATGTTCGGATTATTATTCTTTGAATTTAAAGAGGACCTAAACTCTTCCACAGGAGAGAAGGAAAACACAGAGAATCCCACCCTGTGTGTATTTAGAGATAACAGCTTGTCTAATTATCTGCTAGTAATGAGCCACTGTAATTTGAGCTGTCACCTCTGTCTGATTTGTGCGGCGCTGTGCCGTTCAGACAGGCTATATGTAAACACAAGGGGTTAACCCTGTATGTGCTTCCATGAAACCAAGAAGTAACTACACTGCAGCATCTCTGAGGCTTTGTTCACATCTAAAATCAAAATCGCTGACGGCATCGATTTACAACTTTTTGCGTTTTTGTCTTCTCCCGGCGCTTAGCTGCGCGCTGTCATTTTGTAAAGTGCTTTTGAAGAGCGATTTGTTTTTTTACTTCCTGTCGCAAGTCAGGAAGTGAACTCTTTGACCCGGAAAAGAATAAATACAATGTATTTATTCTTAAAAGCGCTGAGGAAATCGCTATACCAAGCGCTTTGTGATTTCCCTATACCTTCCATTGTAGCAAAAACACTCAGAAAATGGTGCAGGCAGCGCTTTGTTGAGCGGATTGGAAACAAACTGCTCAGATGTGAACTCTCTCATAGGGAATCATTGCACAAGCGCTTTTAGGGTGATTTTGAAAATCGCCGGCGCTTAAAAAAACGCAAAAGGCCCTAGGTGTGAACCAGCCCTGAGGAGCTTTATAAGCTGTAACAAGGAAATGTTTTTCTGTAAAAGTTATTATGCTGTTGCTGATCTTTTAGAGCAGAGAGAAAGGTTTTGATCCGCTTTAAAAAACCTACACAAATGTTGCAGATAGCTTCCCGGCCCAGATTGGAACCTGGAGCCCCCGGGCAGCAAGGCAAGATCCACCATGGTAATATTCCCCTGGATTTTTTTTTTTCTGTTCAGTTAGTTAATCAATAAAAACTATTAATAACATGAGTTTAAAAAGTATCTGCACTCTACTGCATCTTTTCACAAGTGCCTAAGGCCTCTTTTCCATGAACTGTTGACAGGCAGTGAAATGCCTCTCAAACTCTCACAACTGCTTACTTCTGCCTGGTAACTGCTTGCTGAGCACCCAGTTCAACAGTTCGTGGAATAGAGGCCTAAACCATTTCCACAGACACGTCTACCCTGTTGGCTTCCAACAATGTCTGTCCATCCGTCCGTGCTTCGTCCTGTTTAGGGATGATTAATAAGATGCAAATATTTCCGAGTTGATGCAAAATTGTATGCAGCTTCAAAATGGACCAATTTCAATTTAAACCTGAATTGGTCCATTTTCAAACTGCATACATTTGCATAAACATTTGCATAAATTTGCATGAAGTGGGAAATATGTGCATCTCATTGATCATCCCTAGTCCTGTTTAGATATGGTATAGATTGTATGCAGCGTGCAACTGTGCCAATTAAATTCAACAAGAGGTGTAGCTGCTCGGTCCAATTACTCAGCTGCATACAATTTGCATGCAAGACGCAATATTTGTATTCCATTGGCCATCCCTAAAGGCTCATACACACATCAGACTATAGTCTTTGGAAAATGAAAGATCACAGACCAATCTTAATCCCTTCCATGTAGTATGAGAGCCATACTCTACACAGTCTTTTCTATGGAGCTGAACTCCACATCAGAAAAAAATCTTTGCAAGCTGCTGCACACACAGATGCTGTACAGACACAAAACATCAGTATCTGCAAAAGATCTGTTCCTGCCAAAAATCCATTCCTGCAAATTGCAATGATAGTCTATGAGATCTGCAGATCATCATACACACATGATTTAACTGACATTCATCTGCAGATCAAGCAATCATCCGCAGATCTGAAAATCCATCCTGGTGGATCTGATCTGCAGATGAATGTCAGTTAAATCGTGTGTATGATGATCTGCAGATCTCATAGACTATCATTGCAATTTGCAGGAATGGATTTTTGGCAGGAACAGATCTTTTGCAGATACTGATCTTTTGTGTCTGTACAGCATCTGTGTGTGCAGCATTTTGCAAAGATTTTTTTTCTGATGTGGAGTTCAGCTCCATAGAATAGACTGTGTATAGAATGTGGCTCTCATACTACATGAAGGGTGGTAAGATTGGTCTGTGATCTTTCATTTTCCAAAGACTATAGTCTGATGTGTGTATGCACCTTTAGGCTAGGCTCACAGTGGGCGTTGGGTTCCCTGTAACAGCAGCGATGGAACAGGAATACGGCAGCAAGTGAGGAGCATAAATACAAATTCATTTTGCATTAATTTCCAGGAAAATAAATTGAATTTGACTTCCGAGTGAAAAATGCCATCAAAAATCATTTTGTAATAAGTTTGTGATTTTTCGCAATTTTTTTTTGTTAATTTTTGTGCTAAAATAAAAGATTTTTTGCGTTTTCGTGAATTTTTGCCATATTGCAAAAAATTCAATGGGTACTTATCCGTTAGCCGGGCGCATCCGGCAGGTGGCGCTAATTACTATTCCCCCTCCAGGCCGACATGGATAGTAGGGAAAGATGTAACTCTGGTGGAGTTTTGTCGCCACCTGCCGGATGCGCCCAGCTAACGGATAAGTACCATACAATGTATTTGCGTGAAAATTTTCTTGACATCAAAAATTCCATTTTCGATGTGAAAAATCACTTTGGCAAAAATGAGCAAGCAACAGTGATGGCGGCGCACATTATCTGCGTGTTGCGTCACATACCGTGAGGCTGGATTCACACTTACATGCATTGCGTCGAGTTGTGTCGCATTGCATCCCACTAAAAAAAAAAGCTGCTGCAACACGACGCAACGCATCGAAGTGTGAATCCAGCCTGAAGCATGCAGTCAATAAAAAGTATGTGTCACTGTTAGCGCACCGATTTTATGGTAACGCACTGCATGCGTTGTGATGCCACACGCCATTATAGCACACCACACTGTGAGTTTTTCATAGGTACGGCATTGCCGTGCAGTAAGCCACGCTACAAAGCGTCCGTTTCCTGCATAGCAACGCACCACTGTGAACGCAGCCTTATGGTGGCCACACATGTTACAATTTTTTCTGTTTGATTTTACTCCAATTCAATTAACAACTGATTGTGTGAAAAAAAAATCGAGAGAAAATATTTTTTACTTTGATAAATTCAATCAAAATTGTTGGTTTTTTTTCAATTAAGGACTCTTTCACACTAGCACGCTGCGCTTTGATGCGACGTCAAAGTCGCAACGCAAATTACAACGCAATGCCCTAAAAAAGTCGCACCGCAACTTAATGCCTCGTTAAGGTCGCATACAGTAGAGCATACAGGTAATAAAATAAGAAAAATGTTGCGTTATGGTAACTCATTGCTTACAGTGCGTTACATCTAAACGCAGACACGTTGCGACTTTAACGTTGCATTAAAATGCAACATTCCACTGTGAATACAGCCTTTAAGTGAACCAGAGACGAAGCACCCTCATGTATTTTACCATATATATCAGTGGGAACATTAGAGAAAACACCTACCCTGCTCTCTGTTTCATCCTTCACTGCTCAGACTGCTTGCTTGTTACCAGCCCTGATAAAATCCCCGACTGAGCATTCAGTCTGGCTTTGCTCAGGAATCATTATAGCTGAGTCTATCTTCTCTGATGTCTTTTCAAGCCCAAGCCTGCCCCCTCCTGGCTCTGCTATAATGGGCTTGATTCAGAAAAGAGTGCTAACTGATAGCATGGCCGTTTTCGCATGAATTTTCGCGTCTCGCGCAAACGTGAATTTTTGTGCGCAAACGATATCGGTTTCGCGCGAAAATTCAAGTTTGCGCGAAAACGGCCGTGCTATCAGTTAGCACTCTTTTCTGAATTAAGCCCAATGACTCAGCTATAATTATTCCTGAGCAAAGCCAGACTGAATGCTCAGTCTGGGATTTTATCAGGGCTGAAACAAGCAGGCTGAGCAGTGAAAGATGAAGCAGAGCGTAAGGTAGGTGTTTTCTCTAATGTTCCCACTGATATATATGGTAAATACACGAGAATACTTCGTCTCTGGTTTACTTTAAGAATAAAGAAACTTGTCAAAGTGACACATTAGATAAAATGTATTTCTTCACTGTAATAAATGTAGTGTCCTTGATTAATATAAATGAGGAACACATTTTTTTTGTAGGGTACTTTTTCTAAGGTTGTTTGTGTTGTGCCGTTATACATAGCAGTGATGGCACAGAACACCCAATACAGATGTATTAATGAAAATGTATATATTATTACATCTAATTTAAATAGTTTATTTGATAGTTTTTGTTGTGATTGTGCCAAAATCAATCATACGTGTGTTTTACATTGGTTAGAAGAGTCTAAATTTTCAAAAAAAATATTGAATTTTTTTTTAAATGTAATGTGTATCTATATCTAGTGAAATAAGGTTGAATAACTGTTTCTGCTTATTTTTGCAGGTAATCCCCAAGGTAACTACATTCTATACATTAGAACATACTGATATTGATAGGATTCTATAAATTGAAAATTTAACGCCAGACGAGACAAGCAGAGCTGAGCTACGCACTTGTAAAATCTGCCAAAAGATCTGAAATTCTGTCCAGCCAGTCTTATGATTCAGATGTCTCTAGCCAGCCCAGCCAGGCAGCACAGCCAGCAGCCTGACCTGACGAATGCAGGCAGGTCAGGACAAGCTGATTGGTCTGAGTCATCACTGTGCTCTCTCTCTCTCTCCCTCCTATAAGGAAGCTCAGAATGGCAACACTGGGCCCCGCCCCCTTTCCTTGATTCAAAGCTGCTGTGCAAAAGATCACAGTAAGCAGACACAGGTAGTTATAAAAAAAAAAAAAAAAACTGTATATAAATGTATATATACGTTTTTAGTATTAAGTTATTGGATTAGGTACTCTGTTTCGGGATTTACAGGACCCATTATTGCAAAAAACTTGTAAAATTTAAAATATACACATTAAAAAATGTACACCTCTCAGAGTAAAACGCACAATAAATTAATTTTTTCCTATGCTGGTGTCACTTACAGTAGGTTGCAAAAAGCTGACAGATCCAACAGATTTTGGGCTAATCCATTTCTTAATGGGGGATTCTTAGTATTTACAAAAGCAGTCCTTGGAAAGGATCTATATAAAGATGACAACCAGCCTCCCTACTTCTTTCACACTATTCACTATTCATGTTATCCTATGTGCCAGTTCAGATAGGGGCGATACGTCCGCTTTCCGCTCAGGGAAGCACTGCCTGTACCATTTTTGGGGCAATTCCGCCTCAATGGAAAGTATAGGCAAAATGCGAAACGCTCACAAAATCGTTTTGTGCAGCGATTGCGTTCTTAAGAATAAATACATTGTATTTATTCTTTTCCGGGTCAAACGTCAGGGAGTGAATGAAAAAAAAGGTCTGGAAAAGCGCTTAGAAAAGCCCACCCAAGTGCCGGGCAACTAAAAAAAAAAACGCAGCAAAAAAAAAGCCCAACGTGAAAGCTCAGCGAGCGGAATGCAATGGCGAATGAGACCTAACTGAGGATTCCCCATGAGAAGATGGACTACTCCAAAACCTGAAACTGCTGTCAGTCATTTAGAGCATTTTACTCTGGGAGAAATGTACATTTATATGTATATATTTTAAATGTTTTATATGTATATATTTTAAATGTCTCGCAATAGTTGTCCTTTAAGAATTAATTAATGGTTAGTCTACTTATATCTACTCGCAATTGAATGAGGATAAAATCCCTTAACTTTCTGATCAAGTTAAGACACAGTTTACTAATATGCATTTAAAATGAACATATTGTTATATTACAGTAGTTGTGCATAAAAAGTTTTGTAAAACAAAAAGTGTAGTGTTTTCAAAAAATGCAGTACCAACGGATGTCCCCCCAAGGCAGTCTAAAGCCACGCCGAGTTCTCCATACTGGGGACTGACAGCAGAGAGGCAAGGCTTCTGAGGACTGCAGGAGGGAGGCTTGCAATCCCAGGTTTACAATCCATTCAACATTTTAACCTCTAATTAAATGTTTTTCTGGAAAGGACGGAATGCAGAAAGCTATTCATTAAAAATCGTAAAGTTGGTATTTAAATCTGTCAATTTAAATTATAAAGACATTCTTAATCCCAAGATCACTGCTGAGTGCAATGGATGTCCAGCGGCACAACCTACAGACTGCTGGTCTTAGTTCAAGTCCCTCCGTCTTATATGGCAAATGCAGGGAATCCCTGAATTTGAACGCCAGGGACGGATTTGTACTCTTTACCACCCAAGGCCACTGTCACCAGCCTCCCCCCCTTCAGTATAGGTAGCGAGGTGACCCTTCCCTCCAGTATAGGTTGCTGGATGTCCCCTCCCCCCTTTCCCTCCAGTATAGGTAGCCAGCCCAGATGACTCCCTAAATCCCTCCTTTTCCCACCCCCTTTTCAGTATAGGTAGCCAGCTTGCCTTCACACTACAGCAGCCATCAGTGTCAATCATTTCTCCACTTGTCTCCAGTGCAGAAGCTTTCTATCCTTTCCGTCTCCAAAGCTGCCAAAGTCCATAGACGCCGGCCACAATGCAAACGTGCACAGAGAGCAAGGTGGCTGCTGCACAGGCGGCTAGCAGCAGAGTACCGCAGTCTCCCTGCATTGCACCATTTGCAAGCTTGCAAATGCTGCACCAGTGTAGCCTGCTGCTTTGGTGCCCTTGCTTCTGTGGTGCACTAGGCCATGGCCTAGGTGACCTTGGCTTAAATCCGGCCCTGGCGAACGCCCCCCAATGCGACCCGCCAACCCACTGCCATGTTGGGACCTGGAACATGGACACACCAGGTTTAGTACATTTTTCCCCCTGGTTTTTGCCCTCTAAACCTAGGTGCGTCCTATATTCCGGAGTGTCTTATACGGCTGCAACTACGGTAGACTGGGTTCACACTCTCCCAGACACAAAATCGATCAATTATTCATTTACACTGATCAGTTTCTTCCAATGGCTTCAGCATACCTCCTGAACTTTTTGAGATAAGAAAGAGGGACACTTAAGCCACGCCCCTTCTGCAACCCTGATCACGCCCCTAGTCACGCCCACCATAAAGATTTCATGAGAAAAATATGTTTTATAATTCAAACCTTTTGAATTCAAATGTTTTTCCTTCATATTAACATTTTAAAGTTAGCAATGTATTAATTTAACCACTTGCCAACCGCCTACTGCAGATTGGCGGCGGCAAAGTGGCAGCCACAGGACCACGAAACGCAGAATGGCGTCGGGTCCTGGGGCACTGTTTTGCTGGGGATCGCGCGCTGGGATGCGTGCGCATTCGCCGGCAATAGGCTCCGACCACCCGTGACGTCAACCCGCCGGCCAATCGGAAGCGCCGGCGGGTTGTTAACCCGACGATCGCCGCATCAGAAGCGTATAATACGCTTTGTAATGTTTACAAAGTGTATTATACAGGCTGCCTCCTGCCCTGGTGGTCCCAGTGTCCGAGGGACCACCAGGGCAGGCTGCAGCCACCCTAGTCTGCACCCAAACACACTGATCTGCCCCCCCCCTGCCCCCTGATCGCCCACAGCACCCCTCAGACCCCCCCTTGCCCACCCCCCAGACCACTGTTTGCACCCAATCACCCCCTAATCACCCATCAATCACTCCCTGTCACTATCTGTCGACGCTATTTTTTTTTTAGTCCCTAAACTGCCCCCTGGAAATTCCTGATCACCCCCCCACCCCTCAGATTCTCCCCCCCCCCGTGTACTGTATGCATCTATCCCCCCTAATCACCTGTCAATCACCTGTCAATCACCCATCAATCACCCCCTGTCACTGCCACCCATCAATCAGCCCCTAACCTGCCCCTTGCGGGCAATCTGATCACCCACCCACACCATAAGATCGCCCGCAGATCTGACGTCAGATCACCTCCCAAGTGCACTGTTTACATCTGTTCTCTCCTCTAAACACCCACTAATTACCCATCACTCACCCCCTATCACCCCCTGTCACTGTTACCCATCAGATTAGACCATAATCTGCCCCTTGCGGGCACCCAAACACCCGCCCACACGCTCAGATTGCCCTCAGACCCCCCCTTATCAATTCGCCAGTGCATTATTTACATCTCGATGTAAAGAGGGAGGCGGAGTATAGCCAGCACTGCGATTCAAATATTTGTTTATTGAGACAAAAAAATAGTGAGGCACTTACAGTTAAGTCAGTTGGTTCAGGTGGGATGCGATGCGGGTGTGGTGGGCGCCAGGTCTAGATCCCCCTGCGGACGTCCGTTTCGTGCGTCTAGCGCTTGTTCACCGCAGTGGGGGAAAGATGGGAGCGGGCCGTCTCGGCGCGAGCTTCATACTCGCGTCACGGCGGCACTTCCGCCTACGTCAACCAGCCACGCCCCCAGTTTCCATGGCAGCCAATGATGCCCGCCCGCCTCGTATAGAGGACGGAGAGCGTCCTTGTAACTAAGCAATATGCGACACACCAGCCGGAGCGCCCGGCCAGGCCGATCCGCGCCCAGCCGCCAGGCATAGGGAAAAGGGGAAATGGAAAAAGTACATCTAGAGAGCCTACTATATTAGAGGCATGATAGCGTGGCAGCACGGGCGGTCACGGCGCGGTCAGGCCGGGGAGGGAGAGAGGACGGAGGAGTATGGTCCCCAAGAAAAAAGGGGGGGGGGGAAAGGTGCCGGCGTTTCCTTCTGGAATACCTAAGGGGTCTTTTTCCCTCTCTTCCCCCTTTTCTTTCCCCCTGAGCCCTTTAGACTCCTCTCAAACACCTTTGCCCTCCCTCCTGCACATGTCTGTGCAGCTATTTAACCTCTGCTGCACATACATGTGCAGCCACTTTTAATCTTTTGGCTCCGGGTTTCTCCCTCTCCCCCCCCGCCCCCCTCCTTTTTTCTTGGGGACCATACTCCACAATACCCCTTCCCCCTGGTTCCCACGATCACCTTGGCTCTGGTAGTGTCTCTCTCTATGCTGCTACGCTCAGCCTTGTCCCTCTCGCCTCCGTCCTCTCTCCCTCCCCGGCTTCATTTTACTCTATCTTATACGTTTTCATGTGCAACTTCATATGCAGCTGCGGCATACAACTGCCGGGGCGCCTGACCGCGCCGTGACCGCCCGTGCTGCCACGCTATCATGCCTCTAATATAGTAGGCTCTCTAGATGTACTTTTTCCATTTCCCCTTTTCCCTATGCCTGGCGGCTGGGCGCGGATCGGCCTGGCCGGGCGCTCCGGCTGGTGTGTCGCATATTGCTTAGTTACAAGGACGCTCTTCGTCCTCTATACAAGGCGGGCGGGCGTCGTTGGCTGCCATGGAAACTGGGGGCGTGGCTGGTTGACGTAGGCGGAAGTGCCGCCGTGACGCGAGTATGAAGCTCGCGCCGAGACAGCCCGCTCCCATCTTTCCCCCACTGCGGTGAACAAAAACGGACGTCCGCAGGGGAATCTAGACCTGGCGCTCACCACACCCGCATCGCATCCCACCTGAACCAACTGACTTAACTGTAAGTGCCTCACTATCTTTTTGTCTCAATAAACAAATATTTGAATCGCAGTGCTGGCTATACTCCGCCTCCCTCTTTACATCGATTTGTTGTTCTTCACCGAGCCCGTGCACGCCCTTCTCATCTCCTACTGCAGTCGTGAGAGTGCTGGAACTTTCCTTTTCTTGGCTTACATTATTTACATCTGTTCTTCCCTGTAATAACCCACTGATCACCTGACAATCACCTATCAATCACCCCCTGTCACTGCCACCCATCAATCACCCCCTGTCACTGCCACCCATCAATCAGCCCCTACCCTGCCCCTTGCGGGCAATCTGATCACCCACCCACACCATTAGATCGCCTGCAGACCCAACGTCAGATCGCCTCCCAAGTGCACTGTTTACATCTGTTCTCTCCTCTAAACACCCGCTAATTACCCATCAATCACCCCATGTCACCACCTGTCACTGCTACCCATCAGATTAGACCCCTATCTGCCCCTAGGGCACCCAATCACCCGCCCACACCCTCAGAACGCCCTCAGACCCCAGCCCTGATCACCTCGCCAGTGCATTGCTTGCATCTATTCCCCCCACTAATCACACCTTGAGACACCCATCAATCACCTCCTGTCACCACCTGTCACCCCCTAGCACACCTACCCATCAAATCAGGCCCCAATTTGCCCCGTGTGGGCTCCTGATCACTCGGCCAAACCCTCAGATTCCCCTCAGACCCCCTTCCGATCACCTCCCCAGTGCATTGATTGCATCTATTTTCCCCTCTAACCACCCCCTGAGACACCAAAAATCACCTCCTGTCACCCCTCCTAGCACTCCTATCCAACAGATCAGGCCCAATACAACCTGTCATGTAAGAGGCCACCCTGCTTATGACCAGTTCCACAAAATTTTCCCCCTCATAGACCACCTGCCATCAAAATTTGCAGATGCTCATACACCTGAACAGTCATTTTGAGACATTTGGTTTCCAGGCTACTCACGGTTTTGGGCCCGTAAAATGCCAGGGCACTAGGGCAGTATAGGAACTCCACAAGTGACCCCTTTTTAGAAAAAAGACACCCCAAGGTATTCTGTTAGGTGTATGAAGCATTCATAGAAGATTTTATTTTTTTGTAAAAAGTTAGCGGAAAAAATTTGTATTGTTAAAAAATAAAATCTTCTATGAACTCACCATACTCCTAACGGAATACCTTGGGGTGTCTTCTTTCTAAAAGGGGGTCATTTGTGGGGTTCCTATACTGCCCTGGCATTTTAGGGGCCCTAAACCGTGGAGAGTAGTCTTGAAACCAAATGTCGCAAAATGACCTGTGAAATCCTATAGGTACTCATTGGACTTTGGGCCCCTTAGCGCAGTTAGGGTTCAAAAAAGTGCCACACATGTGGTATCGCCGTACTCAGGAGAAGTAGTATAATGTGTTTTGGGGTGTATTTTTACACATACCCATGCTGAGTGGGAGAAATATCTCTGTAAATGGTCAATTGTGTGTAAAAAAAAATCAAAAAATTGTCATTTACAGAGAGATTTCTCCCACCCAGCATGGGTATGTGTAAAATACACCCCAAAACACATTATACTACTTCTCCTGAGTACGGCAAAACCACATGTGTGGCAATTTTTTGCAGCCTAACTGCACTAAGGGGCCCTAAGTCCAATGAGCACATTTAGGCTTTACAGGTGTGCTTACAATTTAGCACCCCCAAAAATGCCAGGACAGTAAACACACCCCACAAATGACTACATTTTGGAAAGTAGACACTTCAAGGTATTCAGAGAGGAGCATGGTGAGTCCGCGGCAGATTTCATTTTTTTTTTGTCGCAAGTTAGAAGAAATGGAAACTTTTTTTTTCTTTTTTTTGTCACAAAGTGTCATTTTCCGCTAACTTGTGACAAAAAATAAAATCTTCTATGAACTCACCATGCCTCTCAGTGAATACTTTGGGATGTCTTCTTTCCAAAATGGGGTCATTTGGGGGGTATTTATAACATCCTGGAGTTTTAGCACCTCATGAAACATGACAGGGGGTCAGAAAAGTCAGAGATGCTTCAAAATGGGAAAATTCACTTTTGGCACCATAGTTTGTAAACGCTATAACTTTTACCCAAACCAATAAATATAGGCTGAATGGGTTTTTTTAATCAAAAACATGTTTGTCCACATTTTTCGTGCTGCTTGTATACAGAAATTTTACTTTATTTGAAAAATGTCAGCACAGAAAGTAAAAAAAAAAATCATTTTTTTGACAAAATTCATGGTTTTTTTGATGAATATAATAAAAAGCAAAAATCTCAGCAGCAATCAAATAGCACCAAAAGAAAGCTGTATTAGTGACAAGAAAAGGAGGTAAAATTCATTTAGGTGGTAGGTTGTATGACCGAGCAATAAACCGTTAAAGCTGCAGTGGTCTGAATGGAAAAAAAGGCTCTGGTCCTTAAAGAAAACCTGAACTGAAAATTAAAAGTCAAAATAAGCATACACAAGTCATACTTACCTTCCATGTAGTCTACGCCTCAGTGTCTTTCTCCTCTCCTGCGTCACTGTGATCAAGGGAATTTTCCGTCCTAAATTTTGAAAATGGTCATTACCCATAACAGCTTTCTGGTCAGCACACAGTTAAACTGTAACATCACCCACTTGAGCCATAGGGAAACATGGACAAAACCGGGTACATCAGTATTCCTCTCAGCTATAACTGACAGCAACTGATATTTTACTGACAGCAACTGATATATTTCAGATCTGACAAAATGTTGTCAGAACTGAAAGGGATCATTGTCAGAAGAAAATGGTGAGCTTCTGAGAGGAACTGATGGCAAGGTAAACTATGCAATGTTCATTTGAAGTTACCTCATGTGTTTATTTTAAATATTTTTACTCAGTACAGGTTCTCTTTAAGGGGTTTTATGACTGCAGTCCTTAAAGAGACACTGAAGCGAAAAAAAAAATATGATATAGTGAATTGGTTGTGTACTATGAATAATTACTAGAAGATTAGCAGCAAAGAAAATATTCTCATACTTTTATTTTCAGGTGTATAGTGTTTTTTATAACATTGCATCATTCTATAATATGTGCAGATTACACAACACTCAGCATTCAAAATGAGTCTTTCAGAGCAGTCTGTGAAGTAATGACCTCTCCTCTAGCAGAGAAAAAGTAAACAGGTCATTTACAGTTGAGATAATAAAAGTCAGATAACAGCCCTCTCCACGACTAACTTAGTCGGAGAGCTTAATGGCTCGTTTGCATAGAGATAACAACTGGAGTTTCTCAACTCTTCCTGTACTGGAAACAATTAGACTGATGTATCTGATCTTAATGTTTTATTTCTGAGCTGTACTACACATACAAATCATAATATCATCATTTTTTTTTCGCTTCAGTGTCTCTTTAAGTGGTTAAAGGATCGGAACAAAGTTTAGAGTCAAACAAACACATTTTTTAGTAGAGAAATATATATATTTACATAGAAAGAAGGACAAATGAGGAGGAAAGAGGGACAGAGGGACAGGGCTCCCAAAGAGGGACTGTTTCTCCAAAACAGGGACAGTTGGGAGCTATGCATCAGTTTTTCATCCTGTTCCGTTCATTCCATTTTTGTGTCACAACACACTTGGTACCTGTCACCTCCATGTTCTCGTTCCTCTGCTGCCACAGTTCGAATCCTCTGCCTACTAAAAACGCCAGTATACAGCTCCCAGAGACCCTGTAGAAGCACTAGGCTCTTATTGGTTTGCATAAAACCAATGGGAATCCTCCCTTAGCACCAGCTTGAAAGAGACTCGGTCATAAAGGGCATTGGTCAGAAATTCAGAATTGAGAAAGTGAAACCAAAGAAAAAAAGTAGAAGCTACAAGGTTTGTATGGAGGGTAACCTATTTGCATGCTTTTCACCAATCACAGCCTCTACTCATAGTTCTAGAAGGTGTGTGCAGGAGTGAGCACTCTCATAACAATTAGACGGCACAGATCCAATGGCCTGCCTGTGACTCATTCTCCCCTTACCTACCATATCCTTACCCTCCTATTATGGCCACACACTTTAACCCTTTCCATATCTGACCTTGGCGTTTTCTAGTTTACAGTAAGACCGATGTTGGATAAAGTCTGACAGGGAAATATGGATGCCACTATTGGCTCTGTTGCTGAATAAATTCCAGCACAGTGTCAGCCCCTTTAGGTCAAAGTGTCAGACTAAAAGTGCCCATACATCAGATGATGTATGGGCACATCGACCAAGAGACATATTTCTCTCTGATTGGAGAGAGATCAGTTGGCTGCACATACATTGCAGGCTGATTCCTGATGTATTTCAGCATGAAATCTCTCAGGGATCGGCCTTGTGATGCCGCATCCGGTGCTGTCCTCCCTAATGTAAAATGTGCCCCTCCCATGCAGTATACTTTACCTGTCGGTGCCTGCCGCTGGCTACGCCCTCATACACGCACCCCACGTGGTTGCTGGCTTCCTTAACTACTTAAGGACCGAGGTGATTAAAACCTACGCCCTGTTTTGGTGGTTACCCGGCTGGCAGGGCATAGATTTCAATCACCGCCGCAGCGCGCACCAGCCATTTCCGTTGCTCCCTGCCGATCTTGCCGCTGAATCCCCGCCGTGTCCCGCCACAGCTCACTGGCTCTGCCTGTCTCTATGACGGCCGAGCCCCGTGAGCCAGTCAGGAGCCTATTTCATTGGCTCCTGGCCATGTTGATCAACGTAAGCAGCTCCCATTGGCTTACACTGATAGACACGGTCAGGAGTCAATAAAAGCTTCTCCTGACCAGCTCACATGACTCTGCCGTCATAGAGATGGCAGAGTGTATGTGAGGAGGATCCCGGCGTGCGGCGGGTATACCGTCTGCGGTCTCTGGTCCTTAAAGTGAACCAGAGACGAAGCACCCTTATGTATTTTACCATATATATCAGTGGGAACAGTAGAGAAAACACCTACCATGCTTTCTGTTTCATTCTGCACTGCACAGCTTGTTTCTTATCAGACCTGATACAATCCCTGACTGAGCATTCAGTCTGGCTTTGCTATAATGACTCAGCTATAATGATTCCTGAGCAGAGCCAGCAGGGGGCAGGCTTGGACTTGAAAAGACATGAGAGAACACAGACTGAGCTATAAATATTCCTGAGCAAAGCCAGACTGAATGCTCAGGGGGGGATTTTATCAGGGCTGATTAGAAGCAAGCTGTGCAGTGAAGAATGAAACAGAAAGCAAGGTAGGTGTTTTCTCTAATGTTCCCACTGGTAAAATACATGACGGTGCTTCATCTCTGGTTGGCAGAGACCGCTGGAACTTAAGTGGTTAATGTGGGCACGTGTGTCACTGTAACCAGGTGGTACACATGTATGGGGGCGGAGCCCAGAGGCAGTGGCGGGCACCAACAGGTAAAGTATACTGTGCATGGGACACATCATACACTGGGGGGGGCATCACCGGGAGTTCCGTCGCATTCGTCGCCTGTCCCGATATCGCACACCGTTACTGCCGCGTGCACCCGGTCGATCATGCCGGCCCTACATCTTGTAGCGTGTCCGATCGACACATGAGACCAACTTCTGCCCAACTAAATGCTCTTAACTGCATTAATCCGATTAATAATTAATCCGATTATAATAATCGAAATGAATGATCGACCGGGCGCCAAGTCTCCTGATGATGGCCACCTTAAATCCGACACTTTGATCACCACTGGCTGTATCCTTTGCTGCTGTGCCACGTATTTAAAATTCTTACATGGGCGCATGTGTCCTCCCTGCCAGGGGCACCATCGCTGGATTCAGCCCGGAACGACATCAGCCTATGTGGAACAAAGTGTCAAAGTCTGACACTTTGATCCCCTTTGGTACCACACTGTGGGCCAGATTTATCAAAGCATTACCGGCAGTTTTTTCTTCTTAAACTGCTCTAACCAGCAGGGGAACTGTTCTGCATGATAGTAAGAAACTTCTTAAATCCTACATAATAGTGGCAGTTTAGCGTGGATTTCTAGAACTGCGCTACAGTTAAGAAAAGTGCAAATCCATCCCTAAACTGTCACAGATGAAGAAGTGCTTATTAGCAGTTCTACAGATAATGCAGCAGTGCAGGCTAGGCATGATTTGTGAATTGTGAAGGGCTCCTCCCCCCTGCTGCCAGGTGTCCTGTGAAGCTGTTCTGTGCTTAACCCTTCCAGTGCTGAGCATTGATGCAATACAACAGATGTATTGGTTACCTCAGCAACAGCAATTCCCCTCACACACTGCACTGTCTGGGAAACCCTCCTAACTCCTCCTATTTAAGAACAGTTTAAGAAGGAATCTGCACTAGTGATATTTTAAAGATGTCTGAGACAGTTCTGCATAGATTTCTAAAAACCTGCCAATATTTTGTCTCAGACACCCTTGTTAAATGTCCCCCTGTGCCACATAATAGTGTTATTACATTGACGCATGGGGTTGGAGCTACAGCACAGGAGCTGGCACCATTCCCCTCCCCTACACTGATGCTGGGTCTCTTTCTCCCGCTAGTGCGAGGAGGTAGAGACCTGGCCAGATCCCTGCCGCTTTGCACATTCGCAATCACCCCCCCCAACACATTGGAAAAAGTAAGTGCTAGGGGAATATGGGTGATTGCTAAGATGGATTGGAAAGGGTTAAGATGTGAGCATTTTGATAAAATTATCCCATATATGCAAAATCAAATGGTAATTTTAAGAACAATTGACTAAGCAAGCCATGCACAGAGTGGATTTTTTGGCAGATTCTGAAGGAAACTGTTTGAGTTGGTATTTACTTCCTCTTTACCAACCAAAAATATTTTGGTTCATCGGGAAAGTTATCGGGAAAGATGGCAGTCTTCCCTTCAGCAGAACGGGGCGTGGCATCCACATTGCTTTGTACTGAATCCAGCTATAGGTAGCTAGTAAAGACGGCAGTCTGATCAATAATCGATCAGATATCTTCTTAAAGCAAACCTGAAATGAAAAAAAAAAACACCTTATAATAAAATGAATTGTATGTGTAGTATGGATAAGAAATAGAACATTAGTATCAAAGAAAAGAGTCTTATATTTTTTTTCAGTTAGTAGTTTATTTTATAACATTCATACTGTCACATTTGCAGTTTTAAAACCACACTCTGTATTTTAAGCTATAAAACAAAGCAGAAATAATGACTCTTTGAACTTTCCTGCAGTAAAACCTTGTCTCAAGCTGTCTCTCACAGTTTCTTGGCTGTTTAAGTGTTTCCTTCAGAAAACAGGACTGTAATCGACCAAGAGGGCCGAAGAGCTAAGGGAAGCTCTTTTCCATAGATAACTGAAGTTTGTTAACTCTTCCTGTACTGGAAAACAGTATGAGACTCTTTTCATTGCTACTAATGTTCTTTTTCTTGGTTGTACTACATATACAAATCATTATCTCATAAGCTTATTTTCACTTCAGGTTTGCTTTAAATCTAACTGTAAATGAGGGGTCCTGTGTGATAAATCAATCTTATTTCAGAATACCGTTTGTTTCTCGAATCGGCCAGCTATCGTCTCCTGTGTATGGCTAACATTATCTGCAATTGTTCTTCCAATAGCTATTAGGCAATCAAATTATTGCTATTAGATGCTTTAGAGATCATTTTTAAAATCAATAGCATAAAATGATTATCACATTACAATATATAAATATGTGGCCAGAATAACATTGTCATTCTGCAAGTCCTGTTCATGTTTTTGTCATGTTTTTGTTTCCCTCTCATTGGCAATTTGCAACAGCTGCTAAGTTATTGTACAGCACTTTATACAGGCGAAACTCGAAACATTAGAATATCATGCAAAAGTCCATTTATTTCAGTAATTCAACTTAAAAGGTGAAACTAATATATGAAATAGGAACCATTTGCAGGTGTTTTGGATTAATTAGCTGAGTCTGACACTTTGAGCCGAGAGTATTGTGTATTTTCACAATATTCTAATGTTCTGAGATTTAGATTTTTGAGGTTTTCATAACCTGTAAGCCATAGTCCTCAAAATTATAACAAATAACGGTTTGAAATACCTCGCTATGCAAGTCAGGAGTCTATGTCATATATTAGTTCCACCTTTTAAGTTGAATTACCGAAAAAAAAGGACTTTTGCACGATATTCGAATTTTCGAGTTTTACCTGTATTAGAAAAATAAAGGATATATAATAATAATAATAATAATAAACTGCTCTTTATGCTACACTGCCTATCAAAAGTTGTGAAACATCATCTTTTAAAATATCCAACACAGACTGTAAGTATTAGCTTATGTTTTTGTTGCTTATGTCTGTGCAATAAACTAAGTAATTACAGTAGATGTTATGACAAGGAACAATATTTACACATGCAGATAGGTCTACAAGAACATAATAAAAAGTGAAACTACCTTCATCAAATGATTCTCCTGGACAGCTATAGCTGCGTTACATTCTCTCTGAAGCCAAACTTATTTTAACATTCGCCTGAAGTGCTTTGTCTTGTATCTTGTAAGAGTCAGACCCTCAACGTTGTTATTGGCTGTTTGAAAATTTCCCTTCAACCTCCAGTTCCCTCCAGATGTAGTTCATTTTTCTCCATATTCATTTTGAAGCGTTTCAAATTAAAGATATACAGACTGGCAAAGGGTTTTCAGGCATTAGAAATCGTGCTCCACGTGAACAAAGTCACTAAAGTCAATGGGAATCGACCCCCCCCCCAAAAAATGTCTAGGTATGGAAGTGGCAGCTTCTGTCTTGTTGGTACCTTGTCAGGAATATAGTAAACATCACTGATAAGCAAATTACAGCCATAAAAGTTTTGCTGGTAGAATACAACTTCTGAGGGCAAGGAGAGATAAAAAATACATGAACTATTGACCTTGTTCTAACTCTGGGGCACTTAATAGGCTGCTACTGAATAGAGAGAGTAAAACATTCAACTTATTTTGTAAATGTTTAAATATCAAAAGAAAACCCTGGGATATTTAAAAAAAACATTTTTAGGAGTAGGAGGATAAATATAATTGTTTATTTCATTAGATTATTTTCACCTCGGGTTCACTTTAAAACACCATTTTTTTTTGCACCCTTCGCATAAATAGACAGAGACACACAAGAACTAGGTATGCTGTACGACCTGACAGCCATTTTGCAGGTTCCCCTTCTTCATAAGAGGCCACAAGTGTTTTGTGGCCTCTGACGAAGTGGGGGAACCACGAAACGCCAGGCTGCACAGCATACTCTGTTCTTGTGTGTCTCTCGATTTATGCTAAGGATGAAAAATAAAAGTGTGTTTTTAACAATACCCTTAGATTGGTACCTGAATGCTAGGTGTCTATACCTTTGTGGGTAGTCTTAAAGAGAAACCGTGACCAAGAATTGAACTTCATCCCAATCAGTAGCTGATACCCCCTTTTACATGAGAAATCTATTCCTTTTCACAAAAGGATCATCAGGGGGCTCTGTATGGCTGATATTGTGGTGAAACCTCTCCCACAAGAAACTCTGAGGACCATGGTACTCCTGGCAGTTTCCTGTCTGTGAACCTCATTGCATTGTGGGAAATAGCTGTTTACAGCTGTTTCCAACTGCCAAAACAGCAAGCAGTAGCTACATCACCTGCCAGCAGTAAAAACGTCATCATGTGATAAATGTCAGAATGTAAATCAAGGATTTTAAAGATTTTACAATGGGCAAACACTGACTAAATCATTTATACATAATTATTGTAAAAATGAAGCACTTTTTTTTTGTTTGTGGTGATGTCTCATTTGAGAGTAAAGTTGGCAAAAAATAGGCACCAATTTTTTGGCGAACAAGAGTTAGAGTCCGGTGTTTCAAGTAATCGGAAGATATATTGGTATATATGTAAATACAAGGAGCTGCCGAGCTCTTGGTCACGCTTTAATGCGCTTAAAGAACAACTATCAAAGAAACTGTGTTTCTGTTACCCCTGTGTTTCTGTTATATAGTTTACAGACTTTTTAGTTTTAGTCAGCAACACTTTAAAGCTTTTCAGATGTCTCTCAGCATAGACAGGGCCGGATTTGTCCTTTCCAGCACCCTAGGTCAGTTGTCACCAACCGCCCCCTCCTCCCCCCCATTCTGTCCAACTCTGACTAGTTTGAACGGGCTCCCCTCTGTTTTGCTGCTTTGCCTCCTGTTCAACAAAGAAGCAGTGCATGCTCTGCCCACTCTATGTAATTTTGCGTTCCTGTCTGCATGCAAATGATGCTCATGTATGAGCAGCACTTGTCAAGTACGCATACCCATAACACTCCCAGTACATCTGTACAGGAGTGCGAAATTACAAGGAGTTTGAGTGGACAGAGCTGCTTTTTTGACCTGTGTGCGATGGTGATGGCAGCACAATGCAGAGAAGTCCATCCAAAACAGAACAGGTAAGTAGAAGGATCCCAAACTACACACACTGCCATAGATGTAGTGTAATGCTAGGTACACATGATGCAATTTACTTTACTGTCAGGTCGATTATTTCCATCATGTCTGATCTGATTTCCGATCAATTTTTTGATTAATTTGCTGTTCACTTCTATGAAAAATAATTCAGAAAATTGATTGGAAAGCAGATCGGACATGTTGGAAATAGTCGATCTGACAGTAAACCTGTCAGAAAATTGCATCGTGTGTACCTAGCATAAGCTCAGGTGAACTTTACACAGTGACAATTTAGTACTTAAGACAGGTCTTAAAATCAGTCAGCAGAAAGTTTTGTAACAGAATAACACTTTTTTTTGGCTAACCAAAAGAAAAAGTGAGCCTTTGGCTAATAAGCCGTATTCAGACTTTGTTCCTGTATACAAGATGTTAGGCACACAGCTATGTATACAGGTAGCAGGAGATGCATTGATTGTTTTGTAAATATAAATAAATGTAACACAGTTGTCATTCTGTTTCAAAACATCGTGCTTTCACTGATGGTCAACACAGTACTTTGCTGGCAAAAAAAAGCCAGGAAAGAGTTAAACTGTAGCACAAAGAATGTTGCTGTCATTCTCTAGGAGAAAAAAAACAAGCCATAAATTAAACAGATCTGAGGTCTTTAACAGCACTGATCTATTAGTAATAAACTAACATCAGTCAGGGAGGAAGAGAGCTGCTAATTCCTGCCCGTGAATGCGTGCTGCATGAAAAAAACTAATCGGAACTCTGCTACTTGAGCCCATATATTTTTCTTCTCGCAGCAGATTGTTTGTCCCCTCTCGTCATACAGGTGACAGCAGATGCTGACTGCCATAACACACACTTTGCACAAGTGAGAGAGATGCAGGGATCGATGGAATTCAGGCAGACCAGTGCAAAGCAGGAGAGGTGATTTACTTTGACATGTGACCTCTTATCTCTCCAAGTCCTTCGCCCTGCTGATTTTTATCACCCTAGGCCATGACCTCTGTGGCCTTCACAGAAATCCGGCCCTGAGCACAGCCTGTGTGAAAAAATGCTTTGTTTACCAGCGGTTTGTAACAAGTTTGTGTCAGTGATCGGTGGGAGGGGGAGGCAGAGCCGAACTGTAACCTGGCTGTAAACTGTTTACTTTAGACTGCATGGCAGAGAGAGAGAGACACACAGCAGCATACAGAGAGAGCTGCAGCAGCTGGTGATTATTTACACACATTTGAAGCTATATTTCTGCTTTCTGTCATTCTGAACACATTTTACTCACAGTATTAGAGCCAGTGAAGATTGTTTCTGTAGGACCCAATCCTCCATAGTAATGCCCACAGTGAAAACTGTTCACTGTAAATGTAATTTTTCTTCACATAAAACATGAAAAAAAAGCCTTTGTATTGCTATTAGCTAGTTATTACTGAAAATATATGTGGCATTTAGAATTTTAGTTAACTTTGATAGTTGTCTTTTAAGCACACCAACTGCGCCAAAGTGTCAACAATCTGGTGAGTCCTACTCTATCTAACCATGCAAAAATGCTGTTTTTTGTTTTTTTTTAGCTTTCAAATGGGAACTATTCCAAAAGCCTAAAGCTGGCCACTAACGGTCCAATTTCTGGCAAAAAATCATTCGAGCAATCAGAAATTCTGATCGGATTGGTTGTAAATAATCTCTGTTGATGGGCTCAATCAATTACGAAAGATTATAAAAACAATCGTCCGATTGAATTTTCGTCTAACCAAAATTTGGATTTTGTTGTTGGATGTGATAGATAGGAAGCAAAGATTGGTTCCTTGGCCACATGGTGGGAACCTTGGCCACATGGTGAGCCATTATTTGGCTTGGCTATGATACAGTGGGGAGGGCAACCAGAAGATTGTGTAGGTTCACTTTAGGCAGCTGTATTTGCAATTTCAAAATATCGTAAAACAAAAAGACTTCCACCACCTCATGTGACTGTGACATATTCCAGTGTTATTCTTCCTCCTGTTCTGATTCTGACAGAAGTTCAACTCCTTGAGCCAAAATCTTCAAACACTGACTCATCAGTCCATAAAACTTTCATTCTTCCCCTGTCCGGTTCTTGGGTATTTTTGCTCACTTTTTTTTTTTATCACAGATATTTTAAATAGCTTGGTTTTTCCAACTATTGAAAGGCAGTGAATCTAGAGTTGCCTGCTCCTTTAATCCGTTAATTTGCTTGACTTTTGATTTGCCGCTTTCAGTTGTGGCAGTTAGTTCAGAGACCTGTTCCTATTCAATAAGCTCGATGTCTCCACTTACCCTCCAGGGAACCAAGAATGGGTCACAGCTGAAATTCTCCCGTCAGCAAGCAACCGATGTAATAGACTCTGGCCTGGAGAGAGCGCGAGAGGTCACCAGGTCATTCATCGCTCCTCCCGGAACCTACGTCATCTTACCCTACACGGAAAACAAGGGACAGGAGTCTGAGTTTCTCCTTAGAATCTTTACCAGGACGGCGCAGGTTGCTGCTGAGTAAGTGCTTTGTAATTGTATATCTTAAAACATATATTTCTCCAGCATAACACTAAAGTCCATGTCTAGTACCGTTAAATAATACAATAATGTCTATCTCCGGTAGGGATGGCAGAACACATTTTGTCGGCGAACGGTTACCAGAGAATGTGCACTACTTGCGAGCTCGCAAGTAGCGCGAATGATGCGGGCAGTTTGCGCATGCCCTTAACTGTCCCATAGTGGCATTTTTTTACCCTTCACCATGAAATCAGGTGTGACAGGATAGTCAATTAGATATAATCACCACCTGGGCCACTCCCCCTTCCTCTATAAAAGACTCGATCCCGATGGACATTTTCATTAAAGCGGCATTGTCACCATAAAAATCTAATTTCAACAGCAACTGGTCTGAGTTTATTAAGTGATAAAGATTCTAATCCTGCATTCAAAACTTGCAAAACTTTTTCTGCTGTTATGGTTTGGAGTTATCACATACTTTAGGAGCACTGGCCCTAGTGCCAAAAAGTGCCAAAAAGTTGAATGCTGGGAGTTCTTTTGAATGCTGGGAGTTCTTTTTATCTATAATCTATTCCTCCTCTTCCATTTATTTCCCTGCCTAGCTGATCACTTGTGTTTACAAGCAAGGCTGAGGAGACTCAGTGATTGGATGTGTAAATAAAAAAAAGACTCTGGGAAGAGGGCAGCTAATGAATACACAATGAGCAAGAGAAAGGAGGGGGGAAAACAAGAGTCAGGGAGGATAGGATGTCAGCATTAGCTTGGCAAGATGGCCACTGCCTAGAATAGGATTTTCTGCTTTTACTTTGTAAAATTCACAGGAATCATTACGTTGATAGCACAATACATCTGTTATGTAAGTAGAAGTAGTATTTATCTACTTATATATGTGTTTTTTATTTCTAGGTTAGCATGGGTGTCGCTTGTTCTTTAAGAATCTTCTTATTACTGATGGCCATGTCTAGGGGAACTCATAGAGCAGCATGTGATTTGTTTGATCAGCTGATAGATTTGCAAAGCAAAGTTCTGATTTGATGTGTTCACATCCTGGTTTAGCACATGATCGTGACTAGCACATCAGAGACTTACATATCTATCACCTGACCAAACTGATCACATGCTTCTCCATGAGTTCTTCTAGACATGACCATCACTACTTCTTATATCGGCACTTGTATTAATACCACCACCAATGCTTTTACAGAAAGCTATCTCTGTTATAGTTTTAATTGCTGAAAACTTCTGTCTTAGGTTTCATGAAACTCAGACAGGATTAAAAGTGGACAACCCATCAGTGAACTCCCATAATTCCTCTGTGTCGTAAGTATTGCAGCTAAGGTCTTTTTAAAATTTTCTTGGGGTTTGCTGCTTGCCCTATCGTGTCATGTGCGTATTGCTCTGGTGCCCCGGGCAACTCACACACCATTCTCCACCATGCCCTGTAACCCTACAGCTAATCCTCCCATGCAGTTGTCCCTCTATAGTCAGCTCTTCTACATTTGCCCATAATCCTTGCCATCCCCATACAATCACTCATGGCCGGATTTCAGGCAAGGCCACATAGGCCATGGCCTAGGGCACCAGGAAAGCAAGGGGCGGGCTGGAGACAGAAGGGTGGTAGTAGAAGTTAGCCTGCTGAACATTCGTCCTGCTACACAGAGTTTGCACATAGCAGTGGGCAGCTACCAACAGCCAGATCTGGCAATCAGGGGATGAAGGGGCAGCAAAGGGCACTTACAGGGATTTCCGAGCTGCTTGCCTCTTACTGAATGTGCCAAGGAGCTTACAATCTAATCCCTGACATCATGTCACTAGCTGTCCTCAGAGGATCTTATAATTTTATCCCAGCCATCACTTCACTAATTGTCCTCAGAGGAGCCTACAATCTGAACCCTGCCATGTTAGGGGGGGGGGGGGGGGGGGAGTTTAGTATACAGTTGTCAGGGGGCAGCTGGTGATAGTGGGCCTTGGGCGTGAAAAAGTACAAATCCGGCCCTGCAATCACTGCTTCTTTACCTACTGTCTCATATCCTAAAGTTCTTATGAGCCCTTGTAACTAGTTCTCTTCTTCCTCCACTCACTGTACCCTTCATCCTTCTACCCTCCAAATGTTAGTACTCGTTTTCCCACTGATATTGAGAGCTTTTTGTGGGGCTATGCTAGATTTCCCTTTTGCAGCTTTCATCTGCCCCTCTTGTTATTACTGGGCTCTAGTGCCCTCCCAATGTACAGAGGATAGCTGCCCCACCCCTCCTCTACAATTAGTCTGTTCTCCACTAGAACATTTTCCACCCTAAAAAAAAGTTGAGGAATAAGGAGTTCACATTATAATCCAGACCTTTTCATTTCTTTGAAACAATGGTTTCCTTATCCGAGGTGGTGCTCTAAGCACCTGCCTAGGTGCTCTATGCCAAGAAATGGCCCTTTAACCAGTTATTTAAGCTTGACTCCTCCACTACTGTCAGGTACACATACTAGAGAGTAAAAGTGATGTAGGAAGGGAGAGAAAGAGTTGGGGTTGGAAGGGAGAGGAAAGGGGGGGGGGGATAAAGTGGTGGAAGGGGGGTTGTGGATCAAAGCAAGAAGAAGGATGAAGTCTTCAGCTACTTCCCTCTCTGCTGGTTGAGGCAGAGGAAGCCAGGATAGTGAGTTTGCTGTCGCTGATTTGATGTCTTGTGAGGTCACCAAGAAAAAAATACATATTGGCCTCAATTTACTAAGCTTAACTCCTGTTATATCACCATGGTGATAACTGTAAAACAGCTCAGACGAGTTATTAAAGGAATACTTAAGGCAAAAATAAAAAATGAGTTTTACTCACCCGGGGCATCCCTCAGCCCCCTGAAGCTGGATGGTGCCCTCGCAGCCCCGCTCCGATCATCCTGTCCCCGCCGGCGGCTACTTCCAGGTTCGGCGACAGCCGCCAACAGGCTGGGAACGCGGCTGATTCTCCGCGTTTCCAGCTGCTATATCACCCTCTATGCTGCTATAGCGTATATATATACGCTATAGCAGCATAGAGGGTGATATAGCAGCTGGGAATGCGGAGAATCAGTCCCCAGCCTGTCGGCGGCTGTCGCCGAACCCGGAAGTAGCCGCCGGCGGGGACAGGACGATCGGAGCGGGGCTGCGAGGGCACCATCCAGCTTCAGGGGGCTGAGGGTTGCCCCGGGTGAGTAAAACTCATTTTTTATTTTTGCCTTAAGTATTCCTTTAAAGACAGGAGTTAAGGTTAGTGAATTGAGGTCATTGTGCATTATTTCTTAGCGTGCCCACTGGTGTCCCAGGTCTTGAAAGTCCCCAACTCCTGTCCCTACTAAAGGGTTATTGACTCCCGTCCTCAACCAAGGGTGGTTAACTCCTGCCCCTAGCCAAAGATAGAAAACATTTTTTCTTAACTAAGGGGGGAAAGGGGTTGGGTTGAATCCTGTTCCTAGCCAAGGATGGTTGCTGTCTCTCCCTAACCAAGGGCAATGATCAATTCTTGGCACTAATGAAGGGTGGTCACCTCCTGTCTCTAAACAAGGGTGGCCAACTGCAGTAACCTTTGAAAGGGTGATACAAGTAAAGAAACATTGTCACCGCTTGCATGCCTCACTAGATGGGTGTGTAATAATAAATGCATTTGTATGAAATATTTTAGATACCAGAGCACTAAGTCAACACCAAGAGACAGTGAACAGAATCTATACAACAATAGAACTACTCTAGAGTAAGTATTTATTGTTAATTCGTGATATAAAACTATTTTTTTAAGAGTAGCTTAATTGAACTGTGACAGCTGACAATCAGACATGTGTGCGGCACCCGGTGATCCCCGACACCCAACCCACGAGCAATCTGTCGGATGGATCTACTTAACCACAGCGACACGCCCCCCCCCATCACATTGTTTGCGCCAATATCCAGCCTGCTGTGTGACATCACACATGCGCCACTCATCATCCTCCTGCATAGCAACACAGCGTGTCATTAGCTACACAGCTGCCATGTGTGTGTTCCATTGATGTTGCCCAAGGGCGATGTGTACGCACCCTATCAAAAGGTGATCAACTCCTGTCCCTAATCAAGAGTGGTCAACTCCTGTCACTAAGCAAGGGTGGCCAACTGCTTCTACCTGTCAAAGGCTGATGATAGTAAATTAACTCTACTAACTCTTGCGACCATAACCAGATAGCACTGTAAGGCTAAGTACCCACGGCCAGATGGATTGGGGATCTCCACCCACAAATGATCATTCTCCAAACCATCTGGTTGAATCTGCTATCGCCGTTGGCGCTGTTGATCCCTGATGTAGCTTCGGCGGAACTAGTAGGATTGTTTGACCACCTTGGCCCTGTTATTACACGCTATTGGTAAGCTCTGCACCCCTCTTAGTTACCCGCTTGACTACTCTCTTATACTTTTACAGTGCTAATCCTCAAATATTTTCTACCCTGGCTGGCTGGATATCTGTTTCTTTATGATATTAACCAGCGCTATGGACTTTCTGTTTTTCCACATTCATTTATTGATTTCCTTGACTTGGTGGTAATCTGTCTTTTTCACTGGATTATTCTATTTTTATTGTTTGCATTTTGTGATTCACATACTGTTTTGCTTATATTGCACTTGCACTTTATGGTCCTTATGATAGGACCTCGTTTCTCAGTATTGCTGCTAAGCACTGTCACTTTTTATGATGATACTATGTACAGTTTTCATGTCAGCATATACACACACACACATATAAACTGGGATCTATGGGCTCGGGGGACCATCTTTGTTGACTCTTGACTCTAAGTGTTTTTAACATATATTTGTTGTTGTTGGCTTAATAAAGATTGCCTATGGCTATGTTGTACTGTCCATGATTTACCAGATTAGAGGGAACTACTTTCTCTCTTGGTTCTTGTATCATTATTAGGTGGGTCTGCAGGCCTAGATTTACCTCACAGGAGCCTATTAGCACAGATGTTCTGGCACCCTAGACTCCGCCCTCCATGAATCTACAAACCCCACCAAACTGTATTGCAAAAGTGCTGGATGCCCCAGTTGTCACTTCTTCCTTACTTCCCTTGCCTGTCATAGGTAGCTACAGGTGCCCCTAAGTATTAGGTAGGCAGAAGTATCCTCAATATTGCGTAGCTAGGGGTGCCCCCAAGTATTAGGTAGCTAGAGGAACCTCAGTATTAAGTACCTAGGGGTGCCCCGACTGAAGGGAGATCTTGTCAGTAGAATGCCAAAAGCACGGCGAGTAACCTCTCATTTACAGTCTTATCAGGGCAGAAGAGAGGTAGGCGCTCAGGGAGGAGAGTGAGCCGCCTTTCCATCTCCAGGCGCCTGTAGGCACATGCCTACAGTGCCTTATGGGAAATCCGGCCCTGTGGGTCGGTGACCCTAGTTCTCTAAATTACTAGTATTCCCTATTGTGAGTTAGTTCCCAGTAGATACAGCTGGGTATGTCTTCAGGCTCATGCTTGAGTTTAATATCACCCTTGGCGCTATCGTAAACGAACTAGTGTAAACAACAATGTTTGATTGGAACAAATCTCATGAATGTCACTGAGGTTCGAAGCGATAATCCGTGATTTAATCCAGCATGGCTGTTGTTCAAAAATTAATGATTGCTGCAGATGTTGTGCGTCATGAAACATTGTTTAACACATTTTTATTAAACCATATTGATGCTTTCCTTGCGTTGAAAGACATCCATGGCTACAATTACTAGGTAATGCCTAATGATGTTGATCCAGGAATTTTATCTGATTGCCATCTGGAGTCGGGAAGGAATTTTTCCCTTTTGGGGCTAATTGGACCATGCCTTGTAAGGGTTTTTTCGCCTTCCTCTGGATCAACAGGGATATGTGAGGTAGCAGGCTGGTGTTGTACTTTATACTGGTTGAACTCGATGGACGTATGTCTTTTTTCAACCAAAATAACTATGTAACTATGTAACTATGTACAATATCGCTGAAAAAAATTGTTTATGGGTATGGGCCTTAGTGGGTATGGGTCTTTAAAAGTGTATCTGTTTTGTTGTGTAATAATTTAAATATCTGGTTGACATTTGTAGATACCAGAACACAAAGGCAGCACCAAGACACAGCGAGCAGAATCTATACAACAACAGCACTTCTCTAGAGTAAGCCAAACTGTGGTGGTGCTTTCATGTTTGATGAAGAAAACATTAAAACTAACACAATTTAATCAATTCTTATCCCTTCTGAGATCATAGTATAAGATGTACAATGATGCTCTTTGGCGTAGTAGAGATATTCAATGAGTTTTATACAGATTTTAGGCAACTTTATGCAGCTTGGACGTAGACCAATCAAATGCAACAGCTGTCTCATAAGTTCGGGAATGAGTTAATGTTTTTTGTCGAAGTAAGAGTTATGCTTTAAGACAGAGTTAAAGGATAACCCAGGTGACAAGTGACAAGATGAGATAGTCATGTGTATGTACAGTGCCAAGCACACAAATAACTAGGCTGTGTAATGAATAGCGACATAGCAGCGGCGGTGAATGGCGTTACCACCGCAGCTGCTTCTGATTCTCTGCCTACCATTCTTCCCTCACCTCGGGCGTCTAGCACGCCGAGGACGGGTGTCTCTGCTGTTCACAGGGGTGCATTAGCGTGTGTGCACGCTCACCATCAGGATCTTTATGCCAGGAGGAGGCGCGTCAGCTGACCGGCTGGTTGGCTGACGTCACAGGGCATGCTCGCCGCCGCTGATTGGTTGAGGTGCGGTGGGCGTGCCTCAGGGGTATCCTCCGCTTCTTAAGCACGGCGGATTCAGTAGCAACTTGTCTGCTGTTGCGAATACTTCATGTTAGCGCTCAGACTTTAGATAAATCCAGAGTGCTTTGATCCGGGAGGAAACCGGGGATTTCACAAAGTGATAGGATTGTTTGATAGCCATAATTATAATTGAAAATTGTATTATCTGTTATGACTCTTGCTCGTTCTGACTATTCTTACTCACAGTGATTTTGTACTTCTGCCCATCTGATCTTGCTGCCGACTCTGCCTGCTATAACCTTCTTGTCTTTGCCTTCTGACTTTGTACCGTATCTGCCAGCCTGTTGCCAAACTCTGCTAGTCTGACTACTCTACTCTCACCAGAGGGCCCTAGTCTCTGGTGAGGGGTCTGGTACTGTTAGTGCCCACCAGCTCCTCTGGTGTGGCATAGTCAAACCTATCAGTACTATTGTTGCACCAAGCACTACACCTATCTACACTCTTTGCTATTGGTTGCCTCCTCAGCTCTTGTATATCTGTATTATAGGTGATTCTACAGATCCCCATATAATCAGGTATATATCTACATTATAGGTGATACTGCAGATCACCTAATAATCAGAACTCTGTTAATGCTGACACCAATCGTTACAGGTTGTGTTCCTTTTTTTCTTTCTCTGCCTGAAAAAGTTAAACATCAGGTATGCAAGTGGTTTCTGCCCAGGTTGGGACTGGGTCAGACTGTAGCATAACCCTCACTGATAAGTAATTACAGCCATAAAACACTTTCCTGTCAGTAAATGGCTTCTGAGAGCAGAAAAGAGATTATAAAAAGGGTCAATAATTCATAGATTTGAGCTCTGGCATACTTCAATGAAGGTGTCATTGAGCAGAGACAATGAAACAGTAAAAACGTAAACACTAGATATAAATATAAAATAAAACTGTGGGATATATTTAAAAAAAGCATTTTTAGGAGACTGAGGATAGATACAATTGTTTTTCTCATCAGTTTATTTTCACCGCAGATGTCCTTTAACGTTAAGGGGAGATGTAAGGGTTACAAGTCAAGAAAGGGTTAATGTTAAGGGGAAAGGTTTGAGTTCAGATTCAGAAAGGGGCCTTCTGATGCAGTAAAAGCAAGTCCTTATGTCCAGATTAGCACACTTAATGGTAATGGCCGCCCGCAAAGTAATCTTTAATAAATGGATCTTTTCTGGTGTCCCAACAGTGTGGGATGTTAAAGAAGAACTTATTCATCTCTTTAGAATGGACAGATTGGAGGCCTTGCTACATAAGGACAAAAAAACAAAAAAATTCTTTAAAACCTGGAGACCGTTTATTACAAAGACCTTTTCTAAAAAAGAAATAATTGAGGTGGTATTACCTTTCAAAGATACAAAATGGTATTTAACAGAACATTTGTCTGGCACATTAGGACAGCTAAAGGTGACATAGGTGTTTATCTTATAAAAGTTTGGAACCAGAGACGACGAGGGAGGGTGGGAAGGCCGGGGGGAGAGGGAGGAGGGAACGGGGTTAAAAAGGTTTTGTCCAATAAGGGCATATCTGTCGGACTAAGGTGGAGTCTTAACAAACGTTTAACGGAGCCTTAATCTGGTAATAAATTTAAAAGATAAGGAAGTAATTTCATATTCCATCTGACTTTGATATAACACCTGGTAACTATGTAAATTTTAAGTGTCTGTTGGACAAACTGAAAACCAAATAAAAATTTGTTTTAAAAAAAAAAAAAAAGCAAGTCCTTATTTGAGAAATGACAAGGCTGTCAGAAAGTAGTGAGCCAAAAATTCGCCAGCACACACTCACTGGGAAAATGGAAAGAAACTTTTATGGTTAACTCCGCCTTTCCAGATCCGGGATCGAAATTGCAAAATCTATTGAGGAACCCGGAATGTCAAAAAACTGCCTGTCATCACTAATCACTAATTTGTTAAGGCTTGTTAATAATCTGCTCCAGGTGTTCTGCGTACAGTGAGTTGGAATTCATTCCCCAACCCTTGCACAGCAGAGAAGAAGATAGCAACAGACAACAGTTGCCCGTCTTGGCTTCATTTTTGCCATATGGAAAGAAGCAGCACCAGGGCAAAGGACTGAGTCTTAAGTTATGTTTACGCATTACCTTCTCTCTGTCTGCTGGTTGGGGCCACTAAAGATCACTAAAGCCATGATAAATTATGTTGGTTTGCTATTGTTAATCAGATGTCCAAATCCCAAATTAAGGCAATGAAATATCACCAAGAAGAATAATGTGTACTCTATATTCATTCCACCCACTTGTGCCTCAGGTCTTTCCGGTCCCCAATCAAGAATGGTCAAAACCTGTCCCTAACAAAGGGTAGTCAACACCATAACAAAGTGGTCAACTGCTGCAACCTGTCAAAGGCTGATAATAGTATATTAACTCAACTAACTCTTACGTGCATCAGCAGATAACATTATTCAAAGTATTTATGTGTTGTTATATTATAATTCAAATATCTGTGTGACGTTTGTAGATACCAGAACTCAAATGGAGCACCAACACACAGCGAGCGGAATCTGTACAACAACAGCACTTCTCTAGAGTAAGCCAAACTGTGGTGCTTTCATGGTGGATGTTAAAAACATTGAAACTAACACAATTTAATCAATCCTTACACTTCTGAGATCATGGTGTGGGGTGGATAGTATGTGTTTTCCTGCCAAACCTTGATTTTCGCAAGAAAACTACAAGGTCTGTTTTTGAGGCATGTCCCCACAAGTTACCATGACCTCCGTGGCTAATTTGGTGATGGCATGTCTGGGATCTTTCGAATGAGTCAGCGCCATAGACTTCAGTGCAAAAATAGGACTGAAATGTTATGGCTAATTCAGGATTTCTAGATTCAGGATCAGAATGGCGAAATATAACAATGTTGAAATCCCCCCCTCCCCCCCCCCCCCCCCTTTCCTCCTCTATCTTCAATCCCTAATTTACCAAGGTCTTTTAAACTGCTGCAGCCGCTCTGCATACAGAGGGTGGGAACATTCCCCCCTCCAAACCCTGGCAGAGAAGAAGGTGTTAACTAGCAAAAGCCCCATCTCAGTTTCTTCTCCAGTCTTGTTAAATGGAAGACACAGTACCACAGGGTTGAAGGCAATGTCTATAACTAATGCCCCTTCCTGTTGTTTGTGCAATTTGAGGTCACTTAGTGAGAAGGAAGCCATGATATTTGTTTATCTGTTGTTAATCTGATGTCCCAAACCCACTAAAGGCACTGAAGCATCACCAAGAAAAATAATACATACTTTAGGTGCCCACTGGTGCCCTGGAGCTTTCAGGTCAATTTCTCTCTCTAACAAAGAGTGGACAACTCCTGTCCCTAACCAAAGAGGGTCAACAGCCGTTCCTAACCATGGATGGTCAATTGCAGCAACTTCTCAAAGGCTGATAACAGTATATAAACTCTACTAACTGTTTTTAGATACCAGAATGCAAAGGCAGCACCAAGACACAGCAAGCAGAATCTGCACAATGGCACTTTTCTGGAGTAAGCCAAACTGTGGTACCTTTATGCTGGATGATAAAAACATTGAAACTAACACAATTTAACCAATTCTTACACTTCTGAAATCATGGTGTGAGGTGGACAGGACAATAATATTCTTTAAATAAGTGTTTTCCTGCCAAACCTTGATTTTTGCAACTACAAGGTCTGTTTTTGTGGCATGTTCCCACAAGTGACTGTAACCTTCAGGGCTAATTTGAGGATAATGGCATGTTTTGGATCTTTCGGATGAGTCATAAACTTCAGTGCACAAATAGGACTGAAATGTTATGGCTAATTCAGGATTTCTAGATTCAGGATCAGAATGACAAAATTTGTGGACCCCCACCTACACACACACACATGCACGCACGCACGCACGCACGCACGCACGCACGCACGCACGCACACACACACACACACACACACACACACACACACACCGCTTATCTCCACTCCCTAATTTACCAAAGTTTACTAACCTGCTGTAGCCACTCTGCATGCAAAGGATTTGGTAACACTTCTCCGAGGCCAACTCATGGCAGAGAAGAAGGTATTAACTAGCAAAAGCCCTATCCCAGTTTCTTCTTTAATCCTGTAAAATGGAAGACACAGTACCAGGGTAGAGGACAATGTCTATAACTAATCCCTGTTGGTTGGGGAAATTTGAGGTAACTCAGTGTGGAGGAAGTCATGATATTTGGTTTTCTGTTAATCTGATGTTCCAAACTCACTAAAGGCACTGAAGCATTACCAAGAAAAATATGGACTTAAGGTGCCCACTGGTGCCCTGGAGCTTGCAGGTCAACTTCTCTCTCTAACAAAGAGTGGTCAACTCCTTTCCCTAACCAAAGGTGGTCAACACCTGTTTCTAACCATGGGTGGTCAACTGCAGCAACCTGTCAAAGACTAATCATAGTATATAAACTCTACTAACTCTTGCATTCATCACCAACTAACATTTGTATAAGTTTTTCTGCCATGCTATGTTATATTTAAAATATCTGTATGATGTTTGTAGATACCAGAACTCAAAGGCAGCACCAAGACACAACGAGCAGAATCTGTACAACGGCACTTTTCTGGAGTAAGCCAAACCATGGTTCTTTCATATTTGATGAAGAAAACATTGAAACTAACAGAATTTAATTATTTCTCACACTTCTGAGATTGTAGTGTGAGGTGTACAGTGAAAGTTTTTGACAAGATGGAGTAGGGATAGTAAGAGTATTACACTGACTTTAGGTAACTTCACGCAGTCCATATTTTCACTGTCAGTTTAAATTGTAAAAGTTTCTCAGACTGATTTGGTAAGAACCTACTGTAGATTGGAGTATAAGCTAAAAATATGCCACAATCCCAACCCTACCAGGATTAAAAATGCATTTTCTTACCAAAATTTGAGAATTGTAGTTTGCAAAAACTGTTTTTTTGGTGATGATAGCATGTTTGGAGCTTTTCAAAAAGCCAAAAATTCACTGCCGGGCACTTCATTGGAAAAATGGAACTTACCGGTAAATGTTATGGATGATTCAGGCTTTCCAGATTCCAGGCTTCCAAGGGTTGGGGATCGGAATTGCAAAATATTTTCTGGAAACCAGAATGCCGAAAACCCACCTCTCATCTCTAGCCCCTAATTTGTGAAGGCTTGCTAGTCTGCTCTAGGCATTCTACATACAGTAAATTGGAATTTGTCCCCCAACCCTCACACAGCCGAGAAGAAACAGGCAATATCTATACCCCTGCCCCTGTCTCGGCTTCATGTTTGCCATATCAAAAGAAGCAGCACCAAGACAGAGGACCATCTACAGCAACCTTCTACCCTCCCTCCAAGCTTCGGGACCACTAAAAGTCACATAGGTCATAGGAAAATATTGGGCGTGTTGCCATTATTACAATGTCTTAATCTCAACTAAAGGCACTGAAATATCACCAACAAATATACCACATAGTGTACATTCTTTCTTAGTGTGTCCACTGGTGTTCCAGGTCTTGATGGTCCCTAACCAAGAGTGGTCAATTCTAGTACCTAACCAAGAGCAGCCAACTCCTGTCCCTAACCAACGGTTGTCAACTCCTGTCCCTAACAAAGGGTGACCAACAATCAAATGCTGATGTAGTATATTAACACTACTAACTCTTGCATGCAACACCAGATAACATCCTTAGAAGCGTGCCTTGCTATGTTATAATTAAAATATCTGTGTGATGTTTGTAGATACCAGAAAACAAAGTCAGCGTCAAGACACAGTGAGCTGAATTTGAACGGCAAGAGCACTTCTCTAGAGTAAGCCACATTCTGCAACCTGTCAGAGTAAAAGTAAAGCAACTCTGGTACCTCTTACATGCATCACTGGATACTATTTGCTGCTAGAAGTGTATCTACCTTGCTATTTAATAACTCAAACATATGTCTGATCTTTTTAGATCCCAGAAAAGTAGAACAACAAGAAACAGTGAGCAGAATGTAAACAACACAAGGGCTTCTCTAGAGTAAGCCAAACGGTGAAGCATTCATGTTTTGATAACAGATGAAAAAGAAAACATTTCAGTTGTTCTCAGGGGACTGTTGTTGAGATTGTACGATGAGGCGTACAGCGATAACGTTTGTGCTGGTTGATTGTTGGAGAAAAGCACAGATCACAACAAGAGATCAGGCAAACATCACTTTTTGAAAGGACCTGCTATCAGGTCACACTGGGTTGTGCATTTTTGCCATTTTGCGTTCCTTGTACATCTAATGAATTCTGGTGGTGTCCCTTTTTTTCTGGGCAGTATTATGTTTTCATACTACCCAGTGGTAATCTTAATTTTAAACTGGGATAACCAAATAACACAGAATAGATTATGGAAACTAGATTCCAGGTTGCTAAAAGAGTGAGGGCCAGTATTTAAATGTGTTTTTTTTTTCCATGGCTAGAACACAATGAGGGTGGGGGGCTTGTCTGTCTGAATTTTTATAAAAATGACAATGTCTTTTTTGTGACATGTTTGTGTGACAAAATTCTGATGCTCATCTCTAAATCCTTAATTTGCTAAAATTTGCTAATCTGCTGCAGCCTCTCTGCATACAGTGGGTGGGATTGGAACAAATCCCCTGTCCACCACATAGCTAAGAAGAAGGTATTAACTATCAAGAGCTATTCCCCTGTCCTAGCTTCAGTTTTGCCAAATGGAAGAAGAAGCAACAGGGCAGAGGACAGTGATTGCTGGTTGGGGCCACTTGGAACAGAAGACACCATGATATTGGGGTTGCTGTCCTTAACTCATTGCCTTAAACCCAACTAAAGGCACTGAAATATCAAAAATAATATGAATGTTATCTTTCGTCGTGTGCCCACTGGTGCCCCAGGTCTTTTAGGTCCTTAACCAACTGCTGACCCTAACCAACGTTGGTTAACTACTGTCCATAACTTAGCATGGTCAACTGGTGTCCCTACCCAATGGGGGCCAATGGCTGTCCCAAACCAAGGGTGGTCAACTACTGTCTCTAACTAATGGTGGTCAACTCCTGACCCTAACCATGGGTGGTCAACTGCTGTCCCAAGCTAAGTGTGCACAACTGCTGTCTCTAACCAAGGATGGTCAAGTCCTAACCCTAACTAAGCATAGTCAACTGCTGTCCCTAACCAAGGGTGGTCAACTCCTGTCTCTGATCTAACCACCTCTTTCATGCATCATTGAAAGCTATCTAGTTATCTATAAAAGTGTATCTGCCTTGCTATGTAATAATTTAAATATTTGTTTGACCTTTTAGATACCAGAACACAAAGGCAACCCCAGCATACAGCGAGCAGAATCTCTACAGCAACAGTGCTCCTCTAGAGTAAGCCAAACTGTGGTGCATTCATGTTCGATTAAAGTAAAACATTGCAAGGAACACTGAAAGAAATACAATTTAAACACGCTAACCAATTGTGCCACAGAGACTGTGTACCACAAAGACTGTGCATGCAGTTGCTGTTGAATGATTTTATGGGGATGTATGTGTGTCTTTTGGAGGGAGGAAGTAAGTCTGCTCCAAGAAGTTTCAGCATGTAGTGTTGGTGGTATAATGGTTAGGATAGCAGCCTACAGAGCGGTAGGCCTGGGTTCTATTCCTGGCCAATGTGAGTTGACTTTTGACATACTACAAATCCTTAAGCAAGCTCATTTTTCTCTTGGATATATCATAATGGTACATGCTAGGCTGGCTTCAGCATGTAGCATTGTAGTGCGTTGTGTTGGTGGTATAATGGTTAGGATAGCAGCCTACAGAGCGGTAGGCCTGGGTTCTATTCCTGGCCAATGTGAGTTAGCTTTTGACATACTACAAATCCTTAAGCAATTTTCTCTTAGATATATCATAATGGTACATGCTAGGCTGGCTTCAGCATGTAGCACTGTAGTGTGTTGTGTTGGTGGTATAATTGTTAGGATAGCAGCCTACAGAGCGGTAGGCCTGGGTTCTATTCCTGGCCAATGTGAGTTGATTTTTGAGATACTACAAATGCTTAAGCAAGCTCATTTTTCTCTTGGATATATCATAATGGTACATGCTAGGCTGGCTTCAGCATGTAGCGTTGGTGGTGGTATAGTGGTGAAGTGAGCTACCTACCATGCACTCAGACCTGGGTTCAATTACCGGCCAAGGTATGTAAGCTGGCTTTTGAAATACTACAATTCCCTGGAATACAAGACCCTCCTCCCTCCGAGAGGAGAGAGAGAGGGAGGGAGTAATATAAGGAACAACAATCAGCTAGGAACAAGCCTACAAGACCCTAACTAAACTCTCCCTAGCAGAGTCTGTCAGCAGCTGTCCCTTAACTAATTACTGTATGCAGACGAGTGAGTAAAATGACAGGAGAACCTTGCCTTTTATAAGGGGGGGGGGGGGGCTCCAGGAGTGAGTGTAGTCTGATTGGTGACAATGTGCCTGCTGACTGTGATGTAGAGAGTCAAAGTTGTGCTCAATGGAGCATTATGGGGGCGAATCGAACTTCCGCAAAAGTTTGCCTTCGTCGGCGAACGCAAACCACCTAAAGTTTGCCTGGAACCGTTCGCGGGCGAACCGTTCGGGCTATCTCTAGTTTAGTGGAAACAGGCCCATAGGCATTCATTGGAGTCAGTTTTTCTGCATTCATTCTGCATCCAATCTGCGTGTAGTGGAAACAGGCCCTTAGGATCCTAGCAATGCCCCTGGCAGACGCAGTAGAGATTTTCTTGTACTGCACCTGCACAGGACGCTCCCGATTACAGAAGCGCAAACGAGGACACACGTGGCCAGGGCCGTGCAGGCACAGTGGCCGAACACTAAAGAAAGTGAAACTGAGCTGCAGCAGGGGCCCGGAGGATCGTTGAGGACCACCGCGGGTGCAGGGGGCTGGCAGAAGCCCCAGGTAAATGAAACTCTTTTTTTTTTCCTTAATCATTACAGGTTTCCTTTAAAGGACCACTATCACGAAAATAGTACAATTTAAAACAAATGTAAATAGAAAGTACATTTCTTCCAGAGTAACATGAGCCATAAATTACTTTTCTCCTATGTTGCTGTCACTTACAGTAGTTAGTAGAAACCTACAGGTTTTGGGCTAGCCCATCTCTTCATGGGGGATTCTCAGCATGGCCTTTATTCTTCATAAAGACACTCCCTGAAAAGAATTTACTCAAATATGTTGGCCAGCCTCCCTGCTTGCATCACACTTTTATGTCAGTTGGACGGAACAACTGCCGTTCGCTAAGTGCTTTTGAAAATAAATAAGACCCTGAGAAACCCACATGAGGAGATGGGCTACTCCAAAACCTGCCGGTTCTGTCAGATTTCTACTACCTACTGTAAGTGACAGCAACATAGGAGATAAGGAATTTATATCTCATTTTACTCTGGAAGAAATGTACTTCTTATTTGAATGTGTTTACATGCATTGTAAATTTTACAATTTTCCTGATAGTGGTCCTTTAAGTGTCACTCTAATTCACTCAAAACTGTCACAATCCCACCCCACACCAGGTATAAAAATTGCTTTGTCCTGCCAAAACGTTGCAACATTTTTTCACAACGTATTTATTTATGTACCGGTATTTATTTTTGTGGTCTGTTTCCTAGAAGTTTTGAATCATGATGGTACCATTTATTGGCTCACTTAGAGGTAAATTTCCAGGCAGTGGCTGTATAGTGTAGTAGTTAAAGGCTTTGTCTCTGACACAGGAGACCAGCTCTTCCTCTTCAGTAAGCCAGCACCTATTCAGTGAGGAGACCTTGGGCAAGACTCCTGAACACTGCTACTGCCTATAGAGCGTGCCATAGTGGCTGCCGCTCTGGTGCTTTGAGTCCACCAATTGGAAAGAGCAATATAAATGTTCTGTGTTGCTGTGTCCTGTGCCATGAATAAAAAAGTGAGCTTTCGGCTAATAAGCCTTCATCGGACTTAGTTCCTGAATATTGAAAAAGATGTTAAACAACACAGCCCATTCAGGACATTCTGGACATTCAGAGGAGACACATTTTTTTGTAAACATGATAGCTAATTTATGACAAATAGATAAGACTACTAGTCTGCTAAAACATCACATATCACAGGCTCCAGGTGATGGGGAGACATCTAAAATCCAGAGTTCAAATGTAACTTGGCAGAGTACATACACCTACAATGAATAGTGACATGGTATGTTCCCACAAACACAAGTGACCCTGACCTACAAAGTTGGCGATGATAACATGTATGGGGACTTTACAATGAATGTGTACCTGTAAGGGAAATTGTGCACCCAATAAGTACTTGCCTCAGTAGAGGAAAGCCCCCCCCCCCCCATCCTACTCCACCAGACCCGTTCCAGTGCTGTGTCCTCTAAGGGCAGTAGGATGGACAGTTGAAGCTCCTGCAAGCTTTGGTGGTCTCAGCACTGCAATGGCCTGGTGGAGGATGTCAGGGGAAGCCTCTGGAAGATCCAGAGGCTTCCTTCTCCTAAGGTAAGTATCTAGCTTTTTTTATCAAAAAGTTTCAGGTGTACTTTAAGTTATAAAGTTGACCCCCTAGACTACAATGCGAAGACAGAACTGAACATTTACGGAAAACTCCCAGTTTCCAGATTTCGGTTTGGAATTGCTAAATTTGGCTGAAATACCTAAATTCCGCCACCCCCTGCATTCAACACTGGATGCCATCATTATCAGTGTATCTGCCAAACACTGTAATAATTCATATATTTGTATATTTTAGATACCAGAACACCAAGACAGCGCCAAGACAGAGTGAGCAGAATCTGTACAACAGCAGTGCTCCTCTTGAGTAAGCCAAACTATTCATTCATATTTTTGTTTTTTATATTTTCACAAATTTCATGATGAATTCTTATCAAGGCAGTGGTGTAGTTAAGGAGCCATGGGCCCCAGTGTGAGGTTTTACAAAGTCTCTCTAAAGCATTTTTTGCATAACGGTTGATAGAGCACCAAAACCTTCCAAGAACAGCGTCAGAGAGGTGTAAGCAGGGGAGGGGACAACCACAGTGTCAGAGAGGTATAAGCAGGGGATGAAACAGCTGCAGTGTCAGAGAGGTGTAAGCAGGGAAGGAGACAACAGCAGTGTCAGAGTGGTGTGAGCAGGGGAGGGGACAGCAGCAGTGTCAGAGAGGTGTAAGCAGGGGAGGGGACAGCAGCAGTGTCAGAGAGGTGTAAGCAGGGGAGGGGAAAGCAGCATTGTCAGAGTGGTGTGAGCATGGGAGGGGACAGCAGCAGTGTCATAGAAGTGTAAGCAGGGGAGGGGACAGCCACAGTGTCAGAGAGGTGTAAGCAGGGGAGGGGACAGCAGCAGTGTCAGAGAGGTGTAAGCAGGGGAGGGGACAGCCACAGTGTCAGAGAGGTGTGAGCAGGGGAGGGGAAAGCAGCAGTGTCAGAGAGGTGTAAGCAGGGAAGGAGACAACAGCAGTGTCAGAGTGATGCAAGCAGGGGAGGGGACAGCAGCAGCAGTGTCAGAAAGCTGTAAGCAGAGGAAAATGAATAGTTTGTTAACGTGAACCTTATAGTACCACTATGCCATTCTTAAAAAAAAAAACCACTAAGGCCTCGTTCACATTACAAACGCAGACGGGCACGCACGCGGAACGCAAAGCATACGAACGCACGCCATCCGCGTTTGTGTGCCTTGCGTGGCTGATCCCATCACTGAAAAGTGAATGGAGCAGCCACGCGTTTTTACAAAAAATGCGTGCAGCATGCGTTCTTGGACCGCACAGGTCTGGAACGCATGCAGTGTGAACATCAGACATTGCACTCTATGCAATGTCTGATGTCGTGCGTGTCGGCCACCTGCACGCGTTTCCAAAACGCGGCTGGAAATGCGTGCAGTGTGAATGGGGCCTAACACAAAAAATTGTGAAATTTAAAATACTAAACTTCGTGCATCTATAGTGCAGGGGTGTCTTATGGACCTTTTCCTCCCCAGGCTGTTTTTAATCACCTCTATCTAAGCTACACTACACTGCACAACACATTACACTACACTAACCCCTGCTACTCCACCAGCTAAAGATCACTAATGATCCAATTTCTAGTGAAAAATTGTTTGAGCGATCAGATAATTGTTATTGGAAGTGAAATATCATAATACATTGTTCAATACACCATCAACAAATGTAATATTTGCTTCCTATCTATCAACCAACAAGAAAATCCAAATTTTGGTTCAACAAACATAAAATCAGATGACTGTTTTTATAATCATTTATAAATGATTGTGCCCATCAATGAAGATTATTTACAACCAATCTGATCTGAATTATCTGATCGCTCAAACAATTTTTGCTAGAAATTGCACTGTTAGTGACCACCTTAAGGCTGTTTAGCTATGTGGAATTTTCCTCCTTCTTTTTGCTGGCTTCAGAATTATCAGAAACAAACATTCCGTGGTGATGCACCTGACAGGACTAAAGATGTCGCAACCTGTGATAAATTTCAGAATGTAAATCAGGGAGAGGAAAGATTTTACAATGGGGCGAACGCTGACTAAATCATTCATAAATTAAAAAAAGAAAAATATATTATTTAACTTACTTTCACTATAGTTCCTCTTTCAATACAATTACATTGACATCTAAGTAGAACTGATTACGTATAAAAAGTTTTGTTTAAAAATGTGGGTTTTTTACGAACTTATAAAAACAAAGAAATTATCTGCTAAACTTGTCTCCTCAGAGGCAGACCGCTACCCTGGACCAATATGCTTGAGTCACACGGCATGCAGGGAGGAGAGTAGCTGCCCAGTCAGCCCCGCCTCCCTGCTTATGCACAGCCTATCAAGAAGCATGGCTGTATGCTGAGAAGGCAGGTAGAGATGGCTGACAGGGGCGTAACCAGGGCCGGATTTGTACTTTTTACCGCCCAAGGCCAACTATACTGTCTGTTTGGTTTTTATATCTGTGTGCCCCAATGAGAATTCTACTTACTTTTCATCATTGGATGTCACAGACAATAACTATTTTAGTAATATGCGTATAGACTATGTTATGTTTTCCTTAAGAACTTTTATGTTATGCTTGCTATCTCGTTAATGATGGAACCATTGTGTCACCATGAGAGGCTGATGTGTACCTGCATGATAGAGCTTACAGGTCTTGCAGGGACGACACAAGTACAGGACAGAGGGTTCAAAGGGTAAATCTGTCCTTGTAGATAGGGATGGCTGCATAGAACAGCTTTACTGACCCTCACTGAGCCGCCCCTAAATTTCTGGTGCCCTAGGCCATGGCCTATGTGGCCTTGCCAGAAATCCGGCCCTGGGCGTAACTAGAGGGGAGTAGCTCCTGCAATTGCAGGGGGGCCCAGAGCTGTAAGAGGACCCCAACTACTAACTTTTCCTCCTTCTAATACAGCGGACCAGCCTTCAGATCAGGTGTTTTTATGGCTAATGGGTGTGAAGATCATATTGTTATGGGTGTGAAGATCATGATGGCCACACTTGTTTTATGACCCTTGTGAGATGGGCTCCAAGGCCATAAAGGGCACCAAGGAAGGCAGGGGAAGGGGTGTGAGCATTGGGGTCCCCCATGAATTATAGTTACACCACCGGTGGTTGTGATTAAAATGCAGAGCTAACAAACAAGACAGGCGTTTTGTTTTTACCATTTTTATTTTTCAGAAACTGCAATTTACAGTAGCCACAGCAGCAGCCCCAGAACCGCCTAACGCCGATCAGCGTAAAGTCCTGGGGCTCTGTTTTGCAGGAGACCGCGTGCAGGATGTGCGCGTATCTCCTGCTTGGTGGGCGGAGCGGGGCTTCGCCTTCAGTCTCCGAGCGGCGATCACCGCTCGGGAGACTGACCGCCGTCTATAATGCTTGTACGCCGCTGCGATCTGGTGCAGCGCTGTACTGGGGGCAGCCGTGTGATACGGCTGTCCCCTCCATTGGCTCAGAAGTGATAGGCTGTCATAGGCTGAAGCCTATAACAGTCGATTACAGTGATAGGCTGGCGGGGGAGGGAGTGGCCACTGCAGGTATAATTTAAAAAAATACACAATTTTAATAAAAAATAAAACAAATAAATATAAAACCAAAAACAAACACCTGCAGTGCAATCAGACCCCACCAACAGGAAGCTCTGTTGGTGGGAAGAAAGGTTGGGGATCACTTGTGTGCTGTGTTGTGCGGCCCTGCAGCTTGGCCCTAAAGCTGCAGTGGCCTATTTTACAAAAAAGGCCTGGTTTTTAGGGGGGTTTAACACTGTGGTTCTGAAGTGGTTAAATAAAGTTTTAATAACTGCATAAAAAATACTGAAACAAAAACTCCTCACAAGAACTGAACTCTGCTTGAACTTGTACATTATTGCCAGAAGTTTACCAGTGAAGTGTAACTTTTTGCTGTCTATAATTCTCTTTCAGTGACTTTGGCTCCAGGCTCAGCGTAGACCCCTCGACTCCCAAGGTAAACGGCCACTTGTCTTAATAATTGCCTTTATCAATATCCGTCAGGCGTCCTAATGCCGGGGTAATGTTCTCCTTCAGCAGCGCACATTTTTCTTGCATTAATCTTGCGATGCTCCGGTCTAGTACGGCACGTCGCGGCGACTTTTACCTACGGCTTTTCTATAGCAGGCGGCCTTTTTTGTCTGAAGAATGCCGGTGTGTAATTAATCATTCGGTCAAAAGCAGAGATGCCCGATGTACCCAAACACAGCCGCCTGACTTAAAGGGGACCTAAACTGAACATAAACTGAGGAGATAATTATATCTAGCCTCCCACTCCTAAAAATCTCACAGTTTTATATACTGTTAGGGATGATCAGAAATGTCGATTTCTGATTCTGCAGAAATTCCGATTTCCGCCAATGCCGATTACCGATCGGTTTCCGAGTTCGAAGTAGTGGGTTTTTTTTGGTCATTTTTTGCATTCTCTGATTGGCCAAATACTTCTGAGTTGACTCTGCATTCTCTGATTGGTCCAATGCTTCCGAGTTCTGTGATTGGGCTAAAATTACCGAGTTGTGGTAATGCAGTATTTCTACAGAAATCCGATTTTCGATCGGTTTCCACTTTCCGAGTAGTGTTTTTTTTTGTCCTTTTTTGCATTCTCTGATTGGCCAAATACTTTCTAGTTATTTCTGCATTCTCTGATTGGTCCAATGCTTCCGAGTTCTGTGATTGGGCTAAAATTACCAAACTGCAGTAATGCAGTATTTCTCTAGAAATCCAATTTCCGAGTTCCGTTTTCCGAGTTCCAATCAGAAATTCAGATTTCTGATCGGAAATTAGGAAATTTCAATTCCGTGATATCCAAATGAGCATCCCTATATGCTGTTTCAAAGTTAAAAACGTAGGATTAAATCTTTAGCAGCCCATTTATTTAGAGGCTTGCAAGTGCTGAGGGCCAATTTATTTTAGCACATTTTTTTATTTCTTATTTGTTACATTTCCTTGCTACTAATTAGTATAGCTGCAATGTGTAATTATGGCCACTTGTCACTAGGGGGCAGTGTGAGACAATAACAGAGGACTTCTGCTTTCAGTTTTTATATTTTCTGGTAGTAGAGAGACATTAAAGCATTTCAAGAATTTACAGCACAAAGAGTTCTGCCGGGCCAGCTGAGATGAAAAGCAGTGCACTTATCTCAAACAAGATAATTCCTTTGAAGCGGCTAATGAATTCATGTTTTAGGCCTGGAACCCACTGAAATCCGCAAACGCAAAACGCAACCGCTAGCGTTTTGCATGAGCGGTTTGCAAGCGGATTCATGCGAGTTTTCGGTCGCGTTTTGCAACAGTGTATTTTTTTCCTCAGCGGTTGTGTAGCGTTTTGCGTTTCGCGTTTTTATCCTGATTGGTTCTGTGAATTATTTTTAATTTTGTTACAGTGTGCTGAACCGCAAAACGCTAGCAAAACCGCTCAGTTTAGGTTTTGCTGAGCGTTTCTGCTAGCGTTTCAATACTTTACATTGAAGCGCTAACGCTCCCAAAATGCTGCAGGTCCTGCGTTTGCGTTTCTGGGAAACGCAAACGCTCCTGTGGAAGTTGCCCCATCCATTAACATCAGCTGAGCGTTTTGGCAAAACGCTAGCGTATCGCAGCGCTGCCAAAATGCTCAAAAAACCGCTCTTGTGGGTTCCAGCCCTAACTGTTGCTGCTTAATGACACAGTCTTTTGCACAGTCTGACACACCTCAGAGTCTCAATCTATGAACTATTGACCTTTTTGTATCTATTCCCTGCACTCAAAAGCTGTTCTCTGCCAGGAAAGAGTTTTATGACTGAAATTCCGTATCAGTGAGTGTGAAGCGAAGTACCCATGTGAAGGTGCATCAGGGATAAATTGTTCCTTGATGCATCTTCACCGATTGTGTAAACAATGAACAAAAGTTGCAGCGTGAACAATAGTTTGAAATATTGTGGTAAATTTTGTGAGCATCAATGGCGATCTGAACGATCACCCGTCCAGTGATCTGTCATGATGATGGTCATCTAATACAGGAGGTCACACTTATATCATGAAAATGATCATTAATTGCTAAAAATCATCGGAAAAATTGCGATCCTTAACACTATAGTCTGTCTAGATCCCGAATGGAGAGAAACTGTCACTTGCATACCTGAATGTTTCACTGTTTCTCTGAGAAAAAGGAAAATATGAACACAGCCTAGTTATAGTAGGGGTTGCTGGATTTGGAGATTTGTGCCAGGAGTTGAGTGTTAAGTGGCAATACAGTATATAAAAATGAGATTTGCAGAGAGATCCACGGGTCACAGTGGGATCTTCGCTAATTAAAACAGGTCATAATGATGCCTGCAATTTTCCCCATGACATTAATTAAATAAGTTAATTACATAAGCTGTAATTATTCATTAGCGGTGGCGGGGAACGAATGGCGTCTGTGACCTTGGCGAGGTCACCGCTGTACATCACAGTGACAGGAGCATGAGAGGGTCCTCTGATTTACGGGACTTTGTGTGTATCTGTAATACGAACACACACACGCACTGATAACGGTCTGATCTAGCTAACAATCCACACTCTCCAATCAAAATACTGACTTAAAGGGAACCAAAAGGGAACCTGAAGCGAGATGTATATAGAGGCTGACATTTTGAACAATACGAGTTGCCTGGCAGTCCTGCTGATCTCTTTGGCTGCAGTAGTGTCTGAATAACACACCTGAAACAAGCATGATGCCGCAAATCCAGCAGTCAGACTCAGTGCCAGGACAAGGTCCTCCAGCACCCAAGGGTGAGTCACCAAAGTGCGCCCCTCCATACCGCCAACCCCAGTCATCACACACTGATTGCTATTAGTGTTAGAGGCGCCCCAGGCCCCCCAACACCTTAATCTCTAGTTATCTTGCTTGCAGTCACTGCCATGTATCCCCTTTTCTTATTTATATCTGCTTCAAACACAATAGGGTAATGATAGCTTAGTGAGTTATGCGCCCCCCTCCTACACTGCGCCCTGAGGCTGGAGCCTCTCTCGCCTCTGCCCGGCCCTGGTCAGACTTCAGTCAGAACATCTAATCTGCATGTGCTTGTTCAGGGGCTATGGCAAAAAGTACTAGAGGCAGAAGATCAGCAAGAGAGACAGGCAACTGGTATTGTTTAAAAGAAAATAAAAGTACGCTTAGGCTGCTTTCACAGTGGGACGTTGCAGCCGCACGTTAGAGCAGCCTGTAACGCAGCCCAACTCACAGTAATGAAAAATCAATGGGCTGTTCACAGTGCCCACGTTGCGTTACAGTATAACGCTGCACGTTCAATGAAAGTGCAGCATGCTGTGCGTTATAGGTGGTTTTAGCTGCGTTAGACTGTTTGCACATGCTCAGTAATGTCTGTTTTTTTCAGTGCAGGAGAGGAGGAGGGGAGAGTCCGCTATTGTGCCTAGCCACATGGCTAATTAATATTCACTGCACTGTGCCGTTTACTTCCTGGAGCGGCTGCTTTGTGCGATGATTGGTTGGCGGGACCACGTAATGCGGAGTGTTCCGATCACGCGGTCTCCACAGTCTTTTGACGCATGCGCTGTTTTCGTTCTATCCGCATGCGTCAAAAAGTACGCATCACGGATGAATCAAGAGCCGCATAACGCGGCTCAATCTGACGTCCAACTTCAACACCACCACGCGTTGCGTTAGGGGGCACGTTCTGCGACCATAACGTCCCCTAAAACGCAATGTCTTGGTGTGAAAGAACCCTTACTGCACCTGCAAAGGACGCTCCCAGCGACGTGAGCGGGAGCAAGGACGTGCGTGGCCAGGGCCATGCAGGTGCAGTGGCCTAAGACATTAAAGTTGCAGAAAACCAGGGAGAGAATTATTTGATTAGCCCAATACCAAGCTTCATACAATTTGCATTACATTTGCATCCAAACTGGAAAATTAGCATCTCATTGACCTCCTCCAACCCGCTAATTAGTTCTGGGAATCTTAGCTTCCATAGCGTAAATCCTTGTACAGGCTAAATGGTCTGGGCCATTTCTGCTGAGTAATGTAGTGTGTGTATAGCAGCCCCAGTGCGTAGTGGATCATCATGTCATTCTCCATCTTACCCCTCCTGCTCACAGCTGCTCCATCGTGTGCCCCGCCCTCATCACTCTTCCCCCTCTCTATGGTAACAGAACGGGTGTGTACAGCACTCAGCTCCAAACTGTTGCCTGAGGGATTGATTCCCGATCCCTGCAAGTGCAGTAATTCTGCATGTGTGCACTGTGCATTCCCTACTTAAAGACCACCCCACGGAAATTGGTGGGGACGCGGCGGCAGCCCCAGGACCGCCTAACCCCAATTGGCGTGCAGTCCTGGGGGCGTGTTTTGCAGGAGATTGCACCTTCCGATGCGTGTGCACCCCCGCTTGAATGACGGAGCTCCGTTCCGTCATCAGTCTCCCAGCGGCGATCGCCGCTAGGAGACTATTAGACAGCGCAACCGCCGTCTAATAACATTGTTTAGCGCTGTGATCTAAGGCAGCGACGTGGCTGTCCCTCTGGGGGAGACGGGAGCGATCCGCTGTCATAGACTGGCAGCAAGAAGGAGGGAGGGAGGGTTATAAAAATAATACGAAAAATAGCTTTATTAAAGAAAAAACACAATAAATATTTATTAAAAAAATAAATAAATAAACATCCTGGGAGCGATCATAGCCCACCAACAAAAAGGTCTGTTGGTGGGCAGAAAAGGGGGGAGGGAATCACTTGTGTGCTGAGTTGTACGGCCCTGCAGCAAATCCTTAAAGCTGCAGTGGCCTAATTAGGAAAAAAATAGCCTGGTCAATAGGGGGGTGTAAGCCCACGGTCCTTAAGTGGTTAACAGGTGCATTGCGCATGCTCACATGCCACCTAACATTAACCTATGGAAATTGAATATGGATAACAGCGTGGCAGTCCTACAGATGGGTGCCTGGCAGAGCTAGCCGACAGCTTGTTTCGTGGATGTCAAACACATCACTGCTACCGAGCACAAAAGCGTTTGGCATGGTTTCCAGTCTGTTCCTCGCCAGTCCACGTTCTGAGCTCCTAGGGTGATACGGAACTGCGAATACAGCCGACACCCGAAGCTACATGAACCTCTCGGAAAATTTGATTGACCGCAATCAATGGTAAACAGATTGAAGTGAACGTTCCCGTCCATCTCAATGCGGAACACAGTGGATTCCGGTGGTAAATTACGTGCACGCACGTCAACAGCCATCTATCTGAACTGATCTGCTTTATGGTACATACAGTAGGTAATTTTGCAAAATAGGAGATGAAATGCCATATTTAAAGTGGGATGAAACGCCATATTAAGTAAAAAAAAAAAAATCATCCAATAAGAATTTGCTTATTTAGCTTACCTATCCTGTTGTTTTATGAAAAAAAAGAAAATAATATTTCTGCTAGTTTCCATCTTTACTGTTTCTCTGTGATGCCAAGAGTGATATAACTTCTGCCCTTTTTCATTTTCAACCCAGCTCAATGTTAAGGTTCCCTCCCTTCTGCCACAGCTTACTCTCTGTCCCACAGCAAACATCACCTAGTCCACAAGCTTACATCACTGTGTAAACTCTTCAAAAAGAGGGGGGATTAAATGACCTTCTGTTCATAGTGTCCTCATTTTAACCTAAATAGGAAGCTTTCTGTTATTTGCATGCTGAGACAAGCTTGGTACTGTAGTTAAAAAAGTAACTTCTCACAATCCTTCTGGCGTTGCATACTTCCTGCAGTTAGGCAAAGGCACCCAGGTAAAAAGAAAAAAAAATTGGGGGGACATTTGGGGATCTATTTTAGAAAAAAAAGGAAGGTTTACATTTATTTTTGGAGCACTAAGTATTTTGTTGGGCAATTGTTTATTTTGGGATGTTAAGCCCCTTTTAAGTAACAATTTCTTGTTAACAATCTCCATGAACTGCAGTAGTAACAAAATGTCTTAATGCATCATGTCACCTCTTTACTGTCTCTCACTCAGGCTGTTCTGAAGAAATACCAGGATGGCAGCTATGAAGACCTCTTTGGCCGTTTTGTAAACCAGGTGAGAACATGAACTGCATCACTGCTGCTAGCCATAGGCCTCTTTCACACGGGCAGCTGCCAGTGGAGCCCCCAATCCCTTGCAAATGTGCTGGGGGGCCCTATCAACTGCATGGACATCTAAGAGATAGAAGGAAGTGGAACACCGCTCAACTGCACCGTGTAGAGCAGTGCTGGACCAAAGGCAGCCAGGCCCGGATACTGAAGCAAGATTAGAAAAGATGTGGTCCGCAACAAGTTCTCTCCACAGATTCCATAATTTATTTAGGACGTATCCTTGCAGCAAATATAAAGTACATAAGCTGACATGTTTCAGGCCATTCGGTCCTTAATCATAGCACACCATGATTAAGGGCCGAATGGCCTAAAACTTGACATCTAAGAGGGCAGCAGCTCCCCAATAGACATTACATGTGGATGTTTCCTGCTAGCTATGCAATTAACTTTTTTTCATGAGTTTACTCCCGCAAGATATTTTTTCATCTCCTCTGCAAAGTAACTTTTCAGCTAGTTGCAATTGAAAAAAGTATCAAGAAGAAGTAAGTAAAAAAGAAGAATCATTCAGAACTTAGGCCGTAGTCTAATGTCCGACTGGGAGCTGGGAGAGCAGAGTAAATCCACTTGCTTACCAAGCAGTAGTAATCCTGTGTTGCTGCTCGCAGTGAGGTATAGTAGTGTTGTCCGGATCATGAACGATTCGGATCTTTGATCCAGATCTTTGTTGTGAGTCGAATCATCCAGATCATCAAAATTAATGATTCGGTTCACAAAGGGGGTGGAGCCAGGAGCGGCACGTCCCCCCTCTTAGCAGGCAGCGGGATCCTGAAAGCAGAGCAGAGATGGATCGCTCAGTTGGAGGGGAGCCAGCCTTGCAGGGACAGGTAGATGAGAGAGAGGGGACATGGGTGCCACTGCCAGATATGTGTAGAGCACACGTACTGGCTGCAATGTGCTGCTCATTATAGGCTGGCTGTTCCGTAGTTGTGCATAGTGAACAAATGGGAAACTTTTAGCTCAGAAGCACAGCTCAGTAACTTTGCAGACAGCGTGCTGGGCTAGAATGACAGGGCAGGCACTGTGATTGCAGTGCAATATGATCCTCCTGCACTCTGCTCTAAACAGCTGCACTTCTGGGAATGCTTTGGGGAATGCTTTCTTTCACTGTGAGACTTTGCATTCAGAGTATACAGATGAACATATAGGTGAAATATATTTAAAGCATATGATTGCAACTTGTGCGTAAAAAAACATTTCTGCTCTCTGCTCACCCCTCTTCGTCCTCCTCCTCCCTTCTCTGTCCACTCTCTGCCCTTCTCTGTCCATCTTCTCCCCTTCTCTGTCTGTCCACCCCCCTTCTCTGTCCACTGCAGGGAAAGTCCTGTCCTGCTAGTCATTTCACTCCCAGAACGCTTCCCTAGTAAAATGATTCGAGATTCGGTTCAAAGATCCAGATCTTTTCAATGATCCGATTCGAATCATCCGAATCATTGAAAAGATCCGGACTTCCCATCTCTAAGGTATAGTGCTATAGGTTTATATTGGGATTGATAACACAGGGTTTCTGCTGCTTGGCCAGCAGATGGATTTCTTCGGGTTTTCCACCTCCCAGTCCGGCACTTCCGTCGTCCAGACAGACTTATGTAATATGCAGAAAGAGTGCAGTCTTCCGTTCTTATCTGGTCTGGTCCGTTTGTCATCGTCTACCGGTACAAAGAATGTAATCTAGTTCACTGGGGGTGCTCTGGTGCCTCTCAGTGGATGAAATAAAAAGTACACAAGAATTTACAATGAATTAACCGATATACAGTACTTACATCAGAAGTGTCAAACTCAATCATATAAAGGGCCAAAATTAAAAACAATAAGCATAGCCTAAGTTGCGGGCCAAATGGTTTATTACGATGTAACATTTATTGAACAGTCTCATACTATAGAGTCCGTGGGGGCCTGCTCCTCGCCATTCTGCAGAATAGCCTGGGGTCAGGGCCGGCGCTACCATAGAGGCAAAGGGGGCAATTGCCCCAGGGCCCCAGAGCTTGTAGGGGCCCCCAGTGGCTACAAGAGGACATTTTTTTTTTCAAAAAGACCTTATAGTTTTTGAGAAAATCGATTTTAAAGTTTCAAAGGAAAAAAAATACACATTTAAAAACCCGCCGACTTTAACGGTTAATAGAAAATCCACCTTAAATGCTAGAAACTTATAGTTTTTGAGAAAATTGATTTTAAAGTTTCGAAGGAAAAAAGTATACTTTTAAATGTGGTAAATGTCACTTTTAGTAGCAAACCTAACGGTGGTGTAATTATATTTAGAGTGGGAATTTTTATTTTTTTTTAATTATGTGGGGTCCCCCCTCCTGTAACTTTTTAACCCCTTGTCCCCCATGTAGGCTGGGATAGCCAGAATGTGGAGCTCCGACCGATTGGGGCTTCACACCCTGACTATACCAGCTGCAAAAAAGTTCCCTTAATGCCGATTTTTGTTCCAGGGTATCTGTTGGGGGGCCCCCTAGGTTTATTTTGCCCTGGGGCCCCATTGTTGCTTAAACCGGCCCTGCCTGGGGAGGATGGAGATTAGGGATGGCCCGAATGGTCGCCGGCAAACCAATTCGAGCCAACATCAGTGGTTCGTGTTCGCGGTGAACAACAAACTATATGCGACCCGCCCCGTATACTACATCAGCTCAACTTTGACCCTCTACATCACAGTCAGCAGACACATAGTAGCCAATCAGGCTGCACTCCCTCCTGGATCCCCCTCCCCCCCCCCCCATATAAGGCAGCTGCGTCAGCCATTTCCCTCTTTCGGTGTGGGTGCAGTAGATAGAAAAGGGAGAGGTTGCTGCAGAGACATAGGGAGAGCTTAGTTAGGCTCTTGTTAGGCTTGTTAGCTTGCTCCTTGATGATACTTATTGTTAAGAAGCACTCCAAAACAGCTCTTTTGAGAGCTAATGTTCTGTTGATGTGTTGTTGTTTTTTTTTGTGTGTGTGTGGCCCACTAACACTTGCATATACATCCCTGTCAGTCGCAGGCAGCTGGCCCTTGCTAATTGCTTTACTGTGCAAGGCCCAGCACATCCTTTTCACTGCACCTGTGTGGGACAGCTGCACATGTGTAATACCAGTCACTGCATACCTGTTCATGTTTACTGCACCTGCGTGACAGCAGCACACAGTGTTATATACCAGTCACTGCACTTGTTCACGGTACCTGTGTGTGTGTGACAGCTGCACATTTGTAATACCAGTCACTGCATACCTGTTCATGTTTACTGCACCTGCATGACAGCAGCACACAGTGTTATATACCAGTCACTGCACCTGTTCACGGTACCTGTGTGTGTGACAGCTGCACATTTGTAATACCAGTCACTGCATACCTGTTCATGTTTACTACACTTGCGTGACAGCAGCACGCAGTGTTATATACCAGTCACTGCACCTGTTCTCGGTACCTGTGTGTGTGACAGCTGCACATTGTATTGATACCAGTCACTACATACCTGTTCAGTGCACCTACGCGACAGCACGCAGTGTTATATTATATACCAGTCACTGCATACCTGTTCATGGTACCTGTGTGTGTGACAGCTGCACATTTGTAATACCAGTCATTGCATACCTGTTTATGTTTACTGCACCTGCATGACAGCAGCACGCAGTGTTATATACCAGTCACTGCACCTGTTCACGGTACCTGTGTGTGTGATAGCTGCATATTTGTAATACCAGTCACTGCATACCTGTTCACGGTACCTGTGTGTGTGACAGCCGCACATTGTATTGATACCAGTCACTGCATACCTGTTCAGTGCACCTATGTGACAGCACGCAGTGTTATATTATATACCAGTCACTGCATACTTGTTCACAGTACCTGTGTGTGTGTGAGCTGCACATTTGTAATACCAGTCACTGCATACCTGTTCAGTGCACCTGCGTGAAAGCACGCAGTGTTATATACCAGTCACTGCATAACTGTTCACTGCACCTGTGTGTGTGACAGCTGCACATTGTATTGATACCAGTCACTGGATATACCTGTTCACTGCACCTGTAGCACTGCATAATGTTATACCAGCAGTCAATGAATACCTTTCATTGCATCTGTCACTGCACATTGTATTATCAGTGCATACCTTTCACTTGAATGGATGGATGGCAGACTTGCCCTCCATAACAGATTCTCGTTAAATGCAAGTGGTGTCATCTCTGGCACACAGCGTTAGGTCAAGGATCCATCTGACCACAGATGCCTGGTCTGCAAAGCACGGTCAGGGCAGGTACATTACTTATACAGCACATTGGGTCCTTGCTTGGATGTGTGGTGGTAGCCGTTTCTCAGGCTCCCACTCCGGACCGGAATCGAACCCTGAATATCCGGCCATTACCCGTGGTCACCATGGTGCAGAAAGTACCAAAGAGAGTTGACCACACAGTTGAATTAATGGCAGACTTGCCCTCCATAACATATTCCCGTTAAAGGATTTCAAGTGTACTCATCATTATACAGGGCCTCGAAAGAGTCCAGTATTGGTATTTTTCGTCACTACCTCCCCGATTCGGGACTTGCGTGCCGTGCCTGCTGCCTTTCTTGGATGTGTGGTGGTAGCCATTTCTAAGGCTCCCACTCCAGACCAGACACGAACCCTGATTCCCCGGCCGTACCCTTTCTTTAACAATGATAGAGAAAGAACCATCGACAGTTTGAGCAGCGATGAACCCCTAGACTACTGGGTGCGCAGGCTTGACCTGTGGCCAGAGCTGTCACAATTTGCCATCCAACTCTGTCTTGCCCTTCCTCAAGCGTCCTGTCAGAAAGGACCTTCAGCGCAGCTGGAGGATTTGTCAGTGAGAAGAGAAGTCGCCTAGGTCAAAAAAAGTGTTCAGTACCTCACCTTTATTAAAATGAATGAGGCATGGATCCCAGAGGGCTATTGCCTGCCCAAAGACTAAGGCAGTCCCCACACACACAGCATCTCTGCCTGCACGCCGTGTGACTGCCTGCCCCAAGACTAAGTCAGTCCCCACACAGCATCTCTGCCTGCAGGCCGCTTGACTGCCTTCTCCGCCACCACCAACAGGGTCTAGGACTCCAGGCAGATTCCTGAATTTTTAAGGCCACTGCTAGCAGCGGCCGCTAACAAAACCAATAACAGTTTTTTTCTGGTGTGTGTACATGCCTGCCTAATTTTTCTGGCTGCACTGCAACTGCAACAACAAAACAAAAGGCATGTACATGTGTCAGTTCCCCTTCGTGATCATTACCTTGCCGCGGTGAAGGGGCTTGCGTATCACAATGAAGCAATGACCGCCTGCTATATGAGTGTGTCGGAGGGGGGGCACCCCCAAGATAATAAGGTCATCGCTTCATTGTGGACAGACCAAATTCCATCAGTTGGACAGTCACTGTTGTTCTGTCATTGAGCTACCTCACCCCGGCGACCATATGGGCTTGAGAACCGCTATCACCTGCACTCTCGCCATGGTGCGCACCAGTCCAGCACAGACGATACTACACAAACAGCTGTTTGCGGTGCGTTACACAGTGAGTTTGGTGTGTCAGTGTGAAGCAGAACTCTAATTACACTCCCTGATTGATGTATACACATGCAAGATGTTTTAAAGCACTTTAGGCCTCCAATTTAGCATACAATGTGATTTCTGCCCTTAAACCGCTGCTGTGCGTCAAATCCTGATTCTACCCCTGGACTTTTGGTGTGTATCCCACTCCGCCATGCCCCCTCCAGGTGTTAGATCCATGAAACATCTTTTCCATCACTTTTGTGGCCAGCATAAATGTTTGTAGTTTTCATAGTTCGCCTCCCTATTGAAGTCTATTGCGGTTCGCGAAGTTCGCCCGAACCCAAACTTTTGCGGAAGTTCGCGTTCGAGGTTCGCAGACCTAAAATCGGAGGTTTGAGCCATCTCTAGTGGAGATTGGTCAGCATTTGAATCAAAGGAGGGAGCCCAATGCCAATTTTGTTAATTGGTGGGTGGCTCAAGCTAACAAAGCTGTCACCGGTGTGCTCCTCCGGACAGGAAGGCAGTGTGCTGTGTTTCTTTTGTTACTTATGATGATACAATGGCAATGGTAAGGAAGGCCACATTCGGCCCACAGGCCTTGTGTTTGACACCTGTGACTTAGAACATACATGTCAAACTCCAGCCCATGGGCCAAAGTGGTTTCCCCACTTTGCATCATGTTTTGCCCAGTCTAGACCACCAGCTATATTGTAGGTAAAGCCCGAGATGACCAGGAAAGCCATATGGGGGAGAGGTAAGGGGAAAGCACACCAGGGAACTGTATAATGGAGGGAGGGGAACCACTAGACACCCAAATACCCAAGCAGCTCAGGGTGACCCAAAACCACTAGGAAAGTATAGGGGACCAAAAGAAACCGAAAAGCCCTCCTACTAAAAAAAACAAAAAAACAATGCTTAGTGTGATTTCCCTTCTTAAAACACTTTTGACAATTCAGATTTAAGTGTGTAACTGTGGTTACCCACAATGCACCTCTACTGAATATGCAAATTATCTCTTTATGCCCACGTAGCCAGGCTTACATCCAGAACCGTTGGTGTATAGCTAGCCTATAGCTTTAATTTTACAGAGCTATATCAACCCCACATGCAGACAGCCTGTTTTGGACTGTTGGTCCTCCTCAGTGCATGGCAGGGGTTGGTGGAAAGATGGGCCCAGCGTCTGCTATTTATTGGGCGCCCAAATTTCTGCTTTGGACGCCCAGAAGCCGATATTTGCATTAGCACCGATGCAGCGCTCAAATCGCCCTTAAGCCACGGGTGCCCAAACTGCCTGCTTCCCACCACCCCCATGATGGCTTCCCCTCCTGTCTCTGATCTGCATTGTTTAGAATTATTGCCTTGTTAATGGGCTCTCATGCGTTGCATGCCTCCCTTACACTCTCTAAAAAAGCCCAATTGTATCTTGTCTTCCAGGGCTCAGAAATGTACCCTGAACAGCTCCAGATGCTCCTGAATGAGGTGGTGATTGCGGGTAAGTCCATAGAACAATTGCTATACTGACTGTATTAGGCTGAACCACATTAAAATCACCAAGGCTTTTTTTCCACCAACAGCTGGAGGCTGTGAATTCACCGCCTGCCAGCTGCTCCCATCCACCAGCCTGGCACTTGCGAGGGCTCGGCACCAGTGGTGGGCAGACCTCCCCATGGAGCATCGTTGCATCAGTTACCATGCTCCGACGTGGCTTTAGACTTTTTTTGTTGCCGGGTAATGTTGCCGCGTGTCCATGTTGTGTCACAGAACCCTTCCATTTGGCTGCATGTAATTGCAGCCATTGATGGCACCTGTGTCTGGCAGCCAGGAGGCTACACTGCCTTCAGTGCCGGGCCGAGGCAAGAGAGGCTCCAGCCTCAGGGCGCAGTGCAGGAGCAGGAGGGGGCGCACCACTCACTCAGCTATCATTCCCCTATTATCTTTGAAGCAGAGAGAAATCAGAAAAAAGGATACAAGACAGTGACTGCAAGCTAGATAACCATTGAGGGCCCTGGGGCACCTATTATTCTCATAGTAATCAGTGTGTGACGGCAGGGGTGGGAGGGATGGAGGGGCGCACTTTGATGTCTTAGCCTTGGGTGCCGGAGGACCTTGTTCCGGCTCTGGGAAGAAGAGAGTGGGGGAAAGTAAGAGAGGAGAGGGGAAGAATGAGAGACAAGAATGGGGAGACTGAGAGACACACACAGGACATATTAAGAGAGAGACAGAGGGAATGGGAGACAATGCAGAAACAAGTGAGAGATACCTGACCAGGATTGCAATATTCAATTTTGCAGTACCATACTGAGATAATACACCTGTCACCAATATAATGCACTGTGGAGGCGAGACTAGGGATAAAGGGGAGAGAGGATATACCGGGTAGAGAGGGAGAGAAAGACATGGGGTATAGCGAGACACACACTTCAGTGAGATAACAGAATAGACGTAATTGTATTTAAAGGAATACTTAAGGCAAAAATAAAAAATGAGTTTTACTCACCCGGGGCATCCCTCAGCCCCCTGAAGCTGGATGGTGCCCTCGCAGCCCCGCTCCCATCGTCCTGTCCCCGACGGCGGCTACTTCCGGGTTCGGCGACAGCCGCCGACAGGCTGGGAACGCGGCTGATTCTCCGCGTTCCCAGCTGCTATATCACCCTCTATGCTGCTATAGCGTATATATATATATATATATACGCTATAGCAGCATAGAGGGTGATATAGCAGCTGCTATATCACCCTCTATGCTGCTATAGCGTATATAGCTATAGCAGCATAGAGGGTGATATAGCAGCTGGGAACGCGGAGAATCAGCCGCGTTCCCAGCCTGTCGGCGGCTGTCGCCGAACCCGGAAGTAGCCGCCGGCGGGAACAGGATGATCGGAGCGGGGCTGCGAGGGCACCATCCAGCTTCAGGGGGCTGAGGGATGCCCCGGGTGAGTAAAACTCATTTTTTATTTTTGCCTTAAGTATTCCTTTAATAGGGCTTTCACATGAGCAGCCTGAGACCAGGAAGGAAGTAGTCAGCTGGCTTATTATCCATCCAGACCTCCCACATTGCTTCGTCTCCTATCACTGCAGTAGTCAGCTGATTTTAAAGAGACTCTGTAACAAAATTTTCATCCTTATTTCTTCTATCCTATAAGTTCCTATGCCTGTTCTAATGTTGTCTGGCTTACTGCAGCCTTTCCTAATTGCACAGTGACTGTATTATCTCTGTTATATGATCTAATCTTCTCTCCTCTGTCAGCTGAGGCTTAAATGTGTGGAATGTGCAGGGCTGCTTGTGATTGGTATAAGCTATACACACCCTCTCCAGGCCCCCGGCAGGCTCTGTATGACTCACACACTCTGCTTATGTGAGCCTATCACAAGCTGGTTAGTTTGTTTGTAAACACTGCCTAAAACTGGCAATTACAAGCCAGGTTTGCAGCAGAGAGTGGCAGAAACAGCACAGAGGGGCCCAGGAGAACATAATTAATAGAATGGTATGCTTTTTATTTTAACAATTTTAGAGTACAGATTCTCTTTAAGCATTGTTAGCTGTATCCACTGGCCTCTGTTGCATATTACGGTAGCCAATGTGAATACAGATAATAATAAGGACAACAAACAATTAAACATGGAGAGCCACCCCTTATTTTCTAAGTGCAACTTAATAATAAGGAGCCAGCAGATTGGTTTCAAACTTCATACGCGACAAAAAAATATTAAACTGCTGTCTCATGCACATATAAATATTTATTCATTGCCTTGGCTGCATCTCTGCAAGATGCAGCCAAGGCAATGAATAAATATTTATATGTGCATGAGACAGCAGTTTAATAATTTTTTGTCGTAAATAATGACAGCTGACATCTCTAATGAAGGGAGAAGTGAAGCCTTCTGCAAGATCCCAACTTCCTTCTTCACTAGCACATAGGAAGGATACAGGCCTGTGCTCATACCTGGCTCTGTGCTCTGTCAAATCCCCCAGAGCTGCTCCATGCTCTGTATACACACTGCTGCTACGTCCAAATTTAACTGTAAGCAGGGAAGAAAGTGCATGCAGCAGCACGGTGCTATGAGCTATAGGATGTTTGTCTCCAGATATTGCACCAGCCCCGGTCTGAGTGGGGATTCTGGGAACCAATTATCGCCCCACCCAAACTTGCCTTTGGGGATTCTAAATTCAGGAGGTGTGAATACAGATTTAAGCCTAGCACATTTCCTTAAAGGGAATTTCCGAGCTGCAAAAAAAGACACCTACTTAACCAGGGCTTTCTCCAGCCCGTAGCAGCCGCTAGGTCCCGCGTCGCAGGTCCGCTCTCAGCCGCCGGCTACCGGTCTCAGACAGTGCAGAAGCCAGGTCGTCCTCTACTGCGTGAGCGCCGCTGTCAATCGCTCGCATGTGGGCTGGAGTGTACTGCGCTAGAGGCTGGAGGAAGCCCAGGGTAAGTAGGTGTCATTTTTATTTTTGCTGCTTGTATATTACCTTTAAGGATTATAAATGAGCAATTCAATGTATTTGTGTGATTGTAGGAACCAGTGTAACAGCTCACTATAGAAAAGAAGATGCATGCATACTGAATTTACATGTGACTTTATCCTCTATAATATGAACTAGTGTCTGTGTTCTATGCATTAACGATACAATTCTTCAGACGTTCAATTGTCCGACTGGATCATTGATTGGAAACGATCATTTGGGCTCACTAACGGAAGGGATGCTTCTATGCAATTCGATCAAATTAATGGAATCAATCTGTTTTTCTGATCGAGTTTATTCATCTGATTGAATTGCATATCAGCTTTCCTTCAATCAGTGAGCCCAAATGATCTTTTCCGATTGTCGGACAATCGACCATCCATAGAATCATATCCTTAATGGCCATCTTTAACGGATTCATTGCTAGTCTAAGTGTATAACTGTGTGATTATTGAATTTGCAGACCAAACCTTAATCGCTGACCGCTCTACGTTCTCCTTGGATTCCTGTCGAGGGATTTTGATGCTGATGGATGTATCCTTGTGATCAGTATTGATCTCTGCAGTTTATTACATCTGGAGGATAATATTTGCAGGATTTTTGTCCTACATACAAATAATGTTGAGCTTCAATTATTTTTTTAAAGACCTTGTAGTTTTTGAAAAAATTAACTTTAAAAAATGTGAAGAAAATGTGTTTTCTAAACTCAGTAAAATTACATTTTGCAGCTGTAAACTTTCATATATACTGGATATTACAACTAGATGCCAGGGAAGCTTCATTGGGAAGGGAGGGGGAAACCACTAGCACAAGGGAGTAGTGATGAGCCGAAATTTTCGAAATTTCGCGTTACTATAATTACGCATGCGAAATTTGCTATTACGATGCGAAATTATGGTAGCGTAATTGCCATTAAAATCGTAATTGAAAATACCGTAAGCGTAATTTTCAACGAGTAATTTCGCGTTTCATTCATAACGTAATTTCGCGTTAAACCATAACGTAATTTCGCGTTAAATCATAACGTAATTTTGCATTTCTTCGTAATTTCGCGAATTTCGTAATTACTTGTTAGCAGGGTTGCTCGCGAATTTTCGCCAAAGGCATTTTCGTCTGCATGGCGAATTTTGATGCGAAATATCACTACATGGCGAATATTATATGCGAAATAGCATTCCGTAACGCGAAAACGACGCGAAAATTAACGCTTACAGTAATATGAACTATCGCGAAATTACGTTATGTAACTACGCTTACAAACGGTTGCATGCAAGGCAAACAAAATTTCGCGATACCCACTGTAATGCGAAAATTACGCGAAAATTACGCTTACGCGGAATTTCGCGAAATCCTTCTTCATTACGATTATGTACTTACGGCCATAATCGTAATTACACTAATTACGCGAAATTTCGCGAAATCGTAATTAAGTCATTACGCTCATCTCTACAAGGGAGACTTTATTGGGGTGAGAGTGGGAGAAACCACTAGATGCCAGGGAAGCTTTATTGGGAAAGGAGGGAGGGGAGAAACCACTAGCACAAGGGGGACTTTATTGGGAAGGGAGGGAGGGGAGAAACCACTAGATGCCAGGGAAGCTTTATTGGGAAGGGAGGGAGGGGAGGAACCACTAGCACAAGGGAGACTTTGTTGGGGTGAGAGTGGGAGAAACCACTAGATGCCAGGGAAGCTTTATTGGGAAGGAAGGAAGAGGAGAAACCACTAGATGCCAGGAAAGCTTTATTAAGAAGGAAGGAAGAGGAGAAACCACTAGATGCCAGGAAAGCTTTAATGGGGAGGGAAACCACTACACACCAGGGAAGTTTATAGGAGGGAGTGCCACATGTAAAATCAGGACGTGGCTACAGGTGTGGCAGGGGTGGGGCTTATTGTCCTTTTTCCTGGCTCCAAAAGCTTAGAGATATGTATAACATATGTAACATGTGTATAGTTATTAAAACAGGAGCATTTTTCCTTGAATGAACCATCCAGCTTAATGCAAATGGCAGGCTGAACCTGCAGGAATTTGGCCGCCTGTGGAAGAGGCTGAACATGTGTAAGGTAAAGGCTGATATGTGCTGGATATGCTGTATATAATCCAGGCTAATCTCTCCTCTAGTGCTGACTTCCTTCTTTAACCTTAACTTCCCATACCTCCGGGTATCTTAAACGCAGGGCCGGATTTACAGCTCAGGAGCCTATAGGCACATAAACTCTTGTGCCCTAAACTCCGCCTCTTAACACAGGCCACACCCCTCAAGCCACACCATCTTTTTATAAGGAAATATAGATATTACCATAGACAAATAGAGAATACTAATAATGTGGATATACTGTGTTTCCAACCAGGTGTAGAATTTACAAGATATAGGCTGATATTACAACACAACATAAAAGTTGTGAGAAATAGTTTCTGATCACAGGCGCATTATAGTTATAAGACAGTGGCGGTAGGCAATATAGATGGTCAATACATTTACAGATTGCAAGTGGACCAATCAAAATCAACTGCAATGGCATGTGATTGGTCCAGATTCATCCTGTTGTTGGAAGACAGGTCAAGGACATCAGGGGAACCCTATACTCCATATCTGTTACCAAGGAGATACGCTGGGTATGCTGCAGAGGAGAGCACGGCATGTCATCGCTGGCATGTCAGACCCTGTGCGTCTTTTGCTGCTCTTAGGGCCTGAGCCCACTAATGCAGTTGCCACGGGCGTAGCAATAGGGGTTGCAGAGGTTGCGACTGCATCGGGGCCCTTGGGCCAGAGGGACTCACTAGGGGCCCTCCCTCAACTGCAGTATTGGCTCTCTATTGGTCCTGTGCTCATAATAATCACTTCTACAGTATAGATACTTTGAATAGTGGTAATCATTAAAGAGAACCAGAGATGAAGCACCCTCTTGTATTTTACCTTATAAATCAGTGGGAACGTGACAGTAAACACCTAATCTGCTCTTTGTTTCATTGTTCTCTGTTTAATCTGACTGTTATCATCTCTGATAAGAATCCCCGACTGAGCACTCAGTCTAGCTTTGCTACGGAAAGATTATAGCTGAGTCTGTCTTCTCTGGTGTCTTTTCAAGCCCAAGCCTGCCCCCTTGTGGCTCTGCTATAATGACTCAGCTATAATTATTCCCTGCAAAGCCAGACTGAATGCTCAGTCCGGGATTCTTATCACAGCTGATAACAGACACTTTTAGCAGTGAGGATGAAACATAGAGCAGGGTAAGTGTTTTCTCTAATGTTCTTACTGATTTATATGGTAAAATACACAAGGGTGCTTCGTCTCTGGTTCCCTTTAAGAAACTGTTCCCCATCCCTTCTTGCACCTCTGACACTGTAGTTGTCATTGGCAGGCTTTGGTGCGCCGTATCAATTGTTATGTACAGAGTGCTTGGGGGGTCCACAGCTCTTTAGCTACGCCACTGGCAGGTGCGTTCGCTTCTGTCCGCTTTTCAGCATCTGTAACATTGATTTTTAACTGAAAAGCAGACACAACTGCGTCAGTGGGCTCAGGCCCTTAATGCTCACTCCACTCACACTCTGCAGAGCGTAGGGGGCACTTTGGGTGGCCAGCGAGCCACCTGTCACAAACAGGCCACCTGTAGGTATGGGTCTGCCGAGCCTATATGTAAATCCGGCCCTACCTGAATTTTCTGACATCTCAAACCTTATTAGAAAACAGAGATGGCCCAAACAGTTTCCCGGCGAACTGCGAACATTTGGCGTGTTCGACCCGCCCCCTATACATCATCATTGAGCTAAACTTTGACCCCTTACCTCACAGTCAGCAGACACATGGCAGCCAATCAGCTAGCACCCCCTCCTGGATCCCCCACCCCCCTATCATAAAGCAGTTGCGGTGGCCAAGTTCTTGTTCCTTACTTGCATTGAAAGCACCCAAAATAGCCCTTTTGAGCGCTAGCACATCGGTCTCCTGTGTTTTTTTTTTTTTTGTGTGTGTGAAACACCACAGTCCACTGACACCCAGAGCTGTGTGCACACTACTGCTGTTGCCTCATTAAGTCACAGAACCACTCCTGTGCATTATTATTTCACTGTATTCTGATAGTACTATTGTATTTCTCTATGTGAGACACTCCACAGCAGTGGTGCTCAGCAGAGCTCGAATATTCGAGCTCTTTTTCAGCTATTCGAGCTCGGTATTCGAGCTCCGAATAGCTGTAGCTATTCGAATGGGCTATTCGAGTACACTCGAATAGCCCATTCACTATTCGAGCTATTCGAGCAAACCGGCGCTATTCGAGCTCGGTACCGAGCCCGAATAGCGTCATAGCCCAGATTGATGTCCTTAGAGCCAATCAGAGGGCTCCCAGGCCCTCTGACGGCAGCCAATCACAGAGGGGGACCCTGGCCAGCCCCTACCCTATAAATAGCGGCCGCCATGTTAGGTTTCTCCGTGCTTGCCTGAGACTTGTACAGAGAGAGAGTTGCTCCTTTGTGCTTTGGCTTAGCAAGAGCTCTATTGTGGTCATTTACCTAGCGTTTTTGCTCACATACACCTCCTATACACACCTATATTGTTGTTAGTTAGTTAGACATTGTATTTTAGTTAGTAGCTTTTGTGTTACATAGAGAGAGACTCAGACAGCTGCTGCACGCTTACAGCTTTAGGCCTCAGGGCCTGCCTGTGTGGGCAGCTGTTCTCTCCTGTCCTCTGTTTTTTTCTCTCATCTATACCAGTATTTCTGCTGTCCTTTACTACTGATTGTATTAGTATTGTAGTTATATACTGTAACTGTACTAGGACACTCACTGTCACTGTTCATAGGCTACTAGCTGCTCCTGCGTGTGTGCACTCACTGTCTGAGTAGTGTGTACACACTACACACACTCTATTTCCTTCTGATAACTGATTGCTTATTGTAATTAGTTAGTTGTACTTACTGTTACTACTTACTGTACTAGGAGTCTAGGACACTCAGTCACTGTTCATAGGCTACTAGCTCCTGCGTGTGTGCACTCACTGTCTGTGTAGTGTGTACACACACTACACACACTCTATTTCCTTCTGATAACTGATTGATTATTGTAATTAGTTAGTTGTACTTACTGTTACTACTTACTCTTACTGTACTAGGAGTCTAGGACACTCAGTCACTGTTCATAGGCTACTAGCTCCTGCGTGTGTGCACTCACTGTCTGTGTACACACACTACACACACTCTATTTCCTTCTGATAACTGATTGATTATTGTAATTAGTTAGTTGTACTTACTGTTACTACTTACTCTTACTGTACTAGGAGTCTAGGACACTCAGTCACTGTTCATAGGCTACTAGCTCCTGCGTGTGTGCACTCACTGTCTGTGTACACACACTACACACACTCTATTTCCTTCTGATAACTGATTGATTATTGTAATTAGTTAGTTGTACTTACTGTTACTACTTACTCTTACTGTACTAGGAGTCTAGGACACTCAGTCACTGTTCATAGGCTACTAGCTCCTGCGTGTGTGCACTCACTGTCTGTGTACACACACTACACACACTCTATTTCCTTCTGATAACTGATTGATTATTGTAATTAGTTAGTTGTACTTACTGTTACCACTTACTCTTACTGTACTAGGAGTCTAGGACACTCAGTCACTGTTCATAGGCTACTAGCTCCTGCGTGTGTGCACTCACTGTCTGTGTACACACACTACACACACTCTATTTCCTTCTGATAACTGATTGATTATTGTAATTAGTTAGTTGTACTTACTGTTACTACTTACTCTTACTGTACTAGGAGTCTAGGACACTCAGTCACTGTTCATAGGCTACTAGCTCCTGCGTGTGTGCACTCACTGTCTGTGTACACACACTACACACACTCTATTTCCTTCTGATAACTGATTGATTATTGTAATTAGTTAGTTGTACTTACTGACTGTTACTACTTACTTACTGTACTAGGGACACACACTCAGTCACTGTTCATAGGCTAGCTCCTGCGCGTGTTTGCGCGTGCGTGCACTCACTGTCTGTAGTGTACACACACTAAATTTACTTGTGATTACTACTGATTATTGTAACTGCTAGTTGTACTTCCTGACTGTTACTACTTACTTACTGTACTAGGGACACTCACTCAGTCACCTCACCCACCAACCCACTCCATTAAAGTACCCCACTTTTCACCCGCCCTTTTAAAAAACTTTTGTCTATACGCCCAAAACATCGAAGATGTCTGGAAGTGGCAGCCAGCGCGGTTTGGGCAAGGGGAAGGGCAGCAAGGGAATCAGGAGGAGAGGGAGCAGCATTGTGGCAGGCCGCGGCCGCGCCACCATGCACAGTTCCGCAGCAGCAGCAGCAGCGTCAGTGGCTAACATTCCTCCCATAGCCACTGGCCGTGGACGCCTTGGGCGCCGCCCAGCAGGAGCATCTGCAACTCACGCTGCAGAGACACAGCAGCAGCAGCGTGTAGCACCTGCTCCGATTTTCCTCCAGCCGGGTCGGAAACGTCCCATTGAGGAAAAGCATGCAGACACTGTGGTGCAACTGATGACGGAGGATGAGCAGCCCGCCATCAGCTCTGCATCCGAGGCCTCCACCCTCACCACCACCACCACCACCACCCCTGTTCGCAGCAGCCGCCCAGCAGGGCCTGGGGAGGAGGCCAGTTCACCGTCAGTCGCCGACCTGTCACTCAGCAGTCTTTTTACCCCAGGCACCATCAGGGTATTGTCTGCTGTTGTTGGCGATTTTGAGGAGGAGATGCTGATGGGCACTTTGGGGGATGAGGGATTGGACAGCAAGACTGTGGCGACAGTCAAGCAGCCCATCCATGCATCAGGAGAGGAGTTTGGGTGGTCATCATCCCAGCAGGACATGTTTCAGGAGGGGGAGGATGATGATGACCCGGTGACAGACAGAGACTGGGTGCCACCACCTCCAGGGGATGTCGTCCTCAGCAGCTCTGAGGAGGAGGAGGAGGATGCTCTTGTGGGCCTTGCAAGGAGGCGCATCATTGCAAGCATTGGCAGCAGTAGGCAGGTCCCACAGCCTGCTGGTGTCTCAGGCTCAGCAGCAGCAGCATCTGCCAGTACCACCACCAGCCGCACCCAAGCCCCCCCCCCCAACCACCACAGGGAGACAGGCAGCAGCGCTTCCATGCCGTAGGGGGATGTTTCTGTCACCAATCTGGCGATATTTCACCATGCCCACTGTGTACAGCAAGTACGCCACTTGCAACCACTGTCAGCGGAAGTTGAGCAGAGGTGCAGACCCCTTAAAGTTCAGCACCAGCTCGCTCATCAACCACCTTGCTGCGAAACATTTCCACCAGTATGAGGAGTTCCAGAGGCTGAAGGCATCTGGTGCTGGCAGTGGCACCACACCCATCACTGCACAGCCTTCAGCAGCAGCAGCAACAGCAGCCACCCGCCCTCCTGCTCCTCCAGCAGCACCAGCAGGAGTGCGGAAACGCACTGCTCCTCCCCCCTCTGCAACTCCTCCCACCGACACTGAGGCCTGTTCTGGCAGCCAGTCCTCAGTGGCCTCCTCTGCTGTGTCTGCTGATTCCCGTGCCAGCAAAAGGCCACGCCAGAGCCTTTTGAGCGAGTCCTTCCAGGGGGTGGTTAGGGCTCTGCCTCCCAGCAGCCGTCGCGTGCGGCAGCTGAACGGCTTGCTGGCACGGGCCATGTGCTCCCAACTCCTGCCGTACACGCTCGTGCAGGAGGGGAGCGACATTCGTGCGCTGCTTGCTTGCGCAGCCCCAGACTGGCAGCTCCCCAGCAGACACTTTTTCTCCCGCAAGGCCATTCCTGCACTGCACCGCTTTGTGATGGCCAATGTGGAGCGAGGGCTGGAGCACGCGGTTGGTGAAAGGGTCCACGTCACCATGGACTCCTGGAGCAGCCGCTTCGGGACAGGCCGCTACCTGTCCTTCACTGTCCACTGGGTCAGCTTGGTGGAAGGGGGTGAGGATGGGAGAGCAGCAGCGGGCACAGCAGCAGCAGCAACACAGTGGGTGGTGCCACCCCGCAGGGTCAGGGGAACTGCAGCAGGTTCCTCCGTTCCTCTGCCATCCTCCGGCACACCTGGCCAAACCCCCCGCCTCAGCAGCAGCGTGAAGGCCCGCCACTGCCAAGCGCTGCTGCACTTGGTCAGCCTTGGGAAGACCAAGCTGACGGCAACCCATGTGTTGGCCAAACTCCAGGAGCAGGAGAGGATTTGGCTGACCCCCAGAGGCCTCAGAGTCGGAGAGGTGGTGGCCGACAATGGGGCCAATCTGGTTGCCGCAATAGACAGGGGAAACCTGACCCACATCCCCTGTCTTGCCCACGTGCTGAACCTGGTGGTGCAAAAGTTCTTGCGCACCTACCAGGGGATGGGCGAACTGCTGGAAACGGCAAGGAACGTTGTGCGTCACTTCCGGCGCTCGGCTGCAGCCTGTGCGAGCCTGGAAGACGTGCAAAAGGAGCTGGAGCTGCCACGCCATCGGCTGATCCTTGACGTTCCGACTCGCTGGAACTCCACCCTGGCGATGTTGGAGCGTCTGGTTGAACAGAAGCACGCTGTCAAGCAGTACCTTGCCCTGGCCACTGTTTCCGCCGCTCAGAGAAGGGACAAGACCAGCAACATCCCGTCCATCGTCCCCGATGATGACTGGAGGCACATGCAGCAGGTGTGCTTAGTGCTGGCTCCCTTTCTGCAGGCCACTAACATGGTGAGCAGGGACCATGCTATGGTCTGCGAGTGGGTGCCCCTGGTTTGTCTGCTGAACAGGGCCCTCGATGCTTTGCTGGAACAGGGAGCGGCAGCCTTGGACCAGCAGGAGCGGCAAGCAGCTGCACAGCCCACCTCTGAGGGGGAGGAGGAGGAGGACTTGGTGGAGGTCCCTGACCTTGCTGCTGATGAGGGGGAGCAGCACAGTGCAGCTGAGTTGGTGCGGGGGTGGAGAGAGGATGAAGCTGACGAGGCAGAGGAGGAGGAGGAGGATGAGGACAGCAGCACTGCCGTCGATGTGCCAGCAGACGTGGCCCGCCTCTTCCCAATGGCAGCGCACATGCTGAGGTGCCTGCGCAGGGACCCCAGGGTGATCCAGATGAAGCAGAGGGAGGACATCTGGATCAGCATGATGTTGGACCCACGCCTCAAGGGGAAGTTGAGCCAGTTCCTGTCGCCTGCAGGAGGAGACCCAGCGCAACAAATGAGGAGCTTGCAGCAGGCCCTTGTTGAGCGCTTGGAGGAAGCCTTCCCCCAGCCTTCCACCCCCACTGTCCAGCAGCCAGCACAGAGGCAGCAGCAGGTGCCTGCATCCAGCAGCAAGCGCCCCACAGACCTGCTGTCTCTCAGCCACGAGCTCTACAGGACTGTAGAGGCTCCGGCAGCAGTGACTAGAGAGGAGGTGCATGCAGCAGCATCCTCCTCCGGTCACAGCCAGCGCCTGACCCGCATGGTGGCTGACTACATGGGGTCCTACAGCGGGCTTGACAGCGATGCCCCTGTTGATCCCATGGAGTATTGGGTCAAGCGCCTGGAGATCTGGAGCGAGCTGGCGCAGTACGCCCTGGAAGTGCTGTCCTGCCCCCCTTCCAGCGTGCTGTCCGAGCGCTGCTTCAGTGCAGCTGGTGGCGTGGTCACTGAGAAACGCTCACGTCTGTCTCACAAGTCTGTGGACAGACTGACGTTTCTCAAGATGAACCAGGCGTGGGTGGAAGGCGAGTTCCTGGCCCCTGTTGTCGGCGAGAGGGGGACATGAACTGGCTGCCGGAACTTAGAACCATGGTTAATGTGCCTTACCACCCTTTACCACCTCCTGGCTCCTGCTCACTAAGCCAGCCTGGTTCACTTTGACTATTACGTCGCCTGCAGCCACACATTTTACACCTACAGTGGGCTGCTGTGTACTGCCCTTCTGCTGTCTGTCTGTGTTTCCCACTGCCAGGGTACACAGAATTACCTTCTGCTGCCACTCTGCCACCAGCTATTACGTCAAACAATAGCTATATTGGTTGTAAAACCAAAACTAAAAAAACCATTAAAAAAAAAAAGGTTTAATTTTTCTGAGGTGCCCGGGTTGAAAACTGTGTTGTCCCAGTTGTGTATTGGACACGATGTGGGCTGCACGACCGCTGTCTGGGACCTCCTGTTGTGTTTATTTACAGCCCTGGTATCACCGCTAGGTACCAGGGCTATTATGTCACGCTGCCTACCTGCTGCCACACTCACACTGCTCCTCCTCCATTCCTCCTCCTGCTGCTGCTGCTGTCTGTCTGTGTTTCCCACTGCCAGGGTACACAGAATTACCTTCTGCTGCCACTCTGCCACCAGCTATTACGTCAAACAATAGCTATATTGGTTGTAAAACCAAAACTAAAAAAACCATTAAAAAAAAAAAAGGTTTAATTTTTCTGAGGTGCCCGGGTTGAAAACTGTGTTGTCCCAGTTGTGTATTGGACACGATGTGGGCTGCACGACCGCTGTCTGGGACCTCCTGTTGTGTTTATTTACAGCCCTGGTATCACCGCTAGGTACCAGGGCTATTATGTCACGCTGCCTACCTGCTGCCACACTCACACTGCTCCTCCTCCATTCCTCCTCCTGCTGCTGCTGCTGTCTGTCTGTGTTTCCCACTGCCAGGGTACACAGAATTACCTTCTGCTGCCACTCTGCCACCAGCTATTACGTCAAACAATAGCTATATTGGTTGTAAAACCAAAACTAAAAAAACCATTAAAAAAAAAAAGGTTTAATTTTTCTGAGGTGCCCGCGTTGAAAACTGTGTTGTCCCAGTTGTGTATTGGACACGATGTGGGCTGCACGACCGCTGTCTGGGACCTCCTGTTGTGTTTATTTACAGCCCTGGTATCACCGCTAGGTACCAGGGCTATTATGTCACGCTGCCTACCTGCTGCCACACTCACACTGCTCCTCCTCCATTCCTCCTCCTGCTGCTGCTGCTGTCTGTCTGTGTTTCCCACTGCCAGGGTACACAGAATTACCTTCTTCTGCCACTCTGCCACCAGCTATTACGTCAAACAATAGCTATATTGGTTGTAAAACCAAAACTAAAAAAACCATTAAAAAAAAAAAGGTTTAATTTTTCTGAGGTGCCCGGGTTGAAAACTGTGTTGTCCCAGTTGTGTATTGGACACAATGTGGGCTGCACGACCGCTGTCTGGGACCTCCTGTTGTGTTTATTTACAGCCCTGGTATCACCGCTAGGTACCAGGGCTATTATGTCACGCTGCCTACCTGCTGCCACACTCACACTGCTCCTCCTCCATTCCTCCTCCTGCTGCTGCTGCTGTCTGTCTGTGTTTCCCACTGCCAGGGTACACAGAATTACCTTCTGCTGCCACTCTGCCACCAGCTATTACGTCAAACAATAGCTATATTGGTTGTAAAACCAAAACTAAAAAAACCATTAAAAAAAAAAAAGGTTTAATTTTTCTGAGGTGCCCGGGTTGAAAACTGTGTTGTCCCAGTTGTGTATTGGACACGATGTGGGCTGCACGACCGCTGTCTGGGACCTCCTGTTGTGTTTATTTACAGCCCTGGTATCACCGCTAGGTACCAGGGCTATTATGTCACGCTGCCTACCTGCTGCCACACTCACACTGCTCCTCCTCCATTCCTCCTCCTGCTGCTGCTGCTGTCTGTCTGTGTTTCCCACTGCCAGGGTACACAGAATTACCTTCTGCTGCCACTCTGCCACCAGCTATTACGTCAAACAATAGCTATATTGGTTGTAAAACCAAAACTAAAAAAACCATTAAAAAAAAAAAAAAAAAAAAGGTTTAATTTTTCTGAGGTGCCCGGGTTGAAAACTGTGTTGTCCCAGTTGTGTATTGGACACGATGTGGGCTGCACGACCGCTGTCTGGGACCTCCTGTTGTGTTTATTTACAGCCCTGGTATCACCGCTAGGTACCAGGGCTATTATGTCACGCTGCCTACCTGCTGCCACACTCACACTGCTCCTCCTCCATTCCTCCTCCTGCTGCTGCTGCTGTCTGTCTGTGTTTCCCACTGCCAGGGTACACAGAATTACCTTCTGCTGCCACTCTGCCACCAGCTATTACGTCAAACAATAGCTATATTGGTTGTAAAACCAAAACTAAAAAAACCATTAAAAAAAAAAAAGGTTTAATTTTTCTGAGGTGCCCGGGTTGAAAACTGTGTTGTCCCAGTTGTGTATTGGACACGATGTGGGCTGCACGACCGCTGTCTGGGACCTCCTGTTGTGTTTATTTACAGCCCTGGTATCACCGCTAGGTACCAGGGCTATTATGTCACGCTGCCTACCTGCTGCCACACTCACACTGCTCCTCCTCCATTCCTCCTCCTGCTGCTGCTGCTGTCTGTCTGTGTTTCCCACTGCCAGGGTACACAGAATTACCTTCTGCTGCCACTCTGCCACCAGCTATTACGTCAAACAATAGCTATATTGGTTGTAAAACCAAAACTAAAAAAACCATTAAAAAAAAAAGGTTTAATTTTTCTGAGGTGCCCGGGTTGAAAACTGTGTTGTCCCAGTTGTGTATTGGACACGATGTGGGCTGCACGACCGCTGTCTGGGACCTCCTGTTGTGTTTATTTACAGCCCTGGTATCACCGCTAGGTACCAGGGCTATTATGTCACGCTGCCTACCTGCTGCCACACTCACACTGCTCCTCCTCCATTCCTCCTCCTGCTGCTGCTGCTGTCTGTCTGTGTTTCCCACTGCCAGGGTACACAGAATTACCTTCTGCTGCCACTCTGCCACCAGCTATTACGTCAAACAATAGCTATATTGGTTGTAAAACCAAAACTAAAAAAACCATTAAAAAAAAAAGGTTTAATTTTTCTGAGGTGCCCGGGTTGAAAACTGTGTTGTCCCAGTTGTGCATTGGACACGATGTGGGCTGCACGACCGCTGTCTGGGACCTCCTGTTGTGTTTATTTACAGCCCTGGTATCACCGCTAGGTACCAGGGCTATTATGTCACGCTGCCTACCTGCTGCCACACTCACACTGCTCCTCCTCCATTCCTCCTCCTGCTGCTGCTGCTGTCTGTCTGTGTTTCCCACTGCCAGGGTACACAGAATTACCTTCTTCTGCCACTCTGCCACCAGCTATTACGTCAAACAATAGCTATATTGGTTGTAAAACCAAAACTAAAAAAACCATTAAAAAAAAAAGGTTTAATTTTTCTGAGGTGCCCGGGTTGAAAACTGTGTTGTCCCAGTTGTGTATTGGACACGATGTGGGCTGCACGACCGCTGTCTGGGACCTCCTGTTGTGTTTATTTACAGCCCTGGTATCACCGCTAGGTACCAGGGCTATTATGTCACGCTGCCTACCTGCTGCCACACTCACACTGCTCCTCCTCCATTCCTCCTCCTGCTGCTTCTGCTGTCTGTCTGTGTTTCCCACTGCCAGGGTACACAGAATTACCTTCTGCTGCCACTCTGCCACCAGCTATTACGTCAAACAATAGCTATATTGGTTGTAAAACCAAAACTAAAAAAACCATTAAAAAAAAAAAAGGTTTAATTTTTCTGAGGTGCCCGGGTTGAAAACTGTGTTGTCCCAGTTGTGTATTGGACACAATGTGGGCTGCACGACCGCTGTCTGGGACCTCCTGTTGTGTTTATTTACAGCCCTGGTATCACCGCTAGGTACCAGGGCTATTATGTCACGCTGCCTACCTGCTGCCACACTCACACTGCTCCTCCTCCATTCCTCCTCCTGCTGCTGCTGCTGTCTGTCTGTGTTTCCCACTGCCAGGGTACACAGAATTACCTTCTGCTGCCACTCTGCCACCAGCTATTACGTCAAACAATAGCTATATTGGTTGTAAAACCAAAACTAAAAAAACCATTAAAAAAAAAAAAGGTTTAATTTTTCTGAGGTGCCCGGGTTGAAAACTGTGTTGTCCCAGTTGTGTATTGGACACGATGTGGGCTGCACGACCGCTGTCTGGGACCTCCTGTTGTGTTTATTTACAGCCCTGGTATCACCGCTAGGTACCAGGGCTATTATGTCACGCTGCCTACCTGCTGCCACACTCACACTGCTCCTCCTCCATTCCTCCTCCTGCTGCTGCTGCTGTCTGTCTGTGTTTCCCACTGCCAGGGTACACAGAATTACCTTCTGCTGCCACTATGCCACCAGCTATTACGTCAAATAATAGCTATATCTGTGTAATTGGTTGTAAAACCAAAACCAAAAAACCATTAAAAAAAAAAGGTTTAATTTTTCTGAGGTGCCCGGGTTGAAAACTGTGTTGTCCCAGTTGTGTATTGGACACGATGTGGGCTGCACGACCGCTGTCTGGGACCTCCTGTTGTGTTTATTTACAGCCCTGGTATCACCGCTAGGTACCAGGGCTATTATGTCACGCTGCCTGCCTCATTGACTGCCTGCTGCCACACACTCATCCTCCTTCTCCTGCTGCTGAATTTACCTCCTGCTGTCTGTGTGTTTCCACTGCCAGGGAGCACATACAATGGCGCTTCCAACATGCGTGCGCCCACCAGCTATTTGTTACGCTCAAAAATAGCTGCATTTCTTTAAAGAAAAAATGGAAAGAGAAATAAGTGAGGAAGAAGAAGACGATATAGAAAAAGGAGAAGAAGAAGAAGAAGATGAAGAAGATGAAGAAGAAGATGAAGAAGATGAAGAAGAAGATGAAGAAGAAGATGTAGAAGAAGATGAAGAAGAAGATGAAGAAGAAGATGAAGAAGAAGATGAAGAAGAAGATGAAGAAGAAGATGAAGAAGAAGATGAAGAAGAAGATGATGATGAAGAAGAAGATGATGAAGAAGAAGAAGATGAAGAAGAAGAAGATGAAGAAGATGATGAAGAAGATGAAGAAGAAGAAGATGAAGAAGATGAAGAAGATGAAGAAGAAGAAGATGAAGAAGATGAAGAAGAAGAAGAAGATGAAGAAGATGAAGAAGAAGAAGAAGATGAAGAAGAAGAAGATGAAGAAGATGATGAAGAAGAAGAAGATGAAGAAGATGAAGAAGAAGAAGAAGATGAAGAAGAAGAAGATGAAGAAGATGATGAAGAAGAAGAAGAAGAAGATGAAGAAGATGAAGAAGAAGAAGAAGAAGATGAAGAAGATGAAGAAGAAGATGAAGAAGATGAAGAAGAAGAAGATGAAGATTAGAAGATAAAGAAGAAGAAGATGAAGAAGAAGAAAAAGAAGAAGACAATATAGAAGAAGAAGAAGAAGATATAGAAGAAGATATAGAAGAAGAAGATATAGAAGATAAAGAAGAAGAAGAAGAAGAAGTATATACAGTACTGAACAAAATTCTGGACACAACTTCTCTTTCCACCTTTTTTTTTTTTAAAGGAACATCCCCACATAATCACTTGCTGTTGTTACTTGGAAAAAAAGACGTTTCTTGCATCATTCACCCTCAAAACAAGTGTTGGAAGCTATTTAAGGCCAATTCGAATAGTCAGCTCGAATAATGAGCTCGAATACCGACTCGAATAGTCAGCTCGAAGTTCGAGGTCGAATCGAATAGTAAAAATTATTCGACTCGAATATTCGACTGACCTCGAATAATTTACTATTCGAATTCGACCAAACTCGAATTTTAAAAAGGGGTATTTGAGCACCACTACTCCACAGCCCACTGACACCCATAGCTGTGCATAATGTGATTTCTGCCCTTTAGGGATTAAAACCAAACTTTGCATCAACTCCGTCATTTTTGGCAGCACTTTTAGCATGGATTCCCCTCTGCCACGCCCCTATCCTGGTGTTAGACACCTTGAAACAACTTTTCCATCACTTTTGTGGCCAGAAACAGTCTTTGTAGGTTTTAAAATCCACCTGCCCATTGAAGTCTATGGAGATTTGTCGGAAGTTGGCGGTCGCCGTCGTGAACGTAAAATTTGATGTTTACGACAACTCTATTAGTAAAATGCCTTTTAGGCACTAGCAAGCAAGAAAGTACTTGTAATAATCCTGTCAGTACTTTTTCACCTACATTTTGGTAATTTCTTAATGGCAGAGTGCTAAACAGTAATTATAAACAGTAAATTAAAAAGTATCCCCTAGGAGAAAACGTGAATTGAATGAGGGTAGTAGAGTTTACTGCTTACCTACCCCCTTCCATCCCCCCTCCCCCCAGTTACTATAACTGTGTAGCAGCTTTTCTTTTAAATTATATCTCGCGGCCCCCTTCCCCCTGTAGCAATGCATTACCTATCCCACCTTTTGCCACAATGAGGCTGTCCACCACTGTCCTCTCTCCTCTCTATGTCTGGCAGGGGGACCTTACATTTTGTATCGCCTAACCAGAGGCTGGATCTATTTACCGTACTTAGCTGTTTATGTATAGACTTATTATCAGGAGGAAGTGACATCACAATGCACTTCCTGTATGGCCAGGTGACCCTCAAGAAAATTGGGTGGTGTGGAACCCCTGCCTTGGGTTAGGCTGGGCACCATACATTGCTGGCAAGCTGTCATAAAGGTAAGAATGCGTAGTATCCCTCTTTTGGAGGGACAGTCCCTCTTTGGGAAACAAATGCTTCTGTCCCTCTTCTCCCTCATTTGTCCCTCTTTAAAGAGAACCAGAGACGAAGCACCCTCATGTATTTTACCTTATAAATCAGTGGGAACATGACAGTAAACACCTAATCTGCTCTTTGTTTCATTGTTCTCTGTTTAATCTGACTGTTATCATCTCTGGTAAGAATCCCCGACTGAGCACTCAGTCTAGCTTTGCTACAGAAAGATTATAGCTGAGTCTGTCTTCTCTGGTGTATTTTCAAGCCCAAGCCTGCCCCCTTGTGGCTCTGCTATAATGACTCAGCTATACTTATTCTCTGCAAAGCCAGACTGAATGCTCAGTCCGGGACTCTTATCACAGCTGATAACAGACACTTTTAGCAGTGAGGATGAAACGGAGAGCAGGGTAGGTGTTTTCTCTAATGTTCTTACTGATATATATGGTAAAATACATGAGGGTGCTTCATCTCTGGTTCACTTTAAAGACTGATGTACAGATCTGTGTTAATATATGTATTTTTCTCAGAAAAAAAAATGTGTTTAACGGACTCTAAACTTTATTCCCATCAATTAAATTGTTATATATTTATTTTCAAATGTTAAAAACGAATGATGAATGATAGAGAGGACCAGGGTGGTTTGAATGATAAAACTACATATTTTAATTCTGAATTCTTTGTGATATGCATTGCATGGGGTGTGGTGGGGGCGTGATGTGACAGGGGTGTGTCTTAAAGTGTCCTACTTATCTCAAAAAGTTGGAAAATATGATAATGTGTAAAGCCTTTTCTTTCATACGCTATGGACAGACTTTGGGGATTTGTTAGAAAAAGTGTAAAATCACTTTAAAACCAATAGACAGATGTGATAATATTAATATCAGTAATGACAATGATAATGTGCTTTTCCCAGGCAATCTTCCGGTCCATCGATGTAAACCAAACAGGATATATTGATCGGTACGGTCTTAGTCAAGCCATTGAGGAAGTTGGTATGTTTCCTTTACTTCAGTCCACATAATTTTTTTTCTCTTTTTCATCCTCACAAAAAGATGGTCCCCCATTCCCCAACCTCCCCCCAAATACTAATATATAAAAGTCCACTGCACGCCAGTACAAGCTTCCAGTGTCCATGCCAACCTCACCCCTCAGACCACACCCCCTTCCCATAGGGAACAATAGGAAGGAGATTTTTGGCAAGCCAACTCTGAACTTTCTCACAGTGCTTTTTAGCACATTCTACAATCACAACTGGTGAAGCGTCATACCCCATAGGACAGAACAGAAGTAGCTAAACCCCCTTCCACAGGGAACTAGGATGTGCCACACCTAATCCCATCCCGACTGCACAGCTATCCATCACCTAACCCCTCCCCTGCAGGGGTGCTCGGATACCCCTTTTCAAAATCCGGGTTGACATGGATCCGGATACCCAGATATCCGGATCCTGATTGGATATCCGGATTTAGGCATTTTGGTATCCGACCCAGATCGGATATCCCACCGCACTATTCGGGATACCCGGGCAAATTCGGATATCTTGATAAAGAACCCGGAAGTGCCCTTTAAATTGCTTTAAAAATGTTTTTTAGGGTCAATGAGGCATGTAGCATCATTATTTTTTAAAGGGGAACACTTATTGATGATGTGGGGACTTAAAATCCCCCCCCCCCCCCAAAAAAAGGGCTGTCAATTAACATCAGGCCTAGGTTCCAGACAGCGGTTGTGCAGCCCACATTGTGCCAGGGCTTACGCTGGGAGCCCTCTGATTGGCTCAATGAGGTCAGGTGGGGCTGGCTAGGGTTCCCCTCTGTGATTGGTTGCTAGGGCTTCTGCTGGGAGCCCTCTGATTGGCTCCAGGACGTCCTGGACGTCATACAGTATCTCAACGGTCGGATATCTGCCAGATATCCGCGGATATCCGCATTGCCCTGCCAACTATCCGCAGATAGCTATCTGGATTTGGGCCCGGGTATCTGGAATCCGAATCCGGTCAGATAGCTGAAAAATGGTCGGATATCCGGGTTACCTGGATATCCGGAATCCGGATGAGCACCACTGCTTCCATGCTTATTTATAAGTGCCACTCCTAACCTTACCCCTTTCGGCACAGCTATCTATTACCTAACCCCTCCCCTGCTTATTTAGATGTGCCACATTTATCCTCACCCCTGTCTGCAAAAGCTGTCCATTACCAAAACCCTCCACTGCTTACACAGATATGAAGTACCTAACCCCACCCCTGCTTGGATACCTATCCATTAACCCTTCCCTTGCACAGGCATCCAATGGTTAACCTTCCCCTGGGTGATTGGCACCATGGGACATGTTGTCCTCCCATGTGGCTTTGTTACAGGATCTACAAGCAATGTCCATTTTACCACTCAGATTTCTTCCATCAAATGACACTGCCACTGGGGATCACAGGAAGTGGAGACACTGCCACTGGGCATTGTGGGAAAATGAGTTTCTAGTTCTCTGGTCAGGCTGGTCATGATCAGCCCACAGGAAGCAAATAAATCTTGGTGTCAGAAGTAGCAGCCAACACCTATCTTAGGTTAGAGAGCTGCTCTGCAGTGACACCAGAGGATGGACATGATGATCAAGAGAACTTCAAAAAATGTCCAGCAAGCCCCATGTGCACGTTACACACTTCTTAATTTACGCTAGAAGACTACTTCACATATCTCCTTTATCTACTCAGGTTTCGTGATCAGCAACGCCATTATGGACGTTATGATTCTGAGATATGCTAATTATTCACGCAAGTTGACCTTCGCGGACTTTGTATGCTGCATGATCCGCCTAGAAACTGTAACAAGTAAGTAATTAAAGAAGAACTCCCGGCTATCAGTGGCAGGGTGCTTAGCGAGGAACTGAAGTGAAAATCACAGAATTAATAAGACTGCTGTTTGTTTTTTTTGTTTTTTTTTTTACTATAATCATTAACCACTTTACCCCCACCCGTACGAATTTCTCCGTCCCTTTTTCCATCCTTTAACCCCCAGGGACGGAGAAATCCGTACTTTCCGCGTTCCCGCTCGTAAACACGCTGCCCGCCGCTAGTAAACACGCCGCCGCCCGCTCGCCCGGAGATCAATGAACGTGAAAATCCATTCCCGTTCGTTGATCTAAGCCCCACAATGATCCGCTGCTCTCCGATGGGCAGAGCGATCATTGTGGGAAAAAAAAAACACTCACAGCCTCCTACAACTTCCTGCGAGCATCCGGAAGGTCCGCAGGTCGCAATAAACAAAAAGTTACTGTTGCAATCTTGTGGCCAAATAGTAAAACTACACCCTAAGCATTTTTTACATAGAAGTAAATTAGTGTTACACAAAAAATTAACTCATTACCTCCCACACTCCCCATTTTTTTTTTTTTTGTAATAAAAAAAAAATTAAAAAATGTACAATTAAAAAAAAATACATAAATAGTTACCTTAGGGACTTAACTTTTTAAATATTTATGTCAAGAGGGTATAACACTGTTACTTTATAAACTATGGGCTTGCAATTAGGGATGGATGCAAAACTGAAAAAAATGCACCTTTATTTCCAAATAAAATATTGGCGCCAAACATTGTGATAGGGACATAATTTAAACGGTTTTATAACGGGGACAAAAGGGCAAATTTCATGGGTTTTAATTACAGTAGCATGCATTATTTAAAAACTATAATGGCCGAAAACTGAAAAATAATTATTTTTTTCCCCACATTTTTCCTATTTTCCCATCAAAACACATTTAGAATAAAATAATTCTTGGCATAATGTCCCACCTAAAGAAAGCCTAATTGGTGGCGGAAAAAACAAGATATAGTTCATTTCATTGCGATAAGTAATGAAAACGTTATAGACAAATGAATGGAAGGAGCGCTGAAAGGTGAAAATTGCTCTGGTGCTCAGGGGGTAAAACCCCTCAGTGGTGAAGTGGTTAATAAATGATTCAGTCCGTGTTCGCCCATTGTAAAATCTCTCCCCACCCTGATTTACAATCTGAAATTTAACACAGATGGCGACATCTTTAGTCCTGTCAGGTGATCTCTGTGGAATGTTTGTTTCTGTGAATTCCAAAGCCAGTACAAAATATACCTGGTCTCCCAGAGAGCTCTGGGAGGAGAATTCCACATAGCTAAACTGCCTAGGCTAAGCATCACTGGAAGGGTGGGGCTATACAGCAATGCATAGGTATAGGTGTGTTTCTGAGGCTGTAACAACCAGGAAAATTACCATAAAAGTGGGTATCCTGAATAATTTATTGCATTCTACTATATGTCACTACAGGGCCTCTTTAAAATCACAGATCAGGGAAGACAAAAGATTTTCCACCCAGGTGAAATATGGCTAGGCAGCAGCTTTCCCCCAGGGGGGTGAAATATTGCTTCTCTCACTGCTGTCCAGCAATATACACTGCCCTGCCTAAATTGAAGCCAGGCACCACATGCTACTGTCCCTTCTGGCTGCACGATAGGAGGAGCCCAAGTCTGTATGGGCTCCTCAGGGGAGGGACCTGTGTGGCGTGGAAACTTCCTGTATGGACAGAAGAGCCGTGCCTGCAGCAGCATACTCCACCAATGGCTCTTCTGTTCATACAAGTGAGCAATGTGTCTGCACAGCCTTGCCCCTGCAATGTTGCCGGAGGGCTGATCCTTGTTGGGTGACATTGATTGAGAAAGCCATTAGCCTAGGCTGTTTACCTATGCTGTTTACCTATGCAGGAGTCTCCCCTCAGAGCATTCTAGGAGACCAGCTATATTTTGTAGTGTACTGGCTTTGGAACTCTCAGACACACACATTCCACAGAGCTCACCTGACAGGTCTGACGATGTCGCCACCTGTGACAATTTTCAGAATGTAAATCAGGGAGAGGGAAGATTTTATAATGGGCAAACACTGACTAAATTATTTATGCATGAATATTGAATGCAAAAACAATAAATAGCAATTTTATTTGTTATTTTCACTACAGTTCCTCTTTAAATCTGATCTTAGCCATTTAAACTGACGCAGAATTCTATTACGATTGATAGCTGGAACAACCATTGTTTTGCATTTTCAGAGGTGTTCCAGAATCTCACAAAAGACGGGAGAGGCATTTATCTGAGCTCAGAAGAGGTAAAGTTGTCTATTTTTTTCCCTATCACTCAGAAAAAAAATGCGCTTCACAGATTTTTCCAATCATTCAACATCAGGGGATCACAACAATAAACAGAGTCACACCGCTGCAATAGTTGCCGAAATAACCTGTCTAAATAAGTCTCTGTCCAACAGGGACGGTTCTAGACTTTTTTTTTACCAAAGGCCTCGTTCACATCAGGGCCGTTTCTGTGCGCTTTTCACAGCGCACTGCTCTGTGTGTTCAGCAATGTATTGATTTTCCCATGTAATTAAATGTGCCTGGTTCACATCGATGAGCTGCGCTGAGCAGTGTTACAAAAACGTAGTGTTGCATGCATTTCTGTGCGTTGAGCTGTAAAGCGCACATCAATGCAAGTGAATGGGTACGCTTTTTAAGCGCAGAGAAGCGCATGCGTTTTTTACCCCTATTTGGAAAAAAAATACTTTTATTTACATAGAAAAACAAAGCTTTATTGACAACTGCAACATTAAGCAAAACGTGCCTTAAAGAAGCGCAACGCACAAACGCGCATTAAAGCCCGCACAAGCGCATGCGGTTTTTACCACACGCTTTCACGTGTTACTCAGCGCAGCAGATGTGAACGAGGCCTAAGGCAAACTTGTGAGGATGCGAATACCCCCCCCCCCTTGATTTGGAATGATCGCGCAGCACCCGACAATTTACTCTGCTTCATTTAATGTTTTCACATGATATGCTGCAGCTCAACACAATAGCATACTGGCTGGCTGTGAATAACAAACTGCTCACCTTCAGCCACTCCATTCCTCTTCAGTCAGGACAGCATTGTCACCTCCTTCCTTCTGCTGTGCAAGTGAAATGAAACGCTGCTGCTCTTCTGCCTTCTCACTGACTGGCAGACTCCTCACACAGCACAACAAGCTGCTTTTCCCCAATGATGATCTCTTCACCTCCTTCTTCTCTCACTTTTTCTCCTACTCTGACTGCATGCTGTTAGTGTAAACACAGTACAAACATGCTGCCCCTGTAATCTCTGCACCTGATGCAAATGTTTCCCCTTGCTTCATGAGAGAACCGGCCCTGTTGTCCAATCGTCTCTCAGTGGGAGTACTGTGGGACACCCTGAAATCACATACGTTTGCACATTTGGCTTGATTCATTAAGCTGTGCTGGACAGTGGTGCTAAAACAGCACAGTTAATGTGCAGTAGCGCGTTCTATGTACGCCTTACATAGCAGCGTTCCCTTCCATGTAAGGAGCATGCCTTTCCTTAGTTACACGCACTGTTTCCGTAGCAAAGCGCGTAACATTAAATGTGGGCGGTCGTGTGAAGTATCGCTACCGGTAACATGTTAATTATCATAGTGGTGGCCGCTAGTGAAGTGTCTCCTTAGCCATACTTCACATTTAACGTTACACGCTTTGCTACAGGAAGCAGTGCGTGTAACTAAGGGTAGACACGCTCCTTACATGGCAGCAAGTGCTGCTATGTAAGCCTTGCATAGCGCATGCTCCTGCACATTGCGCTGCTCTGCTTTAGCAGCACAGCTTAAAGAGACTCTGTAACAAAATTTTCAGCCTTATTTCTTCTATCCTATAAATTCCTATACCTTTTCTAGTTGCACTGCTTCTGTAATATATCTAATCTTCTTTTCTTTGTCAAGCTTTGTCGACCCAGGGAGGAATGTACTGCCTCTGCTGTGATAGGGACAAATTTTGCACGCCCCCTCCATGCTCTGTGTGTGTGCTTTGTTTATCCCTCACAGACAGGTCTCTGCTCTCAATTTCAGCTTGTCTGAGGGGGGAGGGAGCTGCCCATGCCAAGAAACTGTGTGAAATCCCTGACTGGAGTGAAGAAAATTCACTATGTAATAAAAACTTGTAGTATACTGTAACATGATATACTGTATATATACACATACATCACTTCCTGGTTAGCGGCCATGTTTTTTGATTGTAAACGCTGCCTAAAACTGGCGATTAAAAGCCAGGATCGCGGCGGGGAGCGGTGGAACGGCAAAGAGGGATCCAGGAGATTACAGTGACTCGATTGGTATGTTTTTTTATTGTACAAATCGGACAGTACAGATTCTCGTTAATGAATCAATTGCATATAGTGCCCAGCACTGCTTCAGTTAAAACACACATTACACTGCGTGTTGCACTCCACCGGGTTGTGACTTCACCGGGTGGAATATAAGATCTACATTCTCCCTCCTCTGTGGTTGCACACACCCTCCAGATGCTTGTATTCCCGCATATAAAGGTCTCTTTTGATGTCTATGCAGTATAGCTTTGAAAACGTTTATCGTTCTTCAGCATTAGCTGTTACAGGCGTGCGGTTCCGGCAGCGGACTCAGTGCATACCTACCAACTTTTTGAGATGAGAAAGAGGGACACTTAAGCCACACCCCTGCCATGCCCCTGATCACACCCCCGCCATGCCCCTAATCACGCATACCATAAAGATTTCAGAAGCAAAATATGTTGTTTTATAATTTAAACCACACTGGTCCTTTCTATTCTGGTTCATTTTCCTTCATATTAACATTTTAAAATTAGTAATATATCAATTTAAAGGATGGGAATAAAGTGTAGAGTCAATCAAACACATTTTTAGTAGAGAAATGTATATATTTACATAGAAAGAGGGACAAAGTCCTGAAAGAGGGACAAATGAGGAGGAAAGAGGGACAGAGGGACAGGGCTCCCAAAGAGGGACAGTTTGGAGCTATGCTCAGTGCATTGCGCCGCCCGCTGGTATGTCACTCCCAGAGTGAACTTCAAAACCTTAGGAGCCACAGCGTTCTGTCATCCTTTGGAATTCCCTACCACACCCAATAAAGACAGCCCTATCCCTGGAGTTATTCAAATCCAGACTGAACAGCCACCTGTTTTCAAGTGACTGGCAGCCTATTGGGCCAATCAAAGTGCGGGCATCGCGTCCTTTAAAGTTACTGGACCCGAAGGGGCTCAGGGCGAGACAAGTTGAGTTATTTGCAGGGATCCAGCGTAAGTTACTAGTGCTCGCTAAGCTGCTGGTAGTGCATTACACGCTACTAGCCCGTGTAGTGTGCAGCCAATTACATTTAAGGCCCGCTGTGGAAATAGTGTGAGTAATAGGACTGAGAGCTGCAGGGATTACAGGAGACAGATTCTGATACTTCTGTTCAGGAAGCTGCTAAACATCTGACATTCCCGAAGTATGTATGTGGATTATAGGACACTAGCCGACCCGCGGCGTAGCATACGCCGCATAAGAGGGTAGAGGGCAGGAACGGAAGGGGGTATTGGGCACAGCAGCGGGGAGGGGGGGTTGGACCCCCCTCAACTGGGTCCCCCATGTGTGCTCTACCTCCAGCTTAGGCTCAGCAGGAACTCCCCCCACCCCTCACCTGGGTCCCCCATGTGCGCTCCCCCTCCTGCTTAAGCACAGTAGCAGCCGCCACTATTAGTAAGAGGCAGCGGGCGGGGATGACTCACCTCTTCCGTGTTCCACTGTCGTCACTTCCTGCAATGCGCACACTGTATTGGTGTAATTTGCCTTTTTAAAACAGAAGGAAATCTGCAATAATTCAGCTATAGGTGAATATTTGTGGTTACCCACAATGCACTGCTACTAAATATGCAAATAATTCCTTTTCACCCTTAGTAAGCCAAGCAAGCATCCAGAACCACTGGTGTATAGCGAGCCTATAGCTTTAAATTTTACACAGCCATATCAAACCCACATGTGACAGCCCGTTTCAGACTTTTGGTCCTCATCTGAACATGGCAAAGATTTATATGGCTGTATGAGATAGGGCTTGGACCAGTACAACAGAGTAACCAAGCAGCTCAGGGTGACCCAAACCACTCGGACTGTATAGGGGGATAAAATGGACCAAAAAGACCTTCTACTAAAAAATCAAAGCTTGGTGTAATTTGCCTTCTTAAAACAGAAGAAAATCTGCAATAATTCAGCTGTAAGTGAACATTTGTGATTACCTACATTACACCACTACTAAACATGCAAATTTTTCCTTTTCACCCTTGGTAAGTCAAGCAAGCCTATAGCTTTAAGTTTTACACAGTCATATCAAACCCACATGTGACACCCTATTTCAGACATTTGGTCCTTATCAGTACATGGCAAGGATTGATATGGCTGTATGAGATAGGGCTTGGACCAGTACAACAGAGTAACCAAGCAGCTCAGGGTGACCCAAACTACTAAGAATGTATAGGAGGATAAAACAGACCAAAAATCCCTCCTACTAAAAAAAGCAAAGCTTGGTGTAATTTTCCTTCTTAAAACAGAAGCAAATCTGCAATAATTCAGCTATGAGTGAACGTTTGTGGTTACCCACAATGCACTGCTACTGAATATGCAAATTATCCCTCTTTGCCCTTGGTTTGATATGACACTACTTCTTCTTCTTGCTTGGACCAGCCCCTTCTTCTTGCTTGGACCGGCCCTGGGGGCAGGGCGCTACTTCTTCTTGTTTGAAGGTTGAGGCACTTACTCTATTATATACTGTATATATAGATCTGTTTGTGTTATTAGAGGGCAACAATGGATAATTTGCATATATTCAGCAGTGATGCACTGGGAGACATCTCGGAGCTCACTCCAACCTGAATTATTGCCAATTCTTTCTGTTTTAAGAAAGCAAACTTTTGTTTTTCTAGCTAGAGGGAATGTTGTAACCCTCCTGTATATTGTATATTGCAGTGGATGCAGATCATCATGTCCAGCTGATAGCAGACTTTACCCAGCTGTAAGTTCCGTTCTTGTTTGTTGGAATTATTGCATGCAGAAGGAATGTACCGTATTCGTAATCAGTGTTTTGGTTTAGTGTACTGGAAAAGCTGCGCAAATCTATGACTTTAACCCCTCCTTTGCTTGCACAACTCTCTGGTAGATAACCCCACTTTTGTCAACGTAGCACACCTAAATGCACCCATCTTTGTACAGCTATCCATTACCTAAACCCTCCCCTGCCTACTTAGATGTGCCACATCTAAACCCCACCTCTGTCTTCACAGTGATCCATTACCTCACCCCTCCTCTTCTTACTGTGATGTGCCACACCTAACCCCACCTTTGTCTGCAGTGCACAGTTATCCATTACCTTAACCCTCCCTTGCCTAATTTAATGTGCCACACCTAACCACACTTCTGTCTGCACAGATATCCGTTACTTAACCCCTCACCTGCTTACTCAGGTGTGCTACACCTATTCCCAACCCTGTCTGCACAGCAATCAATAACCGGTACCTAACCTCACCCCTGCTTATTTAGATGTGCCACACCTAATCCCTCCTCTTTTTTTACAGCTATCCATTACCTCCCCTGCCTATTCAGATGTACTACCCCTAACCCTATCTCTGTGTGCACAACGTTCCATTACCTAACCCCTCCCCTGCTTACTCAGATGTGCCACACCTATTACCAAACCTGTCTGCACAGCGATTCACTACCTAACCCCTCCGCTGCTTACTCAGATGTGCCACACCTATTACCAAACCTGTCTGCACAGCGATTCACTACCTAACCCCTCCGCTGCTTACTCAGATGTGCCACACCTATTTCCAGCCCTGTCTGCACTGCTGTTCATTACCTAACCCCTCCCCTGCTTATTCAGTCACACTTATTTTGAACCCTATCTGCACAGCTATCCTTTACCTAACCCTTCACCTAGCCACACCGAGCCCCATTTCTGTCTGCACAACTATCAATTACCTAGCTCCTCCCCACTTGCTGAGATGTGGCACACCTAATCCCAACCCTGTCTGTTCAGCTATCCATTACCTAACCCCTCCCCTGCTTACTCAGATGTACCACATATATCCCCATTCCTGTCTGCACAACTATGCTTTACCTAACCCCTCCCCTGCTTACTCAGATGTACCACATATATCCCCATTCCTGTCTGCACAACTATGCTTTACCTAACCCCTCCCCTGCTTACCTAGATGTGCTGTACCTAACCACTATTTGAATAGCTATCCAGCTCTTAACCCTTCTCCTACCTGCTCAGCTACCCAGCCTTCAGCCCCTTTCCTGCTTGCACAGATGTCCAGTATCTAACGTTGCACAACTATCCAATACTTAACCCCTCCTCTGCTTGCACCACCATTCTCAGTTTCACCCCTTCCCTGCTTGCACAGCTACAAATTAATTAACCCCTTCTCTTACTTTCGGTGCTATGCTGCCAGTATCCGCCCAACACATTTCCTACACCCTTTATTTCCCTTTTATCATAAAAAAAAACACATTAGCACAGAGATACAGAGGTACTCATATAATTTATTTCAGTGTGATTTTCTTTTTCTTTTTTTCCTAGTGTCGTGGTGACCTATAGTGAAGACAAGAGGCAAATTGGAAGATTAACTGCTGCACTAAGTTGCACAAAGATCTTTACGCCATTTCTTTTGTTTTTATAGTTTATTTTTTAGATGTGTGTTTGATATTTTTTTTATTTTTATAGCAGTTTAAGGACCCTGCATATGTAAATATGGTGACCAGACACCGGGAGAATCTGTTAAATAACTTTGCTGGGCCGGTTCAACCCTTGATGGGGCCCAGGGCCAAAGGTAACCTGAGCACCCTCCCCTCCCGGCAAATTCAGCCCCCAGAGCCGGCTACCGCCCCTAATTTTCCCCTCAACTCTTTTGTGCCCCCGGGCCCCCTGTGTGATAGCAGCATTGTATCTCACCTGTCCCCGCTGTTCCGTCCTGTTCCCCATCTGCTTCCCACTGCCTGCCTCTTGTGACCAGGAGTATGTTATGCGTAAGCCTCAGTATCTAATCTGTGGGGGCCCGGCAGCATGCGTGGGAACACAGGAGGGTTAAGGGGGAGGTCAGAGGCCTGGCAGCGCTTGGAAGCCATGGGGCAATTGCTGTCCTGACATAAAGTCCCTGTAACGTTGGATGTGCCGAATACAATGGGGAAGATTTCTTAAAAACCAGTGCAAGGAAATGTGTTGCAATTCTGAAGCAAAATTAGAGCATTTACTTGAGGCCGGTTTTACACCTGACCTGTGAGTTTGGGATACGATGCCCCGTCGCTTTGCACCAATGGGTATGGCCGGATTTGAGACAAGGCCATAGAGGCCATGGCCTAGGGCACCAAGAAACAAGGGGTGGGCAGCCACTGGTACAATGTGGCAGTGAAATTGCCAAACATGTCATTGGCAGCAGTCGCAGGCCCAGTCTGCAGCAGTGAAGGCATAAAAGGATGGAGGAGAAAAGCACAGGACAGGGAAAGAACAGCACAGGACGGGGGAAGCACAGGAATGGGACGGGTGGGTGGTGGGGTTGGTGACAGCGGGCCTTGGGCGGTAAAATGTACAAATCCAGCCCTGCCGAAAGGACACGGATGAAGGTTTTTTTTGTTGTTGTTTGTCTGCTTTGAGTTGAATGCCATTTCAAGAAACTGTGATTTTATTACCTTTTAATCGTACATTTCATCATAAAAAGTTGTGAAACAATAAAAAGAAGTCAAAATAAATAATAATAATATTAATAAAAAAAAATCTCTGAGACTGAAAAATGGTTTCTCCTAAAAATTTTGTTGGAAGAGTCTTAAAGAGAATCTGTATTGTTAAAATCGCACAAAAGTAAACATACCAGTGTGTTAGGGGACATCTCCTATTACCCTCTGTCACAATTTTGCCGCTCCTCGCCGCATTAAAAGTGGTTAAAAACAGTTTTAAAAAGTTTGTTTATAAACAAACAAAATGGCCACCAAAACAGGAAGTAGATTGATGTACAGTATGTCCACACATAGAAAATACATCCATACACAAGCAGGCTGTATACAGCCATCCTTTTGAATCTCAAGAGATCATTTGTGTGTTTCTTTCCCCCTGCAGCTATCTTCCACTGAAGCGTCAGGCTGTTTCTTCCTGCAGAGTGCAGACAGCTGTGCCTGTATGTAATTCCTCAGTATGTGAAAGCCCAGCCAGCTCAGAGGAGGATTTATCCAGCTTGTAAAAGATCATAGAACAGAGAGAAGCTGCACTAATCTAAATATCACACAGGCAGTGTGCAGAGAGGGGCCTGGATGGGAGAGTTCATAGCAGAACCACAACACTGAAGAACTTGGCAGCCTTCCAGACACAGGCCTGACAAGTCTGACAAGAGAGAGATAAGTTGATTTATTACAGAGATGGTTATAGTAGAATGTGCTGCAGTAAGCCAGAACACATTAGAATAGCTTTTGGAACTTGTAGGATGATAAAAAACAGGATGCAATTTTTGTTACGGAGGCTCTTTAAGAAAGATTGTTCAGATAATGATTAAACCTTAACCAAAGCCGAAACTGAACCAGGCAAATCCAGAAAAATCTTGAAACATGATTAGCTGCATGCTTGTTTCAAGTGCGTGATTTAGGGAAGCAGGAGATTTGGGCGCATAAAACAAGTGGACAAAAAGGGCGCCCCATTCACTCCCATTATAAATATCGTTTAATGGGCGGCGAACAGGGAAAAAAGGGTGCCGGAGATTATTAACATTTTACAAACGGCGCCCGGACTGTGCTTGTGATAATTTACGTTTAGAAAATGAGCCCGTGACGAATAACGTTTATAAAAATACTAAACATATTTATCCTATTTAATTAAAACATTATTTAACATTTTAACCCTTACTGTTTGTAAAACATTATTATTCACAAAATAAAGCGATCACTACATAATGTAAATTGCAATATATTTTTTACAATCACTATTTGTAAAACATTTCTAAAACATTATTATCCACCCAAAAAAATTATTTACATTTTTTATTTAAATTTTTTATCTATTAATGTTTGTAAAACATTATTATCCGTAGGGGGTCTTAGGTTTAGGCACCACCAGGGGGGTCTTAGGTTTAGGCACCCCCAGGGGGGTCTTAGGTTTAGGCACCCCCAGGGGGGTCTTAGGTTTAGGCACCACCAGGGGGTCTAGGGGTTAGGGATAGGTACAGGGAGGGCTTTGGGGTGGTTAGTTTTAGGCACCACCAGGAGGGTCTTAGGTTTAGGCACCACCAGGGGGTCTTAGGTTTAGGCACCACCAGGAGGGTCTTAGGTTTAGGCACCACCAGGAGGGTCTTAGGTTTAGGCACCACCAGGGGGGTCTTAGGTTTAGGCACCATCAGGGGGTCTTAGGTTTAGGTACCACCAGGGGGGTCTTAGGTTGAGGCACCACCAGGGGGGTCTTAGGTTTAGGCACCACCAGGGGGGTCTTAGGGTTAGGCACCACCAGGGAGTCTAGGGGTTAGGCATAGGTACAGGGAGGGTTCTGTGTGAGAGTAGGGTTAGGTATAGTTTTAGTACAATTTTAATAATACTAAACAGTTATTATGAATGTACTTATATTAATATCATTGTTATAAACAATATTTTCACATTTTATTATAATAATAAACGATAAATCAGGTTTATTCATAACAATATATAATTATAATGTTTAAACAAATATTACTGTTTTTTTTAACAAACGTAATTATAAGTTTCAGTTTAGAAACAGGGAAGATTAACGTTTTAACAATTGCCGATTTCATACACATTATTTAATGATTTATAAATTCTTAAAACACTATTTGTAAACGAAATTCTACACAATATTTTTATAAACGATAATACTGCTTATCGTTTACACCACGCGCCCTTTTTTTCCGGCGCCCTTTTTTGATGTACACGTGATTTAGACCCTACTGACCAGAAAGAGCCGCAGTACTGCCAGGCAAGGTCTCACACGTCGAGTTCCTTTTACAAACTGTCCAGAAAAGGAGCCTCTCGCACTGATTGTGGTTTAGAGCCTTGATTGTCAGCAGGCAGATCTTACAGTGGATTCTCCATTTTACTGGTAACCAGTGAAGAGTTTGCAGTACTGCGGTGATGTGTGAGCTGCGGTGGGCATTGGCTAGGATAGGAGTCTGGCTGCAGCATTCTGTACTCGCTGTAAGGGGCGCAGAACCTTATCTGTAGATCCGATGAACAAGGCGTTGCAGTAGTCTAGGCGGGAGGATACAAATGCGTGAACCAGGGCAGGTAGGTCTTTAGCTGGGATAAGGTGTTTGATTCTCTCTATTTCTCAGATGGAGGAAGAAAGACTTGACGCCAGCTGAGTCCTTATACTGTACAGTATCTCCCCCAATTGCTAGTTTGAGGTGGTGAGCGTTTTGAACTTTATCCATCATGTGTGGACCACCTACCACCACCAACACCTCTGTTTTGTCAGAGTTCAGCCTCAGCCAGCTGGTGTTCATCCACTAGACAGGCATTGATGGATGCTGATGGGTCTTGTGTGCTGAGCTTGAAGCACAGACACAGTTGTGTGTCCTCGCGTAACAATGGTACAAAACTAACTTTACTAAAGAAAAGGTAATTATATGACTTTATTTGCAACACAGGTCCCAAAAATAATGTGTTTTATTCACGGTTAAAAAAAAAACAACTGCCATGCAAATGATTCTTTAAAGCGGACCTGAACTCAGAACTTCCTCTCTGCTCTAAAAGACACGCAACAGCAATATAACCTTTAAAGAAAAGCATTTCCTTGTTACAGCTGATACAAATCCTGCAATAAATCTGCAGTGTGTCTACTTCCTGCTTTGATGGAAGCAAACATATTGTTAACATCCCACGTTTACAAATTAGCGGCTCTGCATGGCAGAGGAGATTCCTGAGCTGCCACAGCTGAGAGATCAAATTACGGTGGTGATTAGTTACAGATGAGGGGGAATTACACATGGTAAACTCTCTAAATACATACAGGGTGCATTTCGTTATGTTTTCCTTCTGTCCTGTACATGAGTACAGGTCCTCTTTAATACGTCTGAGGCCAACAATGCAAGCGGAACTGCAGAAAAGATGTACACATAATGTACAGGTAGAGGAGAGGCATTTAGATCTTTCAATTTTTTTTCCCCTCTTGCAATTCTCAGATTTAAAAAAAAACCTGCAGTGTAGTACTGCCATCTAGTGGCAAAATAGTTAAAGGCACCACAAACTAAACAAATATTAGAACTGCATAACATAAACTGTTTCATCAGACCAATACATTCAGAGATAAATCTACAAATGTTGCCATTCTGTCCCCATACAGATGTTTATGTGTCACAGGCAGAGATGCAGTTGTTAGGCACAGAGATTCAGCTAATTTGAAAATGAAATTAGACGTTCAGTTATTTTATTGCTATCTCTCTTCTACGTTTAATAAAGTGAACCAGAGACGAAGCACCCTCATGTATTTTACCATATATATCAGTGGGAACATTAGAGAAAACATATAAGAAAGAAAAACATCAATTGGCCCTAAGCACCATTTCATCTTGGTCCAATCAATTATATCTTTATTGCACAGACAATATCAAATTACAGAGATGCTCCTTTAAAGAGTAACTGTCAGGCTGCAAAAGCTAATTTAAACCTCTATTCTCCTGTGTTAAACAGTTTAGAAGGAAGCCAAAAAGGCAATACTGAAGTTAAAAATTCCTTTTTTGATGTGTGCTGAACAGCAAGGCTGTTATTCCCAAGCTCTTAAAAAGTATGAGAGGCCGCATAACATACTGCAAAGCATTCTGGGGCTGCTTCTTCCCACCTTGGGTCCTCCCCTTGGCTGCTAGTGAGAAGTTACAGGCTCAAGTTACAGCAGCTTGTAACTCAGCCCAGCTCACAGCACTGAAAAATCAAGGCATATGTTCCGTTAGAGTTACTGCATGAGTCCGCTATTGTTCCTAGCCACATGGCTAATTAATATTCACTGCACAGTAGTGTTGTCTATTAGGATCTTTGAATCATCAGGAAGCAGGGAGGACATGACGACACAATTGGCTTCATAGGAGACAGACAAACATGGAACCTGCCATAAGCTGTCAGGAGCATAATTCTCTGCAAATACTATATAAAAATTTTGTGAAATCCAAACGTGGACAGTGAAATGCATATGTAATGTAAGTACAGCCAGGGCCGGCCTTAGGTTTCACAGCGCCCTGAGCGAACCAGATTTTGGTGCCCCCCCCCCCCCCCCCCCCATTCATCCTCTTCGCGTGTGAGCGCACCACACACATACACTAATGGGGGGGGGGGGGGCTTAGTAGTGTGTAGGTAGATAGGTAGGTGCCCCCAGTACAGGTTAGATAGGTAGGTACCTGCAACATAGGTTAGATAGGTAGCTGCCCCAGTATAGATTAGATAGGTAGATGCCCCCAGTATAGATTAGATAGGTAGCTGCCCCCAGTATAGGTTAGATAGGTAGGTGCCCCCAGTATAGGTTAGATAAGTAGCTGCCCCCCAGTATAGATTAGATAGGTAGGTGCCCCCCGTATAGATTAGATAGGTAACTGCCCCCCAGTGTAGATTAGATAGGTAGCTGCCCCCCAGTATAGGTTAGATAGGTAGCTGCCCCCCAGTATAGGTAGGTGCCCCCAGTATTGGCTATATAGGTAGCCGCCCCCAGTATAGGTTAGATAGGTAGCTGCCCCCCAGTATAGGTTAGATAGGTAGCTGCCCCCCAGTATAGGTAAGTGCCCGTAGTATTGGCTATATAGGTAGCCACCCCCAGTATAGGTTAGATAGGTAGCTGCCCCCCAGTATAGGTTAGATAGGTAGGTGCCCTCCAGTATAGGTTAGATAGGTAGCTGCCCCCAGTATATATTAGATAGCTGCCCCCAGTATAGGTTAGATAGGTAGCTGCCCCCAGTATAGGTTAGATAGGTAGGTGCCCCCCAGTATAGGTTAGATAGGTAGCTGCCCCCCAGTATAGGTTAGATAGGTAGCTGCCCCCCAGTATAGGTTAGGTAGGTAGGTGCCCCCCAGTATAGGTAGGTGCCCCCAGTATTGGCTATATAGGTAGCCGCCCCCAGTATAGGTTAGATAGGTAGCTGCCCCCCAGCGTAGGTTAGATTAGGTAGGTGCCCCCCAGTATAGGTAAGTGCCCGTAGTATTGGCTATATAGGTAGCCACCCCCAGTATAGGTTAGATAGGTAGCTGCCCCCCAGTATAGGTTAGATAGGTAGGTGCCCTCCAGTATAGGTTAGATAGGTAGCTGCCCCCAGTATATATTAGATAGCTGCCCCCAGTATAGGTTAGATAGGTAGCTGCCCCCAGTATAGGTTAGATAGGTAGGTGCCCCCCAGTATAGGTTAGATAGGTAGCTGCCCCCCAGTATAGGTTAGATAGGTAGCTGCCCCCCAGTATAGGTTAGGTAGGTAGGTGCCCCCCAGTATAGGTAGGTGCCCCCAGTATTGGCTATATAGGTAGCCGCCCCCAGTATAGGTTAGATAGGTAGCTGCCCCCCAGCGTAGGTTAGATTAGGTAGGTGCCCCCCAGTATAGGTTAGATAGGTAGCTGCCCCCAGTATAGGTTAGATAGGTAGCTGCCCCCAGTATAAGGTAGGTAGGTGCCCCCCCCCCCCCCGCATAGTGGAGGGGGGAGCCGCGGGGAGGGCAGCCCGACCTCTCCCTCCCTTCCTCTCCGGGCCACCCTCTGTGCTCAGTGCTCCCCCCTCCGATGCAGACTGCAGCAGAAAGAACTCACCTCCCTGGTTCCGATCGCCGGCGCCTCTCACTTGCCGCTGGTCTACTCTCTTCTACATAGTTTACCGATACACACTAAACTTCCTGTTAAGCAGGAAGTTTAGTGTGCATCAGTAACTAATGTAGAAGATACCAGCGGCAAGTGAGAGGCGCCGGCGATCGGAACCAGGGAGGTGAGTTCTTTCTGCTGCAGTCTGCATCGGAGGGGGGAGCACTGAGCACAGAGGGTGGCCCGGAGAGGAAGGGAGGGAGAGGTTGGGCTGCCCTCCCCGCGGCTCCCCCCTCCATCACGGCGCACGCACATCACCCCCAGCAGCGGCACCAGGGGGCGGAGAGGGAGTACCCAGCCGGGGCCGCAAAAACACGCAGCCAGGGGAGAGGAGCGCCCCCTGGAAGCCGGCGCCCTGAGCGATCGCACCGGTCGCTCAGGTCAAAGGCCGGCCCTGAGTACAGCCAATATTTAGCTACTGATATGTGTTTTTTTTCTCTGAGACCTTATACCTAACAGCTCCTCTTTAAAGGATACCACAACTGAACGTGTGTGGTTAAAATGAGTGCAGCACTGTATAGGGTGTAATACGCACATACCTATTGCTCCTCCTGCCCCCCTCCGTCTGCCGCAGTTCACATTCTCTACACACTCCGGTGTGCGGCGACTTGCTTGACCTCTGCCCCGGACATACTGCGCCCTGTGTGCGCAGTATGTCCTTCCCCCTTCACTTCTGGCCGTCGCACAGCGCGAGGCTCAGAAGCTGCTGTCCCCTCTGCGCTGCGTGTGCACTCCATTACACCGAGTGTCACATAATTAGCATGTGACGCTATGTGTAATGGAGCGCACACGCAGCGCAGAGGGGACAGCAGCTTCTGAGCCTCACGCTGTGCGACGGCCAGAAATGAAGGGGGAATGACATACTACGCACACAGGGCGCAGTATGTCCGGGGCAGAGGTCAAGCAAGTCGCCGCACACCGGAGTGTATAGAGTGTAAACGGCGGCAGACGGAGGGGGGCGGGAGGAACAGTAGGTATGTGCGTATTACACCCTATACATTGCTGCACTCATTTTAACCACACACGTTCAGTTGTGGTATCCTTTAAGGAACCAATACACAGATAGGGCCTGATTCACAAAGCGGTGCAAACACTTTGCATGCCAGTGAAAAGCCCTTTATCACGCCTAAACTCAGTTTTGACATGATAAGAAGAAACTCGTGCAAAATTCACGCACGCAAAGTGTTGCGCGCGCAGCGCACAGCGCGATGCGTGCGAAGGGCGCTGTGCGCAGAAATGCGCAATTGTGCGCGGGTCTTTGCGTGCGATAACCAGCACAAAGCGATGCTCCTTTAAGGAACCAATACACAGATTGGTTCCTTAAAGGAGCAGAGATGCTCCTTTAAGGAACCAATACACAGATTGGGCCTGATTCACAAAGCGGTGCTAACAGTTAGCATGCTAGTGAAAAGCCCTTTATCACGCCTAATCTCAGTTTACAAAGTACGTGGAACTCCGCTCACAACCTCCGTCTACCGACAGTGCAGGAAAGCAGGCTGCCAAAACCTCGAATCCAAGACTGTGCATGAAGTGAAATCCGCACAATGTCGGTAGGATCTGTATGTCTTTATTGAATCATGATACACGACAGGCTAAAACCAGCACCACATGCTGACATGTTTCGGGCGTTACACGCCCTTAATCATAGCATAGGCACAAGCGAGAAAGGGTGACTCCTATATAGAGTAAGGTTACACCCAAAATCACATGCTCAGATGACCCCACCCACAAAGAAAGGTGCATATAAAAACAAGGGCAGAAATCCCTCAATTGGTGTAGTCTAATACATAAAACCATAATACAAAGGTAAAAATGTAAATGCATATGATTACACTCAACATGGCAATACACAGCAATAAATATGGTCAAAAGTTTACAGTTTGATCAAAGATTCACGATTAGGTTCAAATAGCTACATAATGACAACAGGCAAAAATAGATAAACAACCAGTCACATCAAGTGACTGTGTTGAGGTCCCATTTAGCATTGAGCCCTCCCGGCAAGCGTGTCCCTAACTGGAAAATCCAATATGCCTCCCGGGTGAGGAGACGTTTGTAAACGTCACCCCCTCTCGGAGGTCTCAGGACACGCTCGATACCCTGAAATGAAAAGGAGGACATATTCCCTGAATGGACCGATCTAAAATGCTTCGCTACATTTGACACCTCCAAAGTTAGCCAGCCAGCTCCCCTGTAGTGTTCTGCTATACGTTGCCTGAGATGCCTGGTAGTACACCCTACATATTGAAGACAGCATAGAGAACACGAAATTAAATAAATCGTGTACTTCGTGTCACAATTAATATATTGTTTTATGGGAAAAGTTTTGCCATTAAACAGGGAAATAACAGAGCGAGTGGACTTATGTACAGTGCAGTAGTGGCAGGTGGAGAAATTGTGAGGAAGTCTTTGCCCGTGTTGCAGGCGGACGAAACTCTTAATCAGATAATCAAACAAGGGGTTAGATTTGCGAGTAGAAGGGCTCCCACACTTGGGAGCATTCTATCACCCAGTCTCTTTCCCTCCAGCACGCAACGGCCGTGCTGGTTGACCACCCCTGGTTCCTACAGATGTAATTTCTCCACCTGCCACTACTGCACTGTACATAAGTCCACTCGCTCTGTTATTTCCCTGTTTAATGGCAAAACTTTTCCCATAAAACAATATATTAATTGTGACACGAAGTACACGATTTATTTAATTTCGTGTTCTCTATGCTGTCTTCAATATGTAGGGTGTACTACCAGGCATCTCAGGCAACGTATAGCAGAACACTACAGGGGAGCTGGCTGGCTAACTTTGGAGGTGTCAAATGTAGCGAAGCATTTTAGATCGGTCCATTCAGGGAATATGTCCTCCTTTTCATTTCAGGGTATCGAGCGTGTCCTGAGACCTCCGAGAGGGGGTGACGTTTACAAACGTCTCCTCACCCGGGAGGCATATTGGATTTTCCAGTTAGGGACACGCTCGCCGGGAGGGCTCAATGCTAAATGGGACCTCAACACAGTCACTTGATGTGACTGGTTGTTTATCTATTTTTGCCTGTTGTCATTATGTAGCTATTTGAACCTAATCGTGAATCTTTGATCAAACTGTAAACTTTTGACCATATTTATTGCTGTGTATTGCCATGTTGAGTGTAATCATAAGCATTTACATTTTTACCTTTGTATTATGGTTTTATGTATTAGACTACACCAATTGAGGGATTTCTGCCCTTGTTTTTATATGCACCTTTCTTTGTGGGTGGGGTCATCTGAGCATGTGATTTTGGGTGTAACCTTACTCTATATAGGAGTCACCCTTTCTCACTTGTGCCTATGCTATGATTAAGGGCGTGTAACGCCCGAAACATGTCAGCATGTGGTGCTGGTTTTAGCCTGTCGTGTATCATGATTCAATAAAGACATACAGATCCTACCGACATTGTGCGGATTTCACTTCCTGCATAATCTCAGTTTAGGCATGATAAGTTTAGGCATGATAAGTTTAGGTGTGATAAGTTTAGGCATGATAAGTTTAGGCGTGATAAGTTTAGGCATGATAAGTTTATATTGCGTGCAAAGTCCCACACGCAAAGCAGCGCCATTAAACTCTGTGCAAAGTGCACCAGACTTTGCTAGAGCAAAACTTTTGATCAGCTGTGCACTGCGGTGCTAACCCAGTTGGTGCTTAAACTTATCACGCCTAAAAACTTATCACATCTAAACTTATCATGCCTAAACTTATCACACCTAAACTTATCACACCTAAACTTATCATGCCTAAACAGAGTTTAGGCGTGATAAAGGGCTTTTCACTAGCGTGCTAACTGTTAGCACCGCTTTGTGAATCAGGCCCAATCTGTGTATTGGTTCCTTAAAGGAGCATCTCTGTAATTTGATTTTGTCCGTGCAATAAAGATATAATTGATTGGACCAAGATGAAATGGTGCTTGAGGCCAATTTATGCTTTCCCTTCTTATATGTATTATACACTGGCCGCGCCAACTCATTGGTCTATGTGAATAAGTAGAGTGATTGCATGGCTGGGCTGAAGCTCCATGGTAAACCCCAAATTCTTAACATTAGAGAAAACACATACACTGCTTTCTGTTTCATCCTTCACTGCTCAGCCTGCTTCTTATCAGCCCTGATAAAATCCCGGACTGAGCATTCAGCCTGGCTTTGCTCAGGAATCATTATAGCTGAATATGTCTTCTCTGGTGTCTTTTCAAGGCCAAGCCTGCCCTCTTCTGGCTCTGCTCAGGAATCATTTTAGCCGAGTCATTATAGCAAAGCCAGACTAAATGCTCAGTCAGGGATTTTATCAGATCTAGGCAAAAAAGGAGATCTGACAAAGGCGCAGAGCGCCGAAACGCATCATGACATCAAACGCACGCCGAACCTAGGCCCCGCCCACCCCTTCGCGAGTCGGACTCCTGGACACCGCAACCGTGCTGCTGGCCACAGCGCCCTGCTATCTGACGCCAGGGTGTGTAGCGGTTGTCCTCACCACTGAAATGCAAATTTTAACTGCCACTTTTGTGAGTACCAAATTGACTTGTGAATAAAACTTACCTTATGATAATGCACGATGGAGCGCTCCTTTTTTGCCTAGATCTGAACATTTTGCCCTAAGACTGGAGCAGCACAGTGCATGAGAATAAGGATAAAGAGCATTGTGAAAAGACTGAGAACTCTGGATTGGAGTGCAAGGATTTCTTGTTTATTGGGGGATTTTATCAGGGCTGATAAGAAGCAGGCTGAACAGTGAAGAATGAAACAGAGAGCAGGGTAGGAGTTTTCTCTAATGTTCCCACTGATATATATGGTAAAATACATGAGGGTGCTTCATCTCTGGTTCACTTTAATACTCACCTCCCCATGTGACACCGCTACACATCTACTTTTTTTTCTTCTTTATTAATGAGCCTCTGGGCTGTGTTAATGTTGATTTATGTATTTTACAAGCCTGTGTGAAAGTCATAAATGTCTGGATAATACATTCCTATCTGCAATCTCAATTCCTCCATTATTCCTTCTCCTGTCACTTCACCCAGCAGGATTAATATAAGTATTTATTGGATTTATATAGCGCCAACATATAACGCATCCCTGTACAATAAACAAAGTTACAGACAATGATAATGGGGTGAAAGACAACACAATACAGGTAATAAGCAGTGAAGGAATTGGTAGCGCTCCTATTCAGGTTGCAACTGAAATGATTACCAACAGAAGTGTGCAGTGCCCCCCAGAAACTTAAAGTGACTCCGAGCTCATAAAAAAAATGAAAGTTGTACTCACCTGGGGCTTTCTCCAGCCCAGTGCTGGTCGGGAGGTCCCACGACGGCGTCCTGGCTCTTCTCCTTCTCCCCGCTCTGGAATGGCTGACAGGCCGCAGCCCGGGCGACACTCGCCCGAGTGTCGGGCTGCTCCTTCCGCGTATGACGCGGATTACGTCACACGCCGGCCGCCTCGCGTCATCACGGCGGCCGGCGTGAAAGTACTGCGCATGCGCGATTAAAGCGCGCATGCGCCGTACTGCCACGCCGGCCGCCGTGATGACGCGAGGCGGCCGGCGTGTGACGTAATCCGCGTCATACGCGGAAGGAGCAGCCCGACACTCGGCTGAGTGTCGCCCGGGCTGCGGCCTGTCAGCCATTCCAGAGCGGGGAGAAGGAGAAGAGCCAGGACGCCGTCGTGGGACCTCCCGACCAGCACTGGGCTGGAGAAAGCCCCAGGTGAGTACAACTTTCATTTTTTTTATGAGCTCGGAGTCCCTTTAAATACACACCTTGAATTCAAAACAGATGCAAAACTATGCACTAAACCTAGATACAATTGAATTCAAACTGATACACATGAATGCAGCTAGCCACAAGTAGACTTACATTGTTGTACAACAGGAGGACATGGCAGCGCTTCCAAATACAGGCTGAACCCAAATTGACCAGATGCATAGATGTGCAGAGCCCAATACACGGCCAGAATACACAACTTGCATTCAAAACAGATGAACAAATGGAGGATGTTAGCTTTCAATAAACAGTTTGCATGCAGACTATTCAGTTCTAGACTCTTCCACCTCACTGAGGGATCCTCACGGAAGAGACCTAACCTCGAAATAACAATTAAACATAGTGTAAACCAGGGGCAGTTAGCCATAAAATGGTCTACACATGTTCTAGAGAACAACATTGGCAGCGCTCCTATCGAGGCTGCAACTGAAATGATTACCAACAGAGGTGTACAGCGCCCACCAGAGACTTAAATTACACACCTTTGTTTAAAACCAATGCAAACTATGAACTAAACCGCAAAACTAGATCAAATCTAATGCAAACTGATACACATGAATGCAGCTAGCCACAAGTAAACTTACATTTTTTGTACAACAGGAGGACATGGCAGTGCTTCCAAATATAGGCTGCACCTGAATTGACCAGCTGCATAGATGTGCAGAGCCCAATACACGGTTAGATTACACAACTTGCATTCAAAACAGATGCAACAAATGGAGGATGTTAGCTTCCAATAAACAGTTTGCATGCAGACTATTCAGTTCAAGACTCTTCCACCTCACTGAGGGATCATCACGGAAGAGACCTAACCTCGAAATAACAATTAAACATAGTGTAAACCAGGGGCAGTTAGCCATAAAATGGTCTACACATTTTCTAGAGAACAGCAAAGGAATTGGCAGTGCTCCTATTCAGGCCTCAACTGAAATGATTACCAACAGAGGTGGGCAACGACCCCCAAGAGACTTAAATACACACCTTTATTCAAAACAGATGTAAAACTATGCTCTAAACTTGAAAACTAAATAAAACTAGCCGACCCGCGGCGTAGCATACGCCGCATAAGAGGGTAGAGGGCAGGAATGGGGTATTGGGCACAGCGGTGGGGAGGGGGATTGGACCCCCCCTCAACTGGGTCCCCCATGTGTGCTCTACCTCCAGCTTAAGCTCAGCAGGAACCCCCCCCCCCCCCCTCCTCGGTCCCCCATGTGCACTCCCCCTCCTGCTTAAGCACAGTAGCAGCCGCCACTATTAGTAAGAGACAGCAGGCGGGGATGACTCACCTCTTCCGTGTTCCATCGTGTGTTCCACTGTCGCCACTTCCTGCAATGCCGCACACTGTATTGGTGTAATTAGCCTTTTTAAAACAGAAGGAAATCTGCAATAATTCAGCTATAAGAGAAAATTTGTGGTAACTTACCCACAATGCACTGCTACTAAATATGAAAATTACCTCTTTTCCCCCTTGGTAAGCCAAGCAAGCATCCAGAGCCACTGGTGTATAGCAAGCATACAGCTTTAAATTTTACTCAGTCATATCATACCCACATGTAGACAGCCTTTTTCAGACTTTTGGGTCTCATCAGTACACGGCAGGGATTGATACAGCTGTATGAGATAGGGCTTGGACCAGTACAACAGAGTAACCAAGCAGCTCAGGGTGACCCAAACCACTCGTAATGTATAGGGGGATAAAAGGGACCAAAAAGACCTCCTACTAAAAAAAGCAAAGCTTGGTGTAATTTGCCTTCCTAAAACAGAAAGAAATATGCAATTACTCAGCTATAAGTGAACATTTGTAATTACCCACAATGCACCACTACTAAATATGCAAATTATTCCTTTTCACCCTTAGTAAGCCAAGCAAGCCTATAGCTTTAAGTTTTACCCAGTCATATCAAACCCACATGTGACAGCCTATTTCAGACCTTTGGTTCTCATCACTACATAGGCTGCCATTCATAAAGCATAAACAGCTGACTTTCCCGCACACGTAGCAAAATCTGCATTCATAAAGGCTCCTTCCGCATCAAAAGCTGACATTACCGAGCAGAATGATAAATCACCGCCTTGTGCGGTGATTGTTATAAAAAATGTAGCAAAATGTTAATTCATAAAGATCACCGCAAGCGGTGTGAGGTCAGGAAGTACCACTCCCTCTGATGTGGCAATAACAATGTTAAGTGAATGGAGAGACAGAGACCTCCCAGGCAGCTGCAGTAGAGCGGAACACAGAGAAATGTATCAACTCGGCAGCTTCCGTGTCTCCACAAGCCTACCGCCTGCCTACCGCCAACCTAGTTTGGGGAATCTCCGCACTGCTACCGCACCTGAATACTGTTTTATGAATGAGCAGTCAGAAGTCTTAAACACTATCAGCAGTGTTTTCCCACACTGATTCTCCATACCAACAGCACTTTCATGAATGATAGCCATAGCAGGGATTGATATGGCTGTATGAGATAGGGCTTGGACCAGTACAACAGAGTAACCAAGCAGCTCAGGGTGACCCAAACTACTAAGAATGTATAGGGTATAAAAGAGACCAAAAAGACCTCCTACTAAAAAAAGCAAAGTTTGGTGTAATTTTCCTTCTTAAAACAGAAGCAAATCTATATATATAATAGAGTAAGTGTCTGAACCTTCAAGCAAGAAGTAGTGCCCTGCCCCCAGGCCGGTCCAAGCAAGAAGAAGGGGCTGGTCCAAGCAAGAAGAAGTAGTGTCATATCAAACCAAGGGCAAAGAGGGATCATTTGCATATTCAGTAGCAGTGCATTGTGGGTAACCACAAAGGTTCACTTATAGCGGAATTATTGCAGATTTGCTTCTGTTTTAAGAAGGAAAATTACACCAAACTTTGCTTTTTTTAGTAGGAGGTCTTTTTGGTCTCTTTTATCCCCTATACATTCTTAGTAGTTTGGGTCACTCTGAGCTGCTTGGTTACTCTGTTGTACTGGTCCAAGCCCTATCTCATACAGCCATATCAATCCCTGCTATGGCTATCATTCATGAAAGTGCTGTTGGTATGGAGAATCAGTGTGGGAAAACACTGCTGATGGTGTTTTAGACTTCTGACTGCTCATTCATAAAAAAGTATCCAGGTGCGGTAGCAGTGCGGAGATTCTCCAAACTAGGCAGGCGGTAGGCTTGTGGAGACACGGAAGTGGCCGAGTTGATACATTTCTCTGTGTTCTGCTCTACTGCAGCTGCCTGGGAGGTCTCTGTCTCTCCATTCACTTAACATTGTTATTGCCACATCAGAGGGAGTGGTACTTCCTGACCTCACACCGCTTGCGGTGATCTTTATGAATTAACATTTTGCTACATTTTTTACAACAATCACCGCACAAGGCGGTGATTTATCACTCTGCTCGGTAATGTCAGCTTTTGATGCGGAAGGAGCCTTTATGAATGCAGATTTTGCTACGTGTGCGGGAAAGTCAGCTGTTTATGCTTTATGAATGATAGCCTATGTAGTGATGAGAACCAAAGGTCTGAAATAGGCTGTCACATGTGGGTTTGATATGACTGTGTACAACTTAAAGCTATAGGCTTGCTTGGCTTAATAAGGGTGAAAAGGAATAATTTGCATATTTAGTAGTGGTGCATTGTGGGTAATCACAAATGTTCACTTATAGCTGAGTAATTGCATATTTCTTTCTGTTTTAGGAAGGCAAATTACACCAAGCTTTGCTTTTTTTAGTAGGAGGTCTTTTTGGTCCCTTTTATCCCCCTATACATTACGAGTGGTTTGGGTCACCCTGAGCTGCTTGGTTACTCTGTTGTACTGGTCCAAGCCCTATCTCATACAGCTGTATCAATCCCTGCCGTGTACTGATGAGACCCAAAAGTCTGAAAAAGGCTGTCTACATGTGGGTATGATATGACTGAGTAAAATTTAAAGCTGTATGCTTGCTATACACCAGTGGCTCTGGATGCTTGCTTGGCTTACCAAGGGGGAAAAGAGGTAATTTTCATATTTAGTAGCAGTGCATTGTGGGTAAGTTACCACAAATTTTCTCTTATAGCTGAATTATTGCAGATTTCCTTCTGTTTTAAAAAGGCTAATTACACCAATACAGTGTGCGGCATTGCAGGAAGTGGCGACAGTGGAACACACGATGGAACACGGAAGAGGTGAGTCATCCCCGCCTGCTGTCTCTGAGGAGGGAGGGAGGGAGGGAGGGAGGGGGGGGGGTTCCTGCTGAGCTTAAGCTGGAGGTAGAGCACACATGGGGGACCCAGTTGAGGGGGGGTCCAATCCCCCTCCCCACCGCTGTGCCCAATACCCCATTCCTGCCCTCTACCCTCTTATGCGGCGTATGCTACGCCGCGGGTCGGCTAGTCTGCAATAATTCCGCTATAAGTGAACCTTTGTGGTTACCCACAATGCACTGCTACTGAATATGCAAATTATCCCTCTTTGCCCTTGGTTTGATATGACACTACTTCTTCTTCTTGCTTGGACCAGCCCCTTCTTCTTGCTTGGACCGGCCTGGGGGCAGGGCGCTACTTCTTCTTCTTGCTTGAAGGTTCAGACACTTACTCTATTATATATATAGATCTAATGCAAACTGATACACATGAATGCAGCTAAACTTACATTTTTGTACAACAGGAGGTGATGACAGCACTTCCAAATACAGGCTGCACCTGCATTCAGGCGCGGAGATGGGGGGGTCGGGGTAGGACAAGTGCCCCGGGGCGCCGGGTCCCCAAGGGCGCCCAGCTGAGCTTCGTTTTTTTTTTTTTTTCTCTTGCGGGGGGTGAGGGGAGCAGCGCAGAGAAGAGAGAGAGCTGTGCGGACGGTGGGGAAGGGGGGCCATCTCCCCCCTCCTTCCCTCACCTTAGGTGCTCTCTCTCTCCCTCGCTGTCCCCTCCAATGTCTGTCCGGTGGCTGGCAGCGGCGGGCGGAACTCACCTCCGTCTCGCTCCAGCGCCGGCTGGAAGTTCGGGTGCGCAGCCGCTGCTCTGGTCTGGACCAGACCAGAGTAGCGGCAGATCCATCCGGCGCTGCGACGAGACGGAGGTAAGTTCCGCCCGCCGCTGCCAGCCACCGGACAGACATTGGAGGGGACAGCGAGGGAGAGAGAGCAGCTCTTCTCTGCGCTGCTCCCCTCCTGCTGGGGAGGGGGACACCTGGCTGACCTGGCTACCTACTCTGGGCACCTATACCTCTGGCTACCTACTCTGGGCACATATACCCCTGGCTACCTACTCTGGGCACATATACCTTACCCCTGGCTACTGGCTACCTACTCTGGGCACATATACCCCTGGCTACCTACTCTGGGCACATATACCCCTGGCTACCTACTCTGGGCACATATACCCCTGGCTACCTACTCTGGGCACATATACCCCTGCCTACATATATTGGGCACATATACCCGTAACTACATATACTGGGCATATACCCCTGGCTACCTACTCTGGCCACATATAACCCTGGCTACCTACTCTGGGCACATATACCCCTGCCTACATATAATGGGCACATATACCCCTAACTACATATACTGGGCATATACCCCTGGCTACCTACTCTGGGCACATATACCCCTGGCTACCTACTCTGGGCACATATACCCCTGCCTACATATATTGGGCACATATACCCCTAACTACATATACTGGGCATATACCCCTGGCTACCTACCCTGGGCACCTATACCCCTGGCTACCTACTCTGGGCACCTATACCCCTGGCTACCTACTCTGGGCACCTATACCCCTGGCTACCTACTCTGGGCACATATACCCCTGGCTACCTACTCTGGGCACATATACCCCCTGGCTACCTACTCTGGGCACATATACCCCTGGCTACCTACTCTGGGCACATATACCCCTGCCTACATATACTGGGCATATATACCCCTGGCTACATATACTGGGCATATATACCCCTGGCTACATATACTGGGCATATATACCCCCTGGCTATGTGGACTGGGCATATATATCCCCTGGCTACATATACTGGGCATATATACCCCTGGCTACATATACTGGGCATATATACCCCCTGGCTACATATACTTGGCATATATACCCCTGGCTACATATACTTGGCATATATACCCCTGGCTACATATACTGGGCATATATACCCCTGCCTATATATACTGGGCATATATACCCCCTGCCTACATATATTGGGCATATATACCCCTGGCTACATATACTGGGCATATATACCCCTGGCTACGTATACTGGGCACATATACGCCTGACTATATATACTGGGCACATATTATTCTCCTGGCTACATATACTGGGCATATATACCACTGGCTACATATACTGGGCACATATACCTCTGGCTACATATACTGGGCACACATACCCCTGCCTACATATACTGGGCACATATACCCCTGGCTACCTGTTCTGTGGACATCTCTACCCCTGGCTACCTGTTCTGGGGACATCTATACCGCTGGCCACCTATTCTGGGGACATCTATACTGCTGGCCACCTATTCTGGGGACAACTATAGACCTGGGGCTACCTATTTTTGGGGAACCACGTCAGATTGAGTGTATTTTGGAGAACTGCTGCCAGGTGAGAGGTGTCTACCATATTAAGGGGGCATTCTACCTATTTATGTGAAATGCTGTCTATTTATGTGACTCATGACTGCTGAATTTGTCTTTTTGGGGGCCTCATGGTTACTGAATTTGTCTTGTTGGGGGCCTCATGATTTGTTGGGGGCCTCAAGATCGCTGAATTTGTCTTGTTGGGGGCCTCATGATTGCTGAATTTGTCTTGTTGGGGGCCTCATGATTGCTAAATTTTTCTTGTTGGGGGCCTCATGATTGCTGAGTTGGTTATGTTGGGGGCCTCATGATTGCTGAATTTGTCTTGATGGGGGGGGCTCATGATTGCTGAATTTGTCTTGGAACATGCTGGAAGGTACATACTGAGGGAGGGTGGGTGAGCGTGAGCCTGCTAACCTCCATATACATTTGGCTCCACCCATAACCACGCCCACATTTAATTATGTGACCACGCCCCCTTTTGGCGCGGCGCGCTGCGCGCGCCGCAACCTTGACTTTGGGGGGGGCGCATTAATTAGTCTTTGTTCCCGGGCGCTGAAAATCCTAGCTATGCCTCTGCCTGCATTGACCAGCTGCATAGATGTGCAGAACCCAATACATGGGCAGATTATACAACTTGCATTCAAAACACATGCAACAAATGGAGGATGTTAGCTTCCAATAAACAGTTTGCACGCAGACTGTTCAGTTCTAGACTCTTCCACCTCACTGAAGGAACCTCACAGAAGAGACCTAACCTCGAACTAACAGTTAAAGATAGTGTAAACCTTGGGGCAGCTACAATGGCGTAGCTAAGGAGCTGTGGGCCCCCATGCAGGTTTTACAATGGGGCCCCCCAAGCACTTTATACATAACAATTGATACGGGGCACCAAAACCTGCCAATGGCAACTACAGTGTCAGAGGTGCAAGGAAGGGATGGCAAACAGTTTGTTAATGATTACTACTATTCAAAGTATCTATAGAAGTGATTATTATGAGCACAGGACCAATAGAGAGCTAATACTGTAGTTGAGGGAGGGCCCTCCGGGGGCCCCTCTGGCCCAAGGGCCCCGATGCGGTCGCAACCTCTGCAACCCCTATTGCTACGCCCCTGGGCAGCTAGCCATGAAACGATCTACACATTTTCTAGAGAACAACATTGGCAGTGCTCCTATTCAGGCTGCATCTGAAATGATTATCAAAAGAGGTGTGCAGCGCCACCCAGAGACTTAAATTACACACTTTTTTTCAAAACAGATGCAAACTATGAACTAAACCCTACAACTACATACAATTGAATGCAAACTGATGCACATGAATGCAGCTAGCCATAAGTAGACTTACATTTTTGTACAACAGGAGATATTGGCAGTGCTTCCAAATTCAGGCTGCACCCGAGTTGACCAGCTGCATAGATGTGCAGAACCCATACCCATGGGGGTGCTGGGTGAAGTTAGATGGGGAAAGCTTGGCTTCCTGAGGGTGCTGGGGGGAGAGAGGGGCTTGCTGAAGGAGCTGGGAGTGGATGAGGGGAGAGGTGAGCTTATTGAGGGTGCTGGAGAGTGAGAGGAGCTTAGTGAGGGCGCTGAGGGGTGGATGGAAGGAGTTTAATATATAGTAGCAAATATATCGGCGCCAAGGGACAATGGAACCGCCGCTGAGAAGAACAATGTCCAAAAGTTCAGAAGTCAGGCATACATCAAAGGTCAGCGCAGGTTTAGAAAGTCATTGTATGTAGGGAATGGTAGATTCTTCACCACAATATATCAAATGCTCAGAGGTAGGTATCCGCCAAACATCAAAACTAGAAAAGGCTTACCAGCTCCCAACAACCCACATTATAAGGTTGTGAAATGGCTCATGTCACAGATAACGTCCAGGGAACATCAGACGTCGTGAAGATCCAGTGGACATCCGTGTGGAGGTAAAGTTTCAGGAATTTATATAGGAAAACAAAAACGGCAATATCTAAGCGTAACCCGTTTATTTAGATACAATTTCTTTAAAAGGCAGTAGACATAAAAACGATAACTCACATACGGGGCCCATAAACAGGGAACCCCAGAAGATTAGCGCGCATGTAATGGTCAATCGAAGATCAATAGACAATGGTGCCGCCTGTTACCTTCCCGACCGGTTTCGCAGTCTTGCGTCTCCCCTGATGACGCAAGACTGCGAAACCGGTCGGGAAGGTAACAGGCGGCACCATTGTCTATTGATCTTCGATTGACCATTACATGCGCGCTAATCTTCTGGGGTTCCCTGTTTATGGGCCCCGTATGTGAGTTATCGTTTTTATGTCTACTGCCTTTTAAAGAAATTGTATCTAAATAAACGGGTTACGCTTAGATATTGCCGTTTTTGTTTTCCTATATAAATTCCTGAAACTTTACCTCCACACGGATGTCCACTGGATCTTCACGACGTCTGATGTTCCCTGGACGTTATCTGTGACATGAGCCATTTCACAACCTTATAATGTGGGTTGTTGGGAGCTGGTAAGCCTTTTCTAGTTTTGATGTTTGGCGGATACCTACCTCTGAGCATTTGATATATTGTGGTGAAGAATCTACCATTCCCTACATACAATGACTTTCTAAACCTGCGCTGACCTTTGATGGATGGAAGGAGTTTACTGATGATGCTGAAGTGGATGGGGGAGAGAGGGGCTTATTGAGTGTCCTGGAGGTGGACGGGGAAGAAGGACACTTCCTGAGGGTGACAGTGGAGAGAGGAGTTTCATGAGGGTGCTGAGGGGTGGATGGGGGCTTACTGAGGGTGATAGTGGAGTGAGGAGCTTATTGAGGGTACTGGGAGACAGTGATGGGCTCCCGAGTAACTACGAGCATCTAAGCACTCAAATTCATGATTTAAATGAGCTTTAATTACCTCCGGTGTGCGTCAGGTAAATAAATGGCATCAGCGAGCGCGATCTCCAGCAAAACTGTCCGGGTGGCCATGAATTTTCCAGGCGGGCGGCAGCGGCAGGCCAGGCGCAGTCTTCACTTCCTGTTTTGGCCTGGTGACGCCCCCACACTTCTGCCATTTGAGGAAGCTGTGTCACCCCGCGTCATGGGCAGGACGGCCCTGCATGCTTCATCTGGTGGCAACAGACACTGGCCAGGAGCTGTTTCGGACAAAGACATTTCTCTGGGTTCTGTGGAGTTTAAAGAAAAAACAAAAACAGACACTTACCTGGGGCTTCTATCGGCCCGCTGTAGCTGTCATGCCTTGCGCCATCCTCCAACGATCCTCCGTTCACCGCCGTTGGCACCAGTCAATTATTAGTCTAAGAAGACGAATAGTGCGCGCTCCCGCTGCGTATCTGGGAGCTTACTGCGCAGGCGCAGTACGAGGTTTTCTGGTGCACGGCCACGGCCGAACAGCCGCAGTCTCGCTGAAGGGATAATTAGACTGGGGCGGGGAACGGATGATTGTAGGATGATGGCGCGGGACATGAAAGCTACAGGGGGCCAATAAGAGCCCCAGGTAAGTGTCTGTTTTTGTTTTGTTTTTTACTCCACAGAACTCCATTAAAGCCACAGTAAGGTTAAAGGCTACCTTATTGCTAATTATTTTTCAAAAAAGACGCCTAATGTATGGGGAGTTGTTCAGATGCTAACCGCACCTCCCGTACCCCGGCAACTCCCTCCGTTCTCAGGTAATGATCCAAGTTCTTCACTTCCTGGTTGGCACAGTCGCTGCCCTCCGACCTGGTCTTGCTACGCTGCACATGCGCAGTGTGTCCGCTTGGGCGCCGCGCCTTGCAAGCACGCAAACAAGCTTATGTCAAATGGGGTTGCCAGGGAGCGTGGTCGCAAGGCCCCTGAGCAGACATAGTGCGCATGCGCAGCATAGTATTTCCTGTCATGGGGCAGCTCCTATGTCAACAAGGAAGTGAAGAATTTGGATCATTACCGGAGAACGGAGGTAGACGCCCGGGCATAGGAAGTGCAGCAATTATCTGCACAACTCACCACACCCACATTAGGAGTCCTTTTAAAAAAAAATATATATATCAGTATGGTATCCTTTAACAATTGTTTGGTATTCTTTTTTATGTCTTCCGATGTCGTTCGCATCACATCGCTTCACATTTACTTCACATTGAGAAATGGTATGTTATCGGTTGTTTCACACAATTTAATCTTTTTAAATCTGTAGATTTACAGCCCTGCTTCTCAGGTTCCCATGGCATTTCCATTCCATGTGACTACAGTGAGAGCCGATAATAAAATCTACTGTATAACAGCATTGTTTATGCCAGCTCTCCTCATGACATCATCGCAGCTAGTTATCAAACATCGGCAATCTTGTCTTTCCATTTTTCTTCCGCTTCTGTTATTCAGAACCCTCATTAGGCACAGTAAGCAGAAAATAGCCGGCTTTTTATCTATTTTTGCCGCATTCTGAGCGCCATTCAGCCAGAAACGCGCTGACAATGGTGTCTGATTACCCCAAAATATCTGGGAAGCGTTAAATAGGCGACAATTAAACTCCAGCTTTAGAAAGGCCTATTTTTAGCAGCTAGGCCTGATGGCTAATCGCAGCTTGGTAATTACCGAAGGATAGGAACTGAGCGGCGGCTACAGCGGGATTGTTATCCATAAACGGTGTCCTACCTTCTCCAGGGAGGAAAGTTTTGGATAATTTGCTGAGCCGATTAGCATAATGTCTTTCCATCGGTGTAGTCAGCATTGTACATCAGGCAGAAGCATATGCAGACCCGGATTTACATCACAGTCGCCTATAGACACAAATGTCCTGGCACCCTAGACTGAAGTGCACCGCAAGTGTGCTGCCTGTCCCAGCTGTTACTTCTCCCTTACCCGTCATAGGTAGCTACAGGTGTCCCTTACAGGGCCGGTTCTCTCATGAAGCAAGGTGAAACACTTGCATCAGGAGCAGAGATTACAGTGGAGCATGTCTGTACTGTGTTTACACTTACAGCATGCAGTCAGAGTAGGAGGAGACGTGAGAGGAGAGTGAGCGAGGTGAAGAGGTCATCATTGTGGAAAAGCAGCTTGTTGTGCTGTGTGAGGACTGGAGTCTGACAGTGAGTGAGGTGGTGGAGGCAGACAGGAGAGCAGAAGCGTTTTATTTGACTTGCACAGCAGAAGGGAGGAGGTGGCACTGCTGTCCTGGCTGAGGAGGAATGGAGGACGGGCGACTGGCTGAGAGTGAGCAGTTTGTCACAGACTCACAGCCAGCCAGTGTGTTATTGTGTTGAGCTGCAGCATGTCATGTCTCAGGTTGTTGCATATGTTTCCTTGCTGACTGAGAACATTAAATGAAGCAGAAATATTACATGGCATAACGGCATTACGTAACAAAACTCGCACCGCTGCTACTGTGTAACGTGCCGTTGGGTGCTGTGCGATCATTCTAACTCAGGAGGGGGGGGGGGGGGCATCCTCTCAAGTATGCCTCAGGCTGCAAAAAAGTCTAGAACCGGCCCTGGTCCCTTAACCTAGTAGCTAGTGGTACCCTCAGTATTAAAGGCAACCTCCATGGGTTTTAACTATCCTCCATGGGTTTTAACTATCATCTGTATGCAGATGACACCCAAATCTACCTCCACACCCCTGACATATCCACCACTATCATGGACAAGGTCTCCTCCTACCTATCTGCCATCTCCTCCTGGATGTCCGCTAGGTTCCTGAAACTAAATCTAGACAAAACGGAATTTATGACCTTCCCACCCCGGCCATCCATGAACCCAGTGGCGTAACAATAGGCCCTGCAGCCCATGCTACCGTGAGGGGCCCGCCCCCCCCCCCTGGGGCCCGCACGGGGCCGTTTTGTGGGGGCTGGAGGGGTGGCAGCATGAGGGGAAAGCCTTGGCCACAGTCGGCGGGGAGAGGGGAAGTTCCCCCCTCTCCCTCACCTCAGGGCTCTCCCCTCTGCGCTCCCCTCCAGCTAGATACAGTGTGGGCAGCGGGCAGCGGCGGGCAGATACATACCTTCTTCCGTGCGATCCACCGCAGACTCCTCGCTCTAGCGGCTGACGTCACTTCCGGAAGTGACGTCAGCCGCTAGAGCGAGGAGTCTTCGGTGGAACGCACGGAAGAAGGTATGTATCTGCCCGCCGCTGCCCGCGGCCCACACTGTATCTAGCTGGAGGGGAGCGCAGAGGGGAGAGCCCCAAGGTGAGTGAGAGGGGGAAACTTCCCCTCTCCCCACCGACTGTGGCCAAGGCTTTCCACCCATGCTGCCACCCCTCCAGCCCCCACAAAACGGCCCCGAGCGGGCCCCAGGGAGGGAGGGGGGGGGGGCCCGCTCTGAAATTCTGCAGGGGGGCCCGGTGGGGCCTAGTTACACCCCTGCATGAACCTCCCAGATGTGCATGTCACTGTTAACTAGACTACCATTCGCCCTACCTCTCAAGCCCGCTGTCTGGGTGTCACCCTGGACTCCGCACTCTCCTTCACTCCCCACATCCAAAACCTCACAAAGTCCTGCAACTTCCACCTTCGTAACATCTGTAAGATTCACCCTTTCCTGAACTCTGCCACCACCAAACTCCTTATCCATGCCCTCATAATTTACCGCCTTGACTACTGCAATGCCCTGCTGTCTGGTCTCCCTAAGACCCGAATAGCCCCACTGCAGTCCTTCATGAATGCGGCAGCCAGAATTATCCACTCCTCCTATCGCTCCACTAGGGCGGCTCCCCTCCGTGAATCCCTCCACTGGCTTCCTATCCAAGCCAGAATCAGATTCAAGATATTGTGTCTGACCTACAAATCCGTCCACAAAACCTGTCCAACCTACATTTCTGATCTTACTCAGAGATACACACCAAGCCGCTCACTCCGCTCCTCCAATGAACTTCACCTGACCGTCCCCCGCATCACCCAGTCCCATGCACGCCTCCAGGACTTCTCAAGAACTGCTCCAACACTATGGAACTCCCTACCTCCACCCATTAGGGCAGCCCCCTCCTTCAACACCTTCAAGAAGGCCCTCAAAACTCACCTTTTCACTCTGGCCTACCACCCCTCACAATTGCTCTAAACCCACAGCTGAACTCTGGTCCCCTACCATTCGTGTCCTTACCTCTCCCTCTAGATTGTAAGCCGTTGGGCAGGGTCCTCCTCCTTTTGTGTCCTACCTGATCACGCACCTCCATTACTGTACACCCATGCTATGCATCTGAGTGAACTTAACTTGCCTAATCTCCATGCTCCCATCCAGTGACTGACTAAGCATTACCTTGTACTCATACTGTGCTGCATGCTCTGGTTTTTCTTGTATTCCTGTATTGTCATATTGCTGTTTGTAACCCCTAAATATTGTCTGTAGCCTAAATTAATGTCCAGCGCTGCGTAATATGTTGGCGCCGCTTTATAAATTCAATAAATAATAATAATAACAACCTGAACCACGTAAAATTATTTAAAATAAGCACATGATGTACCTGCAAATGAATACTGCATACTTATCTAGCCATCAGTTCCTCTCAGAAGCTCACCATTTTCTTCTTACAACGATTACTTTCAGTTCTGACAAGATTTTGTCAGAACTTAAATATACCAGTTACTGTCAGTTTTAGATCAGTTGCAGTCAGTTATAACTGAAAGGACAACTGATGAGCAAGGTAATGTCCATGTTTCCCTATGGCTCACATCGGCGATATTACAGTTTAACAGTGTGCTGACCAGGAAGCTGTTATGGGGTAATGGCCATTTTCAAAATGGAGAATGGAGAATTCCATCGACCACAAACAGGATGCGGGAGAGGAGAAAGAGATTGATGAGTAGACTACAAGGTAGGTAAGTATGATGTGTGCATGTTTATACAGCATTTTCTTTTAATTTTAGTTCAGGTTTGCTTTAAGTAGCTAGAGGTGCCCCTGACTGAAGGGAGATCCATACCTCCCAACTTTTTCAGATCAGAAAGAGGGACACTTAAGTCACGCCCCTGTCACACCTCTAATCATGCCCCGTCACGCCCCTAGTCATGTATACTATAAATATTTCATAAGAAAAATATGTTGTTTTGAAATTCAAACCACACTGGTCCTTTCTATCCTGGTTCATGTTCCTTCATGTTAACATTTTTAAATAAGAAATATATCAATTTAAAAGATAGGAATAAAGATTAGAGTCAATGAAACTCATCTTTCAGTAGAAAAATATATATATTTACTTAGATCTGTACATCCGTCCTGAAAGAGTGACACATAAGGGACAAAGGGAAAGGTTCCTAAAGAGGGACTGTCCCTCTGAAAGAGTCACACTTGGGAGCCATGGAGATCTTGTCAGTGGAATGCCGAGAGCAGAGTGAGTAACCTCTCTTTTACACTCTCATCAGGACTCTGCATAGGAAAGGAGGGAGGGAGGTGCTCAGGGAGGGGAGTGAGCCACCTTTCCATCATCAGGCGCCTGTAGGCACGTGCCTACAGTGCCTTATGGGAAATCCAGCCCTGGGCATATGGCCTACTTCATTCAAAGAGAACATGTGTGTATTTCGGCAGTGACATCGTCATTCAAGATATCTCAGATAATTTATGAAGTACAGTGTGCCATGTCACCTCTCGATCTGGGTTACTGTGTGCTCTCCAAAATTAGGAGTTAATGGAGGACAACAGATGGGCGCTGCCTGAGATCTAATTGAGGCCAAAATAAATGGGAACATCTACTTCTCACATTAGACAAACAATTAAGGTGGCTCGGGTCCCCTGGGGGAGGTGGAGTTTGTCAGAAATAAAGGACCCAGCCATGGGAGCGCGAAGGGGAAGCACATGCAGCCGGACTGAGCATGCTCAATGAAGCGTGATTTGGCCAGGCTCTCAGACTGTATTGCAGGGGACAGGAGCCACCCAAGGAGACAGCCAGAGACTGAGCACCCTTATAGAGAGTCTGAAGTGTTTTTTTTTCTCTTTATATTAATCTTTTTATAGTCATCTTCAGCACTAAAGCAGTAGGATTAGCCATACAAAAAACACATATAAGTAGATAAATACTTGATCTACTTACATAACACATGTATTGTACTGTCCACGTATTGATTTCAGTGAATTTTATATAAATGAAGAGAATTCTGTTCCTGGTGGGGGCCATGTCTTTTGCCCACAGTTTGAGGCTAACTACTGATGTCATTTCTTCCCTTAACTTTTTTTCTTTTCTCCTCCAATCGCCGAGTCACCACAGCCTTGCTTGTAAACACAAGTGAGCAGAGGATTATGTTTCAGCTAGGCAGCTAGGCAGGGAGATAAAGGGAAGAGGAGGAATATATTATAGATAAAAAAGAACCCCCAGCATGCACCTGAATGGCAATGGCTATTAAAGGGCCAGTGCTCCTAAGGTATGTGATAACTTCAAATCATAACAGCAGAAAAAGTTTTGAATGCAGGATTAGTATCTTTATCACTTAATACACTCAGACCAGTTGCTGTTGAAATTTGATTTCTATGGCAACAATCCCACTTTAAGATACAAGCTCTTTCACTGCATCCCAGCGGCAGGACAAGGTATTTATCTCTCTGAAATACCGGGGTAAAATCCTGCAATTGCAGAATTTTGCTTTCTGGTAGAGGACGAGCTGTGCGCAGTAGCTCTGCCTTTTCTCCAGTTAATCTCCACCGATCTCCGCCTCTCCCCACCCCACTCTTCTTTTACTGCAGAACTACTGCACCTGCGCAGTACAGCCCGGAGGACGTCTGATGACGTCAGTGTGCACCAGTGAGACGCACGTTAGAGCGCAGAAGAGCCCGACCTGGAAGCCGGCCTGGCCAGGTCGGGTGCGCCACCGAAGAAGCCCGGGAGCCTCCGGAGCGGCGCCGAGGGCACATCCTGGCTGCCACGGGCTGGAGGAATCCCCAGGTAAGTGGATTTGTATTTTAATTTTTTTAAGACCGCGCGGATCTTCCCTTTAAGCCCCTTAAAGAGAGTCTGAAGTGTTTTTTTTTTCTCTTTTTATTAATCAATCATCTTCAGCATTAACATACATGTTGATTCAGTTAATCCCTGCGGCAGACGAGGTATTTATCCCCTCAAAATACCGGGGCAGAATTCCACAACTTTTGAATTTGCAGATTTTGTTGCCCGGTAAAGGCAGAGCTGTGCACGGTAGCTCTGCCTCTTATCCAGTCAATCTCCGCCTCTCCCAGCCCCTCGCAGTGAAAGAAGAGAGGGGTGGGGAGAGGCGGAGATTAGAGTTGGGCCGAACCTCCGATTTTAGGTTCGCGAACCAGGTTCGCGAACTTCCGCGGAAGGTTCGGTTCGCGTTAAAGTTCGCGAACCGCAATAGACTTCAATGGGGATGCGAACTTTGAAAAAAAAAATTTATGCTGGCCACAAAAGTGATGGAAAAGATGTTTCAAGGGGTCTAACACCTGGAGGGGGGCATGGCGGAGTGGGATACACGGCAAAAGTCCCCGGGAAAAATCTGGATTTGATGCAAAGCAGCGTTTTAAGGGCAGAAATCACATTGAATGCTAAATGACAGGCCTAAAGTGCTTTAAAACATCTTGCATGTGTATACATCAATCAGGTAGTGTAATTAAGGTACTGCTTCACACTGAACACAACAGGTATGCAGTGGCGGGTTCACTGAACAGGTATACAGTGGCGGGTCCACTGAACAGAACAGGTATGCAGTGGCAGGTTCACTGAACACAACAGGTATGCAGTGGCGGGTTCACTGAACAGAACAGGTATACAGTGGCGGGTTCACTGAACAGTACAGGTATACAGTGGCGGGTTCACTGAACACAACAGGTGTAAGGCTTGGTGGTGTATTCTCCACAGTCAGCATGCAACGCATGAGCTGGCGTGGAGGAGGTACACACACCAGCACCAGGAAACAGGCTATCCCTAGTATAGTGGAGGGGAGGACTGACTCCAATAGGAGATTGTGGCGCACAGAGCTGGTGCAGATCTGACAGCCACAAACAATGCTTTCGATATAACGTCTCAGCGCAAAGTAGCGCTGAGCGCACAAATCAGAACTGAGGAGATCAGGACAGGTAGTCAGAATGAACGCTTGCTAGCTAGCGGCTACTTAGCGACAGCAAGCGTCCAAAACCAGACAGACTGGAATGAGGCAGCCAATGCGATGCGGCGATGGCGTGCCTCACAAAGACAGGACAGGATAGTCAGAAAATAGCAGGATTGAGATAGAAGAACGTAACACAGATAAATATACAATAAGTATGTTTTCCTAGCGTATTACAATTACAGCTATCAATGAAACTATTTGTTACGTCTGACTAACATATGTATATATCGGCAATGAACCGATATATGACATAAGCAGGAACGCTGACTAGGAATGGAGTAACACAGGGAACAGGACTCAGAAGGATTCGCTATCTCTTCGCAGAGATGAACGCAATCCACAAACGGTAACAGAACAGGATTCAGAAGGATTCGTTATCTCTTCGCAGAGATGAACGCAATCCACAAACAGTAACAAAACAGGATTCAGAAGGATTCGTTATCTCTTCGCAGAGATGAACGCAATCCACAAACAGGACCAGGAACAGGATAACTAGCTCAGCACGGGTGTTCACGGTACGCGCAAACTACCAAAACGTGCTGGAAAACTGACTAACTGAACACAGGAAATAAACAGTTCGTGTACGTATATATCAGCAACACTGATATATCAACGTAACACAAATACAAGGAAAATAATAAACGTGCTGGTATGCATATATATTGGTAATGAACCAATATATGATGCAAAGACCAGCAAAGTATCTTTAACAAGAAACACGATCGGGGGCTAAAGCGACAGCAAGACAGGCTTAAGCTGAAGCTATGAAAACCCAAGGAAACCCTGCAGGAAGCAGATCTTTATACTGAGGTCATCCAATGGGAGCAGACATGCAGATTCCCACACAGGTGAATGATAATCAGTCACAAGCTGACAGCAGGGAAAGACAGACAAAGCTATGCAACTTGCATGGAAATAGATCAGAACTGCCTGAGCTGCAGCACTAATACTTCCAGTAATAGCTGCTGCAGCAGCGATCATTACAGTACCCCCGCCTTTAAAAGTGGATTCCAGACGCTTTTCAAAACTGAAATTTCCAACAAAACAGTCTGACTGATAATTCATGATGACCGGGACAGCCCGGCAAGACCGAATTCCAGAATCAGTCCCCACAAGACTGGACCCATCAGAACCAGAACCTACAGAACCATGCCCATCAGTACTACAAGCCCCAGTGTGACACCCATCAGAACCATGATTTCCAGAAGAAAGCCCTCCGAAACTCCCTGAGCGATACCCACCGCCTTCCAGGAACAGTTCAGAAACGCCAAAGCCTTTGCAATGCCCACCGGTACTGTCTTTACCAACACAAAACCCACTGTTGAACCAGTCCAAGGCACCAGGACAAGTTTTCTCAGAGACCTCCCAGAACACCTTGAAGCTCCAAAGAGATCCCCATAGGTCAGAATGCCCCTTAGGCTCACATGGAGAACTATCAAGAACCCCTATGGAACCTAGGGCAATTCCCGAGTCAGGGCCACAAGGACAAACATCAATATCAGGGCTTTCAGGGACCAGAACCATCTCTGGGCATGCAGGCAGACTGGCAATATCAGAACGTGTTCCCACTAAGGAAGCATCAGAGCACGCTAACACCTTAGACACACTTGGGCATTCTGGCACACAAAGAACATCTGGGCACACCGGCACAAGAGAAACCTCTGGGCATGTCGAGGAACTGTGAGCCTCAGGGTCAGCCAAGACAGGACCAAAACCAGGACTGGCCAAAAAAAAATCATCATGACTAAACTTCGCAACTACTGGACTTTTACACGAGAATGCTGGATCAGACTTAGATGTCGCTGATTCCAGCAAAGTCAGTAACAAATCAGATTCAGGGGCACTAACAAGACAGGACAAATCTTCTGATGTATGCACTGAACCAGACAGGGACTCCACAACTACCTCTGGACTGGACAGAGACTCATTTAATACACTGGATTGGAGCTCATGAGGCGCTGCAGAACAAGTCAGTATTGCAGCAGCCCCCACTGGACTAGGCAAAACTGAGGAATTCCCTGGACAGGAAGGGAACTCTGGAACCTCTGCCACAGCGGCCAGAGAACCAGAATCTTTCAGGATACAGGGCTGGGTTTCAGGAACACTCATCAGACCGGACTGAAATTCTGAGATTTCTATTATTTTGACCAGAGAATCAGAATTATCCATGTTACAGGGCAAGACTTCTGAAACATTCAGAGGACAGGGCTGGAGTTCCTCGGCTGTTACAACACTGGAGAGGGACTCAACATTGGTTAAATCAGACTGTGTACAGGGCAAGGAATCTGACACACTTGCTGACGAGGACAATATTTCAATGGCTTCTGCTTTGCTGGGCAGAAATTCATCAAGTTTTATTAGAGCAGACTTTAATTCCAAAACAGCTGCTAGACAAGTAAATATTACTGCAACACCAACTGAGGTAAGCAGTGCTTCAGCCTCCTCTGCTAGAGGGTTTAAAGTATCCAAAGTACTGGGTGAAGCATAAGACTCTGCGACCACAGCTTCACTGGACAGGATCACTGAACAGTCCATATTGCTGGGCAAAACCATGGAAGCACCTGCTGGACAGCATAATGATTCTGTGACCTGAGTTTCATTGGAGAGATCTACTGCACAATTCATGGTACAGGGCAAATTTATTGGAAAATTTTCTGAACAAGGTAATAATTCTGCGATTTCAGGTTCACATAGCAGATGCTCTGAGCTATTCACGAAACTAGAGCGAGGTGTAGAAACAGGAAGATCAAGACACAATGTTTGCGCATCTGAATCACCATTCATTTGTAAAATTGGAAAATTCAGATGCTGGGGTTCTGAGTTTACTAGACAGGATTGCTGGGACTCAGAAACTGATGCAGTGCACCTACTGGCATCTGCTGGATCAGACAGGAGTTGAACTTTATTAACACAGGTAATTTCTGCAGAAGTGTTTGCAGAGACAGGCAAGATTTTTCTGGTGTCTGTTTCACTAAACAAAGAGTCATGAGTACTGGCTAGACTGGACTCGGAAGTCAGCAGGACCTCTGGATTCTCTGCTGAGAAATTTGCGCAGGGCAAGGTTAAGAATGTATCAGTGGCTTCTGTTTTACTGGGAAGTAACACTGAGTTATCCCTGGTACAGGGTGGAATTGCAGGAACTTCAATTTCACACAAAAAGAGCTCCGAATCACCTGCTGAATCAGCCAAAGGTGCTGAAGCAGGCGGGTCAGAACGCCAAATTTGCGAATTCGGAGTCACATAAAAATCATCCAAAATCAGTTCCCACACATCAATCAAGGCAGCCACACGGTCATACCTACACACACCAGCCTCTATTAGGTTATAGGCTGACTTAATGCATGCGTTCAATACCATTTCACTTTTTGCACTGTAAAATTGACAAAATGAACTTGAATCATTCTTCCATTCACAGACCAGGGCTTCCATCTCTCCCCTCTCGAATGGAGGATCCCATGCATACTTAACAGCGAAACATTTAGGCTGATCACAGTCTGCAGATATGATTGTGGCAGGCACATGTATAGGGTTAATTAGCAGGTGATTGGCAGATTCCTTATTCTTAAGAATTTCCAATACCTGTAGCAAGTGTTGAACTGTAGTGTATGCAAACTTCCCTTGGTTCACAAATAAGTTGATTTGTTCAATACTCTGTAATATCTCATCATAATCATACTCAGATAATTCTTTTAAACAAAAATCTTTATTTTCCCTAGCCAGGGAGGAAAGTTCATTAGTAGTTTCATAAGTCCATTTAACTCCCCTGAAAGACAATTGCATTTCATTATCTGTTAATGGCAGAATCTCATTATAGGTCTCAGTCGCTAAGGATAATGATTCTGCAGATTGGACACGTTTCTTAGAACGTTTGCGTTTTGCCTTTGACCTTGCGGTTTTTGGTGATTTATTCAAAGCTGCAGGAAAATTATCAGTAACACTTTCTGCTTGCTGCTCATTCTTGCAAGCAATTGAAGGAGCAGCTGATTGGCCTGCTGCTAGGAGTTCATTAAGAGGAAAAGGCAATGGATCTATGCGCAACCAGTTATGGATCACAAACGCTAGAAATTCCAGCGGTCTATCTTTCAAATCGGAATGATTGAGAACATCAAATGCCCACTGGAATAATTCCCCTTTAAACAAAATATAACTTAGTTGGAGTGCCCAGGTTGAAACAGGAGTCGCTTGGAGATCAGGATTGGTCAGGAACCTGGCACATTCAGAGAAAAACTCATTTTCTGTTTCAGAGCTAAGTTCTTCAAATTTTTTAAAGGAACAGGAACCATAATTAACAGTGTCATACTTTCTGGGAATCCCCCCCACAATGGGGATTGGTAATGGGGTTTTCATAATGTAAGGCTTGGTGGTGTATTCTCCACAGTCAGCATGCAACGCATGAGCTGGCGTGGAGGAGGTACACACACCAGCACCAGGAAACAGGCTATCCCTAGTATAGTGGAGGGGAGGACTGACTCCAATAGGAGATTGTGGCGCACAGAGCTGGTGCAGATCTGACAGCCACAAACAATGCTTTCGATATAACGTCTCAGCGCAAAGTAGCGCTGAGCGCACAAATCAGAACTGAGGAGATCAGGACAGGTAGTCAGAATGAACGCTTGCTAGCTAGCGGCTACTTAGCGACAGCAAGCGTCCAAAACCAGACAGACTGGAATGAGGCAGCCAATGCGATGCGGCGATGGCGTGCCTCACAAAGACAGGACAGGATAGTCAGAAAATAGCAGGATTGAGATAGAAGAACGTAACACAGATAAATATACAATAAGTATGTTTTCCTAGCGTATTACAATTACAGCTATCAATGAAACTATTTGTTACGTCTGACTAACATATGTATATATCGGCAATGAACCGATATATGACATAAGCAGGAACGCTGACTAGGAATGGAGTAACACAGGGAACAGGACTCAGAAGGATTCGCTATCTCTTCGCAGAGATGAACGCAATCCACAAACGGTAACAGAACAGGATTCAGAAGGATTCGTTATCTCTTCGCAGAGATGAACGCAATCCACAAACAGTAACAAAACAGGATTCAGAAGGATTCGTTATCTCTTCGCAGAGATGAACGCAATCCACAAACAGGACCAGGAACAGGATAACTAGCTCAGCACGGGTGTTCACGGTACGCGCAAACTACCAAAACGTGCTGGAAAACTGACTAACTGAACACAGGAAATAAACAGTTCGTGTACGTATATATCAGCAACACTGATATATCAACGTAACACAAATACAAGGAAAATAATAAACGTGCTGGTATGCATATATATTGGCAATGAACCAATATATGATGCAAAGACCAGCAAAGTATCTTTAACAAGAAACACGATCGGGGGCTAAAGCGACAGCAAGACAGGCTTAAGCTGAAGCTATGAAAACCCAAGGAAACCCTGCAGGAAGCAGATCTTTATACTGAGGTCATCCAATGGGAGCAGACATGCAGATTCCCACACAGGTGAATGATAATCAGTCACAAGCTGACAGCAGGGAAAGACAGACAAAGCTATGCAACTTGCATGGAAATAGATCAGAACTGCCTGAGCTGCAGCACTAATACTTCCAGTAATAGCTGCTGCAGCAGCGATCATTACAACAGGTATGCAGTGGCGGGTTCACTGAACAGAACAGGTATACAGTGGCGGGTTCACTGAACACAACAGGTATGCAGTGGTGGGTTCACAGAACAGGTATGCAGTGGCGGGTTCAATGAACAGGTATGCAGTGGTGGGTTCAATGAACAGGTATGCAGTGGTGGGTTCACAGAACAGGTATGCAGCCAGGAACAAGCTAAGCCTAACTAATCTTTCCCTATGAGAGACAGTCTGCAGCAGCTCGCCCTACTCTCACTAATGCAGGCACACGAGTGACCGTAATGGCCGCCGCTGCCTGCCTTATATAAAGGGGGTGGGGCTCCAGGGGCTAGTGTAGCCTAATTGGCTGCACTGGGCCTGCTGACTGTGATGTAGAGGGTCAAAGTTGACCCTCCATGGTGCATTATGGGGCGAACCGAACTTCCGCAAACGTTCGCCTGCTGGACGCGAACGCGAACCACGGAAGTTTGCATGGAACCGTTCGCAGGCGAACCGTTCGGCCCAACTCTAGCGGAGATCGGTGGAGATTAACTGGAGAAAAGGCAGAGCTGCGCACAGCTCGTCCTCTACCAGAAAGCACAATTCTGCAATTGCAGGATTTTACCCCGGTATTTCAGGGAGATAAATACCTTGTCCTGCCGCGGGGATGCGGCGAAAGAGCTTGTATCTTAAAGTGGGATTGTTACCATAAAAATCAAATTTCAACAGCAACGGGTCTGAGTGTATTGAGTGATAAAGATGCTAATCCTGCATTCAAAACTTTCAAAACATTTTCTGCTGTTATGATTTGGAGTTATCAAATACCTTAGGAGCACTGGCCCTTTAATAGCCATTGCCATTCAGTTGCATGCTGGGGGTTCTTTTTATCTATAATATATTCCTCCTCTTCCCTTTATCTCCCTGCTTAGCTGAAACATGATCCTCTGCTCACTTGTGTTTACAAGCATGGCTGTGTTCATTTCAAGTACACTTTAATAATAATTTATTCCAAGGCAAACTGCAGCACCGATTATAGCTTGTGGCTTTCAAGTTTATGTCCAGCAGGTGTCACTATGTCCAAAGCTATGATCACTGATGGCCTGACTCCAAGAGATGCTCATCATAAATCAGTGATTGATCCATAGGAGGATTCTGTAAGCTCTCAGCTGCTGCCTGAATGTTGCCTTTTCTGAAGAAATGTCATTGTTTCCTTTTATACAGGAAACAGCGGTGCACTGTGCACAGGAATCTACAGTATGTACAATCTGCCACCCACATAAGTGTCTCACCCATTCTTACTTTAACTGCTGGATATTTTTCAGCACTCGGCAAGCAACATCACAAAATAATAACTCGGAATGTCATTGATTAACCCCTTCCTTACCAGCAGTCTGTGGCCCCTTAACCATAGTTCCCAACTGTCCCTCTTTTGGAGGGACAGTCTCTCTTTGGGAACCCAATCCCTCTATCTTCCTAATGTGTCCCTCTTTCAGGACTGATATACAGATCTATGTAAATATATTTATGTTTCTACTGAAAATGTGCTTAATTGACTCTAAACTTTATTCTTATCCTTTAAAATGATATATTTCTTGTATTTAAATGTTAATATGAAGAAAACTGGACCAGGATAGAAAGGACCAGTAAGGTTTGAATTATAAAACAACATATTCTTCTTTGGAAATCTTTATGGTATGGATGAAGACAAAGAATTGAACTTTATCCCAATCAGTAGCTGATACCCTCTTTTACATGAGAAATCTATTCCTTTTCACAAACAGACCATCAGGGGGCGCTGTATGGCTGATATTGTGGTGAAACCCCTCCCACTCTGAGGACCATTGTCCTGGCAGTTTCCTGTCTGTGAACCCTGTTGCATTGTGAGAAATAGCTGTTTACAGCCGTTTTCAACTGCCAAAAAAAGAAACAGCAGCTACATCACCTGCCAACAGTAAAAATGTCACCATGTAATAAATGTGAGAATGTAAATCAAGGATTTAAAAATGTTTACAGTGGGAAAACACTGACTTAATCATTTATACATAATTATTGTAAAAATTAAGCACTTTTTAAAAAAAATATTTTCACTGGAGTTCCACATTAAGGTCTGTAAAGTTGTCCCGAACGATTCGGCCGCGAACTTATTTGCGCAAACATCGCTGGTCCACGTTCGCGTCGAATCGCTAACTTTTACGCGAGTTCGACCCGCCCCAATACTACATCCATGGGCTAAACTTTGACCCTCTACATCACAGTCAGCAGACACATGGCAGCCAATCAGGCTGCACTCCCTCCTGGAGCCCCCCCCCCCCCTTATATAAGGCAGCAGCGTCTGCCATAATCTCACTCTGCTGTAGTAGTGAGAGAAGGGAGAGGTTGCTGCAGAGACATAGGGAAAGCTTAGTTAGGCTCTTGTTAGCTCCTTGCTGATACTTATTGCTAAAAAGCACCTCAAAACAGCTCTTTTGAGAGTTAAGGTTCTTTTTTTTTTTGTGTGGCCCACTGACACTTGCATATGCAGCCCTGTCTGTCGCAGCTGGCCCTTGCTAATTGCTATACTGTGCCAGGCCCAGCACATTCAGTGCCTACCTTTATACTGCACCTGTGTGTGTGACAGCTGCACATTTGTAATACCAGTCACTGCATACCTTTCACTGCACCTGTGTAAAAGCACGCAGTTTTCTATACCAGTCACTGCGTACCTTTTCACTGTACCTGTGTGTGTGACAGCTGCACATTTGTAATACCAGTCACTGCATACCTTTCACTGCACCTGCGTGACTGCACGCTGTTTTATATCGCAGTCACTGTATAGCTTTCACTGTATCTGCGTGACCGCATGCTGTTTTATTTACCAGTCTGTGCATACCTTTCACTGCACCTGTGTAACCGCATATTGTTGTACCAGCAGTCACTGAAACCTTTTCACAGCACCTGTGTAACCGCACATTGTATTAGTCAAGTCAGTGCATACCTTTCACTTCATCCCCCCCAATATGGACAAAACAAGAGGCAGAGCCAGAGGCAGGCCACCCGGAAGGTCTGTTCGAGGTCGTGCTGTCGTGATTTCGTGCGGCCCTCGACCAAAGTGCAGTGTTCAGAAGAAGGCACGTGCCATCCACCCCCAATATTGTCAAGACGTAATTGACTATTTAATACAGAACACCTCATCTTCCTCAGCTTCCGCACGGAAGCGTGACATATCTTCCTCCTCCTGCTCTGATTCTGGCACCCCACTTAACACCGCTTCGGCAGCCATCACCAAAGTGCCATCATCACAGGGCTCAGCGGTGTGGAAATGTCTTTGTGTGTTTGCCTCAGATGAGAGCAATGCCATCTGTACTCTCTGACACTGAAAATTGAGCCGTGGAAAGACCAAGACCTGCGTAGGGACAACTACCTTACGAAGGCACATGATTACAAAGCACAAACTGCAATGGGATGACCACCTGAGGCAAAGCAGCACACAAAAGCAAAGCCACACACCACAGTGTAAGATACCATCACGCAATTATTTCTCAAAAAAGGCAATACCCAAACTGTACCGTGATGTTGAAAGGCAAGAGGGGTCATCTCTGGCATTCAGCGCTGGTTCAAGGGTCCATCTGACCACGGATGCCTGGTCTGCAAAGCAGTCAGGCCTGCCCGAAGACGGTCCCCACACACAGCGTGCATGCATGCACGCCGTGTGACTACCTGCCCCAAGACTAAGTCGGTCCCAATACAGCATCTCTGCCTGCAGGCCGATTGACTGCCTTCTCCGCCACCACCAACGGGGTCCAGGACTCTACATGGATTACTGAATTTTTAAAGGGACTCCGAGCTCAGAAAAAAAAGGAAAGTTGTACTCACCAGGGGCTTTTTCCAGCCCAGTGCTGGTCGGGAGGTCCCACGCCGGCGTCCTGGCTCCTCTTCTTCACCCCGCTCCGGAATGGCTGACAGGCCGCAGCCCGGGCGACACTCTCCCGAGTGTCGGGCTGCTCCTTCCGCATATGACGCGGATTACGTCACACGCCGGCCACCTCGTGTCATCACGGCGGCCGGCGTGAAAGTGCTGCGCATGCGCGCTTTGTTCGCGCATGCGCAGTACTTTCACGCCGGCCGCCGTGATGACGCGAGGCGGCCGGCGTGTGACGTAATCCGCGTCATATGCGGAAGAAGCAGCCCGACACTCGGGAGAGTGTCGCCCGGGCTGCGGCCTGCCAGCCATTCCGGAGCGGGGAGAAGGAGAGGAGCCAGGACGCCGGCGTGGGACCTCCCGACCAGCACTGGGCTGGAAAAAGCCCCTGGTGAGTACAACTTTCCTTTTTTTTCTGAGCTCGGAGTCCCTTTAAGGCCGCTGCTTGCAGCGGCCGCTATAATAATTTTTCTGGTGCGTGTAGATGCCTGCCTAATTTTTCTGGCTGCACTGCGGCTGGAACAACAAAACAAAAGGCATGTACATGTGTCAATTCCCCTTCATGATTGTTACCTTGTCGCGGTGAAGGGGCTTGCGTATCACAATGAAGCAATGACTGGCTAAATGAGTGTGTTGGGGATAGGGGGCACACCTGACCCAAGAAGATAATAATGTCATTCTTCATTGTGGACAGACCAAATTCGATCAGCTGGACACTCAGTCACTATTGTTCTGTCATTCAGCTACCTCAGCCCGACCATACGGGCTTGAAAACTGCCATCGCCTGCACTCTCGCCATGGAGCGCACCAGTCCAGCACGGCCGTCACTACACAAACAGCTGTTTGCGGTGCATTACACAGTGAGTTTAGTCTGTCAGTGTGAAGCAGTACACTCCCTGATTGATGTATACACATGCAAGATGTTTTAAAGCACTTTAGGCCTCCAATTTAGCAATGCAATGTGATTTCTGCCCTTAAACCCTGCTGTGAGCCAAATCTGGATTTTTCCCCGGGACTTTTGGCGTTTATCCCACCCCGCCAAGCCCCCCCCTCCAGGTGTTAGACCACTTGAAACATCTTTTCCATCACTTTAGTGGCCAGAATTAGTGTTTGTAGTTTTGAAAGGTCGCCTGCCCATTGAAGTCTATGGCGGTTTGCGAAGTTCGCCGGTTCGCAAACTTTTTCCGCATGTTCGCGTTCGAGGTTTGCGAACCTAAAATCGGAGGTTCAAAGACAATGCTAAAGATCTGTGCTTAATGTTATTCTGTACATAAAATGATTTCTGAAGCCATTGTTCTTTTGCTGCAACTATAGCGGAGACTGTACATCAGGTCTGTGAATTGTAATCTTCAGGCCGAAATTGATTTATACTAAATTTACCTAAATCTCTCTCCTAATCTTCTGAGTCAGAATCTCAATCGGGGAGCAGCGCTGCTATAATTGCATTTGTCTGCAATCAGAGGCATGCTAATCCCTGGATAAAAGGAAATGTCCATGGCCGCGACTGTGCCGCGGCCTCGCTGATCACGCCATCGTCCCGCTCCGCACATCGATCAAGGGGCCGCCAGACCCCCACTCTCCAATTACAGGAGGAGCGCAAATCAGGGCGCGATAATTTCCTGCCTCTTATTTCTCATCATCTGCATAACATTAATGCCAACCACAATGCATCCTGCCAACTGGAATGCTCTGCATATTAATAGCAACGCCAATAATTATAATGCATGTAATAGCGTAGAATGCTGCTGGCTGATAATTCCATTATTGTTATTTATAATTATTATTATGGTAAATGTTTCTAAATATAAATCAGCACCTCTAAGCAATTTTAAAGAGAAAAAAGCAACATTAACTCTTTCCAATCTTATACCATACAATAATAAAATAACATTTGTAAAGTGATTTTCTCCAATAGGACTCAAAGCGCATAGACATGTCTCAGTCTCAGATCAATACAGGGTTGCAGGCTGGACTGTGTTACAGAGGAAATAGTCAGGTGTTTGTAAATGTCAGACTACACAGGTGGCTTTTCAGTTTGGATTTAAAGGAACACTATCAAACCAAGTGTTCTAAAATGACAATGTACAAATAATGTCTAAGTAGCTGTGTAAACATTTTCCTACTTTTCATGTTAAATATCATAGGGCAAAAGCTTTAATTCTTTGTGTGTAGATTTTAGCTACATTTGGAATGTCTCAATTGCAGTGGTAAATATCTGCAGTCTGACATGCTAAGTACAGTCAGTGTAATATTGAAGCAAAGTTATGAAATGCCTGTCAGGTGTCAAGTTTCACACACACAATTACAAATGTTTATGTTGCACATAAGATACATTTCCTCTGCTCTCTGCAGAGAGCTCAGTCAGAGACAGGCAGAGCTTTCTCTCACACACATAGGGTTAACAGATGAAGTGTGAGGGAATTCCCCCTCCCATCATGGTTCACTCTGCCATTAGAGCGGACTTGCCATCAGAAAAGTGTGAAAGGAATTAGATAACAGTAAACAAAAAGATAAGCATTCAAATGTATACACCAGCACTTAGCAGCACTTCCTGAACATTTCCTATCTCAATTGAAAAAAACATGTTAATTGATATTGTTCCTTTAAATGCTTCTAGGGATGGAGATGTCCTGATTGGGTGTGGCAGGGAGTTCCAAAGTGTAGGGGCAGCATGACAGAAGGCTCTGTCTCCAAAGGATTTGAGATGGGCTTTTGGGGGTGACCAAGTTATTAGATCTTCTTGATCTTGACAACATTGGTCTTTTCCATTATAGGCATTGGACTTTTCCATTATAGGTAATAGAACTAAAGCCTTGTACACACTTTCAATTACGAATGGCCAATCACTGACCAATTTTACCCCCTCTCTTTAGAATGAGGGTCAACAGATATTGAATACAATGAATAGATTTTGTAGGCAAGCCCTCAAACTACATGGGGGTGGTAAAATTGGTCAGTGATTGGCCAATTATAATTGAAAGTGGGTACCAGGCTTAAGGGGCACTGTTGCGGGATAAAAAACGACACAGCGTCAGGGGTGTAACTAGAAATCACTGGGCCCGCCTGCAAAAATTTAGATGGGGCCCACTCTGGGCCGTTTTGGGGGGCAGGAGGGGTCGCAGCATAAGGGGAGAGCATGGTTACCTACATCAGCGGGGAGGGGGGACATAGTGGCATCTGGGAGTCCCTTCAGAAAGGGACCCTGAGATACCTGCACTCTCCCCTACTAAGTATAGCAAGCCCCTGAGCAATGACACTGAATTCTGTTGCAGAATGTCATTTTGCTGACTTTAAAAACAATTTTTTCATTGAAATAATCAAAGTCAATTTTCTAAAAAACAACAAGGTCTTTTTGAAAAGGTTTTGTTCCCATGGTTCCCCTTAACATACACTGCAAATTTGGTGATACTAGCATGTTGCTATTAACCATTAAATTTGGCGACCATTGACATCTTTTTAAAAAACATTTAAAAAGCGTTTGCATTGGCAAATCTTTCGCCATTGATCCCCCTGCGCCATGACACTGTCCAGGTTTTTGGACACGTTGTACACCTTTTTTAAAGAAGCAGTGGCTGCAGAGATGCCCTGAAGGTTTTAGAAGTTTGCTTGCCTTTAAGTTCGTTTTTGCAGTAAAATTTGCTGTTCTGCCATCCCTACCAGCCAACTGGCATTGTGTAAAAGGAAATAAGTATGGCAGCCTCCATATATAGCTCTCACTTCAGTTGTCCTTGCATTCATGTGGGCATACCTCCAAATTTTTTGAGATAAGAAAAATGGACACTTAGGCCTTGATTCACAAAGCGGTGCTAACCTACTTAGCACGTCTAAAGTCTTTAGACGCGCTAACCAGGGTGTTAAGTAGGTTAGCACCGGATTTCTCAATCAGATCGCGCGCTAACTTTGCGCGCGCAAAGTTTTACGCGCGCAAAGTTTTATGCGCGCTAAGTCCCATAGGCTTTAATGGGCACTTCGCGCGGAGCGCCCTGCGCTCTGTGCAGTACGCGCGTAAAGTTTTATGCGCATAAAGTTTTGCGCGCGTAACGTTTTATGCGCGAAAAGCTTGTTTAGACGTGCTAAGGGGGTTTTCACAGGCGTGCTAACAGTTAGCACCGCTTTGTGAATCAAGCCCTTAAAGTGCAACTGAACTCTTGCTCAGGACAGAAGGAAAACCTAGAGAAATGCACCCTGTATATATTTAGAGAGTTTAGCCTGTTTAATTCCCCCTCATCTGTGACTAATCACTAGTTGTTATTTGATCCTCCCCTGTGTCACATGACTGCCCATGGCAGATAAGCCCATTTGAAAGCACGGGCTGTAAACAATATGTCTGCTTCCATGAATCAGGAAGTAGAAACTGTGCAAATGTATTTTAGGATTTGAATCAGCTGTAACAAATACATGTTTTTTGCTTAGAGGTTATTATGCTGTTGTGTATCTTATAGAGCAGAGAGGAGTTCTAAGTTCAGGTCCACTTTAAGCCACGCCCCACCACACCCCGAGTCACGTATACCATAATGACGACATAAGAAAAACATGTTGTTTTATAATTCAAACCACACTGGTCCTTTCTATCCTGGTTCTTTTTCCTTCATATTAACATTTGAATATATGAAATATATTGATCTAAAGGATGGGAATAAAGTTTACTGTAGTTAATTAAACAAATGCAATTAAACACATTTTTCAGTAGAAAAATACATATATTTACATAGAGCTGTACATCAGTCCTGAAAGAGGAACAAATGAGGAGAAAAGAGGGACAGGGTTCCCAAAGAGGCACTGTCTCTCCAAAAGAGGGACAGTTGGGAGCTATGGGGGGAGGGGGGAATATAATGACTCCCCATCAATAATTGTTTTGCCCCCCAGCAGCTTGTCTTGTCTCTGCAGTTGCCAAGGGTAATGTCGGTTTAGCTGTAAATAGCATTTAGCCGCAGTTCCTATCATTGTTCCTTCCTCCCCAGGTATTGCATGTCTTGTGCTACGCAAACAGAATCAATTTTCTCCCCTCTTGTTTTGCATCTGTAACACGAAAGACAGTGAATATTAAAATATTTTTTGCATGATCGCCATCCAGAAATACATGCGTCTCCCCCCTTCTCGAGGCTGTAGAGCGCTCAGCGCTGCCGATAGCAAGCTAAAGATAGTTTGCGTACATTATAATAAGCGCTCTCCAGCAGCGTTCGCCATTCATCCGTAATTATCTCTCCGGGTTTGATGTCTGGCCCGGCTCGTGCGGCGATGGTAAATTGCAGCGATGGACGCATCCTGTGCTATAGCTCTGGCTTCACATCCTGTTGTGTCTGCGAATCCTGCATTCAGCCTGATAAGAATAGCGACGGCGTTCCGATCCACGGTCCCCGCAGACACGGCCCCGGCGGCCAAATCTGTGCAGATGTTCTACTGGCGGCTGCCCAGACCGCAGGAAAAAATTTATAAAATATGGAATATCGAAATGCGTTAAAGGGAAATATGCATTGATTGGCCATAACTTCAAATGGAGTCTAAAGTGGAAAAAAAAAAGATACTCACCTAAGGAGAGGGAAGTCTCTTGGTCCTGTAGAGCCTTACCGGTCTCCTCACGGTCCCCGCAGGTTCCCTCACTAGCAGTCTATGACCCATGGGTAATAAGTAATCTGTTTTTTTTTTTTTGCCTTCAGACTTGCCTTAAAGGGACACTTAAGTCAAAAAAAAAATGAGTTTTACTCACCTGGGGCTTCCAATAGCCCGCTGCAGCTGTCCGGTGCCCTTGCCATCTCCCACCGATCCTCCTGGCCCCGCCAGCAGCCACTTCCTGTTTCGGTGACACGAGCTGACAGGCTGGGGACCCGAATGATTCTTCGCATTCCTGGCCACAATAGCGCCATCTATGCTGCTATAGCATATATCATATACCATATAGCAGCATAGAGGGTGCTAATGTGTCTGGGAACGCGAAGAATCACTCGCGTCCCCAGCCTGTCAGCTCCTGTCACTGAAACAGGAAGTGGCTGCTGGCGGGGCCAGGAGGATCGGAAGGGAGACAGCGAGGGCACCAGACAGCTGCAGGGGGCTATTGGAAACCCTAGGTGAGTAAAACTCATTTTTTTTGTTTGACTTAAGTGTCCCTTTAAGGGCTCTTTCCCACTAAGACGTTGCGTTAGATGCGACGTTAAGGTCGCATAACGTGCCCCTAACGCAACGCATGCGAGCTTTGAAGTTGGACGTTATATAGAGCCGCGTTATGCGTCACTTTTTGACGCATACTATCGGTCGAAAACGGCGCATGCAGGAAAATAAAAAGAAAACAGTACTGAGCATGTGCAAACAGTCGAACACAGCCACATACGAGTATAACGCATGCTGCACTTTCATTTACCGTGCAGCGTTATACTCCAACGCAACGTGGGCACTGTGAACAGCCCATTGATTTTTCATTACTGTGAGTTGGGCTGCATTACAGGCTGCTCTAACGTGCGGCTGCAACGTCCCACTGTGAAAGCAGCCTTAAAGTACTTGCATAGCTCCAAAATGTCGCTTTTTTCAGAAGGACAGTCCCTCTTTGGGAACTAAGTGCCTCTGTCCCTCTTTCTTCCTCATTTGTCCCTCTTTCAGGACTTATGTCTGAAAGACTATGTCAGGATTATATAAATATCTGTATTTTTCTACTAAAAAATGTGTTTAAAATACTCTAAGGGCTCATTCACATTGCGTTCCACTCGCATTAGCGTTCGCGTTGGGGGTTTTTTGTTGTAATTTTTTTTAGATTCCTGGTGCTTGGGTGGGGTTTCATTTTTGTGAAAAGCTCTTTTCTAAGTGTTTTTACCGAGCGTTTTTTTTTTCATTCGCTCCCTGACGCGAGTCAGGAAGTGAACTCTTTGAGATGTACAATGTATTTTTTCTTTAAAACGTGAACGCAGTCGCCCCACAAAGCGATTTTGTGAGCAATTTAGCACTCTTCCTATACCTTCCATTATAGCAAAGTCGCCCCAAAAATGGTCCAGGCACCGCTTTACTGAACGCACAGCGCACTGATATGAACCTTCTCATAGAGATTCATTGCACACGCATTTTGTGTGCAATTTTAAAAATCGCCAGCACTTAATAAAAAAAGGCTGAAAACGCCCCTTGTCTGAACGAGGCCTAAATGTTATTTGTATCATTTAAATTAATATTTTTCTTATTTTTAAATGTTAAAATGAAAGAGAACTAATTAATGATAGAGAGGACCAGCGTGGTCTGAATTTTAACCACTTTGTCCTCCTTGGCGTATAAAAACATCAAGGAGGACAGGCCGCCGCTGATCGCGCGTGTGCATGCGCACTCCCGGCCGCGGATTCGGTAGCCCAGGAATCAATGTATCGGGCTATGGTGCCCGATCACTGATTCCTCTCCCCCGCTGAAAAAGCGACAGCTTCTCTGGGAAGCTACGCTTTTTCTGAAGCTATGTCCCTCTAAGCGTACATTGTACACTTAGGGCCTGATTCACAAAGCGGTGCTAACAGTTAGCACGCTAGTGAAAAGCCCTTTATCATGCCTAAACTCAGTTTAGGCATGATAAGTTTAGTTGTGATAAGTTTAGGCATGATAAGTTTAAGCACCAACTGGGTTAGCACCGCAGTGCACAGCTGATCAAAAGTTTTGCGCTAGCAAAGTCTGGTGCACTTCGCATAGAGTTTAATGGTGCTGCTTTGCGTGCAGGACTTTGCGCGCGATCTAAACTTATCTAAACTTTGCATGCCTAAACTTATCACGCCTAAACTTATCACGCCTAAACTGGCTTTTCACCAGTGTGGTGCAATGGTTATCACACCTAAAGTCTCTAACTGGGTTAGCACCGCTTTGTGAATCGAGCCCTTAGAGTGACGTCATGTAAACAAAATCAAGATTGCCATCTTGTGGCCAACAAGTAAAACTACAAGTAAAAGTAAAAAAACATTACAATACACAAATATTTCCCCAAATAAAACACTATTTATATCCCACCCTCCCAAAAATGCCCACATAAAATGTTTAATAAAAAAAAACAAAAAACATTACTATAAAAAAAAAAAAAAAATTTACCTAAGGGTCTAAACTTTTTAAATATCTATGTAAATATGAAATATTTCTCTCTATTTTTTTTATAAGCTTGTAAATAGTGATGGATGCAAAACGTAAAAAATGCTCTTTTACTTCCAAATAAAATATTGTCGCGATACATTGTGATAGGGACATAATTTAAACGGTGAAATAACCGTGACAAATGGGCAAATACAATACGTGGGTTTTAATTATGGAGGCATGTATTATTTTAAAACTATAATGGGCGAAAATTGACAAATAATGAATTTTTTCATTTTTTTTCTTATTCTTACTGTTAAAATGCATTTACAGTAAGGTAGCTCTTAGCAAAATGTACCCCCCAAAGAAAGCCTAATTGGTGGCGGAAAAAACAAGGTATAGATCAGTTCATTGTGATAAGTAGTGATAAAGTTATAGGCTAATGAATGGGAGGTGAACATTGCTTGGATGCATAAAGTGAAAACGACTGAGAGCTTAAGTGGTTAAAACTTCATATTTTGCTTTTGAATTCTTTCTGGCATCAGAGACTAGGGGTGTGACAGGGGGTGTGACTAAGGGTGTGTCTTAATGTGTCCCTCTTTCTTATCTCAAAAAGTTGGGAGGTATGTACTTGCCTAATATGGCGTCAGTCCCCTTTGTGCTACTTAGGCTTCGTTTCCATGTATGTGCCGCAGGCAACACACAGGTGGCTGCCGCTACACACTGCCACCATGACGCCCAAAAGTAAGCACCTCGATAGAGCAAGGTTTGAGGCAGGAGGTGCAGCATTAGGTTAGGGGGAGAGAGAGATTAGAAAAAAAAAACTTTTAGGTTTCAACTATTTTTAACATTAATCCCGCTATCACGTTAATCACCACCTCCCGTCTTCATAGCACATTACCTGTAGCTCCTAAAACACGTACATAAGATAAAGGGGCCAGGAAATTGGGGGCCAGGACATAGCTGGTAGTAGAATATTGGTAATATTTATCGATATTTGACTATTTTAGAGTGTTAATTTTCGTTAGTAAAATATTGGTAAGTATTACAGATATTTTACTACAGCTAAACCTAACCCTACTCTCACACAGAACCCTCCAATGCCTAATGCTAACCATCCCCCCACGCCTAAGGCGTACGTATATATACAGTATGCCTCCGGTGAGCTAGGAGCAGGGTGAACCAAATGTCTCAAATCCTTGACGGCGTTAAATACTATTCCCCCTCTGAGTAGTAGCAACTTGGAGGGAGAAGTACTTAGGGGTCTGGCGATCGACAGAATGAGTAACAGTTGCGTGGGGCAGCCGCGCCCAACTTTGGCTTTCGGGACCTGGCACTGAGCGCAAAAACAACCTGCTTCATTACACACACACACACCCCGTAAGGTACTCACTTACGCTTGTTCCAGCGCTGGCTCTCACTCTTCCGGGTAACGAACATGGCGGATTGACTCGGACCGCCACGTGACTGATGTCATCAAGTCAGCTGACTCCCTGCGCGGTGGGACACGGGTCGGGAATAGTAGAGGGTGGCCGCTCGTGCACATGCGGCCATCCTATAGGCTCAGACGCCGGCAAAACTAGTGTCAGCTGATCCTGCATAGTCAGCTGACACTTAGGTATGGAACCTGTATGATTGGTGCAGTCTGTGTGGCCGGCCACTGATTGGAGGATGTGAGTATTGAAACCTGCTGTGCCTGCTTATCATTGCCCGTAATAGCTGTTAGCTTTGGTAATTTCTGGGTGTGTGTCAGTACTGATGTGATTGCTAGCCTGGAATTGACCTTTGCTTGTTACCTGGATTACCCTTGTTTGCTGCCTGGTCCGACCTATTGCTTGTTAACTGCATTAGGCCAGGTGACTTTTATAAAATCACATCGCTCAAGTCGGATCACACCCATAGCATTACATTAGCAAGAGTTTTCAAATCACAAAGCGCTCAGAAAATCACTCCTAGTGGGTTTCTGGCCTTACCCTTGTTTGCGGCTTGGACTGACCTATTGCTTGTTACCTGTATATCCCTTGTCTGCTGCCTGGATTGACCTTTGTTTGTTTGACCACGAACTGATTACCACTGTCTGCTGTATATTGCCCTGAACTTGCCTTAAGGTGGCCACACACTGGTCGATTTGCCATCAGATCGACCAACAGGTAGATCCCTCTCTGATCGAATCTGATCAGAGAGGGATCGTATGGCCGCCTTTACTGCAAACAGATTGTGAATCGATTTCAGCATGAAATCCATTCACCATCTGTGAAGCTGTAGCCGCCCCCCCCCCCCCCCCCCCGGATACATTACCTGATCCGCCCGGCACGAGTTCCCCGGTCTCTGCTGTCTCCTTCTCCGCGCTCGGCTACAGCTTCACTGAACTTCCTGTCCGGGGAAATTTAAACAGTAGAGGTGTGACGCCTGCCAGAACCCAGCGGAGAAGGAGCAGCGGTGACAGCAGGGACATGCGCCAGCCAGATCAGGTAATGTATTGTCGCTGTATTGCGTCGGTTGTCGGACATTCGAACGCTGCTATCGACGCACTCACGACCCGCCGGTGATCGTGCGAAATGTTCCGCATGGACGGATCGACGGGAACGATCGATTTCGGACAGAAATTGATTGTTCGGTCAGCGTTTCTGCAACGATTTTATAGCTGAAAGAACTGACAGACTCCGGCACTCCTCATAGAATCCTCTTTTATTGAAGCCACAAAGCACAGGTACAAACGAAAGCCCCAATGTCTACAGCTGTTTCACGTGTAACCACGCCTCTTCAGGACACGTGGGGCCTGACACCTTCACTTCCTACCCCACCTATATCCAGGTATCCCCTCCCACCACCCACCTCTCTCTCACAAAGGGGGCGGGGGAGACAACCATAAACATATTACAGGTTAAGGTGACAGTGTAGTATAACTTGAAATCCTACCAAGAGCTTTTACTTAAAAAATGCATTAACCTCATCCCTCTCATTAAAACCCAGATTCCCCAGAGCCTCAGTATGTGAAATCATCCAGGCCTCCCTTTAAGAGAGTCGATCATCTCTCAAACCTCCCCTGCCGTCGCCTTGTACAATTTCCAAGCCTGCAAAGGAGAGACACTCCGCATTGCCACCATGGCTCTCATTTACATGCTCTATCAAACGGGTAGCACCTACCCCGTTTTTGATAGATCTTTTATGATGTAATACCGACCGCAGGGGCACCAAACACAGTACACAACATATTTTGTCCGACAATTGATGAATTCTCTAATTCTCCAGGTGACTGGTCCAATCTGGACTACCTTACCCTTTCTAACAGACCGACACGCACTACAGTGTCCACATCCATAATTGCCTTCCCATTTTTCTTTGACAACCAGTTAACCGAACTTTCCACTCTAACTCTAACGTCACTGTGTACCAGTAATTTCCTAATCGTTTTCCCCCTCCTAAAGCTGACCCTAGGGGGCATGGTAGTTAGATCCTTCAAAGTACTATCCAACTTTAGAATACGCCACTTGATAGGTGCATACCCAATAATGGCCTGATACCTATACCCTTTTTACAACCTCCCCCCCCCTACTTATCTCTACAATAACCACTCTGGACTGCTGATGACATTGGATAATTTAGGCCAATGCAGCCTGAGTTTATTTAAATTTACAACCTTATTTTAATGTAAAACAATATAACCATAATACTTCGTATAACAAGAAAACTTTATAACCGTTGCAAGGCAAGGAGTTCCGGAGGTAACTAAACCGATGAACAGATCCATCAGGAAAAACTTCGGGCATGCAGCCATATTCTGGCCCCCAGCCGCAACATGACTCGGGGACAGCGGCATGCCCCTTTTTAAACCTTTTGTTATGACGCCTCTTAATATGAGGAACTCACCCGTGTGAATTCCTCTAACCGGTTCTACCTCCCTTCTCCGGAAACCTTGCCCCGCCAGCTGCAATGACTAGAGCTCCAAACCATAAGAAGAGGGCGGGCGGGTGGGCACTTCTTCCAAGCTTCCTCCTAATGGCTGCCTCTCCTCTCTCTATCAGCCCCGGGCGAAGCTCCTCCCTTCCTGTTCCTGTCCAGTCACTCACTCCAGCTCCTCCCTTCTAGCAGAGGCCCCGGGAAAAAACCCTGCCCTGCCTGAACTTAACCCCTAACTCCCCGTCCCTATGGCTAGCCCTATCATGGGTGGCCCTCCTCAGCTACGCTCCTCCAGGCCTTGCTTGATAGGTGCATACCCAATAATGGCCTGATACCTATACCCTTTTTACAACCTCCCCCCCCCTACTTATCTCTACAATAACCACTCTGGACTGCTGATGACATTGGATAATTTAGGCCAATGCAGCCTGAGTTTATTTAAATTTACAACCTTATTTTAATGTAAAACAATATAACCATAATACTTCGTATAACAAGAAAACTTTATAACCGTTGCAAGGCAAGGAGTTCCGGAGGTAACTAAACCGATGAACAGATCCATCAGGAAAAACTTCGGGCATGCAGCCATATTCTGGCCCCCAGCCGCAACATGACTCGGGGACAGCGGCATGCCCCTTTTTAAACCTTTTGTTATGACGCCTCTTAATATGAGGAACTCACCCGTGTGAATTCCTCTAACCGGTTCTACCTCCCTTCTCCGGAAACCTTGCCCCGCCACCTGCAAGCAAGGGAGATACCTCACCCTTGCGCTGCCCGCAACGAAAAAGCCCTCTGGATTCCTTCCTCCAAAGCCATATTCCATAAGTCGGTGCCTATGGCGTTTAAGTGAACCCCATCCCCACTCAGGAACAGCCTAGTATCCTCCTCTAGCTCTACGTGCCTCACCGCCACGCCCCCGTGATTAACTATGAATCTTGAAACCTCTCGATTCAGCTTCCTCCTGGCCCTGTTGATCTTGTCAACAGACCGTGCGAGTCTCCATGTCATCCGGCCGATGATCTCTGACCATACAACCACGGTGCTAGGGAAAGTAACGCGCAGCCTTGTCAAGTCACTTTTTATTTCTTGAGTGATTTG